>NC_060119.1:90200555-90825555 GCF_021461395.2 Schistocerca americana
CGCCAGACTTTGAACCCCATCGAACACATTTAGGATGAGATTGGAGATAGCGTCAGAGCTGTCGCCACCTCGCCTCTATTTACGGGAATTAGGTGACTCGAATGTGCAGATGTGACACTAACTCCCCCCAGTGATCTACCAAGGCATCATTCTTTCCAAGCGAATACGTGTCGCCGCTGTTATCCCTGCCATAGGTGCACTTACTGGCTATAACATAGGTGTTCAAAATGTTCTGGCTGATCAGTGAAGATGTAATGTGCATTGTACTAGGAGTTGCATGTTATGAGAAGCAAAAGTTTCATACACACTTTGAAACCGTCTGTCAACAAACTTTCGGTCTCACGAAAAAAACTGTAAAGATTGGCCAAGGTTAAGTTACGTATATCTGCAGATATCATACTGTATCTTACAGATTTATTTCCCTTCCCAGCACGTTACGCTTGAAGCGTATGGGCGCATAGCACACTGGATAATACTAAACTAGTTCTACAGGGAGTGCTTAGTAGCCTACGTGTAATATCTATCGAGCGAGGTCGTTAGCACACTGGGAGGACAACGGTTCAAATCCCCGTCCGGCGATCCAGAGGTGGGTTTTCCGTGATTTCCCTCAGTCGCTCCAACCAGATGTTGGGATTGATACTTCGAAAAGGGCAGGATCGATTTCCTTCCACCGTCCTTTCGTAATCTGGACTTGCGCTGCGTCTCCAATGAGCGCACTGTCGAGGGGACTTTAAACTCTAGCCGTTCTTCCTTCGTCTTGTACTGCTGAGATCTACAGGTGCATGGAAGATCACTTCGTAGGTAGCTCTCTAATTATGTACGCCATATGCCCCTGAGACCTAGTAATCAGGAAAGTGGGAGAGAGCAAACTCCGCCGGCCGCTGTGGCCGAGCGGTTCAAGATGCTTCACTTTGGAACCCCGCGACCAGGTTCGAATCCTGCCTCGGGCATGGATGTGTCTGACGTCCTTCGGTTAGTTAGGTTTAAGTAGTTCTAAGTTCTAGGGGACTGATCATCTCAGAGCCGGCCGAAGTGGCCGTGCGGTTAAAGGCGCTGCAGTCTGGAACCGCAAGACCGCTACGGTCGCAGCTTCGAATCCTGCCTCGGGCATGGATGTTTGTGATGTCCTTAGGTTAATTAGGTTTAACTAGTTCTAAGTTCTAGGGGACTAATGACCTCAGAAGTTGCGTCCCATAGTGCTCAGAGCCATTTGAACCATTTTGATCACCTCAGATGTTAAGTCCCATAGTGCTCAGAGCCATTTGAACCATTTGAACCACTTGAGAAAACTCCAACGAAGAAATCACAATGTGCAAAATGAAAGGATGACAGCACGGAAATACTGTTATATAACGACGTGTCTATTAATTTTTTGTCAGTGTGAGCGGAAGACTGCAATTGAGGTAAGTCTATCCTCACGGTGTATTATCCGTTTCCTTATAGGACGTGGTCCTTACCGCACGTATTTAGACAGAGTATGACGGCGGCTTCACAGTAAGAGTGAATGTGGAGATATTGGAACACTGCACCAAATTTTTTGGCACCACATTCGTCTCAGAGACGTTATCGAATACGACAGAGATGTTTATTGACTAATTTTGGAACGTGGGATTTCTTTTCTGGCACTCTCAGATTTACTAAAGAAAGCCGCGAGGAATGGTGCAGTACTTTTTTGAAGCTTTTCTTTCTCTTTCGTTAATACAGCTTGCTATGCGTCCCAGACCAACAATCAAAACTTAAGACTTTGTCGAACATGTGTCTGAAATCTATATTACCGGCAAGTAAATTTGTGTTTGCATTCGACCTTAAATGACACCGGAGGCCCACTCAAAAGAACTATTTCAGTAAATTCATAGCCAATCTCTTAGTCATTAATGTCGGATTATTTCGACCACGTATGCTCACAACGTTACATTTAATTATATTCACGATCGAAACGTATGGATAAAGCAGCTAATAGGAGGTGTTAACCGAATCGGGAAAAAAATAAATATATTTAACATCAAGGTTAAAAGAAGAGACAGGTTTATAGGACTTTTCTTAGCGAATTATGTAAAATATTAATGGCCACGTATTATGATGTTTATCGAGAAGTAAAATCTCTACAAAAATCAACGTGAATGCCACAAAAAACGATTTTGCGAAACACACTTTGCTCTCAGAATGAGATTTTCACTCTGCAGCAGAGTGTGCGCTGATATGAAACTTCCTGGGACATTAAAAGTGTGTGCCTGACCGAGACTCGAACTCGGGACCTTTGCCTTCCGCGGGCAAGTGCTATACCAACTGAGCTACCGAAGCACGACTCACGCCCGGTCTTCACAGCATTACTTCTGCCAGTATCTCGTCTCCTATCTTCCAAACTTTACGGAAGCTCTCCTGCAAACCTTGCAGTCTCGGTCGGGCACACAGTTTTAATCTGCCAGGAAGTTTCACAGTTTACTCTGTTCGTCAATAAGTTCCAGAGCACAGAAAAAAAGAAAGAAAGAAAAAAAAACAGTTCAAATGTGTGTGAAATCTTATGGGACTTAACTGCTAAGGTCATCAGTCCCTAAGCTTACGCAGTACTTAACCTAAATTATCCTAAGGACAAACACACACACCCATGCCCGAGGGAGGACTCGAACCTCCGCCGGGACCAGCCGCAGACTCTATGACTACAGCCCAGAGCATAGCAAACATCGTCGCCTGGGTGAAGCTCTGGTCCTTGCTTTTTGATACAATACTACACCGTCAGTTAGTGAACAAACTGAGAGCTTACCGAGTATCGGATCAAATACGAGACTGGATTAAGAAATTCCTCGCAAACCGAACTGAACACTACGCTCTTAACAGAACAAAATCGATGAATGTGAAGGGAATTTCTTGAGTCCCTCGAGAAAGTGCGATAGCACCATTACTGTTTACAATGTATATCGATGATATAGTAGAAAGCATCGGAAGCGTTTTAAGACTGTTGGAAGATGATGCGGTTGTCAGTAAGAAAGTAGTAACGCCAGAAGACAGTATCGATTTCCAGAATGATCTGCAGAGGACTGATGAAGGGTGACCCTGAACGCAAACAAATGTAACATATTGCGTACACATAGGAAACAGTCCACTGCTGTACAACTACACTGGTGATGACAAATTTCTGGAAAGAGTATCTACCGTAAAGTTTCTAGGACCAACTATCCAAACAGACTTTCAGTGGAATGACCACATGAAACAAACAGTAAGCGAAGCAGACGCCAGACTGCGTTTCATAGGAAGAATCTTAAGCAAGTAGAAGTCATTCACGAAGGAATGGTGCAGGCTTTCGCAGATGACCATGGGTGTAAATAAATGTAACGTATTACGCATAAACAGGAGAATTAATATACTCCTGTACAATTACATTATTGGCGATAAATCATTGGAAACAGTGACTGCCGTAAAATATCTAGGTCTAATGGTGCGCAGTGACCTAAAGCAATATGATCATATGAAACAAACTGTAGGATGGGCATATGTCTGGACGATATTCAGTAGAAAAACCTTAAGGACAATTATTTCATTCACGGAAGGAGTACCGAGCGAGGTGGCGCAGTGGTTAGCACACTGGACTCGCATTCGGGAGGACGACGGTTCAATCCCGTCTCCAGCCATCCTGATTTAGGTTTTACGTGATTTCCCTAAATCGTTTCAGGCAAATGCCGGGATGGTTCCTTTGAAAGGGCACGGCCGATTTCCTTCCCAATCCTTCCCTAGCCCGAGCTTGCGCTCCGTCTCTAATGACCTCGTTGTCGACGGGACGTTAAACACTAACCACGGAAGGGGTGGCTTGTAAAACACTTGTTCAACCGGTTTTTGATTATTGTTCATCAGTCTGCAGAACTTACCGAGTATGATTAACAGAATAGACAGAGAAGGTCCAACGAAGAGCCACATTATTAGTTACGGGATCGTTTAGTAAGCGCGAGAGCGTTGCAGACACCCATACCAATAGCAACGCTACAAGAGAGGCTATGTGCATCACAGAGAAATTTACTGTTGAAGTTCCGAGGTCGAGCGTTTGAAGAAGAGTTCGGCTACATATTACTTTCTGTAACATACGCCGTCCGTCCAAAGTGTGCGGTGACTGTTTTATTTGTAGCCTATAACCGACGTCAGCGCTGTAATTACGATGGTAACTAGAATTAACAAATGTAAACAACGGGTGTGTATTCGACCTGTCAATTGTGAGTAGGGAGTGTTAAGTAGTTTAAGTAGTTTTTAAGTTGTTGTGTCATAAATCACAATTTTGCAACACCTCTAAATCAAGTTTTCAAGACATTCTGCGGAATGTTTTGGAGAAGGGAGTAGCGTGTGGAAATTTTGTCCGATATATGTTGACTCCTGAACAAAAACGACGACGCCTGGACGTTGATTGAAATGCACAACGCCGACAATTCTTTTCTGGGAAAAAATCATCATGGGTGATAAATCTTGGTGCTATCAGTATGAACCTACCACGAAACGGAAAGCACAGTAAATCACGTGAGGGGTCACCACTTTGACGATATAACTGACATTCAAGCAAACGTGACTCGCGAGTTGAACAGTGTCCCAGAGAAGGACTTTCCTGACTATTTGACATGGTTGGGTAAATGTCATGTGCATTGTACTCAAGTATGTGTGTGTGTGTGTGTGTGTGTGTGTGTGTGTGTGTGTGTGTATGTGTGTGTGTGTGTGTGTGTGTGTGTGCGCGCGCGGTCAGGAGGAGAGGGAGGGGGGGGGGGGGGGGGGGGGGGGAATACATAGAACACCTGAAGTATTAAAACCACTACCACCTCAGTCTTAACTTTTCTCTATTTTTTATTAGCCTAATCCAGTTTCGAAACTTTTAGACTCACGAGGCATGTCTTGCGAAATTACTACGACGAGAACATCAGAGAAATTTGAACTTTTACGGAAATTTTTCGACAGTCACATTTCCCATGCACTATTCCTGAGTGGAAAAAAGAAGAGAGAAAATTAGTAGCGGTACCATATGTATTCTCCGCCTCACAGCGTAAGGTCACACGCGGAGTAAAGTTGTAGAAACATTGCCAGCCATCAAGAAATAGTTAATTTCGTGACGGCGGAAAGGTGTTGGTTTGAGGATTGGTGATAACACTTGACTACAGTAAACAGAATGAAGTGGATGTAGGTTTGCAGAAGTCATGCAAAAATGAAGCGATCTTCACGACATAGAGTCAGGCGGACAGTATTCAGACTAAAGACCACAGCAACAACAACATATGCTGAGCCAGCGGTCAATGTTTGGTCGAGACGCTGATGACGAACAAGGCTATCCGCATTTTGCAAAAATTTCTAGCGGAGTCGCCTGTAGAGACCTGAATCGTCTGCGATCAGTCTCGTTTCCCGATGTACTTTGTCCAATAGCCCAGGTATGCCAATAGGCTCGTATTACATGAACATCAGAGGTCCTACCACACCACCTCGAGGTACGCCAGGGGCTCCATACAGTTTCCACAATCTCTCTCTGTTAAGCACTGTTGGCAAAGAAGTTTTGAATCGAATTCCACATCTGTTCTGGTATACATAGAGTTTGTTTAGTACAAATTAAAGTCTGTAAGACAAAAAATCTGCTAGACAAAACAAAAGTAAACTGATGCTCTTAAATTACGGATAATTACAGAATGTGGTGCCACACAACGTGGCACTACACAAAACTGGCGCTAAGAGCATAGGCGTATAGGGAACGCACATGACACACATCTGTAAGTCTACGGTATTGGTCATAAGTTGAGAAAACCGTCCCGAAACACATGTGCTACTATATGCCACTGTTTCCTGCGCCTGTACCCCGACAACAATATGGGATATGGTCACCATGAACACGTACCAGGCTGCACAACGAGTTGGCATACTCTGGATCAGGTGGTCGAGCAGCTGTTGGAGTATAGCCTCCCATTCTTGTACCAGTGCCTGTCGGAGCTCCTGAAGTGTCGTAGGGGTTTGAAGACGCGCAGTGATACGTCGACTGAGAGCATCCCAGACGTACTCGATTGGGTTTACGTCTGGAGAACAGGCAGGCCACTCCATTCGCCTGATATCTTCTGTTTCAAGGTGCTCCTCCACGATGACAGCTCGGTGGGGCCGTGCGTTGTCATTCATCAGGAGGAAGGTGGGGCCCACTGCACCCCTGAAAAGGTGGACATACTGGATCAAAATGACGTCCCGATACAGATTTCCTGTTACAGTTCCTCAGTCAAAGACAGGCAGGGGTGGAGGTGCACCAATCATAATCCCACGCCACACCATCAAACCACGACCTCCATACAGGTCCCTTTCAAGAACATTAAGGGGTTTGTATCTGGTTCTTGGCTCACGCCAGATGAAAATACGGCGAAAATCACTGTTCGGACTCCTCCGTGAACATAACCTGGGATAACTGTTCCAATGACCATGTACTGTGTTCTTGACACCAGACTTTACGAGCTCTCCTGTGAGCAGGGGTCAGTGAAATGCACCTTGCAAGTCTCCGGGCGAATAAACCATGCCTGTTCAGTCGTCTGTAGACTGTGTGCCTGGAGACAACTGTTCCAGTGACTGCGGTAAGGTACCGAGCAAGGCTACTTGCAGTACTCCGTGGCCGTCTGCGGGCACTGATGGTGAGATATCGGTATACTTGTGATGTCGTACACTGTGGACGTCCCGTACTGTGAGGCCAGGACACGTTTCCTGCCTGCTGGAATCATTGCCATAATCGTGAGATCACACTTTTTGGCACACGGAGGGCCTGTGCTACGACCTACTGTGTTTGACAAGCCTCCAGTCGCCCTAGTCTCATAACGTCATCAATATGTGTTCATTGAGCCTTTTTCAACACACAGTCACCATTAGCACTTCTGAAAACGTCTGCACACTTTTTCGCTGCACCGTACTCTGACATGCACCAACGCACCTCTGCGTATGTGGACTGCTGCCAGCGCCACGGTGCGACGACCGCAGGTCAAATGCACCGCATGGTCATACCCCGAGGTGATTTTAACCCGCAAACCGCCCACCAGAGCTTTGTTTCACCATGTATCAGCATTATCCTAAATTTATAAGCATGAGTGTATATTGCAATATAAAAGGTAAATGACAGAACTCTCTCTACAACATTTGAATACACTGTTCATCCAGAATATTATGACCCCCGACCGACTATCGATATAAACCAGTCCAGGCGATAGCAGCTTCACATGGCGAGGAATGACTGCTAGTCAGAAACACGCACAGTACGTGTAGTATCAGTGAGCATGCGGTCCCTGTGTATAATGGGGAAGGCAAGCGATCAATCTCAGTTCGACAGAGGGCTCACTGTGGTGACCTGCTGGCTCGGCGCGACCATTTCGGAAACTGCACGACATGTTGGGTGTCCGACGAGTGCTGTGGTGAGTGACTTCAACATATGGCGAAACCATGAGGAAACAACGTCCGGATGTTGTGAAGTTGGGCGGCCACCCATCATTACAGATGTTGGACGTCGAAGGCTAGGCAGGCTAGTAAAACGGGACAGGTTGCGAACTGTGGTGGAAGTAACACCAGACTTCAGAGCTGGGCGAAGTGTGTGTGAACACAAAGTGCACCGAACACTCCGAACGATGGGCCTTCGCAACCGAAGATCCATGCATGTGCCATTGTTGACACCACGACATCGGCAACTACGACTGAAGTGGGTCCGTGACCATCGCCACTGGACGTTGGCGCAGTGGCAGACCGTTGCATAGGGTGATGAATCCCTATAACTTCTTCATCACGTCAATGGGAAGGCGTGGATCCGTCGTCTTCCAAGGGATCAGTTCCTTGGTACCCGTACTACGGGACGGAGACACGCTGGCGGCCAGGTGATCAACTTCCCTAAAATTCTCCTTGTATACCGAAGTCGACCATTTGCCTTCCCTACCATAGTTCTCACATGCTCGTTTCATCATATCGCTTAGAACGTTACGTCTAGCTATTTAAACGACTTGACTGTGTCAAGATGGACACAAGTAATACTGTATCCGAACATTATAGGTTTGTTTTTCTTACCCATCCGTATTAACTTACATTTTTCCACATTTAGACCTAGCTACCATTCATCACACCAACTAGAAATTTTGTATAAGTCGTCTTGTATCGCCGGCAGCTGTGCCCGAGCGGTTCTAAGCTCTTCAGTCCGGAACCGCGCTGCTGCTACGGTCGCAGGTTCGAATCCTGCCTCGGGCATGGATGTGCGTGATGTCCTTAGGTTAGTTAGGTTAAAGTGGTTCTAAGTCTAGGGGACTGATAACCTCACATGTTAAGTCACATAGTGCTTACAAAAAAGTGTTCAAATGTGTGTGGAATCTTATGGGACTTAACTGCTAAGGTCATCAGTCCCTAAGTTTACACACTACTTAACCTAAATTATCCTAAGGACAAACACACACATCCATGCCCGAGGGAGGACTCGAACCTCCGCCGGGACCAGCCGCATAGTGCTTAGAGCCATTTGAATTCGTCTTGTATCTTTCTACAATCACTGAACTTCGACACTTTGCAGTTCACCACTGCATTATCAGCAATCAACCGCAGGTTGCTGCCCGCCCTGTTCGCCAAATCATTTATGTACATAGAGAACAACGGTCCAATCACACTTCCCTGGGTCACTACTGACGATACCCTTGTTTCTGTTGTACACTCGCCGTCGAAGACAATGTACTGGATACAATTACTTGACAAGTCTTCGAGCCACTAACATATCTGTGAACTTACTAGATGAGCTCGTATCCTATTCAACAGCCTGCACTGTGGCACCGTGTCAAATGCTTTTCGGAAATCTAGAAATATGGAATCTGCCTGTTGCCCTTCAACCATAGTCCACCGTGTATCATGTGAGAAAAGGGCAAACTGACATTCCCACGAGCGATACTTTAACCATACTGATTCATGGATATAAAATCCTCATTCTCAAGAAAATTTATTATATTCGAATTGAGAAAACGCTCAAGAGCTCTGCAACAGACCGAAATTAGGGATATTGATCTGTAATTTTGCGGATACGCTATTTTACCCTTCATATACATGAGTCACCTGCGCTTTTTTCCAGTCGCTTGGAGTTTGTGCTGGGCGACAGATTCACGATAAATGCAAGATTGGTAAGGGGCGAATGCCGTAGAGTACTCTTTGTACAACCGAACTAGGACTCCGTCCGGACCTGGTGATTTATTTGCGTTCAAATCTTTCAGTTGTTTCTGTACTCCAGAGATGCTTGTTGATATGTCGTCCATACAGGAGTCTGTCCAATGGTCGAATGACGAATAATGGTTAACTGTGATCTTGGTCTGTCAGTTTGTGGTGTGTTCTTTCCAAGATTCGCATGATTAGTATCTGTTTTGCTGATGATACTTAAAATATCTAGAAGCATCTAGGGTTCTAACAGATGTGCAGCCGCAATTATTGGGAGACTTATAGCATTCGACATACGGCAATCCACGTGGTACCAACCGTTGTCCCGCTCATACCGCACAGATACAGAAGTTTGACTTTTGTAGTAGAATATTTGGACATCGCTGCATCGGTCGATCGGGAAACAGAAAATGGATTGCACGCCCTCCAGCTTTAACACAGCTTCACAATATATATAAATGACCTAGTAGATAGTGTCGGAAGTTCCATGCGGCTTTTCGCAGATGATGCTGTAGTTCAAATGGCTCAAATGGCATTGAGCACTACGGGACTTAACATCTGTGGTCATCAGTCCCCTAGAACTTAGAACTAGTTAAACCTAACTAACCTAAGGACATCACACACATCCATGCCCGAGGCAGGATTCTAACCTGCGACCGTAGCGGTCATGCGGTTCCAGACTGAAGCGCCTAGAACCGCACGGCCACATCGGCCGGCTATGCTGTAGTATACAGAGAAGTTGCAGCATTAGAAAATTGCAGCGAAATGCAAGAAGATCTGCCGCGGATAGGCACTTGGTGCAGGGAGTGGCAACTGACCCTTAACATAGACAAATGTATTGTATTGCGAATACATAGAAAGGAGGATCCTTTATTGTATGATTATATGATAGCGGAACAAACACTGGTAGCAGTTACTTCTGTAAAATATCTGGGAGTATGCGCACGGAACGATTTGAAATGGAAAGATCATATAAAATTAATTGTTGGTAAGGCGGGTGCCAGGTTGAAATTCATTGGGAGAGTCCTTAGAAAATGTAGTCCATTAACAAAGGAGGTGGCTTACGAAACACTCGTTCGACCTATACTTGAGTATTGCTCATCAGTGTGGGATCCGTACCAGGTCGGGTTGACAGAGGAGATAGAGAAGATCCAAAGAAGAGCGGCGCGTTTCGTCACACGGTTATTTGGTAAGCGTGATAGCGTTACGGTGATGTTTAACAAACTCAAGTGGCAGACTCTGCAAAAGAGGCGCTCTGCATCGCGGTTTAGCTTGCTGTCCAGGTTTCGAGAGGGTGCGTTTCTGGATGAGGTATCGAATATATAGCTTCACCCTACTCATACCTCCCGAGGAGATCACGAATGTAAAGTTAGAGAGATTCGAGCGCGCACGGAGGTTTTCCGGCAGTCGTTCTTCCCGCGAACCGTACGCGACTGGAACAGGAAAGGGAGGTAATGATAGTGGCACGTAAAGTGCCTTCCGCCACACACTGTTGAGTGGCTTGCGGAGTATAAATGTAGATGTAGATGTAGTACACTTAATTGTGGGGAAAATGAAAATAAGAAGTCCAGAAGGAAACATCGGCGACCCCGGAAGACAGGAAATGCCGTATAATATCGGCCTGTGCTGCAATAAGTGCATATAAAATTCAACATGCAGTAGTGTTTTATCTCTATAGCATACTAGCAGAGAAATGTGGTGCTGCCGAGGTATCTATTTAAAGTAGTGCGCCACCCTTCCACCACACAGTGTCTGGTACTGTGCTTACTGTTAATGACTTCTTATCTCCTGAACTGACATAATTTTGTAGGTACATTAAGTGACATATGAGAATACTGTCTGCTAAATATATTTAGAATATAGGTAGTAGAAAAGTTCTAATAAATTTAAATGTGATGCATGATGCGACAGATTTTTATGCACCTAATTGTTTATGACCTAGTTTTTTTCGTGTCGTACAATGATACAATTTTGCAGTTACATTCAGTGCTATACGTGCATTCTGTGTATAAAATGCAGTCAGTAGTAAAGAAGTAATGAATTATAACTGTGGTGTCACCGCCAGACACCACACTTGCTGGGTGGTAGCCTTTAAATCGGCCGCGGTCCATTAGTATACGCCGGACCCGCGTGTCGCCACTGTCAGTGATAGCAGACCGAGCGCCACCACACGGCAGGTCTAGAGAGACTTACTAGCACTCGCCCCAGTTGTACAGCCGACGTTCATAGCAATGGTTCACTGACAAATACGCTCTCATTTGCCGAGACGATAGTTAGCATAGCCTTCAGCTACATTTGCTACGACCTAGCAAGGCGCCGTATTCAATTGATAATTAATATTATGAAGCATGTACCGTAACGAGAGATGTTCTACAATTGTGGATTAAAGTTAAGTATTACAAGATTTTCGTACTTCATTGCAATTCTCAAGATATTGTCCTGTTCCAGACCTCACGCCAGTCAGCGTGTAATTAAACGCGTGCATTTCGGCCTCATCTAGAAAAACAGTGTTGGCTCTTCTGCCAATAACGTCATGCCTCAGGCGGCTTTTACTGCAAATAGTAAACGATAAACTATTTTCCTTTCATTATTTTTCAATGGTTGTCAGCGAGGAAAACATTCTTAAAGTGGTCAACGCTTCTTTTTCACCTCCATCTCCTCCCCTCTGGTAGTTAGGTGGTTCTTAACTACACAGCCATTGTTGCCTGACAGTTTGGTACATGTATACCAAGTTTGTTTGAAATTGGTCCAGTAGTTTAGGAGGAGAAGAGGAACATATTTAGTCTACGTACCTACACACATACATACATCAATTGATATAATATTTATGGATGTGAGTGCACAAGGTCAACGTTTTAAGAACATGACAGGGTCGTAAACAAACCCACCTGAATCACGTATATACTTATGTTTCGAGCAGTAGGGCAGACTTACCTAGAAACTCTTCTCGTGACGGTCGGATTACGGTTTGCGGCGCTATTTTCTCTTCGCTGTTTGATCAGATTCAAATGATGCTGCGACTGATAACGGAAGCAAGAGTTACGGAAAACAAAGACACCTTCCTAGGATTTGTCGACGTGGAAAAGCGTTCGGAAATGTACTCGTAAAGATGGTGCAATATTTTCGAAGTTTTGAGAAAAACGTGCATAAGCTACAAGGGAAAAGCGGATATACACTTTGTACCAAAAAACAAGACGGAACAATTAGAATAGAAGAAGAAGAACGAAGTGCTTGGAATTAAAAGGGGTTAAGACAGTGATTTAGCCCCTCGTCGCTAGTATTTAAGCTGTACATCGAAGAAGCAATGTTGGGAATAAAACAGGTTCAAGAATGACATTAAAATCTGTAGTGAAAGATCTCTTTGATAAGATTAACTGATGACACTGCTGTCCCCAATGAAAGTGAAGAAGAATTGCGGGACCTGTTGTATTAAATGAACAGTGTAATTAGTACAGAATATAGGTAGAGCGTAAACCGGATGAAATTTTTTTGTAAATTTGTGGTAAGTTCCTATGTGACCAAAACTGCTGAGGTCATCAGTCCCTAGGCTTACACGCTACTTAATCTAACTTAAAATAACCTACACGAAGAACAACCCACACACCCATGTCTCAGGGAGGACTCGAACCTCCGACAGGGGGAGCCGCGCGCACCGTGGCAAGACGCCCGAGACCACGTGGCTATCCCGAGCGGCAAAACCGAAGAAAGATAATGATAATGAGGAGTAGCACAAATGAGATTAGTGATATAACTATTATCAAAATACGGAACCTCGACGTAGAGAAAGTTAAGGAATTTTGCTAAGTTGAAAGCAAACTACCACATGACGGACGTAGCAAGGGTAACGTAAAAAGGAGATCAGCAATGGCAAAGAAGGCATTCCAGGTCAAGAGCTGTCTACACAACTGGGGTGGAACATCGGCCTCAGTCTGTGGAGGAAATTTCTGGGAATTTAAGTGTGGAACGCGGCACTATGTGGTAGTGAATCATGGACCGTAGGAAAACCGGAACAGATGAGAATCGAAGCGTTTGCGACGAAAGGAACATTTGAAAAATACTGACAAGAAGAAGAGTGACAAGAAATTTGTCAAGACAACAGGTAATGGCTTCTCTGGTGGCACCATATGTCGTTGTAGAAGGTATGTAGAGGAAGAGAGAGATTGGAATACATACTACAAATGACTAAACACTTGCAACTCTGAGATGAAGAGGTCGGCAAAAGAGAGGAATTTTTTGTGGCACTCGCCGACTACAAAAAAATAAAAAAAAGATCGAGCGCTACTCTGTTCATCCATTTTCCGACAGCGACACTCTTCATCGCTGCATACAAAGGAGTCTCCCAATCCTCGACGGGGAGATAGTGCAGCAATCGTTCAGTTGTATACGGCTCTATTCGTCGAGTGGTCTGTTTTGATGTCTCATATTAAAAGATTAAGTTTCTCGCAAGCATTCAAATTTGTCTTTTGCATTAACACTTCGGCTGAATAATCTAACGAGAACTGCATGGAATCTGAGAAGTGCTATCGTGCATTTCCTTATATGAGATTGTTAATTCTGCGGATTGTAAAAAAAAGAAAAAAAAACAGAGTTAAACTAGATGACTGTCCACAGTTTCTCACAAATAGGAACAGCCTGGAAACAACAAAGGCAATGCCGAACAAAACAGAATCTCTTCGTTCCTACTTCCGACGAATACGCGCAGGAGAAAAGGCATGATTTAGGGTCCGTCGATGAGCCGAAACCGTCCTGGGTCCTTTACGAGCTGCTCTGATTATAAAGAGCAATTAAAAGCACCAACGCTGACGAGATTTTACTAAGGTGTACGTAGACAGAAGTACGTTATCCTTTGAGTGCTTACTTTCCTCGTATATTTACGGTGCTGTATGTTCCAAAGTAAACACAGACTCGCATTTTCTTGGACTTCTGACTGAAAAAGTTAAGCATGAAACAGTCGTGGTCTTTCCAACGAAAGAAACTGTTGTACCGGACGAAAATATACTTGTCGGTATAACAGTTGGTTCTTACTTTGCCCCAGAAGCAGGCTTCAGTGGACACTATAACACATAAAATGCGGGGTGTTCAAAATGTTTCTCCGCAGTGCCGTATGATTGTTAGCCGCGCGTGCCGTATGCCGCAGTGAATACACCGAAATGAAACTCAGTGAAATACAAGTTATTAATTTATTGAATATTCATTTTTACTTACAAATTTTCACATTAAACGTTGACAGTGTCCCCCCTGTTGTTGAATACACAATTCCATTCGTCTAATTATGTTTCCAAACACAAGCTGTAACATTTCTTCTGTAACAGGAGCAGTGAAAGTGGATATTGCAGTAGATGGATGGATTTTGGGCCGTTTTTATAGTCAGTTGCTTTCGCTGCACCCGAGAAGAAAAAGTCACGTGGTGTTAGGTCAGGCGATGGCAGAGGCCACAGTTTCTGTGAAATTATGTGAGCACCAAAGACATCAGCAAGCAGTGACATTCAAACGCGACCTGTATGCGCTGTTGCACCATCTTGTTGAAAATAATCGTTCAGTATTTCACTTAACACAAATTCTCCTATGAATGGGTACAGAATATCACTGCAGTATCGTTGTGCGTTTATTGTTTCGTTGAAAAATGTGGGACCCAGAAACCGACTTCTAGAAATGGCAATCCAAACTCCCTTTTTCACAGAATGAAGTGGTTCCTCATGAATACACAATGGATTTGCAGTACTCCACTTACGAGAATTTTGCGAGTTCATGTACCCGGATAAATGAAACCTCGGCCCCATCAATGAAAAACGTTTCATTAATAATATCCCTTCCATTTTTTAACGAAATTTTTGAAGCATTGACAATAATGCAATCTCTTCCCGTGATCACTATTTTTCAGTTCTTGCACTACTGTCACTTTGTATGGGAAAAGTTCTAATTTTTTCCTTACAGCTGTGCCGGCCGAAGTGGCCGTGCGGTTAAAGGCGCTGCAGTCTGGAACCGCAAGACCGCTACGGTCGCAGGTTCGAATCCTGCCTCGGGCATGGATGTTTGTGATGTCCTTAGGTTAGTTAGGTTTAACTAGTTTTAAGTTCTAGGGGACTAATGACCTCAGCAGTTGAGTCCCATAGTGCTCAGAGCCATTTGAACCATTTGAACCTTACAGCTGTGTGGGCCGTTCCGACACTGACATCGATTTCCTGGGCGTTTTCTCACTGACTTGTTCAGCCTCATGGACATTTTATCGGAAATAACGAGTAGTTTATCCTCAGACAAAACGCTAGGACGACCACTTCTCGGTGCATCTGCCACTGAAACCATACTTCGAAATTTGTTAATCAAATCTTGCACAGTATCACGATGTCTGAACGTTGTCTCCGGGAAAACTGAATTAATGTTTGACGAACTGTGAATTTACCGCCAGCTTTGAACATTTGTTCGACTAAAAACACACGTTCTTCAATGGTTAGCACTTTAACGCTGACAAAGACGAAATAAACGAACAAAGAAACTAAACTTAAACGTTCACGTCAACGCGTAACGACACACGCCAACGACACTACTGACGCTGGCTGAGATAAACGAAACAGTGGAATATTGGGAGAGTCCGCTTGAAGGGAAGTAACTCAGGCAGGCGAACAATCATGCGGCACGCGCGGCTACCAATCATATGGTACTGTGGAGAGACTTTTTGAACACCCCGTATTATTTCACTTTTTTATAACGTAGATAAGAGGAATTACTTAACTTTGTGTTACGGCGCAGTCAATCGCCGGCACGCCAGTCGGAAACTACAGGGAAGAGAAGGCTGTGAGAAGAGGTCAGCCAATCGTACGCTGACCGACCCCCTTCCAGGACGACAAAGCGACAGTAGTCACTGCAAAGACATTATTTTGTATCTGTGTAATTGCCAAAGTTAAGTATTGTAATTGTTCTTATTGTAATAAAGCTCATTAATACGTGTTGTTTGATTGTCTAGCGAACAAAGTATGCAGGCTTCCTAGACACAAAGCTTTGTATAATTCATTTCCACAGGGAAGTCATTAGTATTTTCTACTCTCACTTGATACAGACGAAATACAAGTTTCTCGGAGTTCATACGACAATAACTTTGACGTAGATTTTTGCCTAACACACCGATCACACAGCTGGCCTACTTCGTCGATGCGTCTTGCAGCGGCTATCCTTCCTCGCACTTACGTTGCGAGGTACCAGCCTTGCTGTAGCGCCTCGGTCTTCGGACGACACCACAAGTGTTCACTAACCGAGCTTAACGCAGGTTTCCGAAGATTTCGCCAGAGTATGGAAAGCTTCTGGAATGACATTATATTTCGATGCAGCAGGTATCTCGAACTGAAACTTCAAACAGCGGCAACTGCCCCGGCAGCAAGAGTTCTATGTGTCAGAGCTAACTTTGTCGCCACTGGTACAGCATCACAGTATTGTGTGTTTTCCTTCGCTGTTGGTGAGCCAACAGGATGAAGCAATACTTTGAAACCAGATGTACGGCTACTAAACACACTACTCATCTCTTCGGCCACGTTCACACATGCTTTGCGAGTAAAAGACCAACTGTTCTGATACGTAGACTTCTTTCTACGATTTCGTCTTTGTCTGAAAAGAACCGGCTGCGGTGACAGCTGCTGCTAGAAAAGGGGACATCTTGATCACTGGAAAAGCGTTCAGGGTGCTATCTAGGTGTGAACTGAATCACGCATGTGAACAGGTTGAGAACAAGTCGTGCTCTTAGCATACATACCTCTCCTAGGGTGTGAAGCAAGCACAGATGCACGGCGATTAGCCGCAAGGCACACGGACGCGTACACCCGTTTACGTTGGTGACTAACATTGTACCAAAGACACTATCCCGAAAGAAAAACCGAATTAGCGACTGCAGTATTTCACAGACGAAACCCGACCGCGTTATCAACCAACGACGAGTAACTGCATCGTCTGAATGACATCCATCTGTTATTTTGGTCCATAAATCACAAACAAACACTGTTCCTAAAACAGTCATTTTTCATTACTGTTGTTGAAACAGGACACGGGACACACTTTTTAAAAACTGTGCCTGTGATTGTTCCGCGTGCTGCTCTTACCTGTCGCCGATTTTCTCGCACATTCCGCCATTAGAAATTTTAATACAAGGTATAAAAAGGATAATCTGCTACACATTTTATCCTGATTTGCAGTGTAAGACTGGAGAGCTATGTGCTTACGTCTCATGATATTATGTGCTACAGAGTCGACAGTAAGGTGGTAAACAGAGAAAATCCACGGTGTAGAAGTAAATTTCCGACGCAATATATAAATAACGCTGCAGTAATAGGTTACTGTTTGTAAAGAGAGCCACGTATAGAGAAATTTAGGGACTTTCTACTAGTGTGTAATATGTCTTGTACTGCATAAACCGGTAACTACTATGTGATAACAAAATAATGACCTGTGTGGTAAGCAGTGAACTGTAGTAATCACAGCGCGAATATGATATACGACGTTTCCATTGATTCAGTTCCATTATTTTACAGAAAATGGAAATTATTATTTTCGTTGTAGGTTGTTAAATCAGTATGGCCACCTTGCACTGAAATGACGCTTTTTATAGTTCGTTACCGAAAGTTACGCCTTACTGATCGCATAAATGCCCAACATAACAACGCCTTGCATAATAATGGCTCAATGAGATCAGTGAAACTGCTATTGCTGATGTGCTTATGCTCGCTGTGTTACTAACCTGCGTATTGTGTGAACTTGCTGACACTCAAGAGTCAGCGTAAATGATCCATTGTAATTAATATTCAGCTTCGGATCAGTCGACGTGACATTATTGTTTGCCTGACGATGGAGATTTATGAGCTGTTGTCATTCTGTCAGTGGAGTTATTTGTTTCTGTCCGCCGAGCATTTGAAAAATCAACAGGGCTTCTGTTTGAATTTTTTTCCTGATCAGTCACTTTGACGTCATACCAACACTAGTGCGGGGTGGAGTGCTGTCATCAATAAATTCTATTCTAAACAGTCTTACTGCCGTTTAACATTGTAAATAGGTCCATTATGCGCGGGTATTGCCAAATAGTGTCCTGATTTTCATGAAAGAATATATTGCATCTTTAGTCAGCACTGCCTTTCTTCAGTGACGCGGTTGTGCGAAGCTCCGAAAGGAAGGCACATTTTGGAGAGAGGATTGCCATGAAGTACCTAGGTAGGTAGGTAAGTAGATCATAGGAGAGAGAGGAACGAATTCGTTGCAGAAGAATGGAGCCAAGTAATGTTGTGAAAAACTTCCCCATCTCCGTATGAAACCGTTTAGGGAAAATAGATAAAACCTATGTTAGACGTCCAGATGGTGACTGTAACTATGGCCCTCGCTAATGACTGTATTGCTTCCCGTCTCTATAGATACAATTTCTTTCTTTGTTCTTAATTTATCGTGTTGTTTGGCTAATAGTACTATATGCCAACGCAAGGTAGCACTTGAGCATTATCTTGGCGGCACTGCTGTCTATAGAGACATTTAGAACTTTCTACTAGTGTATAATATGTCTCATACTGCATAAGTCGGTAACTACTATGTGATAATAAAGTAATGACTTCTGTGGTAAGCAGTGAACTCTAGTAATCATTGCACGAATATGATATACGACGTTTCCATTGATTCAGTTTCATTATTATTTTCATTGTAGTTTGTTTAATCAGTTCGGCCACCTTGCACTGAAATGACGCTCTTTATAGATCGTACCTGACTGCATAAATGCACAACATAAAAACGCCTTGCATAATAATGGCTCACTGAGATGAATGACGACTGTATTGTTTCCCGTCTCTGCAGATACAATTTCTTTCTTTCTTCTTATTTAATCGAGTTGTCCCACACACAAGAAATGAAACACAATGCAATGCGGAAATTACAGAGGAATCAGTTTGCTGAACATAACATACAAAATTCTGCCAATGATCATTCTGGAAAAAGTTAAACGCTACACAGAAAACATAATTCAAGATTACCAGGCTAGATTTCGAACAACCCGTTCCACAACTCATAATTTGTTTACTATACGACAGATATTTGAGAAATACTGGGAATTCAACAAAAACATCCACTGTCTCTTCATTGACTTTCAGCGAGCATATGACAGCATCCACAGAAGTAGCCTATACAACACATTAAGAAAATTTAGTATACCCAGTAAAATCATTAGGATGATACAACTGTGCATGGATGGCTCCCAAGCAGCAGTGAAGTTCAGAGGATCCATATCCCCCGCCTTTCCAATTGAAACAGGCTTACAACAACGAGACGCTCTTTCATGTGTCCTCTTCAACCTTGCATTAGAGGAAGTGGTTCGGGAGAGTAATTGACATCTATACAATCCTCTCAGATTCGAACACAATGAAGTAAAACTCCTGGCTTATGCATCAGTGAAACTGATGAAGAACTGAAAGACATGTACAGATCTCTCAGGCACAGTGCCAGCAAAATGGGGCTTTTGATTAACCAAGAGAAAACAGAAAATATGTAAACAGGTCGAGTCACAAACCCTAATCCTTACTTTGAAATTGGCCAACATCCTAAATTCAGGAAAGTTCTTCAGTTTAAATACGTTGGATCACGTTTCAACAGTAAAAATATCATATCAATGGATATAAACGATAGAATAGCCTCAGGGTCAAGATATCTGCACTCATTAAACAACCCACTCAAAAGTAAAGCTTTGTCAATCACCACAAAGATGAAGATATACAGCACTATCATCTGCCCCATAGTACTGTACGGTTCTGAAAGCTGGACGCTTACCAAGACTGAAAGAGAAAAACTGAATGTTTTCGAAAGAAAAATAATGAGAAAAATTGGGGACCTGTGTTGGAGAGTGGCGTATGGAGAAGTCGAAAGAAAAATGAAATTTATCAGCTAATGAAACAACCCACTATCATCCAGAAATTTAAAAGTAGGAGACTGCAATGGGCTGGACATATGGCTAGAATGAAAATCAGTTATATAATCATTTAATTGTGTAGTCCTCTTCGAACAACTTTGACAAAAAATTCAGAATCACCAAAAAAGCATTTTAAGGAACTCTCCAGGCAACAATACTATTGGACCGACCTCGTACAAAGTGGAAAGATGAAACAGAGAAGGACATCGCAGCATTAGGAATTTCTGCAGGGTGGAGAGAGACTGCGAGAGATAGAAGGCGGTGGAAGCAGATGTTGATACAGCGCTGGTCTACTGGGCCAGTGATTGCTGAGGAGAAGAAGATGATATCAATGAAACAGCTATTGCTAATGTACTTATGTTCGCTGTGTTACTGGCCTGTGTACTGTGTGGATGTTTAGGAACTTGCTGTCACTAAAGAGACTGCGTGAATGATCCATCGTAATAAGTATTCAGCATCGGATCAGTCGGCGTGAAATTATTGTTTGTTTGACGATGGTGATTTATGAGCTGTTGTAATTCTGTCAG
Source organism: Schistocerca americana (assembly GCF_021461395.2). Classification (NCBI taxonomy): domain Eukaryota; kingdom Metazoa; phylum Arthropoda; class Insecta; order Orthoptera; family Acrididae; genus Schistocerca; species Schistocerca americana. The sequence goes on from NC_060119.1 coordinate 90,221,145, forward strand.
TGCAGTTATTTGTTTCTGTAGGCCGGGATTTTGAAAAATCAATAGGGCTCCTGTTTGAATTTTTTCCTGATAATTCATTTCGATGCCACACCATCACTAGTGCAGGGTCGAGTGCGGTCATCAACAAATTCTATTACAAATAGTGCTATTGTCGTTTATTACTGTAAATAGGTCCAGTATACGCGGGTATTGGCAAAATACTATCCTGATAGTCAGAATATCCTTCGTCAGCACTGCCTTCCTTCGGTGACGCGGTTCGATACATGGTTTGTGGTAAGAACTCATGATATACAAAGTATGTAATGTCCGTATTAAAGGAAACGTGATTAAGCTGTGTCGGGTCGTAGTATCAAAGATGTGTATATCTATGACAGGTATAGTTTTTATGTCATAAGTTGTCTGTACTGTGCGTTGCTGTTTCCTTCTGTTGTACTGGTTCGAGGACGCTCGACCAACGGTGGCTGACTTGCTTCAAAATGGTACGGTGTCGTTGAAAGCTGGTTAACATACGCGCGAAGCCGACGGTCATGCCAAGCTGAAACACGTCGTCGTTGGAACAGCCACCTCTGAGTGTTATTAAAAAACATATTCTATTATATTGGAGGAAAAAGACGATAGCTATGTATGATCTTAATTCTTGTATCAGTTGTTGCTTGGTTGTCATCACAGCATTCGGCTGCACTCATACATGTGAGTAACCAGAGTTTCTGTTATTACACTGACGACAGAAATGTATTACGAAGAACGAATAAGAACTGAACAGAAGATGTTAATGGAAATTTAAAACTTGTTTTGAGAAGTTATTTTTTGCAACAGTGTGTGTGTTGTATGCTCATCTTGTTAAATATTATCCTGATAATGTTCTCGAACAGAAGCCGAATCATTAATTGATTGAAGCTGAGAAAAAGGGAAGGAGTTCTCTTCAAGACATGATTATTATCGATGAAGTGATTTTGGGTTTTGGAGGCAGCATTAACATGCACGATCACTTTTGAAAGGCTATTACATGCTCTTTAAGTGATCTAGAGTTTCCGAAAGTGGAAATGGCTGTAATATTTGACAGTGACGTAACGTGAGCTCAGAGATATTGAAACACGTATGTAACATAGCAGCGATGGCGAGGCATTGTAGCATCTGTGACCAGAGAGTATGCGCTTGACCGCGCGAGTGTTGCGAGCGGTTCTTAGTCTGTCAGTCAGTCGTTGCGAGTCTGTCTGTCAGTCGTTGCGAGTCTGTAGCTCTGTCTAGTTGAGAGCAGTACTCTGTCAGTAGTCGTCGCGTGCTGTACGCTAATAGTCGTCATGCAGAGCGGTCGGTCAGTGATAGCAGTCCAGTGCGGGTGATGTAGGCGGTCGGCAATACTGGTCAAGATGCTGAATAAGGTATACTGCTAATTAATATAATCATTAGATAATGTAAAAAATTTATTTGTTGTAATTATTCTCTAACAAGTGCCCCAATAATAATTTTTATTTCAAAAGCATTTTTTTCAAAAATTTAATTTTTTATTGAACTAAAGATTTCGTTGCACTTCCCATTTCACTCCACTTCTTTTAAAGAAAATTTTCAGTAAAATCACAGAAAAAAGGAATATTATCATTTGCAATGCAGTTCCTCCAAGCCGTGCAGAAAGATAAGAGCAGAAATGTGACATCCATTTATTCTGAGGTAAGACTTTAATTCTGATTGTTTTGCACAGGGCCAAAGACCGATATTTCGGTTTAATTATATTTTCTTGTCACTGAACGGACTTTAAATTTTGTGAAGAATTTTTATATGAGTCAGATTGCGTATTTCACATTTTTGTTGCCATTGTCAGTACATTTCATTGTGGGCAGGTTACGTTTAGAGCAGTGTCCATTAGCACTCATAATTAAATATTGTCATATTTCTTTCTTTCAAATTTTTGTGGGGAGGTTACACTTGGCTCCCATTTCTATTAAGTATTGTCATTTAATTTTCTTTTAAATTACGGTGGGGAGGTTACACTTGGCGACACCCAGTCCAGGATCGTATTTCGTTGAGAGTCTTTTGAACAACAGTCAGATATCTGCTCTTATTTGCTTAGATATAATTAGGATTTGGCGCAACGCTTTTACTAATCTTGTGACTTTCTTTCCACAGATCAACGGCAATTCGTTGCTCTGTTGTATTTGTGTGTTGCTTTTGCATTGTGCTTATTTATTTTGTGAAAAATTGTGACTATTGTAAAAATGCCGCGAAAGACTGTGAATAGTGTATCGCGAGGTATTTTGAATGAAATTACCGACTTAAACAGCGTGACCGATAGTAATTGTGACACGCAGTGTAGTGATGACAATCCTGTGTTCACCAGCAATCAGTGCATTACAACCACTAGTGATGACTTTTATATTAATGATGAACAAACGAACTCAATTGTCTCGTCTGTTAATTTGACGACAATTGATGACGCGGGACGCTCTATTGTAATGAGCGCTGCCGAGCTTAACACACCCGATTTGGAAAATTCAAGTAACGTACAGACAAATTTGTCTAGTGAAAATGAACAGTGTACTGAAAGTAGGACGGATTTATTTAATTCCGAAATAATGTGTGACAGTGTACATCCGACTGACAAACCTTTTTCTAAATCTCAGAATAACCAAATGGTTACAGTAAGCGAGAAAGTTCCAGATCCACCACTAAACAGTACAGATAGTATATACGTTAGTTCTGACTTGGTACGAATTGTGACAAGATTGCTACAACAACAATTTAGTGAACAGAACGAAAATTTTAAACAACTTCGTGAACAGTACAAACAGCGGAAGGAAATGATGAATAATTATTTCGAACAACTTAATGAAAGTTTTGACAACCATTACAAACAGGTAAATGAAAGTGTCGACAACCATTACAAACAACTTAGCGAAACAATTAATGAAAGTTTCAAACTGACGAACGAAAAACAAGACAACTTTAACGAACGGAGCAGACAAGTTAGTGAACAGAATACAGCTATTACCGTGCAATGTCGGGACAATAAAGTACAATTACGTGTAGATACTAAGACTTGTGCTAATAACAGTAATGAAGAAGTTGGCACTGTTGCACAAGAATTAAGTAGCACACGTGTAGGCACAACAGAATCACATAAAGACGGGATTATTGCAGTCACCGAACAATGTTCAGCAAACGAAACACAGGTACACGAAATTAATGCAATCACTGAACAATGCCCTAAAAACGCAGTACAGATTTGCGACGAGATTAATTTAGAGTCAGTGGAAGTTTCACACACTCCGAATACGGAAGCTGACGAGAAATTTGCACGACAGATCAACCAAATTGACGAAAGTGTTACAGTAACAGAGTTGAAAACTATTCCAATCACCAATACGTCACAGAATCCGCCACGTTGCGAGCATTTGTCTGACTCACGCAGCGTGTATAATGTGAACAATTTACAGAAACTACGCGAAGTAAAATCCGAAAAGCCACGCGACTTAAAATCTGAAAAGCTATGCAACTTGAAATCCGAAATGACACAGACGAACAGATTCACACACAAACCTGAACGTGTTATCAAACTGAGTGACGAGAACGTAGATTTCGAGCAATTTGCATTTGTAAGAAAATGTAAAGAATTTAATAATGACAGAGCACAGATACACGATTTACACTGTATACGACAATTTGTTTTTGTACTTTCACCGGTATTACCTGTAATGCAGAAACTAGCTTTGAACCAGATGCGACAATTTATTTTTGTATTTACAACAGCATTGCCTGTAATGAGGAAACTTGAATTAGCAAGAATACAGCGATTTACTTTTGGAATTTTACCGCCATTGCCTGTAACGCAAAAGCCAAAATTTATTTGCAGTGCGTAAATGACCTCAGGGGATTCATTACGCTTTAATGAATATGTGCCGTAGCGAGCATAGGGCCCCGAGCTGTAGTAGTGCTGTTTCATCTTTAGTTTTCTGCACTGCTGCCTTCTCTTCTACTATCCTTTATATCTATCAAAATAGCTCTTTAACTATTGCTCTACCTAGAATTAAGAATATGTAATGAAAACCGGATATGACAAATCTTTTACCGAATGTGACAATTTTCAGTAGGCACTCCCGTAATGACAACTACCAGAACTTAAATCACAGACAAAATTCAGATTATCAATATCGTCAAAATTTTCAGCAACAGGAAGCACATTTTGGTAACAATAGACGTTTTCCACCACAACAGCATGAAAGTCAACCGGTTAGCATACCTAACCAACAATGGAATACACAAGGTCAACCAAACTTTAATGTTTCGCCGGGTGCACGTATAGTCCCTGATACAAGAAATAGTAACGTACGTCAGCAGAGGAACAACTATGTACAAAGAAGACAGTATTTCAATTCCCATCGCAATACACCGTATAGGAATGATTATTACGACAGACGTAAAAACGATGAGCACAATTACCAGCGTACATTTAATAACAGTCGATCTTATGAGCAGCAACAACACCAGCAACAACATATTATGACGAATGAAACAGACAATAGGTGTCATCTATAGCGTAACACGTCAGTAAGAAATAACAGAACAGTTCGTATAGTGGATATGCCACAGCATCCTCCCGTAAATAATAACACGTACGATAAATTTTAACCAGATACAGCACAGATTGCATATTACAGTAACGCAAACATTACTTTTGACACGCAGAATTTTGCTCACGAGAATGTTATTTGAAACATGCTCTGTTGAATGCACAACTTTTATCGCACCCAGACCTTACTAGAAATTTTTCCATTGCCACCGACAGTTCCAACACCGCTTTAGGCGTTCACATTTTCCAGGAAATTGAAGAAGATGGTTCAATAGTAATTAAAAACATCGCATTTGCAAGTCGCATTTTGTCACCTGCTGAACGAAATTATTCTGTTACAGAACTTGAAACATTATGTGTTGTATGGGCTTTCACGAGATTTAGGCACTTTCTTTATGGCAGACATACCACCGTTTACACAGACGACAGAGCGATATAATTTTTACTTTCGGCCAAATTCACTCACGATAGATTAAGTAGATGGAAACTGTATTTACAGGAATTTAATTTTACGATTGTTCACATTCCCGGCACGCAAAATGTTATAGCAGACGCACTATCGCGTCCTCTCGGAAACAATCAGCAAGACGTAGCAACCAACTTCTGCAAAACAAATTTCAGTGTCATGTACATTCAACAAGTTGCATTTGAAAACTTTATTTCATCGTCATTACAGGACATAGCACAAGAACAAAATAAAGACAATGTGTGGGAAGAAATTAAACACCTTTGGCAAGATAGGAAAAATGTTACGATTAGAAACCATTACACCGTACGCAATGACATTCTGTTTCGCCGCTCTCATCCTGACAGCAACAATTGGTTATTATGCATTCCTGACGATCTGGTTAACAAATTAATTTGGTACACTCATTTAAGCTACGCACATTACGGAGCACGAAAATGTTTTCTTATACTGAGACAGAACTGTTATTTTGCCAACATGGAGAAACGTATACGACGAGTTTTAGCGTCTTGTAAAATTTGCCAGAAAGCTAAATCAGACACCACTTCACATATTCCTCCTTTATATCCCATTGTACCTGTTAAATTAAGACACACGGCCGCAGTACATATTTTTGGTCCGATTCCGAGAACTAACAGAGGTTTTTGCTACATCTTTGTCGCTGTTGAGCTCACTTCAAAATTTGTTACTTTCACTCCGTTACGCAAAGCTACTGCTAAAACTGTTTCGAAAGCATTTGTAAAACATTTTCTATCTCATGTAGGGCATGTGATGAAAGTAATTTCTGACAATGGATCTCAATTTCGTAGTACCATATGGACACGCATGTTACGAGCCAGAAACATTTCTCCGATCTATATATCCAAGTACCACGCTTCTTCGAACCCCTGTGAAAGGTTAATGAAAGAAATTGGTAAACTGTGTAGAATATACTGCCACAAAAGACATATTGATTGGGATACACACATACTCTCATTCCAAGATGTAATTAATTCCATACCAAATGAATCCACTATGCTATCTCCGTCTGTTATACTGAAAAACGTTGAACCACCAAACAAAATTAAAGAATTAGTAAAATTCCCCAAAAGTCGTCGCCTACGACACCACGAAATAATTGACATTGCGCTGAACAACATCAAACGTGCTGCAGAGCGCCGGAGAAGACAGCAAAAACAGGTTTGTAGACGCCGAGACTTTCACGTTGGACAGAAGATACTAGTACGTACACACTATTTATCCAGCAAATTAAAAGGTAAGTGCAGTAAATTTGAACTTCTATACGCAGGTCCATATCGGATTCGCAGCATTCCTCACCCCAATGTTGTACACGTCGAAACTTTGAGAACTAGAAAATCGAAAGGTAACCACCATATCTCAAACATTAAACCGTTTATTGAGTGAAACCACTGTATGATTCAACACACTATGATGCCATTTACTAATGCAATTATCTCACGTGACTAATTACTGATGATTATCGTATTTTTTCTTGGCAAGTGCCCGGCAAGGTAAGGTTAGCAGGTCGCTTTTCTTGTCGTTACACATCAGACCGTGCATATTTTTCCAAATGAACTTACGTATTTTATGAATAATTATGCAATTCTATGTAATGACGTATTAATTTTATCAAATTCTCTCTCCATTAAAGTCTTTAATTCTCGCCTCGATTAACTACACTACATACAAGCTGAACACAACGAACGTCACATTTTGTCTTTTTATGTATGATTGTATTCCAGTTTTGTTTATATGCACTGTGAAATAGTTAAGATATAACACACACCAGTCGACTTTGACTTTTTTTTTTTTTGCCCTATGATATCTCAACATCGTGACTGTTTTACATTTTTCCTTTTGCTGCTGCATTGTATTATTCTGTGTATATTTTTGCATTTGAACACTGTCAATGTTTTTGACATATTACGTTTTCTGTCATGTTATGCTGTATGGTTAATTATGTCACCATAAACCAGTCATTATTTAGTGGGTATATGATTTAAATGCAGGACATTAATCTCTGTTATCAATTTCAGAAAGAAATGATGCATGTAAGAAATAAATTCAACAGAAATGGGAATTTCACCTACGGAATAAACGAAAGAAGATGCAATAGCTTTATGGGGAAGAGTAAATGGATCAGGATTAACAAGAATATACTATACTCATCACAGAATAGCAGTCTTAACTAATTTTTTCTTTCAGAATACAAGGTGATTGATGCAGGCTGTCAGACTGAACTACACATCTTAGTTTTAGTGATGAAATATGCTAGAGATAAGGAATAGTTATGTAATGAGTAATGAAGTGATTTTTTGCAGATGATAATGAATACTGATGAATAATGATGAAGGATATGATGTTATGAATAATGAAGTTTTTCTTTACAGGTGATGATAATAGTGAAGTTATGATGATATGGATAATGAAGTTTTCTTTACAGATGAGGATAATGTTGAAGTTATGTATTTATGTTATGTAGTTATTTAAGTATTTGTTGCAGTTTGCTTTGACAGCAGGTGTTATATTGCATAGTAGGATGACTGAAAGTTTTGGAAAGGACAGCTATGGAACACATTTTTATACACACTTCACTGCCTGTTAATTCGAAGTTCACTACTTTTCAGCATAGTGTGCGTTTCTTCTTTCAGGTCAATAATCCATTTTGTATTTTTTTCCAGGAGAAGTTTTTCATGATACTTACTAAACCTGTTACTTATTATACCTGTTCTAGTACTTGCATTTTTATATTTTTACCCATTTGTGTCTATCGTTTATAAATGTGATCACATGTACTGCCTTGTTACATAATCTTGCTACAGCTGACTCATGACGAATGACGTTACCTATCCTCATTTGCTGCAATAGGTCAAAAGCAAATAGTGTTATGTTTCAGCAATTAATTATCGATCCCAACGCAATGCATTGCTACCAAAAAAAAAAAAAAAATGTATTACCAGTCCCACATAAGGTCACTAGTTTATGATAATTCTGAATAATACTGATCAACTCTGAATAGCATGTCACTTGAGTAATGACCTCTTAATGAGACTATATTCAAAATAATGCTTTGTCACTAGCTAATAACTGCCACTGTTTATTGTAATGATACTACTTATAATGCCTGTGATTATTAATGATTTGACTGTAATTAACTGATTTTAATAATGACTTTGTAATGATCTGAATACTACTGAAGGAGGAACACTGTTTATTGTAATGATACTACTTATAATGCCTGTGATTATTAATGATTTGACTGTAATTAACTGATTTTAATAATGACTTTGTAATGATCTGAATACTACTGAAGGAGGAACACTGTTTATTGTAATGATACTACTTATAATGCCTGTGATTTTTAATGATTTGACTGTAATTAACTGATTTTTAATAATGACTTCGTAATAATCTGAATAATACTGAATGATGATTCTATTCAATACTTGCTGGCCACTGAGTGCCAATAATTAATGTCACTTGAAGAATTGTTATTAATTATGCCATTAATTAGCCCTTTTTTTCCCATGTTGAGTTTTCATGTTTTGGTTAATGGCCAATGAGTGCCAATAATTTGTATCACTCAATGTATTATGTTAATGCTAGGGCAATAATTGACTCTCCTTTTCAATTAAGGCTTCTGATGAACATTATTCTGTCTTACTAAATATACTTTGTAACTGGCCAAGGACCGCCACTGTTTATTGTAATACGATTACCCATGATGCCAGCTAGTGATTCTTAATAGATTGTAATGACACATAATTAATTAACTATGGTACTGTTTAATAATGCTTTGTAATTAATTAAGGCTAATAATTCTTACTATATTGCAATGACAAATGATCAATTAATTAACTGTAATTAGACAAATGATTAATTAATGACAAATGATTAATTAACTGTAATTAGACAAATGATTAATTAACGACAAATGATTAATTAACTGTAATTAGGAAAAGGCTGATGATTATTGGAATGACAAATGATTAATTAACTGTAATTAGGAGAAGGTTAATGATTCTTAATTATACTCTGTGACTGAAAAGAATGCGATTATTTCATAATGCTTTGTAACCAGGAAAAGAAGGCTACTGATTCTATGTACAACAATTAATGAACATTTTTCTGTAATACTACATACTTGGTACAGAAATGTTCAATAACTGGGCTATGAATGCCACAAACTACTAATTAAGTCTGTAATTGTCAATATTATGTGACTTGATGTCCTTCACCTCATAAGCTGACTACCCTGAATTACTGCAATGTCCATTTGTCCTGTTTATCCCAGTGATCATGGAGCACTATATTTTGTTTTGCACTAATTCTACGTTGGTGTGCCTTGTAAGAGTGTGGTGTTGACACGACATGCTGTCCACCACCATGAGCGATGAAGACATTATTATGGTCCCACTGTTTGGTGTACCTAATGTACTGCCAAAATGAAAACATGGAACATTACTACGACAGTTCAGTGTCTTGGCTACACTGATAAATTCTGATGGGAATAGAACTTCAAGTTGTGTCACTTGGTGTTGCACTTCTGTGGAAAGATATGGACTTTCAGAGCAGCTGTGTGCGATCTAAAGTGCTACAACCATGATGCAATCCTTCCTTTTCCTATCCTGATTCTTGTCACATAAAAAAAAAAAAAGGTTGAATTCCAGTGCGAGTACACTTATGGCACTGGTCGACATGATGTTTTGCCATTATGTTTATTTGTTGTGAAAATGCTAAAGACAGTTTTTCAGTGCGTGTGCACTTTGGACATGATTTTTTGTTTTTGTTTTTGTTTTTTGTCATTATGTTTATTTATTGCGAAAATGCTAAAGACATTTTTTCGATTTGTTCTGAAGTACAGTATATGTACACTCTTGTCTTTTATATTGTATATACATTTTTATTTTTATGATATGTTCTGAACTACAGTGCATGTGCACTTCTGTTAGGTGTTAATATGTTTTCTACTGAACTTCAGTGCCTGTACACTTATCTCATTTTTCAATATGTTTTCTACTATTCTGTATATTCAATACTTTAATGCGAATGCACTTATGCCATTTGTTACTAATTGTACATACATTTCATCAATTACTGATATGTTCTCAACTGCAGTGCATGTGCACTCATGTCACTTGTCAACATAATATTTTTTGCCAGTCTGTTTATTTGTTCTGAATATGCTAAAGAATTTTCAGTGCCTGTGCACTTTGTTATCTGTCAAATAATTTGTATATACTTTTCTGATTTGTTACTATGTTTTGTACTCACATTTTGTCTTTGTCTGATATATCTTGTACTTAGTGCGTGTGCACAACATTTAAATATTCTGTAAGTTGTAGAATTTTGTTAATTAAAGAAAAATTTTGCCGCGCTTGGCAAGTCCAAATGACTCACCATCGCTGCCAAATTTTTGCCCCCCCAGTGGAGGGTTATGAAACACGTATGTAACATAGCAGCGATGGCGAGGCATTGTAGCATCTGTGACCAGAGAGTATGCGCTTGACCGCGCGAGTGTTGCGAGCGGTTCTTAGTCTGTCAGTCAGTCGTTGCGAGTCTGTCTGTCAGTCGTTGCGAGTCTGTAGCTCTGTCTAGTTGAGAGCAGTACTCTGTCAGTAGTCGTCGCGTGCTGTACGCTAATAGTCGTCATGCAGAGCGGTCGGTCAGTGATAGCAGTCCAGTGCGGGTGATGTAGGCGGTCGGCAATACTGGTCAAGATGCTGAATAAGGTATACTGCTAATTAATATAATCATTAGATAATGTAAAAAATTTATTTGTTGTAATTATTCTCTAACAAGTGCCCCAATAATAATTTTTATTTCAAAAGCATTTTTTTCAAAAATTTAATTTTTTATTGAACTAAAGATTTCGTTGCACTTCCCATTTCACTCCACTTCTTTTAAAGAAAATTTTCAGTAAAATCACAGAAAAAAGGAATATTATCATTTGCAATGCAGTTCCTCCAAGCCGTGCAGAAAGATAAGAGCAGAAATGTGACATCCATTTATTCTGAGGTAAGATTTTAATTCTGATTGTTTTGCACAGGGCCAAAGACCGATATTTCGGTTTAATTATATTTTCTTGTCACTGAACGGACTTTAAATTTTGTGAAGAATTTTTATATGAGTCAGATTGCGTATTTCACATTTTTGTTGCCATTGTCAGTACATTTCATTGTGGGCAGGTTACGTTTAGAGCAGTGTCCATTAGCACTCATAATTAAATATTGTCATATTTCTTTCTTTCAAATTTTTGTGGGGAGGTTACACTTGGCTCCCATTTCTATTAAGTATTGTCATTTAATTTTCTTTTAAATTACGGTGGGGAGGTTACAATATGAATTATATAATTACGCTCGCAATGGATTAGTTGCATTTGCTAATATCGTTGGTTGTCTTAGCAGCGGAAGACAACTATACGTCAAGCTGCGAAAAATATGTTATTGCTCGAAATATGAGCAAATTCATTTATCGTAGTTACGTAACTGAAGTCTACTAGTCCTATTATACAAGGACCTGATAGGATAAAGTATTTCTTCGGAACAGGCGACGCTGATATGGATCCAGTCAATATAGGTGAAACAGTTTACAACATTCTCTTAAAGTTAAGGTCTTAGCAAGGTAATCTTATTGGCCAATCTGAAGACTAGTTAGCCGCTAAGAGCACTGAAAGACCGAACCGGTCAACATACAGCATCAGAGTTGCTAATATTGTTGCAAAAGTATTGCTATTACCGAATTACACGGTTAAGTCGATTGACGGACACGGTGAACAAATAGTATATGTACATCGACCGCCTCAATACACGTCCCTGCACACACACGTTAAATAATCATAACACGATTTGAGCAAAACGGCGTTAAGTTCGAATGAATGGCTCTGAGTATTATGGGACTTAACATCCGAGGTCTTCAGTCCCCTATGACTCAGAACTACTTAAACCTACATCCATGCCCGAGGCGGGATTCGAACCTGCGACCGTAGCAGTCACGCAGTTCCGGCCTGAAGCGCCTATAACCGCTCGGCCACCGCGGCCAGCTGGCCTTAAGTGGACTGTCCAAAGACATAGAGTATAAATGGAGAGGTCTTGGAATGTTATTCGGCACTCCCTGCAGTTCCACTCTGTACTATTAACCGCCATATTTTCGAAAGTCATTCTGTGGTTCTTTTGAAAGCGATATAGTACGTGTGCGAATTTGTAAGATGAGCACCTGCCGGATTTCTTTTAGAAACCATGCGTGATGTTTGCGCAGCGTGGAAGTGCAAACACAGGAGCAATAAAACTACAAATACACTGGAGGTATGGATTAAAAAAACGCCTTCAGTCACACCTTTTTGTGTTTCATTAAGTATGCGATGCATTTTGGACCTTGTGGGTCCATCATCAGGTGTAATTTGTTTTAATACGTGCTGTATTTTTTCTCCTGGTTGTGGTGAAATGCATATTCCTGTCAGGAAATGGTCTGATGTAATCAAAAAAAAGTGTTCTTAACGTTTTAGCACTAGCATACATTCTTTTCTCCATATGAAGATCTGGTAAGTTCAAGTGTAAACTTAAACTCATCTTTTCCACTATTTCGCACATATTTTCCGCTTTTGACTTACGAAATTCATAGCCTAACATCAAACCTTTTCGTGACAGGAATATGCATTTCACCTCATTCAAGAGAAAAAGTAAAGCATGTATTAAGACAAATTACACCTGATGATGGAGTCACAAGGTTCGAAATGCATCGTGTACTTAATAAAGCACGAAAAGGTGTGACCAAAGGCGTTTTTTTTTTTTTTTTTTTTTGATTCATGCATTCAGTGTAATGAATACAGTCACGTTTGAAGCTGCGAAATATGGATAAAATTAAAAAACTTCCAATATTTCTAATTTCCTACTGTTTAAAAGCATTATCTGTTAGTGGTCTTTTTCACATTTGTATTATGCCCGGCACAAAAAGTACTTTCACGTGTTTAACCTTAAGTTTCCATTAAAAATCAAACTGCTGAGAAAAGGAACGGCCTATTTTTTGACATCTGAAAACGTGGCTGAAGGTTGTTCAGTTTTCCTCTCTTTGGTCGCTGTGTTGCCTCTCTGTGGCATTCTGTCTGTTTGGTACCCCCGTTATTACGACGCATACATATCACTGTTAACACCTGATCGTAATTATACTCGAAGTAAGTAATTGTGACGATCTGTTTCGCTTATAGGCTCCCGCTTGATATCACTACTTCTTTTCACATGGATCTACCGGTGATACAACCTTCAGCCATCAATTCCACTGTAAACCAAAGTTCACAACTGGTACATCAACGACTGCTGGTTGTCGTCACCGCAATGTCTGAGAGTGTCTAGTTCTAGAACAACGGAGCTGATGACAACGCTAGACAAGATGTGGTGACCTTAATCGCGTTTACGTCGAATAAGACGAGGCCCTGAGTCACCCAGTCCACCACAAACAAACGCCTACCTCCCAGCTGTTTCGACACAGCCCAGCCGACATTGTGAAATGTTACAATCTCATTCCTGCTCCCTTCATCACCTCTCGTAGCCTGGTCAGGTACTTAAAACGCGAGAAGTTACCAACATTTTCATCGATCATCGACTGAACTCATAGTATTGGACCTCGATCAACACTCGGGCAGCCTTTAAACTACAAATCTAACCTGACTGAACAAACTAAACGTTCACAAAGCGCATACTTCTTTCCAAAAATACCGGTATTATTCCAGTATTCTAGTATTTTAGTCTGTTAACTGCATGTACTTTGTGTGATGTTACTTCTTATTATGTTCTTGCCAACACATTATTGTCCTTCCTGCGCTGCCAAAATACTGCTCCGTTGTTCTATATAATCATCAAACTCTACTTTTGTATGTAAAACACGCCACATTACTTTTATTTCGTTCATGCCAACTTCGGCTAAATTCTGTTAATACAAGGCAAACAGTCACTGCTCAACTAGTTATATAATCATTTAATTGTGTAGTCCTCTTCGAACAACTTTGACAAAAAATCCTGTGTTTTTTGTGTTACCTGGGATTTCTGTTCGTCCCAAGTTCGTCAGAAACTCCGTTACCGAGCTAGTGCTTCTGGAAACCATTCGCAGGGGGGCAGGGTGGGAAGGGAGGGGGGAGGGAATCGTCGACAGGCTTAATAGGCATTAAGGAAATTACGAATGAGTTCGAACTTGAGATTGGACCAACTTGTTACAATTTCTACTCGAAAGCGGTGCAGAGCAGCGGGTGACAGATTCTGCCAAAGAGGCACGCAGTATCGCCATGGCCACGTAGAAGATTGAGGAGGACCTCCTCTTGGATCTGGAAGGATTGTTGTGTGCTCCAAGTATCGTTGACTAAAGATATATTTAACTTAACTGCAGAAAATATGACCCAAAATTTTAGACGCGTTTTACTGTAAACGGTATGTTTTTCAAACTGACCGGTAACAGAGCTTGAGAAAGGTAAATGCGATGTTGATCGGATTTTACGCCGACATTCTAAATTGAATTACCTGTTAGCTTACCTAACCGTTTTGCTATACCTCCAAAAGTCTATGTCCGGTGGACGCTTTTGTCTCAATTTTGTGGGCTAAGAAAATTACGTTTATTTCAACACGTAATTATCGTGTTAGGGCCCAACATTTTTCAATTGCTGTATTTATGCTGACAGAAAATGTATTGAAAATGATTTATACGAGATTATTTTGTTACAAATCCAATAAGATGGCTTCGGGAATTCCCGCCGATGACCGATGCTCCTGGTGCAACGGTTAGAGGGAGCGTCCGATGTAGACACAAAAACGGTTTCTTAAAGACAAATGTGTAAGTAACAGTCACATATCATCAGATTTAGCATTACTTTTTATTTTGCTTGAACACCCATTTTTCATGCGCCAAAGTGGTGTACTCCCTGAAAGTATGCCTTCCAGTCCATTAATTTTTAATGTGGTCATAATTAAATAGTTAATCCAGCACGCCAGTGTTTATTTGAGCTTCATTAATCTGAGTAAGGAAAAGTCTGCCCGCAAAGCAATCTAGCGTCAGTCATTAAAGTATGCAGATCACGTGAATGAATATGACACCATTTATATGTTCATGTTTGCATTTCTACGGAATTTGTAGCACTGTGAAAGCTGGCAATATTAAATACACATATACAACTGCCTTCTAAAGCAGTTTCGGGAAACATGCGAAAATTATTAATTGGCCTCCACCTTATTTTCCTATGTAAGCAAACACATACGTTAGCCATATGGTGAATGCTGTGCCGCATCGGTGTACCAGTGAATCTGAGTGTGTGTTTTACGCAGCAGCCAAAACGTTACGACCACATGCTTGAAACAGTGCTGGCCATCCTCTGGAATGCAATACAACACCATTTTTGCGTGACGTGGATTCGACAAGTTTTTTGAAATTTTCCAGAAATATATGTCAGCAGATGTCTACGCATAGGTCACGCAATTCCCGTAACTTTCTCGTCGATTATTTTTTGTGCGCGAACTTGGCAACCCACATGTTTCCCACCAGGTTCACTCAGGCAGATTTAGCGGCCAAGACATCAATGTGAGTTCACTATAAGGCTTCTCAAATCACTGAAACATGACCCTTTCTGCTGAAATATGTCGTCGCCTTCACCATCTGGGAAGCAATCGAGCATGACGGATGCAGGAGGTCCGCAATAGTGTTCATGCAATCCACAACTGTCATGGTACTTTCTATTTCTACCACAGGTTCCACCGAAGCCCTGGTAAGCGACTCCCCTCCCATATCTTCTAAGGAGCGCCATGTTTAAAAATGTGCACTAAAACGTGTGCTTCGAAGCTCTTGTGGCTGCATCAGCATTGTACTTCGTATCCTTCTTTACAGAGCGAGCAAGCTATCAACCTCCACATTGTGTGATGTGTGGTGACCAACACCTTGTCGCCTACTCGTTCTTTCGTCGTCCTTTCAGCACTTCCCGCAGATACTCACAACAGTAATACGAGAACAGCCCACCAGCTTCACCATTTCCGAGTTCCACGTTTCCAGGCACCAGGCCATAACATCCCCTTTCTCAAAGTCGCTTATGTCAGTGAATCGCCTCATTTGCGACCCACATCGTCCCTATAATCATAACACTCTAATCTCTGCTCCGTTCATATACTTTCCTTACAGCGTAACGTGCCCAACATGCTATCAAGCTGCATTCAGTATCGATGTGGGCAGTGGTCATAATGTTTCGGCTCATCATCACATAGATATATGAATGGATATATGTATATGTGTTTGTGTGTGTGAATGTCTTCCACAAAACCAACAAAATCCCAAGATCTGCTTCAGCCACACGTAACACTTATTGTCTGGAAAGATGTACTGCAGATGTAAGAACCACATAACTCCCACTCGACTGGCGCAGGCGTGACGTAGGAGGTGTACACAGAGAGAGAGGGGAGGAGAAGGTGGGCAGAGAAAGAGGGGAGGAAATGAACAGGGAGAGGTAGGAGGAGATGGATAGAAAGAGGGGGGGGGGGGGGAAAGGCTGGAAAGAGAGAGAGTGGAGGAGTAGATGGGCAGAGGGAGTGGGGAGGAATAGCTGAACAGAAGGAGGGGAAGAAGACATGGACAGACGGCAGGAATAGATGGGCAGAAAGAGGGCGGAGGAAGAGCGGGACAGACATATGGGGAAGGAAGAGATGGACACAGAGAGGGGGCACGAGTAGATGGATTAGAGAAGAGCCAGAAGGAGGAAATGTGGGCAATATGTGTACATATGTGTGCAAGGTCTAAGTCACAGATATGAGGATAGAGGATTTTATAGAAGTATAAAGAGAGAGAGAGATGTGAAACAAGGAGTTACAAGATATGGGATAAAAGTAACTACACTTTATTATAAATCAGACGTTAGTATACGACTCGTAATATATGATAGCTATAGGTACTGTTAATATGCGAAAAGCTGTTACATTCAAAATGTAGTCAACGTAAAGTTAATAATCATGAACGTATAAATGTGTTGCTGCAAATATAGAGGAGTGAAAATTCCAAACCCCTGTAAACACAAATAAAGTCTTATAAATAATAATACTAGCTGTATTCCCTCAATTAATTAACAGGGACCTGTACGTAGAAGTAGAGATAATCCAGTTTCGTTCACCTGAGAGCCTTGCCCCGGAGATATAGTAAAATTCTATCTCGAGAACATATAAAGATCTAAATCTTGCTTTCTCTAAATAATATAAAATGTTTAGCGGATAATGACTCGAAACATTGTGGTGAAATACGCTACAGTAGTTACCGTACAACCACATCTACATCTACGTGAACGTTACCGAAAGCACCATACCCCGTGTCACAGAAAGAACTTTCGGTACCGCCATCAGTTCTCACATTTTGTTCCACTTCCAAATAGTGCAAGTGGAGAGCGATTGTAGGTAAGCCTCCGTATTATCTCGAAATGGGCCGCGCGGGGTAGCCGCCCCGTCTGGGACGCCTTGTCACGGTCCTCGCGGCTCCCTCCGTCGGAGGTTCGAGTCCTTCTTCGGGCATGGGTGCGTGTGTCGTCCTTAGCGTAAGTTAGTTTAAGTTAGACTAAATAGTGTGTAAGCGTAGGGACCGATGACCTCAACAGTTTGGTCCTATAAGATCTTACCACAAATTTCCATTTCCAAATTTCCTGTCTCGAATTTCCGCGACTGTCCCACCGTGCTCATTTTGTTATGTACATGTGGGAGAGAGTAATGTCCTAGCTGGCTCTTCTTGAAATGTTCATCTCTGATTATTAATGGCAAAGCCTCTCTTGCAGCCTCTGCCAACTGAGTTTGTTGAGCATCCCTGTAACGCGTCTCGCGCTTACTAAACTACCCCTTGACGACACACGCCTCACTTCGTTGTGTTTTTTCGAGCTTTCCTACTAATCCCACCTTGTGAGGGTCCTAGTCGTACGAGCAATACTCATGATCGATGGAACGAGTGTGTTTAAGCCCCTTCACAGTCGTTATCTGCTAAATACACTCCTGGAAATGGAAAAAAGAACACATTGACACCGGTGTGTCAGACCCACCATACTTGCTCCGGACACTGCGAGAGGGCTGTACAAGCAATGATCACACGCACGGCACAGCGGACACACCAGGAACCGCGGTGTTGGCCGTCGAATGGCGCTAGCTGCGCAGCATTTGTGCACCGCCGCCGTCAGTGTCAGCCAGTTTGCCGTGGCATACGGAGCTCCATCGCAGTCTTTAACACTGGTAGCATGCTGCGACAGCGTGGACGTGAACCGTATGTGCAGTTGACGGACTTTGAGCGAGGGCGTATAGTGGGCATGCGGGAGGCCGGGTGGACGTACCGCCGAATTGCTCAACACGTGGGGCGTGAGGTCTCCACAGTACATCGATGTTGTCGCCAGTGGTCGGCGGAAGGTGCACGTGCCCGTCGACCTGGGACCGGACCGCAGTGACGCACGGATGCACGCCAAGACCGTAGGATCCTACGCAGCGCCGTAGGGGACCGCACCGCCACTTCCCAGCAAATTAGGGACACTGTTGCTTCTGGGGTATCGGCGAGGACCATTCGCAACCGTCTCCATGAAGCTGGGCTACGGTCCCGCACACCGTTAGGCCGTCTTCCGCTCACGCTCCAACATCGTGCAGCCCGCCTCCAGTGGTGTCGCGACAGGCGTGAATGGAGGGACGAATGGAGACGTGTCGTCTTCAGCGATGAGAGTCGCTTCTGCCTTGGTGCCAATGATGGTCGTATGCGTGTTTGGCGCCGTGCAGGTGAGCGCCACAATCAGGACTGCATACGACCGAGGCACACAGGGCCAACACCCGGCATCATGGTGTGGGGAACGATCTCCTACACTGGCCGTACACCACTGGTGATCGTCGAGGGGACACTGAATAGTGCACGGTACATCCAAACCGTCATCGAACCCATCGTTCTACCATTCCTAGACCGGCAAGGGAACTTGCTGTTCCAACAGGACAATGCACGTCCGCATGTATCCCGTGCCACCCAACGTGCTCTAGAAGGTGTAAGTCAACTACCCTGGCCAGCAAGATCTCCGGATCTGTCCCCCATTGAGCATGTTTGGGACTGAATGAAGCGTCGTCTCACGCGGTCTGCACGTCCAGCACGAACGCTGGTCCAACTGAGGCGCCAGGTGGAAATGGCATGGCAAGCCGTTCCACAGGACTACATCCAGCATCTATACGATCGTCTCCATGGGAGAATAGCAGCCTGCATTGCTGCGAAAGGTGGATATACACTGTACTAGTGCCGACATTGTGCATGCTCTGTTGCCTGTGTCTATGTGCCTGTGGTTCTGTCAGTGTGATCATGTGATGTATCTGACCCCAGGAATGTGTCAATAAAGTTTCCCCTTCCTGGGACAATGAATTCACGGTGTTCTTATTTCAATTTCCAGGAGTGTATTTTAAATTTCATTAGATTTCTTTAAATAAATCTCAGCCTGGAATTTACTCTTCCTAAAATGAATTTTATGAGATCGTCAGCCTTTAGGTTGTCAATAAATCTAGATATACTCGTATTACGGTTGTTTCCAATGATTTATCGCCAAGAGAGTAATCGACAAGTAATGAGTCCTTTCGCACTTTTGTGTGTCCAAGAATTTACATTTATCTACCGCCAGTCCATGCACCAAGTGTCGATTCCTTCCATTTCTTCGTTAACTCAACGACAGTTCTCTGGGGTTTTTGTAACCCGCGTATATGCGACAACATCATCCGCGAACCACTTCGCGGAGCTTCCTACAATATTCTATAGGCCACATTTTGAAACAACAACGGCCATGTGACACTCCCATGGGGTAGTCCTGAAATTACCTGTACACGTAGTCGGTTTCGCCTGGTCAAAGACGACGTATTGAGTGTGGTAGGAATGAATTTCACATATAATGAAAGAGGAAGAAGTCGCTACTGCCATATTAAGAGAATATGACGGTGAAGCAAAATTCGGTAGCCCAAAGGAACAACATGTGATACCTGTACAATGTGCAGGTTGAGCTGGGCAGGTGACGTGGAGCAAAAGCACTTCATTGGACAGATGCCAAAAACATTTCGTCTCAATAGCGTCCTGTAACCTCGTGATAATCTTTTAGTATATTCCTGTGACGATTCATCCCTTATTAGTATAAACAGTTAATAACACACTATAGAAATCGCAAAAACACACTTGTTACACCTATACTACTTGTAAATAACGTAACAGTGACAGTTTCTATCGCATTTATCTTAGTATCGCGTTGTGCAACGAAGTTAAAGGATCACTTTTTCGAAACCCCGTAACTGTCGCGCATTGCGACGCATAAGTTTGAAATCTGGCTCAAAGGTTCCTGCAGTCTTTCTTTATAGTGATGGAGAATCGTGGCGCCCTGCGGTGTCATCCTCGGGCTCGGATACGCTTCAAACAATAATGTGTCGACAATGCGAAAATAAAGGCCATAGCTCAAAAGCTAATGTGAGCTGTAAAGTGAATTAATTATGTCACACTGGCACAAAATTTCACCACAATTCTACCCAAAGTCACTATGGATGTGTCACACGATGAGAAGATCGTAACACTGTCTCTTACAGACATTTCATTCTTTTTGTTGACGCCTTTGCGACGAAGGTCAGAAGGCAACTCTCAGATTTGAAATCACTCGGTGAATGGGTGGCCGAGAGAAACATTCCAGATACACCGCCGCTCATAATTGATACGAAACGCCCCCAAAAGGTGCCGTAAAGGGCGCCAATTAAGCCATTCTTTTCCTTGGGGTGTCGATTGCCACACATTTCGTGGACTAAAAGGACAGTTCACCGTGCGATGAGCAACAGGTTGACGTTATTGACAACGTTCGGCTTGTGAGACCCCTGGGGGATTCATGCTTACTCTAACAACATCTGATGACTGCAACCCCACTGAGCGTGAATTGAGCTCTTCAGAGCGTAGTACGACCACAGTGTTTGCTCTGGTATACAGGGTGGAAACCATTAGGGACCGTTCAAAGCCATTCGACAAAATCTGTATGTGATCCGAAGGAGCAATAGGTGTTTACGCGTTTTCATCCCTTCTGTTTTGCTCCCTACTGTTCTGTGATGACATGGGTGGGGGACAGGGGTGCAACGTTGACATGTGCTTGAATAACACGGCAAAGGGACCCTCTAAAACCATCTAGTTCGGCAAACCCTCGATCTCAACCAAGCACCTTCGCTGAGCATGTTAAAATGTAGCTGTCAAATACTTCGACGATATGCAGTCAGCCTCGCCACTACTCTAGCGCCTGGAAGCAGACATCCCCTTCAACACCACTTAGGTAGACTTGCCTGCATTACGGCACTATTGCCCAGTATCCCCAAGACATTACTGCACAGTAAAGTCCGAGTGATTTATTCCATTAGACGCACCATCACACAAAATCAAAAATTCTGTAAAAGAGATAACAGTAACCGAATCTTTATCACTAAAGATCGGTGGAGTGTTATACACTCAGCATTCGTTTGGTTGATCATGTTTGAACCTTTGCCTTTTTCGGCGGTTATGACTCCACCTATTGCCACTGTATGCCGTGCTCCTTTGTCTCGAGGTCATAGTGATACACCCATCACTCGTCAATCGTCAATCATGATATCCATTGACCTAGCACAACTGGACCATTTCCGCAACTGCCTCGGTTCGAAGAGCTTATTCAACAGGTGTAAGCATTCGCGGAACCTACCGGGCAGCGACCACCGTCAAGTTCAAAAGCCATGTTAAGTGTTGAAAAACTTATCAATTTTTCCGCTTTCGCCTCGACTGTGATACGCCGGTCTTTTCTCATGATCCCCGGTTCTTCACGTATGCAAGTTGATTCAAGAAACGTTTACAGACTGGCATGTAACATCCTGCATACAACAAGGATCAGTAATCACACGATTCGGAAAGCCCATCCGGCGCTACTAAATGGAATTGCAGTTATTTACTCACACGCTACAAATGGACGCCCACTACAAGAGGCGCTCGAAGTTTTCTCTAGATGCACCGAGACACGTCCGAAATCGACGCTGCATTGAACGGTGTACGCTCACAAAGATACCTGATACAACTCGTAGATATCATTGCTGCCATAACAATCCTGCTCACTAGGTCCTCCGACGACATAACAGGTGTTTCATACACAAGGCCCTTCATCTAGATCTACATGAATACTCCGCAAACCACACTTAAGTGCCTGGCAGAGGGTTCATCGAACCACGTTCGTAGTAATTCTCTATTATTTCAAACAGTGCACGGAAAAAAACTAATACCGGTATCTTTCCGTGCGAGTTCTGATTTCATTTATTTTATTATGATCGTTTCTTCCTATGTAGGTCGGTGTCAACAAAATATTTTCGCATTCGGAGGGAAAGTTGGCGACTGAAATTTCGTAACGAGATTCCGCCGCAACGAAAACCCGTTTTAATGTTGTCCACCCCATACGCCGTATCATGTCAGTGACACTTTCTCCCCTATTAAGCGATAATATAAAACATGCTGCTCTTCTTTGAACCCTCTCGATGTACTCCGTCAATCCTCTCTGGTAAGGATCGGAGGCCGTGCAAAAGTACTCCAATGGAGGACGGTGTTCTGCCTATAAAACGCAGTCTTTGTTTTACTTTCCCACAACATTTTCTGTCTATTCCTTCCAATTTAATTATTCGTTATTGCAAATTTAGGTATTTATTTGAATTTACGGCCTATATAGATATAACCGAAGTTTAACTTATTACTTTTAGCAGTCAAATGGATGACATCACACTTTTCATTACTTTGGGTGAACTGCAAATTTTCGCACCATACAGACATCTTTTATAAATCGTTTCGCAAGTTGTTTTGAACTTCTGATGACTTTACTAGGCGATAAACGACAGTATCATCTGGAAACAACCTAAGACGGCTGCTCAGAGTGTCTCCCAAATTGTTCATATAGATAAGGAATAGCAGAAGGCTTGTAACACTACCTAGGGGAATGCTAGAAATCACTTCTGTTTTACTCGATGACTTTCCGTCGGTTCCGAAAGCATCCTGTTTCACTACAACCGCTTGTGTCGTGCAGCGTGAAAAGCCGTGTAAAAATCTAGAAATAAGGAATCAGTTTGAAATCCGTTGTCAATAGGAATCAACATTTCATTTGAGTAAAGAGCTATTTGCGTTTCACAAGAACGACGTTTTCTAAATCCTATTGACTGTGTGTCACTTGACCGTTCACTTCGAGAAAATTCATAAAGTTAGAACACAATATATGTTCCAGAATCCTACTGTATATCGACATTAATGTCACAGGCCTGTAATTTGGTGGATTACTGCTACTACATTTCTTGAATATTGGTGTGACTTGTGCAACTTTCCAGTCTTTGGGTACGGATCTTTCGTCGCCCGAGTGGTTGTACACGATTGTTAAGTATGGAGCTATTGCATTAGCACACTCTGAAAGGAATGTAATTGGTATACAGTCTGGACCAAAAGACTTGCTTGTGTTAAGTGATTTAATTTGGTTCACTACTCCGAGGATATCTACTTATAAGTTACTAGTGTTGGCAGTTGTTCTTGATTCGAAAATTGGAATATTTACATCGTCTTCCTTGGAATTTCGGAAGGCTGTGTTCAGCATCTCTGTTTTGTGCTTTGGCAGCATCCCCCCCCCCCACACACACACACAGGTAGGAAAATATCGATTGGGGCAGATTGGGTGATTTTGGTGGCCACGCGACTGGCCGACCGCGACCAATTCAGCGACCGGAAAAGTTCGCCTGCAGATGTGACCCCACCTGTCTGCTGCAGTTCTCGGGGACTCTGTCGTGCTGAAACCGAATGCGGCGACGAATAGGCAAGGGAACATCATTCAGCTAGTCCGGCAGAAACTGTCGCAGGATTACGAAGTACGTGTGACCATCAAATCGTTCCGGGAAAATGTACGGCCCAATTCAACAGTTCCGACAGTGCCAGCCCACAAGTGACCGTAGCGACCTCTCGTGGAGTTTGCCGCCCCGGTTTATATGAGAGTACTGATCCTTGTTGAATGCCCAGTGAGCCATGTCAGTGTGTAAACCTTTTTTGAATCCCTGTATATGTTCTGACACTTTATTCTTCGCCATTTAGACTCGTTTGACCACCATGGAAACGTCAGCGGCACTTTACCACTGTGTAGTGTTTCGGTACAGTGTCACGGTGCGCTTTCACCAACTCAGCACGAATTTATGCGGCGCTGGTGAGCTTCAAACGCAGAAAACCAGAAGCTACCTCACGATACTCCTCTGCAACAAAGGATTGCAGCAAACGTTTGGTTCCTCTAGCGGCGTGCTAAGGTACAGTGGCGCAGAAATTTAAATAAGTGCCACGACTGCAAATAAACCTTGTTACGGAAGAAAATTTTTCCCGAGTAATAATTGGAATTTTATCACTACCTCTGGGGCAATGGCCTTGCCTCAGTCGATACACCGACTCCCGTCAGATCACCGAAGTTAAGCGCTGTCGGGAGTGGCCGGAGCTTGGATGGGTGACCATCCCGGGCGCCACGCACTGTTGCCAATTTTCGGGGTGCACTCAGTCACGTGATGCCAATTGAGGAGTTACTCGACCGAATAGTAGCGGCTCCAGTCAAAGAAAATCATCATAACGATCGGGAGAGCGGTGTGCTGACCACACGCCCCTCCTATCCGCATCCTCATCTGAGGATGACACGGCGATCGGATGGTCCCGATGGGAAGACAGGGTGCTTTATCACTGCCTGTCGCATGTACTACTCTATAACCGTGTGGTGACACAAAGGTGTGCGCTTTCTTTCCGACTCTCTACATCTACATTTGTAATTTACATTCAATTTGGCAGAGGATTCTTATAACCAGCTGCTGATTATTTCTTGTGTGTCTTCCAGTACTGACAACTCAAAGGTGTGCGCTACGCGCACCGATCAGATGCTACAGTACAATTTTCAGACGGTGGTAAAATGTTTTCGTGCGTGCCCATTACAGGGAAGGTCGTCTTCAAATGCAATACGTTATCGTAATGAAGGATACGAAATTAATTTAAGGCTGTTGTATTACAAAGCAACGAGCAGAAGAAAAATGAGTTTCAAATATTTAGTAAGCATTTGTGATTGTCTTATATTGAATAATACAATTAAATATAACTACACACATCAAAAAGTTTTGCATCACCCCAGTTTCCAGAACTCCTCAAGATAGACGTTGACTGTGGATATTGTACCACAGACACAGTCCCTTTGACTGCTTAGAGATGTCACTAAACCCGCCCAAAAATGTAAACAACCATGCATGAGCAGCGCATATTAGATGTAGGGGGTCCACAGGGCGATCCGTTCCAGTCATTCCACCAGGATGGAGGCACACGGCTCGTGTTGTCTGTAGTTCAACCATGCCTAGACGTTCAATACCGCGGTTCGATCGCGTCCGCATTGTTACTTTGTGCCAGGAAGGGCTCTCAGCAAGGGAAGTATCCAGGCGTCTCGGAGTGAACCAAAGCGATGTTGTTCGGACATGGAGGAGATACAGAGAGACAGTAACTGTCGATGACATGCCTCGCTCAGGCCGCCCAAGGGCTACTACTGAAGTGGATGACCGCTACCTACGGAGTGTGGCTCGGAGGAACGCTGACAGCAACGCCACCATGTTGAATAATGCTCTTCGTGCAGCCACAGGACGTCGTGTTACGACTCAAACCGTGCGCAATAGGCTGCATGATATGCAGCTTCACACTCAACGTCCATGGCGAGGTCCATCTTTCCAACCACGACACCATGAAGCGCAGTATAGATGGGCCCAACAACATGCCGAATGGACCGCTCAAGACTGGCATCACGTCCTTTTCAGCGATGAGTGTCGCACATACCTTCAACCAGACAATCGTCGAAGACGTGCTTGGAGGTAACCCGGTCAGGCTGAACGCCTCAGAGACACCGACCAGCGAGTGCAGCAAGGTGGAGGTTTCCTGCTGTTTTGGGGCCGACGTACGCCGCTGATGCTCATGAAACGCGATGTAACGGTTGTACGATACGTTACGATGCCATCCTCCGACCCATAGTGCAACCATATAGGCAGCGTATTGGCGAGGCATTCTTCATGAAGGACAATTTGCGCCCCCACCGTGCACATCTTGCGAATGACTTACTTCAGGATAACGACAACGCTCGCCTAGAGTGGCCAGCATGTTCTTCAGACGTGAACCCTATCGAACATGCCTGGGATAGATTGAAAAGGGTTGTTTATGGGCGACGTGACCAACCAACAACTCTGAGGGATCTAAGCCGAATCGCCGTTGACGAGTGGGACAATTTGGACCAACAGTGCCTTGATGAACTTGTGGATAGTAAGCCACGACAAATACAGGCATGCATCAGTGCAAGAGGACGTGCTACTGGATATTAGGGGAATCGGTGTGTACAGCAATGTGGACCACCCCTTCTGAAGGTCTCACTGTATGGTGGTAGAACATGCAATGTGTGGTTTTCATGAGCAGTAAAATGATGTTCATCTCTATTCCGGTTTTCTATACAGGTTCCGGAACTCTCGGAACCGAGGTGATACAAAAATTCGTTTGATGTGTGTACAACGACTGTTATTAATCAATAAATCATCCGCTTCCACGGACAACGAACACCATTTCGTGAAGCAATTACACTGTCACAACTTTGGGTCGATTAGAGTGGCTCCAGTTTGAAACTCGACGTGTTCCGAATGGTGCCAACTCTTAATGGTCAGTATTTGATGGGCTGGCGGCCAACTTACAGCACCCTTACTATAACTAGTCTGTTGGGAGCTCATAAGATATTAATTTATTAATGAATCTGTGGTGTCTATTCTTTCGGACACCAGACATTCAGGCCGTGCGGTCTAGGCGCTTCAGTCTGGAACCGCGTGACCGCTCCGGTCGCAGGTTCGAATCCTGCCTCGGGCATGGATGTGTGTGATGTCCTTAGGTTAGTTAGGTTTAAGTAGTTCTAAGTTCTAGGGGACTGATGACCACAGATGTTAAGTCCCATAGTGCTCAGAGCCACCACACATTCACGTAACTGATTTTCCCCGACGGGTAACAAATCCACAACCCCAAGGGCGGATGCACGATTACGCCCACCTCCTGCGGGAATCTCGAGGTAGCGAGCACAATGAACAAGGATAAGGACCGCGAATAAGTGGCGGTAAGCGGGAATGTGGGTCGACGGAGAGGCGTGCCGAGGTAGTCATCGCAGTTGAGATAAACGTTGTGTCTGGATGGTGCAGTGGTTAGCGCAGCAGCCTGCTAAGCAGGAGATATCGGGCTTGAATCCCGGCCCAGCAAACATTTTCACTCGTCGCCTCCGCTTCCGCATAAAGTCCCGATGCAGCTGACATCAGTAGTCCCTTCCCTTTCCTTTCTCCCCTAGCAATCCACTTTCAGTTTACATAATACTAATTTTCGTAGGTTACTATTCAATAACGAGTCCGGTACGTATACGGTACGGGGCACCGCCCCACAATGTCGGTATCGGCTCTTAAGTAAAAGCGGCTGACGAGCACTTATTTCGTCGATCGCTATCGGCAAACAGTACGTACCGACGTACCCACGGCGTTGGGATCACAGATTTACTTCAAACTTTGTGCACCTTTAGTAGGACATTGAAACAACATAAATGTGCAACTAGTAAGGCACAGTAATCTGACAATTGCGAGAAAACAGCAAGAGAAATTTTACGCGTCTATTATGTAACTGATGTATCCGTGGGGAGGTGCCGGCAGCAAGAAGTATTTGTGTCCAAGTAGCTCAGAGTGTTCGGTCAGAGAGCTGGCTCGTCTCTGTAATAAAAAACTGAGTGAAGGCATTAATAACGATCTTCAACGGATGTCATTTGACGTTCACTACGACCAAATACAACCAACAATAACGAACAAAACGCAAAAAAGTAGTTCTGTACGTGTGTTACGAGACGACGCTGATGTGGGTTGAAAGTTCAAATGGCAGTGGGCAGAAGGGCATGCACATTGCATTAGGGTCTTCGACGAGGCGACAGTTCAAATCCCGCCAACCCTAGCTTTTTGTTTTTAAGCTATATTTTTTTCATCACTGGTCCCATTGTACTAATTTATATGTCATTTGAGATGTAATACAGGGTGATTCAAAAAGAATACCACAACTTTAGGAATTTATAACTCTGCAACGACAAAAGGGAGAGCTAAGCACTATCTGTCGGCGAATTAAGGGAGCTATAAAGTTTCATTTAGTTGTACATTTGTTCGCCATTTCAGCAAATAAAGTTTTTGGTCCCTTTTTCTTCGAAGGTGCTACTGTAACTGGACTACAGTATCTGGAGATGTTAGAGAATTGGCTGTTCCCTCAGCTCGAACAAGAAGCACAACAATTCATATTTCAGCAGGATGGAGTGCCACCACATTGGCACTTATCTGTCCGTAACTACCTGAACGTCAACTACCCGAGGCGATGGATCGGCCGCCAGGCAGCCCGTGACAGAGCACGTCATCACTGGCCTCCAAGAAGCCCTGATCTTACCCCTTGCGATTTTTTCTTATGGGGGTATGTTAAGGATATGGTGTTTCGGCCACCTCTCCCAGCCACCATTGATGATTTGAAACGAGAAATAACAGCAGCTATCCAAACTGTTACGCCTGATATGCTACAGAGAGTGTGGAACGAGTTGGAGTATCGGGTTGATATTGCTCGTGTGTCTGGAGGGGGCCATATTGAACATCTCTGAACTTGTTTTTGAGTGAAAAAAAACCTTTTTAAATACTCTTTGTAATGATGTATAACAGAAGGTTATATTATGTTTCTTTCATTAAATACACATTTTTAAAGTTGTGGTATTCTTTTTGAATCACCCTGTATATGAAAAAAACACGTGCGTTTTCATGCAGTTGTAGTGAATTTCATGTTATTCGAATATTTAATAGTTGTAATTAAATTTTCAAGGACGAAGAACAGGCTTACAAAACCCATGTCAAACTTCGATAAATACTTATGTGAATGACGTTATTCACAATCATTTACAGTCACAATGTGCAAGACCACAAGAGTAATTTACAATTACTCGTCGGGTGTGCTCTCCACATCACACGATGCAGGATGGTATTTGTCATACAGGCGTGGAAAACAGACTGAAACTTCATGCACATATTTCCTGCAAATACACATGTTTTTTGTTAATTATATTACTTCTCGAATGTAATATAAATTAAATAATACACCGAAGAGCCGAAGAAACTGGTACACCTGCCTAATATAGTGCAGGGGTCCCGTGAGCACGCAGAAGACACAGCACGACGTGCCATGGACTTGACTGTTTGAAGTAGTGCTGGAGGGAATTGACACCATGAATCCTGCGGGGCTGTCCATAAATCCGTTAGGGTGCGAGGAGGTGGAGATCTATTCTGAACAGCACGTTGCAAGGTATCCTAGGTATGCTCAAAGACGTTCGTGTCTGGGGAGTTTGGTGGCCAGAGGAAGTGTTTAAGCTCATAATAGTGTACCTGGAGCCACTCTGTAGCAATTCTGGACCTGTGTGGCGTCACATTGTCACCTGTCACAGTCGTATCTAGACGTATCGGGGGTCCCATATCACTCCAGCTGCACACGCCCCACACCATTGCAGAGCCACCACCACCTGGAACACTCCCCTGCGGACATCGAAGGTCCATAGAATACAGTTCCGCACTGTCGCCTGATAAACAAAGTAAGAGCCTACGGAATAACAGACAAGCTGTGTGGCTGGATTGAAGAGTTTTTAGCAAACAGAACACAGCATGTTGTTCTCAATGGAGAGACGTCTACAGACGTTAAAGTGAGCTCTGCCGTGCCACAGGGGAGTCTTATGGGACCATTGCTTTTCACAATATATATAAATGACCTAGTAGATAGTGTCTTTTCGCGGATGATGCTGTAGTATACAGAGAAGTTGCAGCATTAGAAAATTGCAGAGAAATGCAGGAAGATCTGCAGCGGAGAGCCACTTGGTGCAGGGAGTGGCAACTGACCCTTAACATAGACAAATGTAATGTATTGCGAATACATAGAAAGAAGGATCCTTTATTGTATGATTATATCGTAGCGGAACAAACACGGGTAGCAGTTACTTATGTAAAATATCTGGGAGTGTGCGTATGGAACGATTTGAAGTGGAATGATCATATAAAATTAATTGTTGGTAAGGCAGGTGCCAGGCTTTCCGGCAGTCGTTCTTCCCGCGAACCATACGCGACTGGAACAGGAAATGGAGGTAATGATAGTGGCACGTAAAGTGCCCTCCGCCACACACCGTTGGGTGGCATGCGGAGTATAAATGTAGATGTAGATGTAGATGAGGTTGTCTCCATACTCGTACACGGCCATCCGATAGATACAATTTGAAACGAGTCTCGTCCGACTAGGCTACATGTTTCCAGTCATCAACAGTCCAATATCGTGTTTACGGGCCCAGGCGGGGCGTAAAGCTTTGTGTCGTGCAGTCATCAAGGGTACACGAGTGGGCCTTCCGCTCCGAAAGTCCACGTTGATTATGTTTCCTTGAATGGTTCGGACTTGTCGATGGCCCAGCATTGAAGTCTGCAGCAATTTGCGGAAGGGCTACACTTCTGTCACGTTCAACGACTCTCTTTAGTCGTCGTTGATCCCGTTCTTGCAGAATATTTTTCCGGCTATAGTGAGGTCGGATGTTTGATGTTGTACCGGGTTCGTGATGTTCATGGTACACTCGTGAAATGGTGGTAAAAGAAAATCCCCACTTCATACCCGACGGGAGGCCCTAGCCACATGACATTTCCATTTATATATCGCTACCTTGGAGATACTGTGTCCCGTCGCTCGTGCTACGACTATAACACCGAGTTCAAACTCACTTAAATGTTGATAACCTGCCATTGTAGCTGCAGTAACCGATCTAACAACTGCACCAGACACTTGTCGTCTTATATAGACGATGCCGTTGTCTGCCTGTTTACATATCTCTGTATTTGAATACGTATACCTCTACCAGTTTCTTTGGCACTTCAGTGTATGACCAGTGATGAAACAAAAATGAATTACTAATTAAGTGCCGGCCGCGGTGGCCGAGCAGTTCTAGGCGCTTCAGTCCGGAACCGCGCGACTGCTACGGTCGCAGGTTCGAATCCTGCCTCTGGCATTGATGTATGTGATGTCCTTAGGCTAGTTAGGTTTTAGTAGTTCTACGTTATAGGGGACTGATGACCTCAGATGTTAAGTCTCATAGTACTCAGAACCATTTGATTTAATTAAGTCTGAGCGGGAGTCAAACCGTCGCCTCATACACTTTCTTCTTACGCGCAGGTGCGTAAGACACGTAACAGACGCGTACAAGCTCTCTTGCGATTTTCTCGGAACTGCCAGAGCACCTTATGTTGTTTTAGTGGCCTGTTAAAGATGTGCAGACTTTGGTGTAATTCTGTGATCCCCACGTCGTGGCTTCCTCTTGTGAAGTGTATTTAATTGTTAGGCAGGACAAAACATTTTGGCACTTAAAATGCTGCCAGTCTTTAGAAGGGTCAACCAGACGGTTGAGATCAATTTAGGTGGGCAACGGTGACGGGTTTCGGCAGCTCAGGGCTATCGCGGTGCAGCTAGCGTGCGTTGCGACACATGGCGCGGATGCTCGCGCTATCTAGGCGGGCGGCCGGTGTGGAGCCGGCGGCCGGCGACCTTCCGCCGCGGAATCTGAGCCGAGCGCCGCCGCGGCTGAGTCAGCGCAGCACAGCGCGGCGCGGACCGGCTGTTGCGCCACGGGCGGTGAAAGTGGGCGGCGGCGCCGGCGCCTGGGGGCGGCGGGGGCGGCGAGCCGGCGCCGCGGCGCCCGGGGGCGGCGCCTCCCTGAGGGCCGGACGCGGGGGTGGCGGCTGGCTGCCGGGGCGGGCCTCGGGGGCGCGCCAGGGTGGAGGCGGGCGCCAGCTGCGCCGCGACCTCGGCCCGGCACGGCACGCTGCCCCCGATAGCCGCGGAGGACCGCCGCCACATGGGCCGGCGCGGCCGCCGCTGCTGCTGCGAAAACACCGCGCCTGCCGCTCTCCAAGCGTGCACTCTGCCGCAGAAAGGCGTTCAGGTTCCAGTTCGTCACCTGCAGTATCACGACAAATACCCTCAAATCAGATTACGAGCACATCGTCCAAGTCTACACTTACCGATTCACCTTTCTTTGTGTGGCGTAGGGTACTTTCGAAGCTACTCGAATAAAATGTTTTGTGATTGACAGATTGCAGTGTCCGAAGAATCTATGAATCTATGAAGGATATGAAAAATGGAATGTCAGTGGGAATTGATGAGATTCCTGCAGAACTGTCATTGGAGAAAGAAGGAAAAAGGGAGTGGATTGAATCGTGTAATCAAATACACATGACAGGAAAATGGCCAAAGGACTTTACAGAAAGTATCTTAATACCTACAGAAAAGAAAAAGAACAGCAAAAAGTGCGAGGAGCATCGAACAGTGAGCGTGTTATCGCTGAGAATGCTCAACAGAAGGCTATATGGAAATCTGAATTGCGTAATAGGAGATGAACAATTTCGTTTCAGGTGAGAAGTGCGAACTAGAGATGCAATTGGGCTACTGAGAATGATAGGGGAGAGGTATATGGAGAAGAAAAGGAAGGTGTATGTTGTGTCCATTGATCTTGAGAAGGCTTTTGACTGTGTCAGATGGCACATACAGATAGAAATGGAGGTGACTGGAGGGACAGACGGCTAATTAGAAATTTATATTTGAACCAGAGAGATGGAGTAAGAACAGGAGGTGTGAGGAGTGAAGAAACTGAACTGGGAAGAGGTGTAAGGCAAGGTTATTGTTTATCAGCAAAACTGTTCAATATATATCTGGAGGAAATTATTAGTGAAAGTTGGGATGTAAGGAGAGGAGTTTGTATGGTTCAAATGGCTCTGAGCACTATGGGACTTAACATCTGTGATCATCAGTCCCCTAGAACTTAGAACTACTTAAACCTAACTAACCTAACGACATCACACACATCCATGCCCGAGGCAGGATTCGAACCTGCGATCGTAGCAGTCGCGCGGTTCCGGACTGAGCGCCTTAACCGCGAGACCACCGCGGCCGGCAGGAGTTTGTATAGGGGGTCTGAGAGTGGAGTGTATAAGATTTGTAGACGACATGGTTGTGATGGCAGAGAGTGCAACAGAGATGGAACAAATGTTAGATTATCTAAGCACAAAATTAGAAGAATATGGAATGAAGATTAACAAGAATAAAACGAAAAGCATGGTAATTGGAGGAAAGGGGAGAAAATGCCATACGAAAATAGGGGGACAGGAAATAGAGCAAGTGAATAACTTCAATTACTTGGGAAGTGTAATAATGGACGATATGTATTGCTCAACAGAAAGTTTCAAAAGAATTTCAATGGTAAAAGAAGGATTCAAGAGGAAACAGAAATTACTTTGTGGACCACTAAACAAAGATATGAGGAGAAGACATGCCGAATGTTACATCTGGAGCATTGCCCTATATGGTGCGGGGACCTGGACATTGAGGAAGGAGATCAAAGAAGACTGGAGGCACTAGTGATGTGGATATGGAAGAATGTAAAAAGTGAAATGGGAAGGCCGAATAAGAAATGAAGAAGCATTAAGAAGAGTTGGAGAAGAAGGAAACATGTTGAAAGTCATCAGAAAGAGAAAACGGAACTGGATTGGACATTGTTTGAGGAGTGACTGTTTATTGAAGGAAGGGATAGAAGGAATGGTGGAGGGAAAAAGGGGAAGAGGAAAAAGAAGGTATCAAATGCTGGACAATATCAGAGGAGGCAAATAGTCAGAAATGAAAAGACTGGCTATAAACAGACAAAAGTGGAAGTGGCATAACGCATGACAAGATCTGCCATAAGGCTTCTACCATACATACCATAGATAGTGGCTGGGGCAGTGTTGTCGTCGTCATACCATCTACACCTGACAACACCCCGCCTCTACATATGAACTATATGAAAAAAACGAAAATTAGTTACGGACTATGGAGTTCACACATTTATTCAACATTTCAACGTCACTACAGATATTCAGGTTGACGTTATGACATGTTCGATATGTCTTCTATCATTGGCGATGAAGTGACGCTGACGAACAGCGAAACTATGCATGACCCGCTGAAGTGTCGGAACATTGATGTTGTTGATGACCTCCTGAAAGGCTGTTTTCAACTCAGCTATGGTTTTGGAGTTACTGCCGTACACCTTGTCTTTAACATAGCCTCACAAGAAGGAGTCGCGTGTGTTCAGATCGGACGATATGGCGGCCAATTGAGGCTCATGCCAATGCCTTCTGGGTACCCCACAGTCAGAATGCGGTCCTCATAGTGCTCTTCCAGGATATCAAACGCTCTACTTATAGCGTCCCCAGTGAGGTAGTAAGAAAACACTTAAAAAACAGTATTTATAAAGAAGAGACATTTAAAACTTGAATGATACAGATTTTTTTATACTGTACCCGTAAAATAATAATTTATCTGTGTAAGTTTCGAGTGCAAAGAAATATAACAAAATGATCCAAAGAGACGACAAGATACGCTCTTTTGTTAATCTTTAGTCGTCTTGACTTCTTCTCTTGCCTTGGTTGTGTGTTGACGGACATCTTGCGAGTGCTGGCAAATGTAAGCATATTTGTATGAGTTAAGCAGATAATATATTGATTTAATATTATTGTGCACTTTTAATTTGTAAGAGCTGATCTCGATTTCATGTCCGCCTTCCTTGAATTAACCTGCATTCGAGTAATTTACAGTTCAACAATCGCAGCGGCCGATGCAGCCAACGACGCCATTACGTGGCGATATTAACTGATAAAATTTAGCGGAAGCGAAATACTCGCCCGCTATTAACGCAATACACATTTTTCTCCACAGCCGCACGAAGTTGCAGAAAATACATAGCTTTAAGATTCTTATTTTCAGTACCACAACCGAGAGCCACAGCCAGGACTCCGACTACAATACAGTGGTTAACGGAGGTAAGAAAAAATACTCTCGCGCGTGTGTGGGCCGCAATTGTAATTAATAACTAAAGATCTTTTGCTTTAAAGTGAACTGACTAGCCGAGGAAATTAATATGAAAAGTTTATTCCAATGTTCAACTAGTATGCTCATGTTTTAAGATTCAGCGAGTCTAACATTCATTAACGTAACAAATAATTTAAGATTAATATTGTTAAAAAGGAGAACTTCACAAAAGCATTTAACCGTAAACCAAAATTGAATGAAATATCATTTTTATTAAGGCCCACCACGTAAGTTGGCAACAATCAAAATAATAATAATAATAATATATTAAATTATGACGACCGGCGGACGCGAGATACTGCTTCGATGGGGTCGAACTCCGTCTCCCATGAGCCACATCTTGTCGAAATCAGATTCACTTTGGATAATGGGGATGAAATCTTCTTCCAAAACCTTCGCGCACCGTTCGGTAATCATTGTGCCATCAAGGAATACCGCACCCATTATTCCGTGACTGGACATTTCACACCACACAATCACCGACTGAGGATGAAGAGACTTCTCGGTCGCGAAATGCGGATTCTCCGTCCCCAAATGCTTATTAGCGAACCCATCCAAATGAAAGTGGGCTTCACGGTTAAATCAAATCATACAGCGCATACTAATTCCCATCATGCCCCGCGGCCAACCGTGCAGTTTGAACTTCCTAACGCAAAACCATTTAGAAGTTACAACGATTTTATTTCATATAGTTCAGCAATTGTCACCCTGCATCTATCACAGCCGCAACCTCAGTGCTTCTAGCCGAACTGCGTGCCTACGGAGTATCGCCTCAGTTGTGCGACTGGATTCGTTATTTCCTGGCAGAAAGGTCACAGTTCGTAGTCGAGTTGCAAAATCATTTAGATAAGATATCAGTATAGTGCGAAAAGTGGCAATTGGCGCTGAATAAAGAAAAGTGAGAAGTTATTCGCATGAGTACTAAAAGAAATCAGCTAAATTTCGATTACGTGATAAGTCACACAAATCTGAGGACTCTTAATTCAACTAAAAACTTAGGGATTACTATTACAAATAACCTAAATTGGAACGATCACATAGATAATATTGTGGGTAGAGCAAACCAGAGACTGCGATTCATTGGCAGAACACTTAGAATGTGCAACAGGTCTACTAAAGAGACTGCTTACACCACGCTTGTCCGCCCTATTCTGGAGTATTGCTGTGCGGTGTGGGATCCGCATCAGATGGGACTGACGGATGACATCGAAAAAGTTGGAGGGCAGCTCGTTTTGTATTATCGCGAAATAGGGGAGATCGTGTCACAGACATGATACGTGAATTGGAGTGGCAACCATTAAAACAAAGGCGTTTTTCGATGCGACGGGATCTTCTCATGAAATTTAAATTACCAGTTTTCTCCCCCGATTGCGAAAACATTCTATTGGCACCCACCTACATAAGGAGAAATGATCGCGTGCCGTTCGAGAGTGGAACGGTAGAGAGACAGCTTGAAGGTGGTTCATTGAACCCTATGCCAGGCACTTTCTTGTGAATAGCACTGTATTCACGTAGTTGCCGCCTCGCAGCTGAAGGGAAACTAGCGCTCCAACCGGAAAGTGCAGGAAGTCGTATTCGTTGTACGAATAGTTTTCGCTTTTAATTCTTCTCCTACTTAACACTAGGAAATCTATATCAGTAAACGACTGAAACGGTCACCCGATGTCAATCGCACGTTGCCATCCTAATGGCTCCCAGGAACAACAACAGTTTACTTTCAGAATTTGATATCATTATTGACTAAACTTAAAAAATTTTTTGTATCTTAAAAATTTAAAATGCTGGCATGAAGTAGTCATTATGAAGTATAATCTTGCGTTAAATGCTTACTAAGTAACCGAAGTATTAATGTCACTAACTGTCTTTGCGTTTTAAGGCAGCTTAAGTCATGGTGCAACAAGTACCCAAACTATAACCTATTCATCAAGTACTTGAGAATCACGGCACCTAGCTACTTCCAACAAACCATACATATAGTTTAAAACTCTACGTCTTTTCGCCCTGTCAATACCCACGTAAATATTACAGGAAAAAAGTTTATCGCTTACTACATTTTCGCTGTTCATTTTACAAAACTTTAGCGTCAGGCACGAAGTTTTCATTTATTACTTCTTTACAACTAACTCTATACAGAACACATTTTCTAGACACTATCCACCTTAACACTTAACGTACCTGCAAAATTATATCATTGTGCGACACATAGTTCAGTAGATACAAGTCTTAAACAGTGAGGTGCACGAAACACTAGATTTTCTTTTTTTAACATGGGAGTTTCAGTCATTGCAGAACTAGGGGGGGAGGGGGGGCGTTAATGGTATTTATTATATTTTTGCGTACAAAGCATTAATAAAATATCATGAGATATTAATAAGTGTATAATACATGTAAACACAGGCGAAACTTGAGAACGACATGACAAGTTACAACATTTTCGTGATGAGACAACGCAGAAATTCGAATTAGAAGCAGACTTTAAAAACTGAATATAATCTCAGCGCACACCACTGAAATCAATAAAACATAAACATAGTATTTTTTGACTAAGATGCATATACCTACGGTGCTATCTATTCTCATTACGATAGGTACTTTCCTTATCACAAAACAGTTTTATACGGAATCTAATGCCTTACAAATACTGTACGTATAGCTCACTCGATTTTCCGATGCACAAATAGCTTGATTCTCATAATTAATTGAAATTCAAATGCCGACTGCGGTGAAGATTGTGGCTCTGCCTCTCGCTCCGAGGTAGCAAGAAATTCGGACTGGTTTCGTCCCTCTCGGCAAACAGTTTTATTGCTTATGACGTTCTATTATCACACCATTGTGACTGATTCTTCTTCATCTATTGTTGTCTTGCTTTTATACGCTACGTTAAATATTGTAGTTACAGCATTCCATACCACTTTCCTACTTCTCATAAACTTGGTTAGATCAAAATAGTTGCAATTAAAACTTCACATTCTTGTTATGGGCAGGCTACTTCTTCCTGGAAAAGGTCGTGTATCCTATGAGTTACTAGCTGTTTCCTAAAAAGAAACGTTGCGATTCACTAAGTGTCCGAAGGTTACAAGAGAACGACACACAAATAATCCCACGATGAGATGTTTTATATTTATCAGGGTCTTTAAGAACCGTAAATAATGACAAATATGATATCTCCTTTTAGGTACTGCTATGATTTATTGCGCTACATAAGCTCCCATTTGTAAAAACCGTGTTACGAAGCAATATAAAGGACACGATAGTCGTTCGTGGCATGTCGTTTTCAGATGCTCCAGTCTGTGACTATACTGAGCAGGAGTCTCGTGACTATATGTAAGACTGGAGTACCTACACAATAGACAACGCAGCGAGCATGTGACGCTTGAGAACTCCATTAATGGATGACAGAGGGCCGCCTATGATTTGACTATCTCAAAAGTGTCGATGGAAAAATTGTTTTAAAATCTTTCAGTCGCGACGTATGGGGTACCATGCCTTTTCACATAGTCTAAGCACAGATTTCATGTACCAGGCCAGAAAAATTGTATGGCCTGCCGAATATTGAAACTCCAGCGACTGGCCTCAAACTACTCCACTGAGCCAGAAAGTGTGAGCTACTTGGTTGCAGTTTCTCGAAGCTTATTTCAAGTGGGTTTTGTGAAGTGTTATCTTACTACAGACCCGCGGCGACTAGAGAGGCACTGTGGTCCAGACGGACTGCAGCTGCACACATGGCGCCTGACCGGGACATTGCCCTGCCCTGCTGCCAGAAGCCGCATCGACAGCTCATAAATAATTCGCTATCCGCCTGCTTATCTGCGCGGCCGTGTTCAAACAGCAGCCCATATTCACGAGCCCACTCCGCGATCCGACGGCGCGGGCATAAATCTTCCCTGCTGGCGAAACTTTCCCTGTGTCCTGTCAAAGGGCATGCTGCTGCATGCAGTGACCTCAGTGTATTCGTGAATGGCGAGATAGCTAATTTTGACGACATTCGAGCGCTATTAGTGCTGAAAGTATCAAGTTTTCTAACCGATTCCGGCAGTCACTGTAAGAAGCAAAGGGTGTCTGTAGTATAAATTTAGATTTTTTCAAATATTCTTCCATTCGGTAAGAGAGCAGGTGTTTCTGATAATATAGAGAATCTGCTCTATTTTTATTTCCTTCATTTCTTTTATTCCACATCGTGAGTTGATGTACATTTGAGAGCAATAGTGTAACTCATTCTTCGGTTCTTATGTGTGTTGGAATATCCTCGGCGGAAGTGATAGTAACTGTGCTAACTCGAATGAATTTACAGACTTCGCCTTCCACTTCTCATGTTTTGTTTTATTTGACCTTCTTCAAAAAAAAAAAAAAAAAAAAAAAAAGTTCAAATGGCTCTGAGCACTATGGCACTTAACTGCTGAAGTCATCAGTCCCCTAGAACGTAGAACTACTTAAACCTAAGTAACCTAAGGACATCACACACATCCATGCCCGAGGCAGGATTCGAACCTGCGACCGCATCTGTCGCGCGGTTCCAGACTGTAGCGCCTAAAACCGCTCGGCTGACTTTCTACAAACTACTTAAAAATGGTCAAATGTTTTGTGAAATGACTTGCCTAAAAGAAAGAAATACAGTAGACAGGAGAAAGGAGACACAAAGGCATCAATGACATTAGCTACCAACGGGCATTGATTTAAATCGTTGGGGAAGTTAAAAATTTGTGCCCGAGCGAGATTCAAACCCAGGTCTCCCGCTTACTAAGCAGATACGCTGATCACTGCGCCATCCGGACACGGTGATCATTGCAACTACGCGGAATACCCTAACACGCCTCCCATCGGACGCAAATTCTGAACTTATCGACACACTACATATGTAATGCCCCTTGCCCATTATCCTTACTACTTGCGGCATTTCGCCTATTCCCGTAAGAGTTAAAGCATGGTGTGCATGCGAAGTGAATCGGTCAATGTTGTCCTCGCCTTCGTTATATACGTGGTGTCTGTTCTTTCGGACATGTCATACGGAAGAGAAAAATTTTGCTGTGATGTCCGAAAAAAACACAGTCAGTGCAAAAGCACCACAGGCACAAAGATGCAATCTGGTGCCAGTGCCATAAAGACTCGCCACTTGCACAAGTTTCTCCAGCGCCACGGGCGGCGCTGAGGATGAAGACATCGACTTCGCCTCGGCCAACTGCCGGCCGAGTACAATTCGCTCGGCCCCGCGTGGTAGACGCACGGTGTTGGGCGCCTTGCCACGGTTCGCACGGCTCCCCTCGTCGGAGGTTCGAGTCTTCCCTCGGGCATGGCTGTGTGTGTTGTCCTTAGCGTAAGTTGGTTTAATTTACATTAAGTAGTGCGTAAGCCTAGGGACCGATGACCTCAGCAGGTTGGTCCCACAGGAGCTTACCACAAACTTCAAAACAATCCGCCAACCACGGGTGACAACGGACAGAAGCCTACCCCGAAGATAAAAGAGCAGCTCTCGCACAGATCATCGTCCAGAGCCGACTTAGACAGGGAGCGTCGTTTAGTGAAGAGAACAAATGGTTCAAATGTCTCTGAGCACTATGTGACTTAACATCTGAGGTCATAAGTCCCCTAGAACGTAGAACTACTTAAACCTAACTAACCTAAGGACATCACACACATCCATGCCCGAGGCAGGATTCGAACCTGCGACCGTATCGGTCGCGTGGTTCCAGGCTGTAGCGCCTAGAACCGCTCAGCTACACCTGCCGGCTGAAGAGAACAGACAATTGTTATGAATTGCATTTGCTATGTACTGTGAAGTTACCTACGATTATTTGCACTTAGCCATTGAGAGAATGTTTGTATTATATTACATGCAGTGTTGCAAACTTCATTATTCGACAGGTCACAAAGATAAGTAAACTGTGGTGTCACCGCCAGACACCACACTTGCTAGGTGGTAGCCTTTAAATCGGCCGCGGTCCGGTAGTATACGTCGGACCCGCGTGTCGCCACTGTCAGTGATCGCAGACCGAGCGCCACCACACGGCAGATCTAGAGAGACGTACTAGCACTCGCCCCAGTTGTACAGCCGACGTTCATAGCAATGGTTCACTGACAACTACGCTCTCATTTGCCGAGACGACAGTTAGCATAGCCTTCAGCTACAATTGCTACGACCTAGCAAGGCGCCATAATCCTTTGCTATATATATTGTGGTTATAACATGTATCATCAAGAGCGATGTTCTACAAATGTGGATTAAAGTTAAGTATTCCAGGAGCTACGTACTTTTCTTTATAGCATTCATTAAGTATCCTGTTTCAGACCTCACGCCAGCCTGCGTGAGTTTAAGCGCGTGCCTTTCGGCTACCAATCATTGTGTCTAGGCTGTCTTGCCTAGACACAACATACACCTTTTTAAATCATTTGCGTGACTCTATTACTAATTTGTTGGAGTGTTGTAGAGCCTTCGTTCTCCTACCCTTCAGTGGCTACGTAAGAGGCATCATAGCTTTCCACATAATCCAAGCACAGATTTCATGTACCAGGCGGGCAAAATGGTATGGTCTGCCGAATATTGAAACTCGTGTAGCAGGCCTGGCACTACTCCACTGAGTCAGCAAGTGTCAGCGGCTTGGTTGCCGTTTGTCTAAGCTTATTTCAAGCTAACCTGACCGTGGGGCAAAGCTGTGTAATAGGAGCAGGGAGAAATTGTTTCGGCGGTGTTTCACGAACTCACAAACACGGCCCACCGTAACAACAGAGGCAACTTGGCCTCCACAGCAATAACAACGAGGCCTCTACAAAACTGGCGACGAGGGTTTACAAAACATTTGACGCCCCTTTGAATAATGCTCAAATCATGTACAACCACCGATATGGTCATACGTTAGTGACGTAAGGAGACCACTGAGTGAAATTCCACCTGTCAGGTATCTTCTTCTACTCTCTGACATTCAGTGTTAAACATTCAACTTCAAATTCTTATTTTATTTCATACTTTTAGACAAATAAGTCAGAAAATATTTGACCTTATTTTCTGACTTTTGCTTTATTTTCGAGTTTTGTTCAAAAAGCAGGAAATACAATACACTTAAATATCGCCCGATATTCTATTATTATCACAAGTATACGGACCAAGAGAAAGCAGGGAAGTTTCAGTTTATAATCTGATTTGATATTTTTTGATACCTCATTGGATTTCCTAGCGTCTTCTCTTCTCGAAATATTCTGAATTATGTACATGATTTGAAGCAAGCCATTTTGACGCTAAAATAGCACCGCAATGCGCTTTTTGTGCGCGAAACAGTTTGAAGTGATGGATTTTTTGACGCCTCGCGTCTCCAGTTCTCTACATGTCATAAATGTAGATAGATTTGTTGATATGATTCCAAGGAAGTCTCTTTGACAGTTAAATATCACACCAATGGTACTGTTTATGCGCAAAATAGCTAGGCCTTCAAGAAATGAACTTTTTCAACACTCCATTTACATAGCTAGCATCAGCTGTTACCGCAATAATTCAGTTTCCCCTCAATTCAGTAACTGTTATTTTCTTAATTACTGCGATATGTTCAACAAATTAAATCCTTTTTTGCCACACTATGTTTCACACTTCTCAATTTAGTATCCCATTTCTCCATTTCCAGAGTTTAACTATGAAACATCCGACAAAAATCGGTTGTGTAATTTTTCGTCAAATCATTAAAGTTTTTTGTTAATGGTTCAAATGGCTCTGAGCACTATGAGACTTAACATCTCAGGTCATCAGTCCCCTATCTTAGAACCACTTAAACCTAACTAACCTAAGGACGTCGCACACATCCATGCCCGAGGCAGGATTCGAACCTGCGACCGTAGCGGTCGCGCGGTTCCCGACTAAAGCGCCTAGAACCGCTCGGCCACCAACAGCCGGCTTTTTGTTAATCGCCATGAATAGTTTCAAGCAATTAAATACGATTCCTGCTAAACTAGACCCCACTCTCGGTTCCGCTATGAAAATCTATTGTGTAATTTCTTTAGAGTCTTGTTTTCGCTCCGCTCAGACCTTTGACCAAAACTAATAGGCCTTCTAGTGATTATTTAAATTTGTTTGCAGACGCTTGGTTATACTTCATTTACTGTGAACACAGCGCATCAGTGGTACGGCGCCTTCCATTTCAGAAGTGTTTGAAATGCTTATGGCTGGTGAGTGGCCGTTTATAAACGATTTAGCGTACTTCCAGAGCAGCCCTGTTCGACTATTCAGAGATAATTGCCATCTAGTAAGGTAAACAGAAGATCGACACGAATTTTCTTCCTCAAAACTATCTTTATCGCACTGCATGAGCTCACAACACTTTTACTAGTTTCTATTTTTCTTAGTCATTATCAGAAATGGAAACCTACAGCGAGACTCCTTTCAAACTACTGTCAGGTGCTAATAATGCCTCACAAAAGCACGCGGCGTCCCCGTGTCTACAGTGGCATCTTACGCTATTAACAAGACGCCCGGCCGCGAAAATTCAAAACTTCCGGTTGCACAAGCGACTTCCGTTTGATAAGCGCTTGGGTGCTGCCCGGAAGGGCCTTGACTTTAAAAGCACTGCGCCGCAGCACGTAGCGTCATTCGCCGTGCGAACGTCGTGTAGTGCGTAAGTCTAGCTCTGGGTCTCGCTGTGTGTTGGCTTGCTACGTTCACTTTGTGTTTTCGTGCCTCAGCAATGCCTCTGCGACGAACGTATCGTCGTTGCTGGCGGCGCAGTGCTCCAGTGTACAAGACACTGAGAGCAACAGACATTGATTTGAGAGGGAAGTTTAATAAGCAACAGCTTATGGGTGGCCCTAATGTTT
The DNA here is from genome assembly GCF_021461395.2 of Schistocerca americana. NCBI lineage: Eukaryota > Metazoa > Arthropoda > Insecta > Orthoptera > Acrididae > Schistocerca > Schistocerca americana. The sequence continues at coordinate 90,264,971 of NC_060119.1, forward strand.
TTCGTGGACTACAGATGGAATTCACTTGTTATGTTGAAGCTATATTTGGAGGCAGTACATTGGTGACCTTGGCTGTTGTTTGGGGCAATCATGCAGCTTATGGTGGCCTCGAAGCTTTCCCTGATGCTAACAACTTGGTTTGGAAGACCTGGATTATAGCAGAGACTACAGGATTACTTGCTAAAGTTCCGTATGGGACCCTTATTCCAGATAAGCCATTTATTTTGCCTACAAGAAGAAAGAAGAAGCTCAGCGCAGACGAATATCTTTTTATCTGGGCCAAAGTTGGCAGTTGTAATTGTAAAATAAAGATTAATGGTGACTGTATGCTCTATTACAGACAATAGATGTCCTTTTGCTAGTTCCTAATCTTCCTTTATATACACTAACAGGCCTGGTAACAACACTAAACACGAATAACAGCAATGCACCACGGTGGCCGTACTACCTGTCGTAGGCAGCTGTTATTGCAATAATTTACATAGCGACTGATGACGTGTATGTTGGTTGGTTGGTTTTGGGGAAAGAGACCAAACAGCGAGGTCATCGGTCTCATCGGATTAGGGAAGGATAGGGAAGGAAGTCGGCCGTGCCCTTTCAGAGGAATCATCCCGGCATTTGCCTGGAGCGATTTAGGGAAATCACGGAAAACCTAAATCAGGATGGCCGGACGCGGGATTGAACCGTCGTCCTCCCGAATGCGAGTCCAGTGTGCTAACCACTGCGCGACCTCGCTCGGTTGACGTGTATGTGTCGGAAGTTACATCGACATGTCTTCTGAGTGCTTCCGCTTTTTTGTTTGGCAGCAGAGTTAATGGTACAATAAATCCTATCAAAATTAAAAAATAGTCACTCACTGCAAATTATACGCACATAAATCGCCAATTTAAAGACTGTCAGTTGAATTACCTTGGGATTATATTTTCGAAGTATTTAAATTCAACACAATCTCACGGAAGATACCAGCTTACTTAGCCGAGGTCGCTAACGTACGCCTGTGTGATGGCACTCGACTCTGGAGTAAGCCGGTTCGAATCCTGGTGGTGGTTGGAATTTTCGCTGCCAGTATTTGGCCGACAGGGGTAAGACAGTCAGTTAGCTTGAAGTTCTTCATCACCAGACTTTGCGCTAATGTACAGGGTTCAATTCCAAAACTCTCAGCACTGTCCCATGAAGTGAGGCCATATGACTCTGTTGATTGTGATCCGTCAGTCGGACGGGAACGTTAAGCTCGGCGACCCCCTTGGTGATTCTCGAGAGAAGTAGGCTATGTGCCGGCGCCTTCTCTCATCATCACCAACGAGAACATGACACTACATTCTGTGGTATCAACGTTCCATACCACACTTGTTAGGGGATGCACAAATCGACAGCGAACCGTAATAGATATCGCTGGACCCGCGAGTCGCGACTAGCGCCTCTAGCGCCGCTCAGCGGCTTGTGACAAGTATTAAGCGAGCTCTCGTCCACACTTGCTTGGGACGTCAACTAGGAATGTAGCATGGCCTTCTAACCTCTAATAAGGCGCTTAGTCAAGTATGGTATAAGTGATGCCTCTCTAGATATCTGTTTGTAATTATACATGTGCAATATACAGCGTGTTTCAAAAATGACCGGTATATTTGAAACGGCAATAAAAACTAAACGAGCAGCGATAGAAATACACCGTTTGTTGCAATATGCTTGGGACAAACTTTCGAAATTAAAGTAGTTACAATTTTCGACAACAGATGGCGCTGCGGTCTGGGAAACTCTATAGTACGATATTTTCCACATATCCACCATGCGTAGCAATAATATGGCGTAGTCTCTGAATGAAATTACCAGAAACTTTTGACAACGTGTCTGGCGGAATGGCTTCACATGCAGATGAGATGTACTGCTTCAGCTGTTCAATTGTTTCTGGATTCTGGCGGTACACCTGGTCTTTCAACTGTCCCCACAGAAAGAAGTCACAGGGGTTCATGTCTGGCGAATAGGAAGGCCAATCCACGCCGCCTCCTGTATGTTTCGGATAGCCCAAAGCAATCACACGATCATCGAAATATTCATTCAAGAAATTAAAGACGTCGGCCGTGCGATGTGGCCGGGCACCATCTTGCATAAACCACGAGGTGTTCGCAGTGTCGTCTAAGGCAGTTTGTACCGCCACAAATTCACGAAGAATGTCCAGATAGCGTGATGCAGTAATCGTTTCGGATCTGAAAAATGGACCAATGATTCCTTTGGAAGAAATGGCGGCCCAGACCAGTACTTTTTGAGGATGCAGGGACGATGGGACTGCAACATGGGGCTTTTCGGTTCCCCATATGCGCCAGTTCTGTTTATTGACGAAGCCGTCCAGGTAGAAATAAGCTTCGTCAGTAAACCAAATGCTGCCCACATGCATATCGCCGTCATCAATCCTGTGCACTATATCGTTAGCGAATGTCTCTCGTGCAGCAATGCTAGCGGCGCTGAGGTATTGCCACGTTTGAATTTTGTATGGATAGAGGTGTAAACTCTGGCGCATGAGACGATACGTGGACGTTGGCGTCATTTGGACCGCAGCTGCAACGCGGCGAACGGAAACCCGAGGCCGCTGTTGGATCACCTGCTGCACTAGCTGCGCATTGCCCTCTGTGGTTGCCATACGCGGTCGCCCTACCTTTCCAGCACGTTCATCCGTCACGTTCCCAGTCCTTTGAAATTTTTCAAACAGATCCTTTATTGTATCGCTTTTCGGTCCTTTGGTTACATTAAACCTCCGTTGAAAACTTCGTCTTGTTGCAACAACACTGTGTTCTAGGCGGTGGAATTCCAACACCAGAAAAATCCTCTGTTCTAAGGAATAAACCATGTTGTCTGCAGCACACTTACACGTTGTGAACAGCACACGCTTATAGCAGAAAAACGACGTACAGAATGGCGCACCCACAGACTGCGTTGTCTTCTATATCTTTCACATCACTTGCAGCGCCATCTGTTGTTGAAAATTGTAACTACTGTAATTTCGAAAGTTTGTCCGCCTTAAAATGTACTGTTGTCCCAAGTATATTGCAACAAACGGTGTATTTCTATCGCTGCTCGTTTAGTTTTTATTGCCGTTTCAAATATACCGGTCATTTTTGAAACACCCTGTATGAAGAAGTCTGTAACACAAGTGAAATACAATATATATTATTTTTTACCAACGACTACTGAATATTTCAGTCTTTGGAGAGACAGACTATGCAGCCAGCTCCTTACCGACTTCACTGCCAAACCTGCACTATATGTTTCTATTTAGCATTGGCCACCTGTCATCATAACAACTGACGACGAGAGTCATAACACATTCTACACGCACCTATTCCAGTCACGTAAGATTCACAGATATACTCACTTACTCATTGCATAAGAAAGGGTGCCTGCGGGCATAAAGTAAATGAAGTACGTTTCCACTTAGGCGACAGATCGTCTCCTTCGGGGTCCCCAGCCAATCATGTCATAGGAGTTTACTTTTTTCGCATAAAATTTCTTTTATTCGCAATACGCTTAGAAGATGCAAGAAACCTACTACAGAGACCGTCTACAAAACTCATGTTCGTCCCTTCATAAAGAACTGCGGCGCGGAATGGGGTCCTTACTGCTTAGGAGTGACGGAGAACTTCGGAACTTTCAAAGAAGGACCGTTCGTTTTGTATTGCCACGAAATGGAGGAGTGAGTGTCACAGATATGATAAACTACCTGGCGTGACAGTCATTAAAACAAAGGTGTCTTCCGTTGCGACGTGATCTTTTTGATCACGAATTTTCTCCTGCAATAGCCAAAATATTTTGTTGATTCCCACCTACAAACGGGGAAATAACCATTTCAATAAAATCAGAAAAATCTGTGTTGAAAAGGAAATTTGGGAATTTATTCTTCCCTCGTGCAATTTGAGAGAGGAGCGGTCAAGAAATAGTCTGGAAGTGTTCCTATAGACCCCCTACGAATAACTTACACTGATCTCATCGGATTATGGAAGGACGGGGAAGGAAGTCGGCCGTGCCCGTTCAAAGGAACCATCCCGGCATTTGCCTGGAGCGATTTAGGGAAATCACGGAAAACCTAAATCAGGATGGCCGGACGCGGGATCGAATCGTCGTCCTCCCGAATCCGAGTCCAGTGTGCTAGCCACTGGGCCACCTCGCTCGGTAACTTACACTGAGGCGACCGAAGTCATGGGGTAGCGATAAGCACATCTGCAGATGGCGGTATTATCACGTACCTTCAGTATAAAAGGGTAGTGCAGTATCGGGCTGTCGTTCGTACGTAGGTCATTCATGTGAAAAGGTTTCCGACGTGATTATGGCCGCACGACTGGAATTTGTAGACTTTGAACTCGGACTGATGATTGGAACGAGTGGCAAGGAACATTCCATTTCGGAAATCGTTAGGGAATTCAATATTCCGAGACCCACAGTGTGTCGAGAATACCAAATTTCAGGCATTATCTCTCACAGAGGACAACGCAGTGGCCGACGGCCTTCACTTAACGGCTGAGGGCAACGGTGTTTGTCTAGAACTGTCAGTGCTGACAGACAAGCAACAATCGCAAAAATCTGTGTGAGACGTACGACGAACGTATCCGTTAGGACAGTGTGGCGAAAATTGACTGATGCGAGTGCCTTTGGTAACAGCACGACGTCGCCTGCAGTGCCTCTCCTCGGCTTGCGACCATATCGGTCGGACCCTAGATGACGGAAAAAACGTGGCGTGCTCAGATGATTCACCATTTCAGTTGGTAAGAGCTGATGGTAGGGTTCGACTGCGGCGCACATCCCACGAAGCTATGGACCCAAGTTGTCGACAAGTCCCTCTGCAAGCTGGTGGTGGGCTGGTTCCATAATGATGTGGGATGTGTCCACCAGGGTCCTCTGGTCCAACTGAACCGATCATTCAGCTACTTGGAGACGCTTTGCAACCACGTTCCAAAAACAACGATATCTTGTCACCTGGCCACAGTCGTTTGCAGTTGGTTTGAAGAATATTCTCGGCGCTTAGAACGAATGATTTGGCCACCCAGATCGCACGACATGAATCCCGAAGACCACTGATGGGACGTAATCGAGAGGTCAGTCACTTCGTGCACAAAAACCTGCGCCTCCAACGCTTTCCCAATTATGGACGACTATACAGGGTGGTCCATTGATCGTCACCGGGACAAATATCTCACGAATTAAGCGTCAAATGAAAAAACTAGAAAGAACGAAACTTGTCTAGCTTGAAGGGGGAAACCAGATGGCGCTATGTTTGGTCCGCTAGATGGCGGTGCCATAGGTCAAAAGGATATCAACAGCGGTTTTTTAAATAGGAACCCCCATTTTTATAACATATTCTTGTGGTACGTAAAGAAATATGAATGTTTTAGTTGGACCACTGTTTTCGTTATGTGATACATGGGGCTGTAATAGTCACAAACATATGACTCAAGGTAGGTTTTGTAAATTAAAATACAGAACGTAATTACGTTTGAACATTTCATTTCGGTTGTTCCAATGTCATACATGTACCATTGTGAACTTATCATTCCTGAGAACGCGTGCTGTTTCAGCGTGTTTACCTGTAAATACCACTTTAATGCAATAAACGTTCAAAATGATGTCCGTCAACCTCAATACATTTGGCAATACGTGTAACGACATTCCTCTCAACAGCGAGTAGTTCGCCTTCCGTAATGTTCGCACATGCATTGACAATGAGCTGACGCATGTTGTCAGGCGTTGTCGGTGGATCACGATAGCAAATATCCTTTCCCCACAGAAAGAAATCCAGGGACGTCAGATCCGATGACCGTGCTTCGACGACCAATCCACCTGTCATGAAATATGCTATACCGCTTCAACCGCACGCGAGCTATGTGCCGAACATCCATCATGTTGGAAGTACATCGCAATTCTGTCATGTAGTGAAGCATCTTGTAGTAATATCGGTGAAACATTACATAGGAAATCAGCATACATTGCACCATTTAGATTGCCATCGGTAAAATGGGGGCCAATTATCCTCCCTCACATAATGCCACACCATACATTAACCCGCCAAGGTCGCTGATGTTCCACTTGTCTCAGCCATCGTGGATTTTCCGTAGCCCAGTAGAGCATATTATGCCGGTTTACGTTGCCGCTGTTGGTGAATGACGCTTCGTCGCTAAATAGAACGTGTGCAAAAAATCTGTCATCGTCGTGTAATTTCTCTTGTGCCTGGTGGCAGAACTGTACATGCCGTTCAATGTCGTCGCCATGCATTTCCTGGTGCATAGAAATATGGTACGGGAGCAATCGATGTTGATGTAGCATTCTCAATACCGACGTTTTTGAGATTCGCGATTCTCGCGCAATTTGTCTGCTACTGATGTGCGGATTAGACGCGACAGCAGCTAAAACACCTACTTGGGCATCGTCATTTGTTGCAGGTCGTGGTTGACGTGTCGCTTGTGGCTGAACACTTCCTGTTTCCTTAAATAACGTAACTATCGGGCGAACGGTCCGGACACTTAGATGATGTCGTCCAGGATACCGATCAGCATACACAGCACACGCCCGTTGGGCATTTTGATCACAATAGCCATACATCAACACGATATCGACCTTTCCCGCAATTGGTAAACGGTCCATTTTAACACGGGTAATGTATCACGAAGCAAGTACCGTCCGCACTGGCGGAATGTTACGTGATACCACGCACTTATACGTTTGTGACTGTTACAGCGCCATCTATCGCAAAGAGAAAAAAGTGGTCCAACTAAAACATTCATATTTCTTTACGTACTATATGAATATGTAATAAAAAATGGGGGTTTCTATTTTTTTAAAAACGCATTTGATATCCGTTTGACCTATGGCAGCGCCATCTAGCGGGCCAACCATAGCGCCATCCGGTTTCCCCCTTCAAGGTAGACGAGTTTCGTTCTTCGTAGTTTTTTCGTTTGATGCTTATTTCGTGAGATATTTGCCCGGTCACTATAAGTGGACCACCCTGTATAGGCAGCATGGCTCAATATTTGTGCAGGGGACTTCCAACGACGCGTTGGGTGTCTGCCGCGTCGAGTTGCTACACTATGCCGGGCATAAGGAGGTCCGACACGAAATTAGAAAATATCCGATGACTTTTGCCGTCTCAGCGTAAGTGTGAATTGCAGAGCAGTCATGTAGATGTGTAAATATTAATTGGAGAGACATCGCGAAGATGAAGATACGTAGAGGAATAAATTGGGTGTCGGTCGTATTTGGCGTGGTGCCTGCTGTGTGAGGCGGCGGCGGCAGGTAGCACGGCCGCTGGTGGCGCCTGTGGAACCTGTTTGGTTCCTTGACCCGGCAGCCGCCCAGCTGCAGCTGTGACTCACGCCGGTCCTCTCCTCTCGTCTCTCCCCCCCCCCCCCCTCCCCCCTTCCACCACCCGCTCTCCTCTACACATCTACGGCTGTCTCTGGCGCCGGCTTAGCAGCGCCCACCCCGCCCTCAACCAGATACCATCTCTCGTCTCCCTCTTAAGCCGCGTCGCCGTCTCTCGCCCCGCATTGTTCCACGCACGTTACCGAAAAGCCCCTCCGATATCCCGTGTCGTGTACTCTTCAACTCTCTCTCTCTCTCTCTCTCTCACTCACTCTCTCTCTGAGTCATCATGAATTCTCCATCAACGTTCTCGACTTCTGCGTTTCGATGTGCAGGCCTTCACGCCAAGCAGTTTCATAACTGCTGCCAGCCGCCTATGCCCACCAATTGATGACTGTACACTGAAGCGATCCTTAAGACCCCTGCAGACGACTAAACAATTTGACAAATTGCGTGTGTTACTCAAGTTATGTGGTCGTGTGCTGTTTTTCTTGACAAGTATTTTCGAAGTTTCTCATGTTTGAGAGAAATTTTGATTGACGGCAGAGATGACAAACGAGTTTGACCGTAAACACCTGCGTTTGTCAAACAAAAACCAGCAGCTTCATAGACGACTGACCGTACAAATTATGTTATAGAAACAAATACTCATGCTCATAAATTAAAGCTAATGCTGATACATCGCGAAACAACGCACTGGTGAGCGGTTTGTGGGTTTAAATCACCTCGGAGTGTCACCATGTGGAACATCTGACCTGCGGTCGTTGCACGGTGGCGCTGGCAGCAGTCCACATACGCAGAGGTGTGTTGGTGCATGTTAGAGTACTGTGCAGCGAGTAAGTGTGCAGACGTTTTCAGACATGCTATGGTGTCTGCGTGTTGAAAATGGCTCAAATAACACATATTGATGACGTTATGAGGGGTAGAATACTAGGGCGACTGGAGGCTCGTCAAACACAGCAGGTCGTAGCACGGGCCCTCCGTGTGCCACAAAGTGTGATCTCAAGATTATGGCAACGAGTCCAGCAGACACGAAACAGTACGGGACGTCCACAATGTACAAGACCACAAGTAGACCAATATCTAACCATCAGTGCCCACAGACGGCCACGGAGTACTGCAGGTAGCCTTGCTCGGGACCTTACCACAGCCACTGTAACAGTTGTCTCCAGACACACAATATACAAACACACAATCTACAAACGACTGAACAGACATGGTTTATTCCCCCGGAAACCTACAAGGTGCATTCCACTGACCCCTGGTCACAGGAGACCCGTAAAGCCTGGTGTCAAGAACACAGTCCGTGGTCATTGGAACAGTACTCCCAGGTTACGTTCATGGACGTCCAAGTACAGTCTGAACAGTGATTCTCGCCGGGTTTTCATCTGGCGTGAACCAGGAACCAGATACCAACCCCTTAAAAGGGACCTGTATGGAGGTCGTGGTTTGATGTTGTGGAGTGGGATTATGATTGGTGCACGTACACCCCTGCATGTCTTTGACAGAGGAACTGTAACTGGTCAGGTGTATCGGGACGTCATTTTGCCCCAGTATGTCCGTCTTTTCAGGGGTGCAGTGGGTCCCACCTTCCTCCTGATGGATGATAACGCACGGCCCCACCGAGGAGGAGTACCTTCAAACAGAAGATATTAGGCGAATGGAGTGGCCTGCCTGTTCTGCAGACCTAAACAACATCGAGCACGTATGGGATGCTTTCGCTCGACGTATCGCTGCACGTCTTCAAACCCCTAGGACACTTCAGGCACTGGTGCAGGAATGGGAGCCTATATCCCAATAGTTGCTCGACTACCTGATCCAGTGTATGCCAACCCGTTGTGCGGCCTGTGTACGTGTGCATGGTGATCATATCGCATATTGATGTCGGGGTATATGCGCAGGAAACAGTGGCGTTTTGTAGCACGTGTGTTTAGGGACGGTTTTCTCAACTTATCACCAACACTGTGGACTTACAGATCTGTGTCGTCTGTGTTCCCTGTGTGCCTATGCTATTAGCGCCAGTTTTGTGTAGTGCCACGTTGTGTGGCACCACATTCTACAGTTATCCTTAATTTATGAGCATGAGTGTAGATAAAACTATTACATAGACAGAAGCGAAGGATCACAGCCCATTACCGAAGCGATAGGAGTTTTATATCTCTTCCGTCGAAATATTCCACAGAAAAAAAGGAAAATATCTACGGATGACGTACAAGCGGGAGTCTTTAACAAATAATATTGTCTTTTAAAACTTCATTTAGGGCTTCACCAGTTTCCATAACAGTGTCACTCGGTGTACAGCCGAGTGAGGTCGCGCAGTGGGTGGCACGCTGGAGTCGCATTCGGAAGGGCGACGGTTCAAAACCGCGTCCGGCCATCCTGATTTAGGTTTTCCGTGTTTCTCCTAAATCGCTTCAGGCAAATGCCGGGATGGTTCCTTTGAAAGTGCACGACTGACTTCCTTCCCCATCCTTCCCTAATCCGGTGGAACCGATGATATGGTTGTTTGGTCCCCTCCCACAAATCAGCCAACCAACCAAAGTACGAGGTGCAGTACATGACACAATTTTTAAATCTCCAAAATCTGCTCCATTTACTAGATATCTCAAAGTTATAAATAATCGTTGAGAAACTGGAACAGAATTTCGCACAACCTCTCATTTTTCTGTGTGAGGATGAAGTAGTTCTAACAAGTTATTACAAGTTTGACAGTGAGCTGTGGCCGGCTCGCGTTGATGCCGGTTCTTCTTTGGCATTTTCTTAGAATCGAGTGGCGTCTTATTGCTCTCTGAGTCAATACCATAACGAGTTGCTGACTTGCCTCCGTCAGTGGCAGCAGCAGCGCTTCTCGATACTAGTACCGCTGCACCATCTTTGGTGTGACCGCTATATTTCCGTGTGGTGGTGCGTGTGAGGCGGTCAGTCGGTTGCGACAGAGTAGCAAGGAAGTCTCCCCATGGGGGGGCGGGTCAGGGCGAAGCCGCTGGCGGCGTGCACACGTGGTCGGATTTGTGAGGGATTAGCTGGATACTGAAGTTGAGTAATCAATTAACCTGTTATGGAACCTCAACTGCTGTGACATCTCTTCGTTCATTGCCGGTTGTTGCTTCTTGGGCTGTTCCTGCAAGCAGCAACGTATGGTGTGCTGGAGTCTGCAAAATTTTGCAGCCCTCTTCCTGTATGGTGTTTAACTACTGAATTGATTGTAGCTCATTAGTCAAGTGCACGAGCGGTACCTTCTGCCTTGTGGCCGTTAACGTTCCGGTTACCTGCCCTGGTCGCTAGCGTAGTTTTCCGACAGTGTATTTTCCTCTTTGTGTTGATGCTGTCCAGCACGGCGTGTAGTTCGACAGCCCTGGTGTTCTTATTTTATTATTTTTTTTTTTGAGTGATTATTGGGCCTTGACTGCTGTATTTAGACTCCAATTGTCAAGACGTAGTGCTGCTGGTATCTTTCTCCTCATTGATATTTCCGGTTGTCGTGCCGTTGGGCGGGTGGAAGAGAATTGATTAGGTTGTTGGTTGGCTCTTCAGCCGTCCCTAGGCCGTGTTGCCATCCGATTATTTGGTATTACGCTTGGCTGCCTGTCTCACCTAAACTTATGTTAAAGTTTCGTCCCCAGGCCGACCCTTCGAACACTTCTGAACACCACTGTTCTGTTCTTTTCGATTGTGATTTTCTTTTAGTCTCAAGTACTGTCCAAGGCCTCGGCCGTGTAGTGATTTAGTTTGTTTTAATGTTCAGTATGTGTCCTTCAGCCGAACTTCTACATGAAATATTGAAAGGTGGCTACACTGAGCCACAGCGCCAGAGAGTTTTGTTTCGCCGCCTCCACTGGCAGTGATTATTGAGAAGTAGCGGAGGGCAGTGCTTGTTGAGAACTCGTAGTAGAATGTTTGCTGAGATGTTGGCCCTGACTAGTATTATTACGCAATCTGACTGCATAGAACAACAACAAAGAATGAAATGAAAATTTTCGTTAACACAATTAATTAATTAAGTCCCCAGCAACTATAAAACCTACGAAACCAAAGCACAAGTATAACTGTTCTGTGTGTGGAAGTATGACTCAACGTACACATCTGGCACGGTTCTTCTTCAATAAGACAAGGAATTTCAAATACCATTTATACTGACGTGATAAAAAAAATTAGAAATACTATAATTGCGCAAGAAAACCAGAATTACACTCTAATACAAGAACACAAGCCAGATGCTTTGTTGACTGAACCTGTAATGACGCATTATTCAGGACATTGAAATAATGAGAAAAAAAAGAAAAGGAGTTTGTTGCCTTCATTTGTATTGATGAAAAGCACTCTAATCATTACAATATCTCCACACCGACTCGCTACTACCACATCTCAACAAGAACTCCGTACTACGACCTCTCGACAAGAACTCTTCACTACGACATCTCAGCAAACACTCTACTACGAGTTCTCAACAAGCACTGCCCTCCGCTACTTCTCAATAATCACTGCCAGTGGAGGCGGCGAAACAAAACTCTCTGGCGCTGTGGCTCAGTGTAGCCACCTTTCAATATTTTAAGATAAGGCCTTCAGCCGTGTTACATTAAAATTTGAAAGGTCATTTGTTTAAAACCTTTTAAAATGTTCTTACTGAAATTCTTGTTATCCAGGCCACAAGCCCTCAGTTCTTCTATTTTGTAAATAAGGCCTTCAGCCGTTTGTATTCCTTAAGGGAATTTTAATAACTTGTGTTCTGGCCTTTAGCCGTATTATTTCTGAATTCTTTTAAAGGCGTGTGTGATTGTTTTAACAAAATAAAGTTTGTATTTTTTTTTCAATTAACAGCAACTGATTTGGGTCCCTTTCCACAACCTGATACACTCTGTCCTGCGAAACCAGATTTCAGACACCCATTCCGAGAAGTTGATATAAGCGTCACATTCGGGATGTAGTACTTCCTTTTGTGGATCCCTCACTTTCACCCATACCCTGCACGACCATCTCATTTTCTTTTGCCAGTTTACACACTGTCCAGACACATTATTGTTACCACCTGTCAAAACCCTGACCGCTGTGAGACTTACAGGACGAGAGTCAGTGACGTTTTGGAACGTGTCGACAGCAATGTGGAGGCACTCCAACTCTAGAGCAGCGCTAGGTTTCTAGGTTGAGGATCCACGGCACGAACAGACCGATCGAGGTGGTCCCACAGATTCCCGACAGGATTTAAGTCTGTGGAGTTTGGCGGCTGGCAAACTCATCTTGGTTCTCTTTGAACCGCGCAAGCACTCTGCGAGCTGTGCGACGTGTTGCGTTGTTCTGCTGATAAACGCCACTATGACGAGGCCATCACGCCGTAGAATAACAAACTGCATGTAGGAGTGGATTTGGTATCAAACGATAGAAGCATATTTGCGTTGTTGCGTCATGCCTCGGCGCCGGTTCCGAATAGCGCTATTTTGACACAATGACGACGGCACGTCAACAGTTCTCAAGCTTAGTCGTTTCGGAAATCTTCCCACCCTTGGCCGGAAAGCCAATGACCATGCCCGTCTGGACGTCAGCTAATTCGCACCCTTTCCGCATTACGACAACGATTGCACTGTTTTCCACGCACCTGCACACCCCCTCCCCCACCTACACCTTTTATATACCCACCAGTGCTAGTGCTGCCACCTGCTGTCGGTGAGTTGTTGTTACACGTTGACGTCGAACGTAGAAGGTGGTCACATTAATGTTACTGGACTGTGTAATTCGTAGACAGCTAATGCTCACCTGCCACAACGCAGAAGTATCGATTACTGTAATTTTAAGCATCAAAATTGACGTACAGCGCCTTCCTCACAAACTCCTTTCTTGTACAAACCTCTAAAATTTCTCACAACTCATGTTTTGCCCGTGGGATCGTCGGGAGATTCAACTGAAGAAAACAATCTCATTTTAATTCAAAGGACTGTCGTCCGGAGTCTGATACTTTCGGACATTGAGATCGATTGCACTGTGACCACGCAGGTGCTGGTCTTCTGATTAAAAATATCAGCCTCTTCGGCCGATGTGGTTGTAGGCGGAACATTAGACGTTACCGCAGCCTAACGGTTTGTCACCACCTATGGCACACATCTTTAGTGATGAAACTGGCAACTACATTGAAGGGTCGAGGGGAGCGTCTTAACAGATAAGAGAAGCAAGTACGTCAAAAGCTGAAATGGAGCAGTTCCCAGTTTTATCTCTGAAGATATCTCCCGCAGATGGGGACGAAACGCTAGCAGTGAATTCAACAGAACTGAATACCGGCTGCGTAAGCCTTCATTGCGAAATAAAGACAGCTGACGGACTTATAATAATTAAATATTTACCTTCCACTACTTCCGTTTTCCGGGCGACATCAAGATGAACTTAAAAAATTCTTCTTGGTCATTGATTCCTCCAAGATATCGCAATTACTACTGGACACACACACACACACATGTTAGTCAAAATCATGAGGAGGACATGAAGATGTGGGTTTGAGTTTTAGATATCGTCGGCATAGAGATTAACAGAGACGGAAACTAGCGCTGGATGAACCCACCTGGACGGTCTTTGCATAAAACGTATCTGTATTCGTCTTGTAATGCACGGTAAAGTTTTGATTAGAGAAATCTGATAACGCGTGTCATTCGTACGAAGATAATGTACTGCCAAGTGAAGTGATCTACCACCTTTCATTTTCGAAAATTCACGCACTGTTAATCGCTACGGCCCGTTGTCCTCGCCTTTGAGTGTGAGCAATGCGACCATATTGCGGCAGCCGATATCCTCGAATTGTCTAGAACACTAATCTATTTCCACCTCGGTAGCTGAGTGGTGAGCGTGGTGGATTGCAAAGCAAAGTGGCCCTGGTTCGACACTCGACCGGGTCGGGGATTTTCTCCGCTCGGGGACTCAGTGTTCTGTTGGTCTTACGTTCGTACCATCATAATTGATATTACACTCTTGAGATGGCCGTATGGGCATGTCCCGAAAGCCAGTAAAAACGAAGGAAAACAGTCCTCTGAGTGACTCATTTGTCAGTGACTCCAAAACTCGTGCCTTCACTGTAGCTTTCCCCTCATCGACAAGTTTCGGTTGAGTCACTGTATTCTGGATAGGTTTGCATTGGCAATTAAACGAAAAACTGTTTCGTGTTAGTGGATTTATGACTTTAGATAGGTATTCTTTTTTTACTTAATATCATTTCATTATTACTGTTCTCCTGCTGCTGTACTTCGTTAGCAAAATTACATTCTAGATACTCACATGAACATTTAAATACACAACAGCTACACCCACATAGTTCTGAACAGTTCTCACAGAATTGATAGCTTTTTTAAAATAAGAAAAATAAATATTTAGTCAGCAATACGAATTCTGGCAGTTTATATCATCTATTGTCAAGTATCATAACACTTATGCTGCCTTTTATCTAACATTCCACTTCACACTCCAAGCGGAGAGCAAGCTCGTCGAAATGGTTTGGGTCTACTGTGTTAACACTAAATAAAACTATCGATATCCGCTTTACAATGAAGCGAGTAGATGTAACACCATAATGTAAATATAACAACCACTCAAGTAATTTCATCTGCATATTCGCTCAAAGTTACACTTTGAATGTACAAGTGGCAGTTCACGTTCTCACCGTTCTTACTGTTCGTTTTCTGTGATCAAAGATGTATGGAAGTAAATTGCGGCTGTCTAGTGACCTGTGAAGTGTCGATCACTGCGGTCTCTGTAGCTGTATGCAGTTTGGTGACACTCGTGAAAAACACACGATTCGCCGTTTAAATTGTTGATGGAGCTAAATGACAGATGCCTCACCGTAATATAACAGTTTCATGAAATCAAAAATATGTAAAACGCTTTATGGGTGGGGGTTGGACGAGATCAAGATTAAAGTCGTTCATATAAAATCATACATACAGCTTATATTTAAGGAGATAGGTGATCATTTACAAAGTATTAAGGACAATGAATTTGCAGTACTACGCCCGTGCATTTTATATAGAGGATCTTACAAATCATAACATTCTTTCTCTCAATAAGTGTAGCACACCAAAAACACACTCTAAAGCATCTATTTCTAAACATTACAATTCGACTCCAACAGTCTACTCTAACTTCACAATTTTCCACGCCAGTATTTAATTCTTAGTGAAATCTGGTTTCGCAGGACAGGGCGGATCAGGTTATGGTTGTGGAGGGGGGCCATAATCGCTTACTGTTAGTTGCACAAAACACACTAACCTTAATATTCCTAAGAACCACCTAATTACACATTGCCTTAAAAGGATCAAATTAAAACAATACGGCTGAAGGCCCAGTTAAGGAAACTTGCACTACCTCCTGGGCTGAAGGCCCAAAATCACGCCAAAAACAAGAACGGTCGAAGGCCTGAATACAAGTTATAAAGATTGCTTTAAAGAATACACACGGCTGAAGGCCTCATTTAAAAAATATATTTCACGTAAATACTCGGCTGAAGGCCACACACTAGCCATTGAACAACTCATGACTTAGGACCTGGATAACAAGAATTTCAGATAGAGCAAATTTTAAAAAAAATTAATTTTAAACAAATCAAATTTCTAAATTTTAATTTAAGTTGGCTGAAGGCCTTATCTTAAAAGCATTTCACGTAAATACTCTGCTGAAAGCCACACACTAGACATTGAACAACTCATGAGTTAGGGCCTGGATAACAAGAATTTCAGATAGAACAAACTTTCAAAATTTAGTTTTTAACAAATCAATCTTCAAATTTTAATTTAAGTCGGCTGAAGTACTTATTTTAAAATTAAAACAAACTAAATTAATAGACGGTTGAAGCCTCGCACAGCATATGAGACTAAAATGAAAGTCACAATCTAAAACCAGCAGAACAGTGGTGCTCAGAAGTGTTCCAAGGGTCGCTCTGAGGACGTAGCTCTAACGTAAGGTGAGGTGGGATAGGCAGCCAAAAATGAGGTTAAATAATCGGATTGAAACCAGACCCAGCGACGGCTGAAGGACCGACCAACTACCTAATCAATTACCTTCCAGCCGGCCAACGGTGCGACAACGGAAAATATCAGCTGAGAACGAAGATACCAGCAACACTACCCCTTCCAAATTGGTGTCTAAGAACAGCCAAGGCACAACAACCATTCTTAAGAAAAAACTATGAACAAACAACTAAAGGCTGTCGAACTGGCCGGGCGTTGTCACCGAGCGGTTCTAGGCGCTTCAGTCTGGAACTGCGCGACCGCTACGGTCGCAGGTTCGAATCCTGCCCCAGGCATGGATGTGTGCGATGTCCTTAGGTTAGTTAGGTTTAAGTGGTTCTAAGTTCTAGGGGACTGATGACCTCATATGTTAAGTCCCATAGTGTTCAGAGCCATTTGAACCATTTGAAGCTGTCGAACTACATGCCGTGCTGGACAGCATCTACACTGCGAGGAAAAACACACTGCCGGAAAACTACTCAAACGACCAGGGCAGGTAACTGGGGCAGAAAAGACCGCTGGTGCACTTCACTGATAAGTAACAACCAATTTAATAGTTAAAGACCATACAGGAATATGGCTGCAAAATTTCGCTGACTCCGACACTCCATACGTTGCTGCTAGCCGTGGAGACTTCCTCGATGCTCTGTCCCAACCGAATGGCTGCCACACACACCACCACACGGAAATATAGTGATCACACCAAAGATGGTACAGCAGCACTAGTATCGATAAGCGCTGCTGCTGCCACTGATGGAGGCAAGTCAGAAACTGGTTATGGTAGTAACTCAGGGAGAAATAAGACGCCACTCGATTTCGACAAACTGCCAAAGAACAAACGGCATCAACGCGAGCCAGACACGGCTCACTTAGTGTTCTTAATGTAAGTATTCGTGTTTCTAGTGCATCGAACTGCGAACTAGTCCGACAAACGCTATTATTACTTTAAATCTCTTCGCAGTTGTGGATACGAGCAACCATCAGCTGCACAAGGGAACCTCCACAATGACAGTCTGTACCGGAGCGGGACTCAAACCCGGTTTTACTCCTTCACGCTTTGGCTGTCCATGCACGACTCAAATGGCCAGACCCAGACTTCCATATGGCGCCGTTAGTGCGTCAGAACCTGTACACGTGCGCACATTATGTAATTCTCGTACAGGGGAGGACATTTCAATTGAAAGTTGCTGCCTGGGATCGGAGAATAGATATGATATTGTAGTGCCTGTGTTGTTACGAAGAACGGGGTAGCGTTCCTTCGAACACGGATGCATGTCCGAAGGAACGTTGCGTCGTTCTTTTTAACAACACAGGTAACTGTGTTATTGTATAGAACGCTCTTATTATCTCTCTCCACTCAACTGTTGTTCACCTGTCCGTTTTTCTGTTTTTACATAGATATTAATCTCTCCGGGAATAGCACTTGTAGAGCAGAAGATACGCCTGTCGTAAGTTATAAGAGAGTACTGGAAAAAAAAACATTCTGCTATTGCTAGGGTTATTCGGGATGCACTACGCGTTTTGTGGCCCGCTAAAGAAAACGAGGAAAAACTCCTGGTGATAGTTACAGATGCAGCAGCATATATGATTAAGGCTGCTAAAGCTTTGCAGGTATTTTATCCCAAGGCAGTTCACATAACTTGTTTAGCACATGCTCTTCACCGACTGGCTGAAGAAATTCGAGCGTATTTTCCTGAAGTAAATGCCTTAATTTCCTCTGTGAAAAAAGTGTTTGGCGCCATCAAGAGTAAAATTATTTACTGAAATGATGCCAGGTATTCGTTTACTCCCACAGCCGACCATCACGAGATGGGGAACATGGATAGAAGGAGCTCTGTATTACAGTGAGCATTTAGAAGACGTGAAAAGCGTGCTGGACGTGATGGGCAGAAACAAAGCAGCAAGTATCCCAGCTGCAATTAGTGCTTGGAATGAGGAGTGTCTCCAGAGTAAATTAGTGTTTATGTGGACCTATTTCAGGGAACTCCCAGCCACAATCACACGTTTGAAAGAAGAAGCAATGCCTCTGTTTTCTGCCCTTGAGTTCTACGAAACAGCTGTCGTCGGAGACATACCAGGAGAAATAGGGAAGTGTCTTCGCAACAGCATTGAGAAAACTGAGCCGGCCGCGGTGGCCGAGCGATTCTAGGCGCTTCAGTCCGGAACGGCGCGACTGCTACGGTCGCAGGTTCGAATCCTGCCTCGGGCATGGATGTGTGTGATGTCCTTAGGTTAGTTAGGTTTAAGCAGTTCTAAGTTATAGAGGACTGATGACCTCAGATGTTTAGTCCCATAGAGCTCAGAGCCATTTGAACCATTTTTTTTAAACAGCTTAATGGTTATTCTCTAAGTGACATAGCCTCTTTCTGGTACTGTCCTTTGACTTCGTGTGATGTAGAGAGATCTTTCTCTTCGTATAAAAACATTTTAAGTGACAGAAGGAAATCATTTCTTCCAGAAAACTGTGAAAAATATTTAATTGTTTATTGCAATGAAAGCAACTGATCCTAAAATTGAGTAAGACAAAGAGAAAAACAGACAGTAATAAATATTAACATATTAAATGTTTTAAGAATAAGTGTATAATCAGATTACTTTAGGAGAATTAAAAGGTTTGAGAAAGTTTTTATTATACATATTTTACAGTTTTTAGAGCATATTTATCAGATTTTTAATGCATATATGCATGCATATATTCATACTTTTCAGTGCATATACATCAGAGCACTAGCCATAACTTACATGCATGCAAATTTACGTATTTCAGGTAACTGATAACATTAATTTCCAAAAAGAAAGAAAAATGTAAACAGACACTTCAGGTAAGTTCCTTTACAGATTCTTCCGTCGATGCTTTTCTTTCTTTTGCTTAATATTAAAATAAGATTACTGAACTGGTTTGTCTTCCACTAGACGGGAACAACAGAGCGATTAGGATAATTCTGCAGCCAGAGAGCACACGAAGTCGATATTGCAGTTAATTTGTTACTTCGAGGGAAACTGCGTAGGGCATGGATGTGTGTGATGTCCTTAGGTTAGTTAGGTTTAAGTAGTTCTACGTTCTAGGGGACTGATGACTTCAGATGTTAAGTCCCATAGTGCTCAGAGCCATTTGAGCCATTTTTGAAATGGCCGAAGTTAACTCAGTGACATAAGAATTTCCATGACTGAAATTATTTAATAAATCAACGGAGCTACTTCACAGGTTTCCGTTAAGAAATGACTAAATGTTCATATAGCGACATGTAGCTGGCGTGCTGACATAGCACTATTGATCCGAGGATAACCGAAAGACACACTGACGGATCGAGCGAGGTGGCGCAGTGGTTGGCACACTGGACTCGCATTCGGGAGGACGGCGATTCGCAGCCGCAACCGGCCATCCTGTTTAGGTTTCCCGTGATTTCCCTAAATCACTTCAGGCAAATTCAGGGATGGTTACTTTGAAAGGACACGTCCGACTTCCTACTCCATCCTTCCGTAATTGGATGGCATCGATGACCTCGCTGTTTGGTTCCCTGCCCTAAATCAGCCAACCGCACTGACGAATGTACTTCGAAATGTAACATGGCAAGCTACACTGTCTGGCAAAAAAATGTGAAACACCCAGAAGACACTGTCGGATGCCAACGTAATTTCGTACGAGTACACACCACCGCTGGCAGTGATGGTGATCAGAATTGCAGTTCTCTGTGACCAATAGAACAGCTACGAGAGCGCATTAGTGTTGTTCGTGTTTAGTGTTGCTACCAGGTATGGTAGGGTACATAAGGGGCGTGAACTGCGCCAGATGTTCAGTAATCACTGTCAAGGACAAGGTGATGTCGTGTACTTGCGTGAGGCAGAGTTGTCAGCACCTGGCAGAGTTTGAAAGTGTCATCACTAGGGGTCTGCTCGTTGATGCTTTTCGAATCGTGCGTTATGCACCTTTTGTGGGTATCAGGATGCGACAGCGGGCAATGGATGCACAGATTGACAGCGTTAAAGGCAGCAAACTATGAGATGCGGGCCCGTGAGTATAAAAGAAGGTGCGGCGTGCTGTGTTGTCAGCACAGAATCAGAACAGATCGATCAGGAGAGGTACGTGATTTGCAACGTGGACTAGTCTTTGGATGTCACTTATACCGAAGAGCCAAAGAAACTGGTACACCTGCCTGATATCGTGTAGTGCCCCCGGCGAGCACAGCCGGCCGAAGTGGCCGTGCGGTTAAAGGCGCTGCAGTCTGGAACCGCAAGACCGCTACGGTCGCAGGTTCGAATCCTGCCTCGGGCATGTATGTTTGTGATGTCCTTAGGTTAGTTAGGTTTAACTAGTTCTAAGTTCTAGGGGACTAATGACCTCAGCAGTTGAGTCCCATAGTGCTCAGAGCCATTTGAACCAGCCCGCGAGCACGCGGGAGTGCAGCAACACAACGAGGCGTGCACTCGACTGATGTCTGAAGCAGTACTGGAGGGAACTGACACCATGAATCCTGCAGGGCTGTCCAAAAATCCGTAAGAGTACGAGGGGTGGAGATCTTTTCTGAACAGCACGTTGCAAGGCATCTCAGATATGCTCAAAAATGTTCATGTTTGGGGAGTTTGGTGGCCATCGCAAGTGTTTAAACTCAGAAGAGTGTTCCTGGAGCCACTCTGTAGCAATTCTGGACTTGTGGGGTGTCGCATTGTCGTGCTGGAATTGCACAAGTCTGCCGGTATGCAGAATGCAGTATGGACAAGAATGGATGCAGGTGATGAAACAGGATGCTTACGTACGTTTCACCTGTCAGACTCGTATCTGGACGTATCAGGGGCCCCATATTACTCCAACTGCACACGTCTCACACCATTATAGAGTCTCCACCAGTTTGAACAAATGCTCAAATGTGTGTGAACTCGTTTTTTTTGTTTTTTTTTTTGTTTTTTGTTTGGTCATCAGTCTACTGACTGGTTTTGATGCGGCCCGCCACGAATTCCTTTCCTGTGCTAACCTCTTCATCTCAGAGTAGCACTTGCAACCTACGTCCTCAATTATTTGCTTGACGTATTCCAATCTCTGTCTTCCTCTACAGTTTTTGCCCTCTACAGCTCCCTCTAGTACCATGGAAGTCATTTCCTCATGTCTTAGCAGATGTCCTATCATCCTGTCCCTTCTTCTTATCAGTGTTTTCCACATATTCCTTTCCTCTCCGATTCTGCGTAGAACCTCCTCATTCCTTACCTTATCAGTCCACCTAATTTTCGTCTATAGTACCACATCTCAAATGCTTCGATTCTCCTCTTTTCCGGTTTTCCCACAGTCCATGTTTCACTACCATACAATGCTGTACTCCAGACGTACATCCTCAGAAATTTCTTCCTCAAATTATGGCCGGTATTTGATATTAGTAGACTTCTCTTGGCCAGAAATGCCTTTTTTGCCATAGCAAGTCTCCTTTTGATGTCCTCCTTGCTCCGTCCGTCATTGGTTATTTTACTGCCTAGGTAGCAGAATTCCTTAACTTCATTGACTTCGTGACCATCAATCCTGATGTTAAGTTTCTCGCTGTTCTCATTTCTACTACTTCTCATAACCTTCGTCTTTCTCCGATTTACTCTCAAACCATACTGTGTACTCATTAGACTGTTCATTCCGTTCAGCAGATCATTTAATTCTTCTTCACTTTCACTCAGGATAGCAATGTCATCAGCGAATCGTATCATTGATATCCTTTCACCTTGTATTTTAATTCCATTCCTGAACCTTTCTTTTATTTCCATTATTGCTTCCTCGATGTACAGATTGAAGAGTAGGGGCGAAAGGCTACAGCCTTGTCTTACACCCTTCTTAATACGAGCACTTCGTTCTTGATCGTACACTCTTATTATGCCCTCTTGGTTGTTGTAAATATTTTATATGACCCGTCTCTCCCTATAGCTTACCCCTACTTTTTTCAGAATCTCGAACAGCTTGCACCGTTTCATATTGTCGAACGCTTTTTCCAGGTCGACAAATCCTATGAAAGTGTCTTGATTTTTCTTTAGCCTTGCTTCCATTATTAGCCGTAGCGTCAGAATTGCCTCTCTCGTCCCTTTACTTTTCCTAAAGCCAAACTGATCGTCACCTAGCGCATTCTCAATTTTCTTTTTCATTCTTCTGTATATTATTCTTGTAAGCAGCTTTGATGCATGAGCTGTTAAACTGATTGCGCGATAATTCTCGCACTTGTCAACTCTTGCCGTCTTCGGAATTGTGTGGATGATGCTTTTCCGAAAGTCAGATGGTATATCACCAGACTCATATATTCTACACACCAACGTGAATAGTCGTTTTGTTGCCACTTCTCCCAATGATTTTAGAAATTCTGATGGAATGTTATCTATCCCTTCTGCCTTATTTGACCGTAAGTCCTCTAAAGCTCTTTTAAATTCCGATTCTAATACTGGATCCCCTGTCTCTTCTAAGTCGACTCCTGTTTCTTCTTCTATCACATCAGACAAATGTTCACCCTCATAGAGGCTTTCGATGTATTCTTTCCACCTATCTGCTCTCTCCTCTGCATTTAACAGTGAAATCTTATGGGACTTAAATGCTAAGGTCATCAGTCCGTAAGCTTACATACTACTGAACCTAAATTATCCTAAGGACAAACACACACACACACCCATGCCCGAGGGTGGACTCGAACCTCCGTACTCGTCCGTCCGTTCGATACAATTTCAAACCAGACTCGTCCGACAAGGCAACATATTTCCAGTCATCAACAGTTCAAAATGGTTCAAATGGCTCTGAGCACTATGGGACTTAACATCTATGGTCATCAGTCCCCTAGAACTTACAACTACTTAAACCTAACTAACCTAAGGACATCACACACATCCATGCCCGAGGCAGGATTCGAACCTGCGATCGTAGTAGTCACGCGGTTCCAGACTGAAGCGCCTACAACCGCATGCTTCAACAGTCCAATGTCGGGTCCCGGCGACGCTTAAAGCTCTGTGTGGTGCAGTCATCAAGAGTACACGAGTAGGCTTTCGGCAACAAAAGCCCATGTGGATTATGTTTCGTTGACAATTGTTGATGGCCACCATTGAAATCTGCAGCAGTTTCCGGAAAGGTTTCACCTCCATGACGTTGAACGATTCGCTTCAGTCGTCATTGGTCCCGTTCTTGCAGGATCTTTTTCCGACCGCAGCGATGTAGGAGATTTGATGTTTTACTGGATTCCTGATACACTCGTGAAATGGTCGTACGGAAAATTCCCCACTTCATCGTTATTTCGGTGATGCTGTATCCCATCGCTCGTGCGTCGAGTATAACGCCACGTTCAAACTCACTTAAATCTTGATAACCTGCCATTGTAGCAGCAGTAACCGTTCTAATAACTGCGCCAGACACTTGTTGCCTTATATAGGCGTTGCCGACCGCAGTGCCGTATTCTGCCTGCTTACATATCTCTGTATTTGAATATGATGGCTATACCAGTTTCTTTGGAGCTTCATTGTAAGTAACAGATGCATCAGGGAAATTGCAAAGCTTCTGAAGCTGCCGAAGTCGACTTTGGTGATCTGACTGAGAAGTGAAAATGCTGAGGAACACCCTCAGCTAAACCAAGACAGGCAGACCTCATGTGCTCAAGGACAGGGACTATCGAGCATTCCGGAGTGAGTTTGTACGAATTCGCATGAAATAAGCAGAAGAAATCCCTCGCACAAAGACGGCTCGTAGGGAGTTAAAAAGAGTGGTGCAGCTCCTCGTAAGCCACAAACTGCTGTAGTAAATGCTAAGCCACGCATAACGTGTGTAAAAGCGGCGACACTGTGCAGTGGATGACTGCAACCTTGTGCGCAGTCCGATGGAGAGGTTAGCGTTTGGCGAATGCCTGGAGCATTTACCTGCCATTATGTGTAGTGACAACAGTGAAGTATGGAGGAAGTGGTGTTAGGGTATGGGCGTGTTTGTCGTCTTAGTATGTGTTCCCCTTATTGGGCTTGAAAAAACTCTAAATGAGAAACATATGAGCACATGTTTCAGCTTTGTGTACTGCGTACTGTAGAGGAACGGGTCCGAAATTATGACTGCTTGTATCAGCGTGATAACGCACTCTGTTATAAAGCAGTATCTCTGAGTCAATGGCTTGTGGACAGTAACAGTTCTGCGATAGACTAGCCCGCCCAGAATCCATCATTATTACCTTCTCCAGCTTGGGCTCTTAAGAAAGAATAAGCTGTCATCTTTCGACAGACATTCGGGCACTTCACTGAAAGTCTCTGTGTGTCCATCTTTGGTTGCGGGACTCAGCTGTTCGGAGCAAAATGTCGAATAAAATATCTTTCAGCCGTCTAATTTCCAAAGTTATTTTATTTGGCTACCAGTTACGGCAATATACTACGCCATCTCCAGGTCCCCTGATCGATGTGTAGGAAGAATCCAACCTCGGTTCTGGTCAAAATAGGGGTCAGCATTCAAATACTGGCATCTGTAGATATCTGCCTGATACAGCGATCAGTTCAACTTGAGTTGAAGTTACGACTTAACGATGAATCATAAAGCGGTCGATGCAGAATTAGCTGCACATGAATTCAGTCTGTGTAATTATAATGGTTACTCATGTCTTGTAAATCGAGTGATGTAGATCAAATCAGCTACAACGGAATACAACACTTGTAGTTGTAATGGTTACTTGTGTAAACCGAAAGAGTGAAACATTCTTCGCAAAATCAACCGAATGAAATGAATTGATAATTCAACAATGAAGTCCATCCACCGTCTTTCGAATGGTACAGTACATGACAAAGAAAGTGAGACATATAGAAGGGGAGGGGGAGACGAAATGAAATTTCGTGACGAATAAATACTAATTTTCCGATGTAGATTGTTGTGACTGACAATTCGCATTTTTTCACAAACACACTAAACAGCAAACGAAAGGTAACAATAACGAAAAAGAGTCTCCCAACTGAGGCAAACAAAAGTTCACTTCTAATTTTCCACAAAGGTTCTTGGTAACACACTCACACACTAGTAACAGTCCAATTCCGAGACGAAGACGTGATCTTCCACGGTCGCAGTACACGAGGTCGGCATCCGGCGTGAACTGAACTTCATGCCTGGTTCTAGCCCCTAAATAGCTGTCTCCAGCCAATCAGGTTTCGGCGTAGTGCTACTTCCTGCAGGCCGTGGCTCGAGGTCCCCCTGCAGGAAGTAGTGCTCGGAATGTCTGTTTCCATTATCTTGTATGTAAATAGCCGGTGTTTACCATTGTGCTTGTAGGTACATCTTGGGCATAGACAACCTCGTCCTCTGTGGTGTTATATGGGTTTCCGGCCCTCGGGGGCTACCTTGGCTCCAGTATAACATAGATCAAATCAGGTACACCCGAAAACAGTCGTAATGGTTAGTCATGCAAACCGAGAGAAAGTAACATTCTTCACAGAACCAACATAGTGAAATGAATTGAAAGCTGAACGAGTAAGAGCATCTACCGCCTTAGCAATAGTATATTTACATTACACGACAAAAAAGTGGAACGAAATGAAATTTCGTGAAGTGAGAGGGTATTGATATTATTTAATTCATTACAAAATCGAATCAAATTTATAAAGAACCTGAAAGTATCAGATCACTTATCAATATGACGTTGCACACCGTGTCCTCTGGATGCATGTTCTGACTCTGTTCGCAAGGGCGACTCAGAGCCATTATATCCTCTCCTGAAGCGCAATTAGCCCATAACAGTCGTAACTGATCTTTGACACCCTCTGGACGCAGTTAAAGTCAGAGCTGGTCATATCGCGCAATGATATTGAGATCTTACTGGCCGTGGGAGCACCTCAACATCACGCATACAGTTCAGTGAGACACGGGCCGTGTGTGGACGAGCATTGTCATGCTGAAAAGTGACACAACGATACTGTCTCATGAGAAATAACGCACGAAGAAGCAGGATGTCCGTGACGTAGCGATTTGCCGTCAGAGTTCCGCCAATCTGTACCAGCTGTGAGCTGAAGTCGTACCCAATGCTTCCCCACACCATTACGCCAGGAATACCACCGCTATGCCACACCAAATTAGTGGTCAAAATACAAGCCATCATTTAAATACTGGTATCTGTAGACACCTGCTTGATACAGCGATCACTTCAAGCCAAGTTGAAGTGATCGCTGTATCAAGCAGATATCTACAGATACCAATATTTGAATGACGGCCTCTATTTTGACCAGAAGCTAGGTTGGAATCTTTCTACACGTCGGTCAGGTTACCTGAAGATGGCGTAGTATATCGCCGAAACTGGTAGCCAAATAAAATAAGTTTGGAAACTAGACGGCTGAGAGGTGTTTCATTTGACAGCCTGTCCCTCATTGAAAGTGTCCCAAGGAGATTCCAAGCCTTAGTAAAGTACAAGAGAGGACTCATCTCATATTAATGTTCACTAATAGATGTGGAGATTCTTTCGATCAGGCACTCTGCTTATCAAGTTTCCGGTCGACCACGTCGGACCACCAAAATGAGCATATGCGTATTGTGTACCAAGCATATCGTAACCCTTTCACGTTTCCGCCTACCATGCGAGAACAAGTAATGGACTCTATGTAACACTCCGTGCAATCCCACAACACTTGTGGGTCAGACACTAGCAGCAACCGCTCAAGGGAACTGGCGTCTCTTGCTAGGGCTGCCGTTAACACCACAACACAACTGCAGCAACCCAGATGTCCATCGCTGACGACCTGGAGGGAGATCACATTCTCCTACTTCTTTGGCATGATATAACGCTGTCACTCCTGGCGTAATAGTGTGGGTAGGCATTGGGTACGGCTTCAGGTCACAGCTGGTAATGATTGACGAAACTGTGACGGCAAGGCCGGCCGGAGTGGCCGTGCGGTTCTAGGAGCTACAGTCTGGAGCCGAGCGACCGCTACGGTCGCAGGTTCGAATCCTGCCTTGGGCATGGATGTGTGTGATGTCCTTAGGTTAGTTAGGTTTAATTAGTTCTAAGTTCTAGGCGACTGATGACCTGAGAAGTTAAGTCGCATAGTGCTCAGAGCCATTTTGCGACGGCAAGACGCTACGTCACGGATATTTTGCCTCTTCATGTGTTACTTCTCATGCGACAGTGTGTTGCGTCATTTTACAGCAGGACAATGCTCGTCCACACATGGCATGTGTCTCAATGAAATGCCTGCGTGATGTTGAGGTTCTCCTACGGTCAATAAGATCTCAATATCAGTGTCCGATAGAATATCTGCTTTGACATTAACTCCGTCCTGAGGACGTCAAGTCAATTACGACTGTTTGTAGACTACCTGCGCGTCAGGAGTGGATATAAAGGCTCTGTGTCACCCTTCCGAACAGAGTCAGGACACGCATCCAGACGACAGGGTGTGCAACGTCATATTGATAAGTGATCTGATACTTTCAGGCTCTTCATAAATTTGATTCGATTTTGTAATGACTTAAATAGCATCGCATACCCTCTCATTTCACAAAATTTCATTTCCTCCTCCCCTCGCCCCCTTCTCGATGCTACACTTATTTTTTGTCATGTAGTGTGAATGCACTATTGCAAAGACGGTAGATGCACTTACGTGTTCAGCTTTCAATTCATTTCATTCAGTTGATTTTGAGAAGATTGTTTCACTCTCTCGGTTTACACGAGTAACCATTACAACTACAAGCACTGTATTTCCATTTAACTGATTTGATCCATATCACCCAATTTCCAAAACTTGAGCAACCATTATAACAACATGACTGTATTCATTTGTAGCTGATTTGATCTGCATCGGACGATTTATAATTCATTATTAACTAGGGAGTGTTCAGCCGGCCGCTGTGAACGAACGGTTCTAGGCGCTTCAGTCTGGAACCGCGCTGCTGCTATGGGCGCAGCTTCGAATCCTGTTTCGGGCATGGACGTGTGTGATGTCCTTATGTAAGTTGAAGTAGTTCTGGGTCTAGGGGACTGAGACCTCAGATGTTAAGTCCCATAGCGCTCAGAGCCATTTGAACCATTTTTGAACGTGGTGTTCAAAAAGCCTCTCCGCAGTGATATATGATTGTTAGCCGCGCGTGCTGTATGCCACAGTGAATACACCGAAATGAAACTCAGTGAAATACAACTTATTAATTTATTGAATATTCATTTTTACTTACAAATTTTCACATTAAACGTTGAAAGTGTCCCCCCTGTTGTTGAATACACAATTCAATTCGTCTAATCATGTTTCCAAACACAAGCTGTAACATTTCTCCTGCAACAGAAGCAGTGAAAGTGGATATTGCAGTTTTCAATCCATAGGTGGATTTTGGACGGTTTTTATAGACAGTTGCTTTCGCTCCACCCCAGAAGAAAAAGGTGGTGTTAGGTCAGTAGATCGTTGATTTTATCGGAAATATCGTGTAGTTTATCCTCAGACAAAATGCTAGAGCGACCACTTCTCGGTGCATCTGTCACTAAACCCGTACTTCGAAATTTGTTAGTCAAATCTCGCACAGTATCGCTATGTGGGAGTGTTCGGGAGAACTGAAATGTTTGACGAACTGAAACTGTGTATTTACCACCAAGTTTGAACACTTGTTCGACTAAAAACACGTTCTTCAATGGTTAGCATTTTAACAGTGACAAAAACGAAACAAACGAACAAAGGAACTAAACTTAGACGTTCACGTCAACACGTAACGGCACACACCAACGATACTACTGACGCTGGCTGAGATAAACGAAACAGAGGAATGTTGGGAGAGTCCACTTGAAGGGGAGTAACCCAGGCAGGCGAACAATCATACGGCACGCGTGGCTAACAATCATACGGCACTGCGGAGAGACTTTTTGAACACCCCGTAGCTATGAAACACTCAACACACTCAATAATGATTCAGTGAATATTAGGTCCACTAGCACGAAACCGGAATTTGGTCGCAATAATTACACGTCTGTTGTTTGAAACTGATAATATTTTATTCAAAGTGATCTGCATTGCTATTTATACATTCCTCCCACCTTTCTCCAGCAGGCTATGAATGCCACGCCAAAAAAAAACTTCTTCTTTTGAAGCGAACCACTCAGAGAACCATTTTCATACGAACTGAAGCGTAGTTCAGCGAGAGCGTGTTCCAATGATGCAAACAGACGATAATCAGACGGAGTCAAGTCTGGAGAATAAGCCGCGTGCCCTAATATTTACCAACTGGATGTCTCGATCGTTTCCCTGGTCCGTTTTGCTGCGTGTGATGGGGCGTTATAGTGGAGTAATATGACTCTGTGTTGCCTTTTTCCACATTCCAGTCGTTTTTCACATAATGCTCGATTTAAATCGATCATTTGCTATTGGCAGCGATCAGTGTTTACGATTTCACCAGGTTTTTGCAGCTCGTGACAGATGATACCCTTCTGATCCCACCAAACACACAACATTGTCTTGTTTCCAAAGCGATGGGTGATTTACTACGCTTAGCATCCATTTTTCATTACCTGTCGCTATTCGACGGAAAAACGATATTCTTTTGAATCTGGCGAGCGGCATTTTACAAGTGGTCTTTCGATTTGCTTGCTGTCTTTCATTCGGTTCAAGCGGAACCCAGTTTCCCACTTTCTGCAGCTTTCCCATAGCTTTCAACCGAAGAGAAACGGCTTTCCGCGTCACAATTCAACCGTTCCGCTAGTTCCTGTTGAGTCTGAGTATCATCTTTATCCAATAAAGCCTGCAATTCGCTGTCTTCGAACTTTTTCGCTGGTTTCCCGTGCTCGTCGTTTCTCACGTCAAGATCACTACTTTTCAATTTTTTGAACCATTCAAAACACTGTGTTGTGTTGTTCGCCGAAAGCTTTGACGAGCATTCGTTGCGATTCTACAGCACTTTTCTTCAAATGATAACAGAAGACCAATGCTGTCCGCAAATCGTAGATCGTAGAACAAAACTCGGGCCCTGCAATTCGCTGTCTTCGAACTTTTTCGCTGGTTTCCCGCGCTCGTCGTTTCTCACGTCGAGATCACTACTTTTCAATTTTTTGAACCATTCAAAACACTGTGTTGTGTTGTTCGCCGAAAGGTTTGACGAGCATTCGTTGCGATTCTACAGCACTTTTCTTCAAATGATAACAAAAGACCAATGCTGTCCGCAAATCGTAGATCGTAGAACAAAACTCGGGCATGTTTACGGGTTCGAAACAGATACCGATGTATGAAACTTGGGTTACTGTGTGTTGACATTCATCGTCAGCCGTTACAGGAAGCAGATGGCGCTGCAGACGTGGTCTCACGGGCCCTACACTGACGGCTAGCACCATCTATAGGGAAATCCCAGTTCCATACGTCTGCACCTGGTATAAACAGTGTACATGTATAATAATTAAAATTCTTCTAGGTATTATGCCGCGTCATTGCTAAAAACTAAAAACAATAATAAACTAAAACCGACGTTTCGGCCGAATTGCTACGGCCTTCCTCAGGGCACGACTGGTTTTGCATTGGGATAGGTCCTTCTATTTATTACAGACTATCGATGTCTGACGTCACTGTTTTAAAACTTTTAATTGGCCCTCTACTATGACTGGCTAGTCATGGCTTAAGGGAAGATGGAGGGAAAGAGGCTATTCGTGGATGTCCATGTCGTCAACGATTGGTGGCTGTCCGGCAGTCAACGTTCGGCTTCTGGTCAGCAAGTTTTCCTCCTGGTGTGCGCGGGGGTGGACTGACAGTTGCTCTACAGCTGTTTGTGGAGATGCGTCCGTGTCCCGTGTAGCTTCACGTGATGGCCGGCAGCCGGGGCGCTCGGAGTTTGTAGCCATCTTCTTTGTTGACGTTGTCAGGCTGCTTAATAATTTGGATCGCTTCCCGTATTTTGCGTTCTCGCACCCACGATTCTTTCGCGCCTCCCCTATTTTGCGTTCTCGCATCCACGATTCTTTCGCCAGTACTCGGTCTTCTGACATGTCCACAGTCACGGTGACGTTCCACTATCGCCGATCTATTATGTTGAAGTCTACGTTCGTATATCAGCGTACATGTAATTTGAACTGCGAGTTCGAAAACCAAGTTACTAAGTCCGTAATGCGCCAGCTGTCTTGTACACCGCACAGCAGTGTGAGTGAGCGGTCTTCAGATGTGAGGGCACGTGGGAGTTGGCATGGTACCTTCGAGGGAGAGATGGAGGAGCGTTTCAAGTTTTGCCTCGAGCAAAACGGCGGAAAGGATGCGTCCACGGCTAACGAGGCCAGAGCTGGAGAATGATGACCGCAGGCCGCTACAAATCAGAGACCAGTCCGTTTAATAACAGCGAGTACGCCCACGGCGCCTGCAGTCAGCGCGCCTATCACGGCGTCTGTGTCAGCTTATAAAGAACGTTGTGGGCGGCGGTGAAAGAGCCGGCGTAATTAAGGAGGAAAAACAGCAGGACTTCTCTAACCCCAGGCGGTGTATTTGCTTATACGGGTGTACAGTGCAAACGCAATGTAAATGCAGTGCCGTCGTATTCAGGAGTTTTTATATCTCTAGAAAAGGATAATGGTGGCATTAAGGTGTGTTTGGAAACAAACTGACAGTCAGAGCTACTAGCAAATGATTTTTATAATATTATGAGGCGTTTCAAACATTTAGCACTCGCTTTCAGGTAGTAATCTTGTTTGTTGGGGTCTTTAGTTCGAAAACCGGTTTGATGCAGTTCTCACGCTGGACTATCCTGTACAAGACCCTTAATCTCTGCATAACTGCTGCGTTTCAGCCTTCCTACTGAGTTCATCCCTTCTTCTTCCTCCATAATTTCTACCCACCCCCCTTATTTTTTACCCCCGCCCCCCTCCTCCCACACACTTACTTCCATTACCAAACTTGGTACATCAGTACGTTTTCTACCAATCAGTCCCTTCTTTTAGACAAGTTGTGTCAGAAATTTCTTGTCTTCCACCCATGTAACATTTAGCATGCTTCTGTTACACCGCATTTCGAAAGTCTTTATTCTTCTCATGTCTGAACTAGTTATCGTCCATATTTCGCTTCCATACATGGCTACACTCCACCTTCAGGAAAGACTTCCTACTGCTTAAATTATATTGAATATTAACAAATTTCTTTTCTTCAGAAATGCTTTTCTTGCCTTTGCCGATGTATACTTTACATTCTCTCTACCTCGATCACTAGTTAGTTGCCACCCAAATAGCAAAACCTATCTACTACATCAAGTGTCTCGTTTCCTAATCTAATTCCCTCGGTATCGCCTGATTACAGTCTTCTACTTTCCATTATCCTTGTTTTGCTTTTATTGATGTTCATCTTATACCTTTCTTTCAGGACACTGTGCATTCTGTTCAACTGCTCTTCCAACTCCATTGGTGTCCCTGACTTCACTATGGAATCGGCAGACCTCAATGCTATATTTGTTCTCTCTGAACTTGTAATTCCTGCTCCAAATTTTTCTTCGTTTTCCCTTACTGCATGCTCAATGAATAGATTGAGTAACATCGCAACCCTGTCTCACTCCATTCTCAACTACTGCTTCCATGCCCTTCGTATCTTATAATCACAGTCTGGTTTCTATGCAAGTTGTAGGCCTACTTACATTTTCGCTTGTTATATTTATTCCCTGCTACCTCAGAATTTCAAAGAGCGTACTCCAGTCAACATCGTCAAAAGCTGTGTCTGAATCTACAAATGCTATAAATCACAGACTTTTATGGGAAATTTTGGTTTGAAGCTCGTAATTTTCGCGTACACTCGCATTCTTACTGCTTGCAGCGTCCAGCATATTGTAGGTATCCAAAAGGTTCCAGCTGCATGTTCCGAAAACTACAGCGTGTTTCGCGCACGACGCAAGCAAGACCTTTTCCATCTTTGAGAGGAAACCACTATCGCAGCAAACGAGTTACGCTGTGATCGCCCCGTGACACCGCAGCCCGTTGTCGGGACAGTGTAGCAGCTAACCGAGACGAAACTGGACCAGTTGGTAGAAGCCTTCAGTTGGAAACCTTGAGCTATTTAATACTTCTGACTGATGTGTCAGTAGCCAATTTATTTGACTAGAGTATCAGTTTGTTTCTGGACTACTCAGCAGCTCAGTCGCTTCTCTTAATATTTTTAAAACAAATTCAGATCGGGCTGAAAACAGGATTTTATTATCCTTTCAGTCGTCGCTTCACAAAGCTCCACAATCTGTGCAAGTACTAATATCATACAAATATTGAAAATTAGGTAGAGTGATAGGGTAAGAACAGAGGAGAGGAAACGGCGGAAGTTCGAGTCCTCCCTCGGGCATGGGAGTGTGTGTGTTTGTCCTTAGGATAATTTAGGTGAAGTAGTGTGTAAGCTTAGGGACTGATGACCTCACCAGTTAAGTTCCGTAAGATTTCACACACATTTGAACAATTTTTTTTTTTTTTTTTTTTTTGGAGGGGAGGAAAGGAATCTGATACTAAAATGTAGACTTTTGCGGCCGGAAATATCATGTCCATTACCTTCAAGGGGGGCTCCCGCAGTCGGAGACGAAACGTTGGGAATTGACACCGAATTCATCAACCGACCACGGTATTACAGCCCGGATAATTACAATGGACAGGAAAGGAATCTGTTGAAAATATTGACAAGGAAAGGGGCAGAGTGATAAGACATCCGTTAAGATATCAGGGAATGTCTTCAGTGGTACTAGAGGGGGCTGTAGAGGACAAGAACTGTAGACAAAGACAGAGATTGGAATACATCCAGCAAATAATTGAATGTAGGTTGCAAGTACTACTCCGAGACGAAGAAGTTGCCACAAGAGAGCAATTCGTGGCCACATTGGCAAATGGGGAAACAAGAGGCTGTAGAAGTAACAGGAAAATACCAATGTCAATCAATCGGTAAACAGTTATAGTGCACTGTGATGACGTTCTTCACTACAACATTTCGATAGCTTAACATAGGGTAGAATCATTAGGAAACTTGAAGAAGGATGGACAAATGTAGAATCCTGGCAGAATATTGTGACCGGAAGGAGCGCAGACGGCAGGGCACACGTGGGTGAGTCGAGGGGGGGGGGGGGGGGGGGGGGGTGGCTGCGGGCAGTCGCTGTAGGGGAAACACCGAGCGATCGGCGGAAAGTGCCACTTGACCATTCAAAAACATTTGTCACCTGCTTTGGACAGTATCTAAAAAGAAATTTACCGAAAGTGCGGCGATTTATTTTCGCCTTGATTGTTAACCATTTGTATCTGTCAGAGAACTGTCAAGAGTGGCGAATTTTGAGTAAAACCTACACATTTCTAATGTGCATCCCTTCTTGTCTATTGCACAATGTAGCGGTCATGTGCTACAGTAGTTAACACCGTGGTCCACCACTTCCGCTCCCCATTCTGTCTCTTCCGGGCAACAGTGCCTGTGGTTCTGAACACTTCCCACGCATGAGAAACAATGTGAGCAATACCAAACTCCCGTGGTAGAGTCCATGCAGGATATCTTGGTTGATGTGCACAGACCAATTTTCGTCCAAAGCGCTGGGCGAGTTCATTCGTTTGTTCGGAAGAGGAAGCCGACACTGTCTGCCACCGTTTGGCCGGTCAGCGATGTCAAAACGGAGGCCTACGGTCCACCAATCTTTCTCGAATGACGCTATGTTAAAATTTGTTTCTTTTGCCATAACGCAGTGTAGTTTACACAGTCTCACTTCACTAACATGAAGTGTAGACGCAACAGCGAGAGAATTCTGAACCAGTGGTTTATTACGTTTGAGGAAAAATAAGGTCAGTATTTTATGAACAAGCACAACCTCGGTACAAAGTAAATGTGTAATGTCTTCACTCATGTCGTTCCAGAACCCATAGCATTTCTCGTTTCACCAGTTATAGATGGCCCTTAAAAATTACATTCTTTCATCGGAAACGTCTGCAATTAGTGCAATAACACACGAAGTATTGCATATTAGTCATATGGCAAAATACTCTCCTTTTTGTGTGCTATCATGTGCCAAAACCTCATTTCGACATCTCAAGCCGTTTATGAAATATGCCGAATGTTGTCGGCATTTGAGTCTGACTTTATCACTGGCGCGGCGCTACCGCAAGTGAATGTACTACGTCAGATCAATTTTCTCGAGATTGGTGACATATACGTAGATACGTCTACGAAACTCTAAAGAAAAATTGAATTTGTCAACTAAATTTCGTACACCGCAACACATTATTTAACATGCAATGAACGCAAAATCATAGCGAACCCTATTTTTCGTTGCAAACTTTTTCGAATTCCGCGCAGTGTCTTACGTCCTCGTAAATATTACAATAACTATACAGGATGAGAAATTCCGCCTTATTCAAGACATCTCTTTTCTGTTTTGTTTCGCCCATACATGTTTCAGCACTTTCTGTGCTAACTTCAGTGGATTATTTTTATTTTCTAAATGTAAAATTGTTGTTACATATTAAAACAGATGAAAAACTTTATTTTTTAGAGCTCACCATATTCAAGACACACAACAAACATGAATTCACAATATACAGAAAACACACAATCACAAGCACACGAGCACCATTATTCGTAACCAATCCAATCGCCCCATAATTCACAAAGAAGCTAGCTTCAGATATTTACTTCACAGACTGAAGAAAATACCCAAGATCAAACATGATTACACACAAGAACTGAACTCAATAAAACAAATTGGAGAGGAGAATGGATATGATGCAGAGATAGTAGACAAAAGAAACCACAAAATACAAAAACAAACGACACATAACTATGAAACGCAGACACAAAGAAACACACCACAACACATAACAAATCAGCAGACAGTAAGCAACAAATGGCACATTATGACTTGCAACAACAAAGTCACACGCAGGGTGGGTAATATACTTAAGAAACAAAGACTCAACATAGCGTATAGAACCAACAACGCGATACAAAACAGACTTGGAAGACATACCACCAACACTGACAAATACAGCCAGTCCAGTATATACTAACTTACTAGCGACTGCTATCACTCTGCATATGTGGGCAAAACATGAAGGAATTTCACAACCATGTATACAGAGTAGCTCAGAGCACTGAAAAGCAATACCTCACACTCAACATTTGCAGACCACTTGATAGCACGCAACCACCACCCAACAAACATTGAAAGTGACTTACACATCTTTAAAACTAGTAGCAGCTTATACCAAACATTAACTATCATGTTCAAAAATCAGTACCCAAGGAAAGAAAGTACTCACTGAATACACAGTACTGTGCAATAAAACCCTCTTCGCCACAATAGAAGAACTATGCAAGTAACACCCACACCAAAACTACCCATGGAAAAAAGGTATTTCCCCCTCCCACTCTCTCTCTCTCTCTCTCTCTCTCTCTCTGTCTGTCTCTCTTTCTC
The DNA here is from genome assembly GCF_021461395.2 of Schistocerca americana. NCBI lineage: Eukaryota > Metazoa > Arthropoda > Insecta > Orthoptera > Acrididae > Schistocerca > Schistocerca americana. The sequence goes on from NC_060119.1 coordinate 90,301,583, forward strand.
TCTCTCTCTCTCTCTCTCTCTCTCTCTCTCTCTCTCTCTCTCTCTGTCTCTCTCTTTCTCTATGGCCCAGGCCTGAACACACACACACGCGCACATTCACACAAACCAGACACCAAATACACTTCAAATTCGCGCTTCTCACCCAGCCAAACACGCTACAAAACAAATGAATACAACACAGCCACAACAACACGTAATGGCGGCGGAAACTCTGTCTACGTTTCGAAAACTCGGAGAAAGTGTAGTGCCACGCGACCATAGGTCACGACATAACCCTATTCACTTCCCGAACAACACAGGAGAAAGGAGTGCAATATCGAAACCGTAAGTTACATACAAAAAATGTGATGTATACTCATTTCCCTTTGCAAATGTATAATAAACAGAAAAATAAAAATTACGTTTTGCTGTTTGAGAAGTTGTAGATTGTGTAGCAGAATAGCTACAAAAATAAATGTCGAATAGCGTCATGTAAGGTACATTAACTAGTGCATACATCCTCTCTTTTTGCCAATTAAGCTATAAACATCTCTTCGGCGTAATGTTATAAACAACACATAGTGCATTAGGTCGTTAATACATATCTCAACTGTGAACTATGAACAAATGACGTATAACATTTTAGAACAATTATTCATTCACAACTGTAAATATTATGTGCCAAAAGCTTCCCTAAATCACACTGGACGACGGTTCAATCCTGCGTCCGGCCATCCTGATTTAGGTTTTCCGTGATTTCCCTAAATCGCTACAGGCAAATGCTGGGATGGTTCCTTTGAAAGGGCACGGCCGACTTCCTTGGCCATCCTTTCATAAGCCGATGAGGCCGATGACCTCGCTGTTTGGTCTCTTCCCACAAACAACCCCCCCAACTTCCCTAAATATTAATATGTAACAACAATTTTACGTTTAAAAAATAAAAATAACCCACTGAAAATAGCACAAAAGTGCTGAAACATGCATGGGTGAATTCGTAGCAAGCACGGACATAACAAGAAGAACTGCAACACCACGAGATGATTATTTCCATAACTGTGACCACTAACGAAATGATGGGCACATCATAATGAACCTAACTTATGAAGCTGCAAGTAAAGCAACAATTTTTTTACCGTATAGTTCCTGTGAAATCATTTGAGAAATATTGGTGGACCGTAGGCCTCCGTTTTGACATCGCTGACCGGCCAAACGGTGGCAGACAGTGTCGGCCACCCCTTCCGAACAAACGAATGAACTCGCCCAGCGCTTTGGACGAAAATTGGTCACTGCGCGTCAGCCACCGTATCCTGAAAATGAGACGTGCAGCAATTTTTTTTTTTTCTGCGTAATTCGTCCGTCTGACGTATTATTCCCGTTCCAGTTCCTTCCGGTTGACTGCGCTTGCGAGAAGCTTGAACTTTGAACTTTCTTTTATATTTTCTTAAATTATGTATCATAATAATAATTGTGTCTGTAATCGATATATCCACTTTTAATTGTACCGCATAAGTTCAGCCGCAAAAAATTAATGAATAGTAACCGAAAGTTTGGTCTTACAACTTAATTGTAAATTTGCGTAACAAAGAGGCCAGCAGACTGTTGCAGGCAGAGATGACTACCCATAACACAACTTATCTCGACGGTGTGGTAGAAGTGTTAAAAGCTGTGAAGATAATTACGTCATTTTGTCGTCACTAATATGGAGCTTAATGGTGGCTACAACGCAATCGTCTCAACACAATTCGAAACACTGCTTTGATAATTGAGGCTGCGGACTCGGCAAGAGGTAAACCGGCCACACATTCGGGACGGTCCATTCGACGCGACAAACAAAAGGCTTCCGGGGGAGTTTGCGCAAGCGCACTGCGACGAATTAGACTTAATGGCGGACGTGAGGCTGGTGGTTACGTAGGCGGGCATGGCTGGGCTGTTCTTGGCGGGGCCGGATTGGTCTCGCGGGTTGTCGGCTCTCGCGTGGCTGCACTCAGAAGCACGACAGACAACACAGAAGACACGCGCTCCCACCGACGCTTTCTTGTCTTGTGCTAACAAATTCTATACCGGTCAGTCTGAGGCAAATGTTGCTGCTTGTGAATTATAGTTGCCATAAGCACTGACGCGGCAAAGAAACTAGTACAGGCATGGGTATGCAAATACAGAGATATGTACGCAGCCAGAATACGGCGCTGCGGTCGGCAAGGCCTATACAGGGTGAGTCACCTAACGTTACCGCTGGATATAGTTCGTAAACCACATCAAATACTGACGAACCGATTCCACAGACCGAACATGAGGAGAGGGGCTAGTGTAATTGTTTAATACAAACCATAAAGAAATGCACGGAATTATGTTTTTTACCACAAACCTAGTTTTTTTTAAATGGAACCACGTTAGTTTTGTTAGTACATCTGAACATATAAACAAATACGTAATCAGTGCCGTTTGTTGCATTGTAAAATGTTAATTACATCCGGAGATATTGTAACCTAAAGTTGACGGTTGAGTACACGGGACATTGCGAGAGCCGGTGGACTGAGTCAAAGTAGTGTCATGCGCATACTGCATCGTCACTGCTTTCACCCGTTTCATGTGTCACTACATCAGCAATTACATGGTGATGACTTTAATCATCGAGTGCAATTCTGTCAATGGGCATTAACAGAGAATGCGTTGCAGTTCTATCTGTTTACCGATGAAGCGGGTTTCACAAACCACGGGGCAGTGAATCTACGGAACATGCATTACTGGTCCGTGGACAATCCTCGCTGGCTCAGACAGGTAGAGCGACACCGACCGTGGACTGTAAATGTATGGTGCGGAATCATTGGCGACCACCTCATTGGTCCTCACTTCATTGGAGGGGCCCAAACAGCTGCAACATACGTCGCGTTTCTACAGAATGATCTGCCAACGTTGCTCGAAAATGTCCCACTTGTAACGCGTCGACGTATGTGGTATCAGCATGATGGTGCACCTGCACATTCCGCAATTAACACTAGGCTGACCCTTGACAGGATGTTCGACGTGCGTTTCATAGGACGTGGAGGACGCATAAATTGGCCAGCCCATTCTCCTGATCTTGTACCTCTGGACTCCTTTCTGTGGGGTACGTTAAAGGATAATGTGTACCGTGATGTGCCTACAACCCCAGATATGAAACAACGTATTGTGGCAGCCTGCGGCGACATTACACCAGATGTACTGCGGCGTGTACGACATTCATTACGCCAGAGATTGCAATTGTGTGCAACAAATGATGGCCACCACATTGAATATCTATTGGCCTGACATGTCGGGACACACTCTATTCCACTCCGTAATTGAAAACGGAAACCACGTTTGTACGTGTAGCTCACCCCTCATGGTAATGAACATGTGCGTCAGTGAAAAAGACCAATAAAAAGGTGTTAGCATGTGCACGTAATGTGCTGTTCCATTCTCTTCTGTACCTAAGGTCCATCACCGTTCCCTTTGGATCCCTACGTAATTCGGTGCTCTCCGATACACATGATCGAACAGCGGAGGAGTGGTACTCAAGCGTCAACTGTAGGTTACAATATCTCCGGATGTAATTAACATTTTACAATGCAACAAACGGCACTGATTACGTATTTGTTCATATGTTCAGAGGTGCTAACAAAACTAATGGGGCTCCATTTAAAAAAACGTAGGTTTGCGTTAAACATACTTCCGTGCATTTTTTTTTATGGTTTGTATTAACCAATTACACTAGCCCCTCTCCTCACGTTCGGTCTGTGGAATCGATTCGTCAGTATTTGATGTGGTTTACGAAATATATCCAGCGGTAATGTTCGGTGACTCACCCTGTATAAGACAACAAGTGTCTGGCGCAGTTGTTAGATCGGTTACTGCTCCTACAATTGCAGGTTATCAACATTCAAGTGAGTCTGAACGTGGTGTTACAGTCGGTGCACGAGCGATGGGACACAGCATCTCCGAGGTAGCGATGATGTGGGGATTTTCCCGTACGACCATTTCATGACTGTACATCGCTGCGGCCGGAAAAAGATCCCGCAAGAACGGAACGGAACCTACGACGACTGTAGAGAATCACTTAACTTGACGGAAGTGCAACTCTTCCGCAAATGCTGCAGATTTCAATGCTAGGCCGTCAACAAGTGTCAGCGTGCGAACCATTCAACGAAACATCACCGATATGGGCTTTCGGAGCCAAAGGCCCACTCGTATACCCTTGATGACAGCACGACGCAAAGCTTTACGCCTCGTCTGGGGCCGTCAACACCGACATTGGGCTGTTGATGACTGGAAATATGTTGCCTAGTCGGACGAGTCTCGCTTCAGACTGTATCGAGCGGATGGACGTGAACGGGTATGATCTCTTGAATTCACGAACCCTACATGTCAGCAGGGGACTTTTGAAGCTGGTGAAGGCCCTGTAATGGTGTGGGGTGAGTGTAGCTGGAGTGATATGGGGCCCCAGATATATATAGATACGACTCTGTCAGGTGACACGTACATAGGCTTCCTGTCTGATCACCTTCTTCCATTCATGTCCATTGTGAATTCCGACAGACTTCGGCAATTACAGAAGGACAATGCGACACCCCACACGTACAGAATTGCTACAGAACGGCTCCAGGAACACTCTTATGAGCTTAAACACTTCCGCTGGCCACCAGACTGCCCAGACACGAACACGGTCGAGCATATCTGGGATGCCTTGCAACGTGCTATTCAGAAAAGATCTCCACCCCCTCGTACTCTTACGGATTCATGGTGTCAACTTACTCCAGCTCTACGACAGACATTAGTCGAGTCCAGGCCACGTCGTGTAGGGATGCGGCACTTCTGCGTGCTCGCAGGGGTCCTACCCGATATTACGCAAGTGTACCACTTTCTTGGCTCTTCAGTGTAGGTTTAAGTGTCGGGAACTCTTTTCTGAAGGTTTCTGTCCGGAGTGAAGCACTGTAAGGAAGTGAAACATGGACGATAAATAGTTTAGAGAAGTTTTGAAATTGAGGCTACAAAGTAATGCTAAAGATTAAATGGGTACATCACGAAAGTAATAAGAAGATGCTGAATAGAACTGGAATGACAACAAACTTGTGGCACATCTAGACAAAAAGAAAGCATCGGTCGATATATATGACACATTCTGAAACGTCATGAGATCGTGAATTTAGTGTTGCAGGGAAATTAGTGCGTAAAGCTTGTAGAAGGAGACCAAGAGATGAATACAGTGAGCAGATCCAGATGGATGTAGCTTATAGTAGTTATTCGGCCATGAAGAAGCTTGCTCAGGATATAGTAGCGTTGAAATTTGCATCAAAGAAGCCTCTGGACTGGAGACACAACAACAGAAACACTGCTTAACACTATCTTCTAGCATTACTACATGTTCAAACGTTAGCCTAGTGTGGATAATGAAATAAAGACGATACACTAAATACACTCCTGGAAATGGAAAAAAGAACACATTGACACCGGTGTGTCAGACCCACCATACTTGCTCCGGACACTGCGAGAGGGCTGTACAAGCAATGATCACACGCACGGCACAGCGGACACACCAGGAACCGCGGTGTTGGCCGTCGAATGGCGCTAGCTGCGCAGCATTTGTGCACCGCCGCCGTCAGTGTCAGCCAGTTTGCCGTGGCATACGGAGCTCCATCGCAGTCTTTAACACTGGTAGCATGCCGCGGCAGCGTGGACGTGAACCGTATGTGTAGTTGACGGACTTTGAGCGAGGGCGTATAGTGGGCATGCGGGAGGCCGGGTGGACGTACCGCCCAATTGCTCAACACGTGGGGCGTGAGGTCTCCACAGTACATCGATGTTCTCGCCAGTGGTCGGCGGAAGTTGCACGTGCCCGTCGACCTGGGACCGGACCGCAGCGACGCACGGATGCACGCCAAGACCGTAGGATCCTAAGCAGTGCCGTAGGGGACCGCACCGCCACTTCCCAGCAAATTAGGGACACTGTTGCTCCTGGGGTATCGGCGAGGACCATTCGCAACCGTCTCCATGAAGCTGGGCTACGGTCCCGCACACCGTTAGGCCGTCTTCCGCTCACGCCCCAACATCGTGCAGCCCGCCTCCAGTGGTGTCGCGACAGGCGTGAATGGAGGGACGAGTGGAGACGTGTCGTCTTCAGCGATGAGAGTCGCTTCTGCCTTGGTGCCAATGATGGTCGTATGCGTGTTTGGCGCCGTGCAGGTGAGCGCCACAATCAGGACTGCATACGACCGAGGCACACAGGGCCAACACCCGGCATCATGGTGTGGGGAGCGATCTCCTACACTGGCCGTACACCACTGGTGATCGTCGAGGGGACACTGAATAGTGCACGGTACATCCAAACCGTCATCGAACCCATCGTTCTACCATTCCTAGACCGGCAAGGGAACTTGCTGTTCCAACAGGACAATGCACGTCCGCATGTATCCCGTGCCACCCAACGTGCTCTAGAAGGTGCTCTAGAAGGTGTAAGTCAACTACCCTGGCCAGCAAGATCTCCGGATCTGTCCCCCATTGAGCATGTTTGGGACTGGATGAAGCGTCGTCTCACGCGGTCTGCACGTCCAGCACGAACGCTGGTCCAACTGAGGCGCCAGGTGGAAATGGCATGGCAAGCCGTTCCACAGGACTACATCCAGCATCTCTACGATCGTCTCCATGGGAGAATAGCAGCCTGCATTGCTGTGAAAGGTGGATATACACTGTACTAGTGCCGACATTGTGCATGCTCTGTTGCCTGTGTCTATGTGCCTGTGGTTCTGTCAGTGTGATCATGTGATGTATCTGACCCCAGGAATGTGTCAATAAAGTTTCCCCTTCCTGGGACAACGAATTCACGGTGTTCTTATTTCAATTTCCAGGAGTGTATCTTCTTGCATGATTTGATATACTTTTTTCTTCTTTTGCTCGTGGCTTTGTTCTGCATCAGCGCAGGGTCGGCATGGTTAATAACGAATGTGGCAGGGTCAGTTTAAGAGGTAGCCGGACGCCCTTCCTGTCGCTACCCCGTTTCCACCTGGGACGGAATTCATTTACCCCAACTGTCCGCTTGTAGTATTTTTTATGTGAAAGTGAGTGAAAATTTTCAAAGTGTATTCGAATCGTATTGCTGAGACGGCTGGGGTACCAGCCCGCCGCATACCTAGTGGGATTTGGAAAACCACCTAAAAAGCACATCCAGGCTGGTCGGCACACCGCGCTTTAACACGCACGGCTATCCGGACGAGTCATAGTTTGATACACTTTGTTGCACTTTATTAAAAAATATCCGCGGTCTTTCCGCCAGAATAGCGTAACGCAACTGATTCTGCCCGGTTTTTATTCCCCGTTCAAACAGATTAATTTGAAATATAAGGCTACGAAAGTGAATACCAAACTACTGCTGAGTGATGGGAGAAAGACAACAAGTGGGAATTCCTACTTTCACTAATTTTGACAAAAATGTATTTCATGAGTCACCCAACTTCGCTTTCCGGGGAAAGCAGTACCCGCTAAACTGAGGTCAATGGAGTGCAACCACGAAACAGTGGTTCAAAGAGAATGGAATCCTCAACTCCCCTTCGTCTTGCAACAAACACCAAAAACTGAACATTGTAATAGTCAACCATCGTATTGTGAACACATGTGTGTATACGGGGTGTCCCAGGAGGAATAGGATATATTCAGGGAGATGACAGAAGCGGTGATGTGAAGCAGAGAAATTCACATTGACTATTCCCAATGTTTTCCGAGATAGGACATGAATCTACAGGATAGGTAACACGTCGATAAGTCCAGTCATTTTAGAAGAGTGAATGATGGGACAGAATTACTTGCATTTTTTGGAAAATTATTTTTTTGATTTCCTTGAGAACGTTCCTTTGGCAACGCGGTCTGTAACGTACTTCCACGATGACAGAGCCCTTCCACATTTTCCAGACGTGTGAGGGAACATTTCAACCGCAGTATCCCTAATCCCTAGATTGGTCGTGGTTGTACGGTTAACTGGGCCGCAGGATGCCAGACTTTACGCCATTAGAGTTTTGCTTACGGGTTGGATGAAGCCTGAGGTGTACAAACGAAAGGTGAATATGCGAGATGAACTGCTTGATCGCATCATGGACGTTGTTGCCCTCATGACGGTACGTGTAGAAGCACTCAGACAAGCAAGGATGCACAAATGAAATGTAGCTGATGGTGCGATACTCAAACATTAATTGTGAACTGTACAACATTCGTTATGAGGCACATACGATAATGCCTAGAGATGACTGGCCTAGCAATGCATATTTTTCAACTAATACCTTGTCGAACGCATGTTTTAAGGTTTAATAACTTTTGTACATGTGCACATGTCAAAATTAAGTATGTATTGAATCATACAGAAAATAAATAACAATGTACATGTACATGTATAATTACGTACACGTACAATACATGTGTTCTGTCCCAGAAACGATTCAGAATAGGGAATAAGTTTTTTTCTTCAAATGGTGGTTACTGCCACATCCCTGAATATTGAGCGTTCTCCTGCGACACCCCGTAGATGCTATTGGCGGTTATCATTAATGTTTTTAAAGATTATTAGGAGGTTTAATACCACAAGTTGCAATGCCCTTAACGTTATTAAGAAAATATACTCCGTTTTGTTCTCAACAGTGTGTCATTTCCTTTACAAAGTTAGCTGACGTGAAAGTGAGCTTACTTATTTTCAGTCTTCTTGCATGGTGTGCAGTTTTCAATTCGCTGCCTGATACTGAGACAAATATTTACTGTTCTTTTTAACGTTCAGTATTCCTTAGTTTTGTTGGCAGCGCTCTGAATGGCAAAATTCTATTGAATACAGTCAGTTGCGAATTCTATGTCCTAATTGTGATTCTTTTATTGGTAATTAAAAATTTTCCAAATGAATTATGCTAGACCCCTTCTAGCGGAGGTTCAGTCTAGACAGATTCTGATAACTTACATTTTTACTAAACTTTAGCACTCGAGATTTGAGGACATTGTATAACTTTTAATGACAATAAAGCATCATTCAATTTTTAAGAAAGGGAGCCTCCAGAATATGCAGAAAACTACCGAGATCCAGATGTCGTGACAATCACTAAAAATTAAATTACAGTGCGATATTGCAGTGCCTGTGTTTCGTATTCGCACTATCGAATACGGGCAACCTCTAACTGTAGAATGAAATGACCACATTGAAAACTTGTCCCGAACCGGGACTCGATCCTAACCTAACAGCTTTTTTTGGAAGAGTGGGACAATATCTCAGTCGTCAAACAGGAAGCAAAATTCTATGTACCGACTTGACAGAAAATCCTAAGAAGTTCTGGTCTTACGTTAAATCAGTAAGTGTATCGAAACAGCATATCCAGACACTCTGGGATGATGATGGCATTGAAACAGACGCTGACACGCGTAAAGCTGAAATACTAAACACCTTTTTCCAAAGCTGTTTCACAGAGGAAGACCGCACTGCAGTTCCTTCACTAAATCCTCGCACGAACGAAAAAATGCATGACATCGAAATAAGCGTCCAAGGGATAGAAAATCAACTGAAAGCACTCAACAGAGGAAAGTCCACTGGACCTGACGGGGTACCAATTCGATTCTACACAGAGTACGTGAAAGAACTTGCCCTCCTTCTACCAGCCGTGTACCGCAAGTCTCTAGAGGAACGGAAGATTCCAAATGATTGGAAAAGAGCACAGGTAGTCACAGTTTTCAAGAAGGGTCATCGAGCAGATGCGCAAAACTATAGGCCTATATCTCTAACATAGATCTGTTGTAGAATTTTAGAACACGTTTTTTGCTCGCGTATCATGTCATTTCTGAAAACCCAGAATCTACTCTATAGGAATCAACATGGATTCCGGAAACAGCGATCGTGTGAGACCCAACTCGCTTTATTTGTCACGAGACCCAGAAAGTATTAGATACAGGCTCCCAGGTACATGCCATTTTCCTTGACTTCCTTAAGGCGTTCGATACAGTTTCGCACTGTCGCCTGATAAACAAAGTAAGAGCCTACGGAATATCAGACCAGCTGTGTGGCTGGATTGAAGAATTTTTAGCAAACAGAACACAGCATGTTGTTCTCAATGGAGAGACGTTAAAGTAACCTCTGACATGCCACAGGGGAGTGTTATGGGACCATTGCTTTTCACAATATATATAAATGACGTAGTAGATAGTGTAGGAAGTTCATGCGGATGATGCTGTAGTATACAGAGAAGTTGCAGCATTAGAAAATTGCAGCGAAATGCAGGAAGATCTGCAGTGGATAGGCACTTGGTGCAGGGAGTGACAACTGACCCTTAACATAGGCAAATGTAATGTGCTGCGAATACATAGAAAGAAGGATCCTTTATTGTATGATTATATGATAGCGGAACAAACACTGGTAGCAGTTACTTCTGTAAAATATGTGGGAGTATGCGTACGGAACATATAAAATTAGTTGTTGGTAAGGCGGGTGCCAGGTTGAGATTCATTGGGAGAGTCCTTAGAATATGTAGTCCATCAACAAAGGAGGTGGCTTACAAAACACTCGTTCGACCTATACTTGAGTATTGCTCATCAGTGTGGGATCCGTACCAGGTCGGGTTGACAGAGGAGATAGAGAAGGTCCAAAGAAGAGCGGTGCGTTTCGTCACAGGATTAGCTGGTAAGCGTGATAGCGTTACGGAGATGTTTAGCAAACTCAAGTGGCAGACTCTGCAAAAGAGGCGCTCTGCATCGCGGTGTAGCTTGCTGTCCAGGTTTCGAGAGGGTGCGTTTCTGGATGAGGTATCGAATATATTGTTTCCCCCTACTTATACCTCCCGAGGCGATCACGAATGTAAAATTAGAGAGATTCGAGCGCGCACGGAGGCTTTCCGGCAGTCGTTCTTCCCGCGAACCATACGCGAGTGGAAAAGGAAAGGGAGGTAATGACAGTGGCACGTAACGTGACCTCTGCCACACACCGTTGGGTGGCTTGCGGAGTATAAATGTAGATGTAGACGTAGAGAAGAAATGGAAGCGTTAAATAGCCTGTGGAGGATATTCATTTACTTATTAAGGAAAAATGAATTCGCCTTTTCCAAGACGAGTCTCTCTCACGAAAATTTTGAAAGAAGAAGGGATACGTACTAGGTGAGTGGAAAAAAAGGAAACAAACACAATGTAACACTTCTGGAACCCGCACGTGCGGCGTCGGTACTCCACGAACACCACAGCCCCATCTTCATGGCACGTTTTCTCTTAATGCCTTGTAGGTACCGTTATCTGATTAGTCATCAACGTGAGGATATAGCAAATTCATCTGCCACGAATGAAGTGTCTGTAACTAGAAAAATAAAAAAAAAATCATGTGTATGTACGAACGTTTTTGCTTCCTTTTAAGTCCCTAGGATGTCCCAGGTAGTAGTTAACACCCTGAATGTGCGGGTATGGGGATTTACGTGTGCGTGGTTTCTGTTATGTCCATGTGAGTACGTAATCGAGAGGAAGAGATAGCGAAATAACTGTTAATTTTCATGCCTGGTATGGCCAGCGAGAATTACGCCAGTGATTCGCGTAACCAGCTACTGCACACCGTCTGGGTAGATGCACTGAGCAACTGTTACTACGGGAGTCGATAGCAACGAGGCATGAACCCGGAGAGAGCTGCAATTAAAGCGCCGTTTTATGGGCCCTCCTTTTATGGCGGAGCAGCAAAGCCGACAGTGGCGGCGGTGCCCAGGTGCAGAAATGTGGGACAAATAATCTGAACTTAATTATTTGAGCGAAGATTGCGCAAAACGGCGAAACCAGCAGTTATTCATACTTCCCAGCCGCTTAAGCGAACGGCCCCTACAACCGATAACGACCATTAATAGGGAATCACTCAGGCCGGAGCCCATTTGCGCGACATCGGATTAGCTTAAGTGGCCAGAATTACGCCGCCGTCGGCTTGTCCCCAGCCTGCCGGAACACCCACGCATCCGGCTCCGTGTGGGACGCGTGTGGCGGCACGCACCTCACATGTCCACTATACGGGCCGCCTAACTGTTGACGTTCTTATATAGAGAGTCTCGCTTCCGAGTAATCGGTCTGCAGGTTAGGTTATGCGCCTCTCTCGGCCGTTTGTGGTGTTTGTAATTCCGTGACGACTTAAATATCATCTGCACGTGTTGCAGAGCACATTGAAGGTCACGGGAAACATCTAGCAAGCATTATCCTGGTGGAACAACACACCATCTTACTATTGCAGGAACGGCAAAAGAGCTCATCATAACGTGTTGACTTTCATGGCCGGTGTATTCATTAGGTAAAGCTTCGGGGCTGAGAGGCCGTGATCGATGTGTAAAACTTCTTCCTGATGTTTTGTTGCCAAGTGCAGTCATCATCTTCCGAGGTGAGTCCACGACAGGCTGCCAGTTCAAATGGTTCAAATGGCTATGAGCAGTATGGGACTTAACATCTGAGGTCATCAGTCCCCTAGAACTTTAAACTAATTAACCCTAACTACCCTAAGGACATCACACACATCCATGCTTGAGGCAGGATTCGAACCTGCGATCGTAGCGCTTGCGCGGTTCCGGACTGAAGCGCCTAGAACCGCTCGGCCACAGCGGCCGGCTGGCAGCCAGTCCATGGAGGTCCCGTTTATATAGAGCAGCGCATACAGGGCACCACCAAACGTCACGTGGGGCCGGCTGTAATTCTATCTCTTATTAACGTCATTATTCTCGATTGAAGGTAATCGATTGCCATATCGTTGGTGCAAAGTCGTCCGCCATATCTTATCTCACTTTAAGCTTTCCTCTTTTCTATTAAAATTGTTGTGTTGTTTCCGAATCACTATATCTTCTCCATGCACGTACGACGACGTAAGAAGAAAGCTCAATCAGTTTGTACGCTCACATTTTTGCTACGTTGTCGTGACGCCGGGACAATTCTGAAGTTTTTGAAGGTGAGAAGACTGTTTCACTCTGGCAAGCTAACCGTATCTACTCACGCATGGAAGTGGCGATGTTACGGAAGTGGATTCATCAAACACGTCGAGAACTGGAGGTAACTAGCAGTCAACTGTTAAATCTCCATTTATTTAATAGCAATGCAATGCAGTTTTATTATTGGAATAAGGTGGAAAGGTTAACATTTAGATCTATGGAACTGAGTGCGAAAGTGTCTTCTAATAGGCAGAAGAAGTAGTTCGAGAATTTATAGAAGGGCAGACAGGAAACACCAGTTACAGGTGATTCCCGTGTGGTTAAATTGTCGGGAAGGAAATCATCTAAATAAAAAATTTCTCTTTTCTCGAAAGGAGGAAATTTTGCAATTACTCCATCAAACATTCCCACGGAGAATATTGTAGCTATCATAGAGGCGGGGATTCGTCAGTAATCACCACATACTGCTTACGAAATCAGGATGGAAACAGCCAGGATGCTACGTAAAGCTACTCCAGCCAGCAGTAATTTGTCTCAAGGAGAAAGGAAGGCGTTACGGGAGATTAACGCGGACAGGAATATTATTGTACTTATTGCTGGTAAGGGTAATGCTACCGTTATGATGAAGAGTGAGGACTACCATAGGAAGATCACTGACCTTTTGGATTCTGGCCCTTGTAAAAAGCTTCAAAAAGATCCTACAACGAAAGAGTTAGCAGCTACCAATCGATTAATAAAAAAATCTTCCATTCCTACACAGGATAAAAAATATCTACGCAAAACGGAAGCTTACCATACTAGATTATATGGGCTACTGAAAATACATAAGCCTTATGTCCCATTGAGACCGATAGTGAGTGCTATTGAATCGCTTTACTCAGAAGTTGGCTAGACATCTCGCTTCCGTGTTACAACAGCATATTGGTAAAATTGATGATCACATTAAAAATTCTATGCACTTTATCGAAAAACTGAAGGAGAATACTGTCAGCCCAGGTAATATCGTTGTCAGTTTTGATGTCGCATCCCTGTTTACCATGGTTCCTGTTGATGAAGCTCTTTCATACATAGCTGATATGTTTCCCGCTGATATAGTAGCTCTGTTTCGACATTGCCTGTCCACGATTTATTTCCAATATGATAATGAGTTTTACGAAGAAACCGAAGGATTGGCCATGGACACGCTCTTAATCCAGCTGCTGCTTATCTATTCATGGAATACATACAGCATACGTACACATCTGCGAGTTCTATAGACTGTTATCTTTAAATCAGACTTTTAAAAATATGCTACTCTCATAAATTATAGTTCCAAAAATATTGACTAATGGCTCTGAGCACTTTGGGACTTAATATATCAGGTCATCAATCCCCTAGAACTTAGAACTACTTAAACCTAACTAACCTAAGGACATCACACACGTCCATGCCCCAGGCAGAATTAGAACCTGCGACCGTAGCGGTCACGCGGTTCCAGACTGAAGCGCCTAGAACTGCACGGCCACACCGGCCGGCTATTGACTAATGATTATCAAAAATTTCAGTAATTAACTCATTGTTTTCTTTAAAGAAGTCTTTACTTTTCAAATTTAAGTCATAAGAATAATCTACTCATAAGAACAGTTTACATAAGAATAGTCTACTATGATTTTTACGTCATAAGAATAGTCTAGTCTCTTTAGTTGGGTATGTTTTAAGACAATATAAAAAATTCAAGACCTCTATCTTCAATAATGTTTAAGCAACGTGTATCAGAACGTTAAAAATGTGTACCTTTGGGAAATTCAGGTTAAAACTAGTTTTTCTATCTAATCTGCATGACACTACCGCATCCCAGGTCGATAGTCATCTTGTTTCTGGGGCTGTTCTTCCTGCTTTTTCTTTCTCAGAGTCTTCTTCTTATTCTTACTTTTTTGATGGCCTCCACCACTGCTTTTTCTGCTTCGAATAGACTCCCGTGGTCAGTGTCAATTAAAGAAAATCGCATATTTAGTCCACCATCAATTCCACAACCTTAAACTGTGAGGCTGCGCCATCACCGAAACACAGGAGAGCATTCGGGACAGATATTTTCAAAATATTTAGTACTACCAGATGAGATTTTTGGTACCCGTTCCCATATACAGCGGCAAAACAATAACTAAAGTGTCTATGTAAACAAAAGCGGAGCAGCCATGACGCTTTCATAGATTACCCGATATTAGCGAACAAGAAGTCATAAACAACAAACAAGGGAGAACAAAATTCTGTTTTAACAGAGCTGTTTGGGTGAGATGGAGGCGTCATCATGTGTACAGCCACTTTCTAATTCCTCTAATTTTGGGGTTTCCTTTGTACAATTTCCTTGGAGTAAAATTTTTGTTTTCCAGAAAATCGCAGACAATTTTTAAGACAAAAATTAAACAATCGATTTCTTGATGGCTATTCACATAATAGTCTCCTTAAGGCGGATTATCATGTGTCGCAAACAGCTGATGTCAATGCATACTTACCGAATCTGAATCCATTTCGTAATGTTTACCACAGCTCTAATCGTCAGCGACAGTGACTGTTTCTTCAAACATGCATGCATGGCATTGTATTGTTAGGATACAGACACTATATAAACACAGACACTGAAACCATCAATAATGCATCCAGAGTTAGGTTCTCCACGATTTACAGAACTCGCTTAAGGGAAACGCGAGGATGGTTACTTTGATAAGGCAAGGTCCATTTCTTACCCCGTCCTCGAACTTGTGCTACGTCACTAATGACCTTGATGTCGGCAGGATATGAGTGTGTTGCTCATAGTGTGGTGCTGTTTTCAGGGAAAATGATTAAATGATAGAAGAAAAGCACAGATATTCGTTCTGAGTTGTAAATTATTATTTTTCACTTTGTTTATTGGCACCAATTCTTAACGTATATAACAAGAACCGAATGCGCTAGTTATGTCAACCATGTTAGACATTTTGTCACATTTCATTATTTTTCTTGCAGTACCCCCCTCTTTCTTGCACGCCCGATATTCTGTCCCAAATGTTTATTTTATCAGTGTTTCTGAACACATTGCCACGTCACCAGACGTCGATACCTTCAATGCTACCGCCCGAATCCCACTGGGTTGTGGTGCGTCCACCTGCGTCGCAGGCCGTAATCACGTGAACAGCCCGCAAGGGTTGGCAGCAACACAGCACGTGATTCTCAGAGCAGCGTAATAATCTTCTGCAAATGCTTTTTTCTTTACGGCATTCTTATAACAAAGCAGCCGTATCAAAGGCCGCACATACGTTCAGTGGCAAAGTGTAAATATTCATTTATACGTAAAAATTTGTGATCAACTGTGCATTAATAAACGTGTGAGGTGACATCTGATGCCTCCGAGTCTATGGTTCACCTTACAACTAGAATCAAGGCGGCCCAACAACTATTTTAATCCAGCTCTTCCGTATCCCAATCGGAGGCCGCGGAGTTACGCCGCCAGCGCAACAAGTGCGCGCCACGTCACACACAGTGTTGTGGGCTACCGGGCGGTCTAGTTCTGAGCCAGGAGGAGAGCGCGCTCCAAAAATAAAAGGTCTGCAGCCACACACGGCAGCGCAGGCAGCCAACCACCGCACCGCACAGCTCTGCGTGCCATTTCCCGCGCTGCGCCGCTCTCTCCCGGCACTGGGACATAAATCTGCGCTCTGCTCGCTTCTTTCAGGGCCAGTGGAGATGGCCCGCCTTATTCTCACGACCAAAGGACATTAGATGTCCAAAAGCACTCTGTAACTTCCCAGGAGGTTAATTCTGTGCCACAAGAGAGAAATTAATTTGCACTAGAAAACAGATCACGAACGAATTAACCAAAAGATGACCACAAGGTTCCGTTTTTGGCCCCACATTTTGGGATGTTGTCCTCGAGCCGCTCCTGCAAGAATTAAAAACTCTATGAGAGGCGAGGCGCCGTACTCTGTACGCAGACGACCTATTACTGGTGGCAGCAGGGGGTTCAAGACGCAAACTAGAAGACTATTGCAAACATGTTCTCCTATCGCTGCAGCAAGAATGGTGCTCGTACACAACAGTTTTACTACTGTTTAAAGAAGAGTTATGAGGTAGCAGAAATCCTACCAAAAAAAAAAAAAAAAAAAATGAAGAAAATGGAGTTGTTGTTAAGCGAGAAATAAAGTCTCTCCTCACCTCTACAAAACAGCATTTTACAAACTGAGCAACCTAGCGAATGTAGGACAGAATAGACTTCGATTGCAGTTGCAAGTTATCGGAATATATCAAGAGGCCTTTCTGGTAACAACTGCAAGCTGCGAAGCTAGTGTCTGAGTTACCAGGTCTGTCTCCAAGATTCCACTTTCCGTGTTCCGGTGACGAATATACTTGCAAACCAGGGCGCTACAACAGCAAAATGGAATAAGAAACAAACTGGAAAAGACCTCATTTTTCTTTTATAACGAAACACGGAGAATGTAGTTCTTATGTAGTAGTGACAGTGTAACTAGTTACTTTCCTACTCTCTTAATTTACTTACTCATTTAATTTACAGCAATATTTTTCTTAGACTGTTAACTTATATTTTACAATGTCACAAAAAACTGACATGTTGAAGCCAGACTGAAACTCTCTGGACCCGGAAGGGTTGTAGCTTCCTAAGAACCAGAAGGTAACAGGTCTGGTTACTACGCGCACTTAGCAACAAGAAAGTGGCGGCCCAAATATGAGAAGACGAAGAAACAGAGTTCGTGCGGCTGCACTCTCGATATTTAATGGATTGGGTCCCTCATACAATGAAGTGTCAGTCTCGTCGGTGCTTCATAGCACGGCTGTTCACTAGAGTGGTGATATCTTACGTGGAGTATAACATAATAATTGTTCGTCGACATCGAAATCCATATCCTGGACAACTACTGTGAAATGTATAGCAGAGGGCACTTCCCATTGTACGATGTATTGTGGTTATTTCCAGCCCTATCCGACTCTGGAGGACAGTAAGAATGTCTGTGTAATCTAATCTAATGCATTCCTGAAGCCTTCACTTAATATTACTTCTAGAAACTTTTTAAAATAACTTCTGCCTTCGTACAACTGACAACTCCCGTTTTTTAGCGTTTCTGTGTTTCCGTCCTGTGACTCAAAGAAGTCTGTGATCATTGTTGCTAATCATCTTACTATACGTTCAGCATTCTGTGTTAGTGTTTTTTGGTACTGGTCCCATTTTTTTTTTTTTTTTTTTTGTAGGGTTTTATGTAGCTTCTGGCTCTCTCCTTGCAGTTGAAGCTGAGCCAGTACATTTCGTGAGATCTGTGACCCAACGCAGCATCTGACGAACACTATGTGACCAGAAGTATCCGGACACTGGGCTGAAAATGACTTATACGTTCGTGGCGAGCTCCATCGGTAATGCTGGAATTCAATACGGTGTTGGCCCACCCTTAGACTTGATGACAGCTTCCACTATCGCAGGAATACGTTCAATCAGGTGCTGGAAAGTTGCTTGGGGGATGACAGACCATTCTTCACGGAGTGCTGCACTGAGAAGAAGTATCGATGTCGGTCGGTGAGGCCCGACACGAAGTCGGCATTCCAAAACATTCCAAAGGTGTTGTATAGGATTTAGACGAGGACTCTGTGCAGGCTAGTTCATTACAGGGATGTTATTGTCGTGTAACTACTCCGCCAGAGGCCGTGCTTTATGAACAGGTGCTCGATCGTGTTGAAAGATGCAATCGCCATCCCAGAATTGCTCTTCAACAGCGGGAAGCAAGAAGGTGCTTAAAACATCAATGTAGGCCTGTGCTGTGATAGTGCCACGCTAACCAACAAGGGGTGCAAGCCCCTCCATGAAAAACACGACCACACCGTAACACCGCTACCTCCGAATTTTATCGTTTGCACACGCTGGAAGATGAAGTTCACCGGGCATTCGTCATAACCACACCCTTCCCTCGGATCGCCACATTGTGTACCGTGATTTGTCACTTGACACAACGTTGCCCACTGTTTACGCTCCTTATGTGGTGTCACCGCCAGACACCACACTTGCTAGGTGGTAGCCTTTAAATCGGCCACGGGCCGTTAGTATACGTCGGACCCGCGTGTCGCCACTATCAGTGATTGCAGACCGAGCGCCGCCACACGGCAGGTCTAGAGAGACTTCCTAGCACTCGCCCCAGTTGTACAACCGACTTCGCTAGCAATGCTACACTGACAAATACGCTCTCAATTGCCGAGACGATAGTTAGCATAGCCTTCGGCTACGTCAATTGCTACGACCTAGCAAGGCGCCATTACCAGTTACTATTGATACTGAGTCATGTACAGTCAAGAGCGACGGTCATCAATAATGGATTAAAGTTAAGTATTCCACCAGCTACGTCAGTTTTTCTAGTCTAAATTCCTTGTCCTGTTCCAGACCTCACGCCAGCCTGCGTGAGCTAAAACGCGTGCCTTTCGGCTTCCTCTAGTACCCGGTGTTGGCTCTCCTGCCAACCCACAACACCTTACACCAAGCGAGGCGTCGTTTGGCATTTACCAGCGTGATGTATGACTTATGAGCAGCAGCTCGACCATGAAATCCAAGTTTTCTCACCTCCCGCTTAACTGTCATAGTACTTGCATTGGATCCTGAAGCAGATTGCGATTCCTGTGTGATGTTCTGGATAAATGTCTGCCTATTAGACATTACGACCCACTTCAGCTGTAAGCGGTCTCTGTCAGTCAACAGACAAGGTCGGCGTATACGCTATTGTGCTGTACGTGTCCCTTTACGTTTCCACTTCACTACCACATCGGAAACAGTGGACTTAGGGATGTTTAGGAGTTTGGAAATCTCGCGTACATACATATGACACAAGTGACACGCAATCACCTGACAACGTTCGAAGTCTGTGAGTTCTGCAGAGCGCCCCATTCTACTCTCTCATGATGTCTAATGACTACCGACATCGCTGATATGGAGTACCTGCCAGTAGGTGGCAGCACAATGCACCTTATATGAAAAACCTATGTTTTTGGGGGTGTCCACATACTATTGATCACATAAGGTATTTACGTCTGTCTTTGAATCCGGTCGCCGTAATTTATTCTCTTGAAGTAGAGTTCCTGCAAATCAGTGCCTCTGAAATCCTGTGTGTAGCCGAGGAAAGGCTTGACAACTTCACGTTCTGCAGCTGCTTTTGGAGCGAAAGAAGATAACTTCTACTCATGTCACGAAAACATACGTCCACTACCTTCCTTTTACAAACATATATTTTCTTGACTGGGTGTACAGATCATTAGTGTGACTTGTGAATTTGAGTAGAATACGACTATTATACTACATGCGACTCGGAGGCATAACATGACAAACCAGATTACAATATATTTTGTTACAAAACCATTTTGTCTTTGTTTTCGTTCTTGACGGTCAAGCCACCGCCTAGCCGCAATGCTGAAATGTTAAAGGCCCCGCCCACAGCAGGCGAAGCCGTTTATTTGTCTCAACCTCTGGGATTCCACAGCTCCTGTTTAATGTCTGGACATACGGCAACAAATACCCTCGCACAACATACAGGGTGTTTCAAAAATGACCGGTATATTTGAAACGGCAATAAGAACTAAACGAGCAGCGATAGAAATACACCGTTTGTTGCAGTATGCTTGGGACTACAGTACATTTTCAGGCAGACAAACTTTCGAAATTACAGTAGTTACAATTTTCAACAACAGATGGCGCTGAGGTCTGGGAAACTCTATAGTACGATATTTTCCACATATCCACCATCCGTAGCAATAATATGGCGTAGTCTCTGAATGAAATTACCCGAAACCTTTGACAACGTGTCTGGCGGAATGGCTTCACATGCAGATGAGATGTACTGCTTCAGCTGTTCAATTGTTTCTGGATTCTGGCGGTACACCTGGTCTTTCAAGTGTCCCCACAGAAAGAAGTCACAGGGGTTCATGTCTGGCGAATAGGGAGGCCAATCCACGCCGCCTCCTGTATGTTTCAGATAGCCCAAAGCAATCACACGATCATCGAAATACTCATTCAGGAAATTAAAGACGTCGGCCGTGCGATGTGGCCGGGCACCATCTTGCATAAACCGCGAGGTGTTCGCAGTGTCGTCTAAGGCAGTTTGTACCGCCACAAATTCACGAAGAATGTCCAGATAGCGTGATGCAGTAATCGTTTCGGATCTGAAAAATGGGCCAATGATTCCTTTGGAAGAAATGGCGGCCCAGACCAGTACTTTTTGAGGATGCAGGGACGATGGGACTGCAACATGGGGCTTTTCGGTTCCCCATATGCGCCAGTTCTGTTTATTGACGAAGCCGTCCAGGTAGAAATAAGCTTCGTCAGTAAACCAAATGCTGCCCACATGCATATCGCCGTCATCAATCCTGTGCACTATATCGTTAGCGAATGTCTCTCGTGCAGCAATGGTAGCGGCGCTGAGGGGTTGCCGTGTTTGAATTTTGTATGGATAGAGGTGTAAACTCTGGCGCATGAGACGATACGTGGACGTTGGCGTCATTTGGACCGCAGCTGCAACACGGCGAATGGAAACCGGAGGCCACTGTTGGATCACCTGCTGCACTAGCTGCGCGTTGCCCTCTGTGGTTGCCGTACGCGGTCGCCCTACCTTTCCAGCACGTTCATCCGTCACGTTCCCAGTCCGTTGAAATTTTTCAAACAGATCCTTTATTGTATCGCTTTTCGGTCCTTTGGTTACATTAAACCTCCGTTGAAAACTTCGTCTTGTTGCAACAACACTGTGTTCTAGGCAGTGGAATTCCAGCACCAGAAAAATCCTCTGTTCTAAGGAATAAACCATGTTGTCTAAAGCACACTTGCACGTTGTGAACAGCACACGCTTACAGCAGAAAGACGACGTACAGAATGGCGCACCCACAGACTGCGTTGTCTTCTATATCGTTCACATCACTTGCAGCGCCATCTGTTGTTGCAAATTGTAACTACTGTAATTTCGAAAGTTTGTCCGCCGGAAAATGTACTGTTGTCCCAAGCGTATTGCAAGAAACGGTGTATTTCTATCGCTGCTCGTTTAGTTTTTATTGCCGTCTCAAATATACCGGTCATTTTTGAAACACCCTGTATGTTCCCCGACTTACTCCCCATTTAATGATATTCTGTCACAATCATCTTTCCTTATACTTCACAAGGAGCGTGAAACGCCGTTAGCCTAAACGGCATGTAACACTTCACATACGTTTGAGCAATACTGAAGGATGCAATCTCCTTCATATATGAGTGCAATTACGCCGTGTCTTACACATAAATCCACGTCTGCTACCTAATTTACATAGGAGTGAGGTTATATGATGCATCTGTTTCAGATCCCCACAAGCTGTTCCACCCAGATATTTGCGTGTGTTGACTGAATACAGTTGTGAATCACTGATATTGTAGTTACATGATACAATAACGCGCTTCTTCCCGAGCGGCACGAATCCGCCCGGCGGATTTCTGTCGAGGTCCGGTGTGCCGGTCAACCTGTGGATGATTTTTAAGGCGGTTTTCCATCTGCCTCGGTGCATGCGGGCTGGTTCCCCTTATTCCGCCTCAGTTACACTATGTCGCCGATTGCTGCTCAAACACTGTCTCCACTTTCCACTTACTCTACACTCGTCTGGTGTGTGACGTTCCCGGGGGGGGGGGGGGGGGGGTCCACCGGGGGCCGAACCGGACAATAACTCTGGGTTCCATGCGGGGCGGCGGTGGGGTGGGTGGACTGCTGTGGCCTGTTGTGGGGTTGTGTACCACTGTGGGCTACGGAGGGTCGAAGCCTCTCCGTCATTTCTAGATCCACAGTTCAATACACAATACATGATACTACGTTTTTGCGTAAAATGAAACTAACAGTTTTATATTTCTTAATATTTAAAGCAATTTTCTAATCTTTGCACCACTTTCGACTATTTCAAAATCTGTCTCAATATTTGTGGTGCGAATAGTGTGGGAAACTGTGTCGAATTGACGATATTAACCGTTAATCATTATCAAGAATGCACACTTTTGTGATACTTATTATTTGCGTGCATTAACAGGATGAGCTTACATACAGTGTTATCTTGTGATTTATTTATTTTAATTTAGCCACACGTATTTCGCCCATTTTACAAACTGATCTTGCTTCTTGCGTCAGTACTGTGGTAGGGAAAGTTGACAATACCGATAACAGGCGAATAAATTTTTATCCTTAGGAAGTACAAGACAGCACATAATCGATGAAATATTACTCCACAGAATGTTTCCCAATCTCTGTTATAGGCTTCTAGGGGCTGTAGAATGGACTTTATAAATAAACTTTTGATAAAGAACGAACATCCGAACATGTAAAATATGTTCCTACATCGGATCACTTCCAAATCTCCCGCTTCGTGGTTTAGTTTAGTTTAGTTTAGTTTTAGTTATGTCATGTTCCGTAGATCATTTAACCGATTATTTTATCGATATGATGTGGAACAATATATATATATATATATATATATATATATATATATATATATGATAGTGCTAATATTAATATTACTGAAATTTTTAGTTCTACATACGCAACTACATTTAGAGGTACAATTTTTTTTACCATTTCTGAAACAGAAACTCGTCCATGGAGTAGAAGGAGTTGTCGAAAACAAATTATTTTAAGCTAGATTTAAAACTTGACCTGCTACCTGCCAGACAGTTTATGTTGTTGGGCAAATGTTCAAAGATTTTTGTTGCTGATTAGTGCTCCTTTTTTAGCAACTGACAGATTCAGTAACGGATAGGAAAGGTCATTTTTCCCTCTAGTGTTGTACGTATGAACATCACTGTTCTTCACGAATTCAGATGGATTATTTGTAACGAATTTCATTAGCGAATATATGTACCCTTATGGTGGAGTTAAAATACCTAACTCCTTGAAAAGGTGCGTACATGACGTACTTGGGTGAACACCACTAATTATTCCCCTGCTCTCTTTTGTGCAATCAATAGTTTATGTCTAAGTGGTGAGTTACCACAGAAAACTATTCCATAAGATATTATTGAGTGGAAATATGCAAAGTACGTTAGGAGGCTAATCTGTTTATTACCAAGACTAGCGATTATACGAACAACGAAAGAAGCTGAACTTAATTGTTTGAGAAGCTCCGTAATATGCTTCTTCCAGTTCAAGTTGTCATCAATGCGAAGACCCAAAAATTTGGAGAAATCTACTCTGTTGACTGAGCCCTGTTCATATGCTACAACAATTGTCGATATGACTCTATTCGGTGTACAGAACTCGATATAATGAGTTTTTTCGAAATTAAGGGAGAGTCCATTTCTGAGAAACGCTTAATAATTCTTTGTAAGACATTCTTAACAATATCTTCAGCTGCTTTTTCTGGAAAGGGGTTTTTTATAACACTCGTATCATCTGCAAAAAGTACTAGTTCCGCTTGCTGAAAGTGGGAGGTCATTCACATGAATGAACAGCAGAGGACCTAAAATTGAACCCTGTGGGACTCCCTTCGTGATAACTCCACATTCACTAGAATTTACCATCCTCCCAACATTATTTGTGTTATTCAGCACAACTTTTTGCTTTCTGTTCGGTAAATATGATTCAAACCAGCTGTGTATATAGCCTTCAGTTCCATAAAACCTGAGTTTTTATAAGAGTGTGACATGATCCACACAGTCAAATGCCTTGGAGAGGTCACAAAAAATACCAACTGGCGATTATTTGTTATTTAGGGCTTGTACTGTTCGACTGGTAAATGTGTAGATAGCATTCTCAGTCGAATAACCCTTCCGGAATCCGAACTGTGACATGCTGAGAAAATTATTTTCACTTAAATCTGAGACTACTCTTGAATACATAACTTTTTCGAATATTTTAGAAAAAGAAGTCAGCAATGAGATTGGTCTATAATTATTTAAGTCACTCGGAGACAAAGAGCTTTCTCCTGTTTGTTTCACAGGAGATACGGTGACCTTGCTGTTAGCTGCAGAAGTGTGGCTGCGACACGTGATTTAATGCAGACGGTCCACAATCCCTAGAGCGCGGCCGAGGAGCACCACAGTCAACCCTCCTGCAATGGTGAGCAAAACTTTAGGACGAAATTAATTTTCGCGTGAGGTGTCACTGCCAAGTCATAGAGCTCGAAGAAACTTGGACCACACATAGAAAGAACTGCTGCAGTATAGTACAGAAGGTAAAGGAAAGAAATACAGTATCTACATCTACACGATTACTCTGCAATTTACACTTAAGTGCCTGGCAGAGGGTTCATCGAACCATTTTCATACTACTTCTCTACCATTCCACTCTCGAATGCAGAGTGGGAAAAAGGAACACCTAAATCTTTCCGTTCGAGGTCTGATTTCTCTTATTTTGTTATGATGATCGTTTCTCCCTACGTAGTTGGGTGTCAACAAAATATTTTCGCATTCGGAAGAGAAAGTTGGTGATTGAAATTTCGTGAATAGATCTCGCCGCAATGAAAACCGCCTTTGTTTCAGTAATTGTCACCCCAACTAGCGTATCGTAACAGTGACACTCTCACCCCTACTACGCGATAACATGAAACGAGCTGCCCTTCTTTGGATTTGTTCGATGTCCTCCGTCAATCCTACCTGGTAAGGATCCCATACCGCGCAGCAATATTCAGGAAGAACGGACAAGTGTAATGTAAGCTGTCTCTTTAGTGGGTTTGTCGCATCTTCTAAGTGTTCTGCCAACAAAGCGCAGTTTTTGTTTCGCCTTCCCCACAAATCTATGTGGCCTTTCAAATTTAAGTTGCTCCTAATTGTAATTCCTAGGTATTTAGTCGAATTGACAGCACTTAGATTTGTGCAATTTATCGTATACCCAAAATTTATCGGAATTCTTTTAGTACCCATGTCGATGCCAATTGCCACTTTTCGCACCATACAGAAATTCTCTGTAGATCATTTTGTAATTGTAACTGATCGTCTGATGATTTTACTAGACGGTAAATCACAGCATCATCTGCAAACAATCTAAGGAGGCTGCTCAGATTATCACCTAGATCATTTATGTAAATCAGGAACAGCAAAGGGCCTACGACACTACCATGCGGAACGTCATATATCACTTCTGTTCTACTCGATGACTTACTGTCTATCACTACGAACTGTGACCTCTCTGAGAGGATATCACAAATCCAGTCACACAACGCACGCAATTTGATTAATAGTCACTTGTGAGGAACGGTATCAAAAGCCTTCTGGAAATCTAAGAATATGGAATCGATCTGAGATCCCTTGTCGACAACACTCATTACTTCATGGGAATAAAGAGCTAGCTGCGTTGCACAAGAACGATATTTTCTGAATCCCTGTGGGTTTATGAGTCATTTTCTTCAAGGTGATTCATAATGTTTGAGTACAGCATATGCTCCAAAATCCTACTGCAAATTGAGGTCAGTGATCTGGGTCTGTAATTCGATGGGTTACTCCTATCTCCTTTCTTGAATATTGGTGTGACCTGTAGTAATTTCCAGTCTTTAGGAACAGACCTTTCGTCAAGTGAGCGGTTGTATATGATTGCTAAGAAAGGCGCTATTGTGTCTGCATACTCTGAAAGGAACCTGATTGGTGTACCATCTGGACCGGAAGACTTGCCTTTCTTCAGTGATTTGAGTTGTTTCGCAACACGTAAGATATCTACTTCTATGTCACAGCTGTTCTGGTTTCGAATTCTGGAATATTTACTTCGTCTTCTTTCGTGAAGGAATTACGGAAGACAGTATTTAGTAACTCCGCCTTAGTGACACCATCATCGGTAACATTTCCATCGCAATCGCGCAGTGACTGTGTTGAAAGTTTTTTGCCACTGGTGAGAGGAACATAAATGGCACTCTTATTCAAAGTCAGTAATTGCACTGAACCTCGCACAATTTGTGATAGTCCCTTGGACATTACAAAAGCCGGAGTATGCTTCTAAATAGGGTGTATTATCATCACGGACGGTAGTGCTTGCTCTGCAAGGTGCTCTCATCTGGCCACGAGGTTGGCAACGTGTTCTTGTGGCAGGGCGTTCCATTTCTCCACCAGTGTGGGTGGCAACTGCTGTATGATCACTAGTGCTTGTAGACGTGGTGCAATGCGTCATCCAAACGCATCCCACTCACGATCTATGGAATTTAAGTCGGGGTAACTGGCAGGCGGCAACGGGCTTGCCGCATTGTATACATCGGTTCCCGTCAGATCACCCAAGTTAAGCACTGTCGGGCGTGGCCGGCAATTTGATGGGTGACCATCCAGGTCGCCACGCGCTGTTGGCATTTTTCGGGGTGCACTCAGTCTCGTGATGCCAATTGAGGAGCTACTCGACCGAATAGTAGCTGCTCCGGTCAAAGTAAACCATCATAACGACCGGGAGAGCTGTGTGCTGACCACACACCCCTCCTATCCGCATCCTCATCTGAGGATGACATGGCGGTCGGATGGTCCCATGGGCCACTTGTGGCCTGAAGACGGAGTGCTTAAACTGGCAGTCAGGCCAGTCCATTCACCGAATACCTTCTCACGCCACTAGCTCCTCCATCAGCGCATTTCGATGAAGTCGAGCATTGTTATCCATAAAAGTGAAGTAAGGGCCGAATGCACCCCTGAAAAGACGCCATGTGGCCAGGGAACGGTATCACAATAACATTGACCGATCAGTATAACGTATTCAAGGATTCAGAGGTCTGGATGCCAATGCAGCATTATGCTTTCCCACCTGGACCACCAACACGATCGTGCTCGACAACGTTCCTGGGTCCATTACTTGTTCCTGTCTGTCGCCATTTGAGGCTGCGGCGAGCAAAAATATTTGCAGCCAGTCTTCCTCGCTTGCTGCTCCAATGCTGTCAATCTCGGGAATAAGAGTAATTTCTAATCTATTTTGCTACTGGATTTCTAATAAAAATTCTGTAGCAACTGAGGAGGAATGGCTGCAAGTACTAACAGAAATTCAGGTGAAAGAAAGTTGTAAGGATGTTGACTGCAAAAGTACAAGAGGCTGTTGAGTAAAGGAATAGAGCAATCCTGCAGCGAAGAATTGGAAGGTCTAACGGATGAAGAGCAAAGAATCTAGTAAAGAAGACCTTCACGATTCGTGGAATATATTCATTTCAAATATTGAAAATGATGTACACGATCGCCAGTCTTTCTCTTACAGGGCATTGAAAATGTTATACAAAGAACGGAAAGTAACTGCGAAACTAAATGTGACTGAAGAGAAATTCTGGTGTTCGCACTATGGAAATCTGCGAGGGAGATACGGACAAATTAAGGGCACGAATTAGTCAATACCTCTCTTGAGTAGGTTATGGACGCGGTCAAAGCCTTAAAACGCAGAACAGAAAAGCAGCAGGAATGGACGGGACTGATCCTCAGAGCTGTAAATATGGGGTATCTTCGGGGACTTGTTCAGTTAGGTCCGGTTGTAAGGTCTCGGAGAATTCTGCAAATGCCAAAGGCGTTAGCATCAAATATTTCTTAAGGACTGCAATGAGATTGGTATAAGGGTGTGTAACCTCCACAAATAATAAAATAATCTTATATACAGACTCTTCTACCGACTAAAACTGGAACATTAAAATGTGATTGTCTCTCATAAAGTTATGTCAAGATCCGAGAGTGACATCTTAGTCATTGATCACTAATTCTTGGTATCAGGTCATTCTTACTTACTTAAAGATAGTGATTTTGGTTTATTGGAGAAAGCCAATGGGAAAGTTTCGCACATTTACAAACAAAATTATTGGATGGATATCGTTAGGCAATCATTCAAAACGGCCGCCAGCTATTTGAAGTCACTGAAATGCGAATTATGTATTAATACCTTCAGCTGCTGACGGGCGTTGATATATATCTAGGGGGACAGGTGAAAATGTGTGCCCCAACGAAGACTCGAACCCGGCATCTTTTTCTTACATGGCAGACGCTCTATCCTTTTTTTTCCCCCTAATGTTCATTGCGTTTGGTCTGGGTGCACGTCATAGGACATCCGTTCAAGATGATCGTTAATTCCTTCACTCAGTTTTTTTATTACAGAGGGCCAGCGCTTCTCTGACCGAACACGCTGAGCTACCGTGCCGGCATCTATCTGAGCCACCGAGGGCACAGAGAATAGTGAGATTGCAGGGACTATCTCGCGCACGCCTCCCGCGAGACCCACATTCTCACCTTATATATCCACACACTACATCCGTAGTGTCCCTACCCAACACACTCATTACTCGTGGAAGACATTCTTACCAAGTCCCGTAAGAGTTCGGGTAATATGTGTGCATCTGCACAGAAGATGAAGGTCATGGCCAGTATTGCCAGAACTATATACTTATATGGATGTGAACAGACACCATATCCATATAAGTCACTGACATGCAATTCTCAGACTTCCTGTCTTCCAGAAACTTGAAGAATTCAGTAAAAAAAAAAAAAAAAGTGATGTCTGTGGCATCGACTCACAGTCTATCCGTCTATGAGATGGTTACATTCTGAAATAGACTCTCCTTTTATCCTGATGTTTAAGGAGACTATGAAACATGATGTGCAATTCGGGCAAATTCACTTAAGAAAGAAGCCTGGGTCTCTTTACACCTAGTGTCGATCAGTAACAAAGGCGAAGAGAAACGATATGGAGGATTTACTGCTATACATTCCACCTGCGGATCACCGTCGTTTCAAGAAGCAACAGTCACACTCTCTCAAAGGCTTCCTCGTTTATACAAGAGCAAGCACACAAAAGTGAATACATTTTCTTTAAATCTGAATTGCATAACTTCCTGTTGGAAACATTTGTTACAAGGAGACACAAGGAATAAAAATATCATTGTGTAGTGAACAAATGTATTCTCTTTACTGTTCCCTAATGTAACGTGGAGACTAGTGTGGAGAGATAGATAGATACAAGTACAGTTATTGTGATTGTTTCATAGCTTTGGTTACCGATAATAACTTGGCACCAGTGTCTGTGAGTTTAATTTATACTCCACAGCACTGAAGATGATCACTATGTGATTGAAAATCGATTTTTCTGTCAATAAACCATCAATATTACGGCCAATGCTGACCTTCCTTCTAATTACAACGTATTCAGTAGGCAAAAGAATCAAGTTCAAATTTTTTACATTTATGTTCTATGCTGCACGTTATAGGAGTTAAATTTATCCTTCTTCATTATGAGAATACATCACACAAAAATATTCTGTCATTCAATCATCGTAAAATGGCGTAAGCTTTTTTTATCTTCGTAATTAATCAGCAAAAACTTTATATCTATTTTTCTCAAAACTTGCTTATTGTGGTTTGATTCGCTTGTGTGCTGAACTCTCCACTTGCCCTAGATGCGTTGGCAGGGTAACAGGATGCATTATGACCTTGAGATTAGATCGTTAACTGTCCGATAAGGTACCATTCCTCCCTACTGGAGAGCTGCAGCAAATCATCTTCGGCCTGAAGACTGCTACAAATAACAGGCAACACCGCAAAATGACTCACTTGTGGGTTAGCAGTTTCTTTCGGTGACCATTTCACTTGGTGATAATAAGAGTAAAGGGGATTATTGTGTGGGCCTCTCGGTGACTCCTTCAGTTCTGCTAGCAACGTCTCACTTAGTGATAATAAGAATAAGAGCGATTATTGTGTGTGCAGAGGCACCCAGACTGTCATTTTGCTATACACAATACACGAATGAACAGGACAGAAAATCGACAATATTGGTTCGAAGTGCCCTTCGCAGCGCACTGTCGAGATCCTCGTGGAAGGTATATGCAGATGTAGAGTTTGGTAATTTTAATGATTGAACTTTCCTCCCTTTCCATTCCCCCCCTCCTACCATCGCCCACTCTTTATGTACACTACCGTCCATTAAATTTGCTACACCACGAAGATGACCTGCTACAGTCGCGAAATTTAACCGACAGGAAGAAAATGCTGTGATATGTAAATGATTAGCTTTTCAGAACATTACAAGGTTGGCGCCGGCGGCGACACCTACGACGTGCTGACACGAGGAAATTTTCCAACCGATTTCCCATACACAAACAGCATTTGACCGGCGTTGCCTGGTGAAACGTTGTTGTGATGCCTCGTGTAAGGAGGAGAAATGCGTACCATCACGTTTCTGACTTTGATAAATGTCGGATTGTAGCCTATCGCGATAACGGATTATGGTATCGCGACATTGCTGCTCGCGTTGGTCGAGATCCATGGCTGTTAGCAGAATATGGAATCGGTGGGTTCAGGAGGGTAATATGGAACGCCGTGCTGGATGCCAACGGCCTCGTATCACTAACAGTCGAGATGACAGGCATGTTATCCGCATGGCTGTAACGGATCGTGCAGCCACGTCTCGATCCCTGAGTCAACAGATGGGGACGTTGGAAGACAACGACCATCTGCACGAACAGTTCGACCACGTTTGCAGCAGCATGGACTGTCAGCTAGCAGACCATGGCTGCGGTTACCCCTGACTCTCCATCACAGACAGGAGCGCCTGCGATGGTGTACTCAACGACGAACCTGGGTGCACGAATGGCAAAACGTCATTTTTTCGGATGAATCAGGGTTCTGTTTACAGCATCATGATGGCCACATCCGTGTTTGGCGACATCGCGGTGAACGCACATTGGAAGCGTGTATCCGTCATCGCCATACTGGCGTATCACCCGGCGTGATGGTATGGGGTGCCATTGGTTACACATCTCGGTCACCTCTTGTTCGCATTGACGGCACTTTGAACAGTGGACGTTACATTTCAGATGTGTTACGACCCGTGTCTCTACCCTTCATTCGATCCCTGCGAAAACGAAAAAGCAGGATAATGCACGACCGCATGTTGCAGGTCCTGTACGGGCCTTTCTGGATACAGAAAATGTTCGACTGCTGCCCTGGCCAGCACATTCTCCACATTTCTCACCAACTGAAAACGTCTGGTCAATGGCGACCGAGCAACTGGTTCGTCGAAATTCGCCAGTCACTACCCTTGATGAACTGTGGTATCGTGTTGAAGCTGCATGGGCAGTTGTACCTGTACACGCCATCCAAGCTGTGTTTGACTCAATGCCCAGGCGTATCAAGGCCGTTATTACGGCCAGAGGTGGTTGTTCTGGGTACTGATTTCTCAGGATCTATGCACCCAAATTGCGTGCAAATGTAATAACATGTCAGTTCTAGTGTAATATATTTGTCCAATGAATACTCGTTTATCATCTGCATTTCTTCTTGGTGTAGCAATTTTAGTGGCCAGCAGTGTATATAATGCGCTTGCAGGGACAGCAAAGTTAAAAGTACACACATGTTGCAAGTACTCTTCTCAGATTGCGCCCCGTGAAAGGCGGGGAAAGAGCTTTGGCCTGTACTGTAGGCTGGGCAGCGCACCTAGCGATGACCTGAAGAGCAGGTGGGCGCGTGCTCACTCTAGCGTTCTCTCGTGGGCGGCGGCTGACCCCAGGGCTCTAGGCCGGTGCCGCCACTTTCTCACACACACAACACACACACACACACACACACACGCACACACGTACACACACAGCTGTCGCAGCCACCCCAGCTGACCTCTCGCGCGCGTTAATCAGCCGCGGGACTGGATGGCTGGATGCGGTGAAACGCCGGCAGTCCGGAGACAGGCGCAGTCGCAGCCAAGGGAAGAGCCACGCCCAACTTTCGCCCACGCGCTCCGAAAGAGCGCGAACGGACCGGTATCTCCTGTGCGGAAGTTCCCACCGTCTGTTCGCAGCCAGCATGGAAATGCCTAAATTCATATTCCGTACATTCAGTTTTTCTGTCTCTCTTCGAACTATAAGCATTTAATATTCAGAAAAAAACAGAACACATTGAACGACTAGAGATAGGAAGTTCATATTCGCAAGACATGTACATTAGTAGGTTCTGCAGAAACGATTAGCATTTCAGTCTCCTCCGATCAGCATGTGTCCTGTTGCGTAATAGGCGCAGAGTCCGCCATGGGCCCTGATAACTTGTTCGTGATGGAATCGACCCGTTCATTTATGGTGGTTGGCACTGGGTCACAGCGGTGCATCCGTTGTTTCACCACACCTCACACATTTTGGATCGGCGACAAGTCTGGTGGTCTGGTGAGCCAGGAGAAAAGGCTGGCATCCTGTGACAGCAAGAAGGCACGTGCTCGTGCAACAACAAGTAGTCGCGCATTGTCCTGCTGAAAAATGGCGTCTACGGTGTTGTGCAGAAACGGCCGACACTCCATAAGGCCTTGAGTTGGTGCTGCACGTTTTGTGTGAATCATGTCCCTGTGATGCTGCTCCTCTGGCCGCGGAGAACCAAAATGCTGCCATCATTTCCCATGAAAAAGAACCTGGATTCCTCCGAAAACGCTGTCTGATCACATTCCTGCCCCGAGTGACGGCTTTCTACACACCCTTGCTGTCTAGCATGTTTCTGCGCATTCGTCAAAGTGTTGGAGAAGTGGACGACGCGCACGTAGTCGCAGTAAACGGCGATGGACTGTCTCGCCTGGAAGTATACGATATGTTACACTGTTCTATTGTTCCGCCAGAGCCGAGCACAGCACGTATGTCCTACAATGCCATTCGGATGACGTGTCGATCTTTTCTGGGGGTGCCCTGACTGGTGCAACGTGACCCATCTCGTCGTGTTCTACGTTACGTGAACCATTCTGCACACACCTGCTGTTCTGCCGAAACACTTCGTGCCACACGCGCAGCCATTTACCGGATGGATGCATCTCATTCTCTCAAACCAGTAGTGCGCCCTCCTTCAAACTCACTGACTTGAAGGTACGGTTCGCGCATATGTCTGCGAAGCACACTCCACGTCCGCTCAAGTCACACTGATCCATTACCTTCGGTTTATAGCGACAACGACAGCTGCAGGCACTTTTTCTGGTAGGTGGTGTTGCACCACGTTATCGATGTTGACCTTCAACCCGCGGGGCGACGTGGTTCAAATGCTAATCTTTTCTGCAGAACATGCTAATGTACATGCACTGTGAATATGAACGTCCTATCTCTAATCGTTCAAGGTGTTCTGTTTTTTCCTACATGAGTGTACAAAGTAGGCTTTCAAATCCGGCGTCTACTTCCCTTAATACTTCCAAACTGATAAGCCGTGGTCAGTAAAAGGCCAACTACGTTGTACCGCTACGTGGATGATATTTTTGTACTATGGATACGCAGTGAGGAGGAGCTGGATGTCTTCTTGGTACATCTCGATAATATCAAACCAAAAATCCAGTTTACGACGGAGAAAGGCAACAATGGCTAATTAATTTTGTGACTGTTGGGGAGATAGTTCTGCTTGGAGGATAGTGTACCTAGGAAGACATGATCGTGGTCAATTTTAGAATCACATGAAGTAACGCGCACGAAAGGCCGCCATAAGTAGTTGTGAGATATGAATTGGCAGCGCAGTAATTGTAAATATTACGAGGTCTACACATTTAAGTACTGTAGAATATGCAAAAGCTATCTGGAGGGTATTGTTAATTCATCAGTGACGGTGACTAAAATTATACATATTTTTGAAGATAAAGCGTGTCGACGGTTAAGTCATACTTTCACTAGTACTCTCAAACGGAAAGTCTCTTCTGCCATCGAATACGTGATATTTGCAACTGAACTGAGTTTCTCCAACGTCATAACAATTTCCCTGTCTTGAAAATGACAATTTGTGTTAGCTTCCAACAGCTCCTGTTTCAAAATGTTTTTAACTTCTAAGTCCTTTTTGATAATAGGTCTTCTTAAGTTGATTTCATTTAGTTATTGTTATTGTGTTGTAGAGTAATAAATCAACATATAGACTGTTAAATACAGCACTGACAAGATTTTCTTGATTGCAATACTTTTCCAGAATAAATATTATAATTTCAGAAAAAGACTGCAGCACACATGAAGTGGAAGCCGTCATCTCAAAGTGGAATAAGAAAATGTCTTAAACTTCTATTTCAGGGCTACCGACAGATGAAAACCAATCCTCTATCTGCGATCAAATGAGTGGACGGGACTTCGGGCCATAAAGTGTGCAAGAAAGCAACACACACTGATAGATACCTCCATAAACAAATCAACCCTCATCCTTGCCATCTTGTTTATTTGCAAGATGCGCTGAATCTCTTACGGTCGGCTTTCAAGCAGAGTTGTTAGTCTTGTAAGGAGGTGGATGGAGCACTGTGTTCAAGAAAAGAGAAAGCCAGGACTGCTCAGGAGTAGCGGTTGCCAACTGAAAGAGTTTTCCTCCCATTTATTAACACGATTACGGATCTGCCCGCGAAAGTGTTGGCCAGCTGTCGGGTTAAAACGATCTTTAGGTCCACCAAGAAGATTAAAGGCTCCTTAAGATCGACGAAAGCTGGACAGCATCCACTAGCGACACCTGGCGTGTTTAAAATTCCGTGTAGCTGAGGCCAAGTAAACAAAAGGTGTATAAACACACCACTTGGCCAAATACAAAAGAAACTGCCGTCTGTGACGTACTGGCAAATACCCCATGGCAGAACACGTTTCCCGAGATGAAAGTCACGAAATGAAATACAGTGAGACGAAAGTTTTAGTAAAAGCAACGCATTATCATACGTGAATGTATAGAGAGTCCTTAGAAATCACAAACGGCGTAATATTTTCAATATAAAAGAAGAAGGTGTTGGATCAAATACGGACGTCGACTTCTCGTCAGCACAGTGGCAGTTGATTACTTTTAATCGAGAACGTTGTCCCCAGAGAACACCTGCAAAACAGATAAGAAGGGGCTACATTCAGGTTAAGCGTAACGTCCTGAGCAACTAACAAGGAAAACTCCCCATCGTATCTCTCTCACATTTAGTGGTAACATGGCCCAGTTGAGACCCCGTCAAAAACTAAACACAGATAAAATATGAAAACAGAAAGAAGGTGTACTGCACAACGAAAAAGAAGCAAAATAGAAACAGTGAGCGGTACAAGCTCAACAAGTGCAACATCGAGTGAACAGAAAGAGATACAGCTTAGTGGTTAAGTGCTCACGGTCTTGGACAGCAAAGTCCCCAACATTATGTACTGCTTGTCTGGTCATTGAAATGTCTGTTCTCTTTCTGTAGTCTTGGCTCGTTGTCATACTACTTATTCGTTAGAATATGAGTCATGTAGTAAGCATACATTACCATCACAAGTATATGTAACAAATAGTGAGAGCTGGCGAGAAACCACATAGACATCTCAAGTAAAAACTTCCAAAACGGAACGCAACTTAAAAACATATGTTTTGACAGAGCACAGAGAAACTGTGTGATTGTGAAACTGTTGCGTTCATCTGTTGCATGTGGCAAAATGTTACGGTTTCATCATTTCCCTCAGAGGATTACATTCACATTAACATTTGTAAGATGGCAAGAACTATGCCCCTTACATGAAGTCATTAAAGATCACCTAACTCACGTTGAGCGAACAGTAGAGCTGAACAAAAAATGACTGACAAGGCAGAATGCATCTTTTAGGGGGTATAGTACGGACGTATTGGAATAATTAATGTCAGGTGATGGTTTTAAAGTAATTCACACGACATAAAAAACTTTGTGGTAATGAGTCGATTTACTGGACTCTAGTTTACCCCAGGGAAGCATTTAGAGTCGACCGTGGCTGCCTGGGGAATGGCGAAGGGAAGCAACAATAGGCAGCTTAGGGCAGCCCAAGCTCTGAGAAAGCGGTAATGTGGCGCGGCCTCCAGCCGCCTTAAGATGAGTGACAGTGAGTGGGTGGTTGACCCCTACTTCATGCTGGTGTACCGGGAAACAGATGGAGAACTTGTACGCCTGTTGATAAATGTCCGTCGTCCCATCTTCTGTGAAACATGCGAGAAAGCCAAGCAAAGCTACGGTGGAGCGGTCAACAGAGGTCAAATTATGCATGTTCGTGACCATAGCAACTTCACGCTGAATTCACGGTCTGCAGAGCCTGAAGTAAATCAGGTGAAGAGCGACAGCATGAAATACGCCGGCCTCCGATGGGAACGTAGGACCAAGGAATTTGAAGTACTCTCCTGGGAGTCAGAATTCCGGAAAAATTGGTGTTTGTGCAGACGCTAACCTTGGTGGGTGGCCTGGGAGGAGCGAAATTGCAGAAGTTGAGAGGAAGGGAAATTTGGTGGGAATTTGTTCACTTCCCAGAGCAGGCATTGGTCGGCGCTGGGAAGCGACGCATAATTAACGCGACTTGCACTGCAATTGGCGTAAGTGATTTTGCTGGAGGGGAAACCGAGGTGAAGAGCGGACTGTGAGAAGTCTCCGTAGAGGTCTTCTGTTCCCAGCTTGCCTAGAGTGCGGACGTGGCACTCTTTACTCAGCTTTCCTGGGAAAGAGTGAGCATCTCTGCAGTTTAGGACCCAGCAAATGGAACGATTGAGCTTGGAGATAGGAAGTTTGGTTCAGCTATATACTGAGCAAGATAGCTAGGAGTGAATAGACATGCACAGCCTTGCAGCACCACGTCTGCACTACGACGCCCCTCCTCCATGCTGTATTCTGTGATATCGCGCCGTCTCTGGCCACTGATTAATTTGTTGGATCACGTCGGCAAAGTTTCCACGAGGGTTTCATGGGCCGTGTATTGTAGAATTCTTCCCGCACTTCGCATTACCCCTGGGTCAGTCGATAGGAATTACTTTTGAATTATCGCGCTTTACTCCACACAAATGCAATTTATTACCACTGCCTGATAGGAGAGTCTTGTAATGTGATGATTGAAGGTCAGGAGTTAAAATAAGTTTGTGCTAATCGACTGAATCTGTTTTCAATCAAGTAGTTGAAATCCCAAGTCACTTTCTTAATTAATTTTATGTTCAACATTTGCATCTGGTGTTCAATAGCTGAATATAACATCAATGTGCACCCGTTTTTAATTAAAAGTGATGGATTCTGAAAAAATTACTGTCAACACTGCCACCGCAGTTCAATCAGGAGTCACAGGGCCATATTACTTTTTTGTGTTATCTGATATTGCGGCAGTTTTTGCACTTTCAGTTGATCTGTTAGTCAATTAGTCGGGGTGAACACACGCCAAAACCAGCTAAGTGACGGGTGGGGTGTTACACATTCATATGAACACCTAAATCGGGCAAGGAGGCATATCTCACTCACTCACCAAGCTTACAAATCAGGTGTGTTGATAAGAAATTAATATCATATGATACACGTACTGTCGCTAATGACGCACCAGACGGGTTTTCCAGTGGATGATTCAGCTGACTTGTCACTTTACTATCAAAGGTTTTCAGTCCTTTTTGCGTCGTCTCATTGCCACTGTAGAGTCTTGTACCGGAGGAAGAAAGGGAAAAAATGTTGTTCGGCAGCCGGTATTTTCTTCCTACAACACAAGCTGCACACATGTATTAACAGCGTTCTTTGTTCATAAGAAGCTACTTGTCTTTAAGCAAGTTGTTGTGGTACATGCTCTTCTGTAATAGCCCACGTTAGCCTCACTGGAGGTGAGGTGATGTAAACTGACAGACACCAACTAGAATAGTGACTGAGCTGGTAATGGAACTGACTGTGACTCTGACTGACTGGGGTCCTGTCTGTGACTGACTGGGCTGACTGTGACTGACTGGGACAGCGACTGATTGGGCCCTCCGGTCCATGGTGGCGATCTAAATACTTGTGGTCGAGAGGGCGTTGGCAGCACGTTGCTTGTGAGTCTGTCTTTGGCCTCTCTCTTGATAGGCGCAGTTGCTCCAGTGCCCACTTTCGATCTTCTTGCAACCTCCTTGCTGACCAGTGTGATGGCGACAGCTTATGGCAGCAGACATTCTAAAACCACTTCATTTTGGCTGCTAATAGAGTAGTTGTGCATAATCAACTTTCATTATAGTCCCTTTCTTACACCTCTCTGTTGCAAACGGACATTACACCACGACGCAGACACAAATTTGAATATAATTAACAGCAAAAAAAATTGAAGCAAGAGAGGTTCGAACATGGCTAGCCTGCTTTGCAGTCCAACAGCGTGATCACTCTACCGCAACACCATCGCTGCTTTGAACTGCTCTACGTTGCACTTCTTATAATGGCACCATTCACTGTTTCTATTTTGCTTTTTTTCCAGAGTTCGGTACACCTTCTTGCTGTTTTCATGCTTGATCTGTGTTCAATACCTTTAGGAACAAGGAACAGATTGTGGTATCAACATGATGGGTATCGAGCACATGTTTCGCTGATGGCTAGAAATGAGTTGCAGAGACAATTCCCAATTCGTTGGATTGGACACGGAGGAGATGTGTTATGGCCGTCACGTTCACCAGACTTGACGCCTCTGAATTTTTTCTTGTGGGGATTCGTAAAAGACATTGTTTATAAAGACGTTCGAACTACACCCTAAGACATGTGAGAGAGAATTGTCAGAGCTTGTGCTACGATAAGTGCCAAAGTGATAAGGAATACGACTCAATCCATGACAAGAAATTGCAGCACTGCATTGATACCAATGGTCATCACTTCGAACACCTTCTGTAAATGGGCGTCCATGGCACCTTAGTGACCTTCGTTGACATTCAAAGATTTTACTGTTACACATCATTGGATATGTCTCGCTAGCCACTATCAGAAAATAAGTACCAAACTATAGCATCCCATTTAAAAAACAAAGTTGCCCTTCATATCTCAGAAGTGACCCCATCTAGCACCAAAAATCAACGTTATATTATGGCCCCGATTTTCCCATGCAACATTTGTCCCACAAACTTTTCAACTACTATCATACTTTCGGAGATATTCTAGATGGCAGTAGTTAGTGACACACCCTGTATACCGGAAACCAACCACAAGTGATCCTCATACACGCCTCATCTTTTGACCCTTTCTGCTACAAGGATACTTTCTTTCAATACTATGGTCCACCGCATTAGTGAAATCCCGTGACGTCCAGCATCTATAGGAAAAGAGTTGTCCAATC
Organism: Schistocerca americana; assembly: GCF_021461395.2. NCBI lineage: Eukaryota > Metazoa > Arthropoda > Insecta > Orthoptera > Acrididae > Schistocerca > Schistocerca americana. The sequence continues at coordinate 90,341,344 of NC_060119.1, forward strand.
TTAAGTAATTGCTGTTTGTAAGTTATGACTGGGTGATAGTTGACAATCTATAAAGAAAAAGGACTTCGCAAAACGCGTACAACATCCCACTGCCTACACCGACTATTAATAGTAACTTCTAAAGAATCCCCTAACCTTTCTAAGAAACATCGTGCAGACGTTATTTTTGCTTCGGCCAACAGCATACAGAACCTTTATAACCACAATGAACACCCGTATAGAGATAAATTTGCTGGTTCATAGGTAGAACAAACGATCAGGATGTTTAACAGTAGATTTCGTGACAATTTACTGAATAGACAATGGTAGGTTAAACACCACTAAGCAGTGTAAACATACTCCGTGCGGCCAATATGGGAGAAATCTGAACTTATTATAAGAGAAGGAAACTGTTATCACTCATGTGCACATAGTGGTGCTCTTCTTAATGATTGAACCGTGATTCATTTACAAAGAATATTCTTAAGAATTTATTTTATTTACTAGCGATTCATTGAGAACATTAACACATTTAATCACACTATGTAAGCATGGAAGTAGTTGCCAGGGAATAACTGATGAAATCATAACCAAATTCCTTTTAACAAATGGGAATTTTATTCACTTTAATAGTGCATAAAAGCATTTTTTAAAAGAAACAGATTTAAAATTATAATCAGAAAGCACCCTCTAAATATCAAAGTTACAATTTATTCGGAGGCAGAAAGAAACAAGTTTTGACTGTATGAGCTTTCTGGCAGAGAACCTTGCCGCTACCTTTTGACACGACTGTAGTTACGACCGCTCACAACAGCCTCTGAAAGACTACACTGGTGCAAATCTGCAACACACCAAATAACTTTAAACTAAGAGTTTTAACAATTTACACAAGCACACAAACTATACACCCCCGTAGGAGGGATGGAAATGGTCCAAAACACTAACAACTAAAATATTAACCTTGCCACCGAAGGTGCAACTTGATTTTATTTTCTAAGAAAAGTCTTACGGTGAAAGGGTGGCAACTTTATATACTAAAATGATCATTTAAATAAAGCCCATGAAATGCAATCTTATATAAAATTCTACAAGGTTGGCCAAACAATAGTTAAGATGCTCTACAGTACACAGATACCGCCACTCAAGATCACAGGCAATAATATCAAAGTTTGCAAAGATCAAAACATATTTCAGGTATTAGGCCGCAACACTCCAAGCAATAAATTCGTTAACACACCAAATCCGACAAACATGACAGAGGCAGCTACTAACGTACGGTAGATTGATAGGGAGATTACCGAACAACCCGAGCCGCAGGTTGCTCTAACGTGCCCCTACTCCACAAGGTAAAAACGGATCACCCAATTTATAAACAACCACCTTCCCGCGGGTGGGCAAACGGAGAAGAATGGTGGGACGACCCCAAAGCAAAACGGCTGGTGACCTCACCAAGAGAACAAGTAGAATTTAACAAGAGTAAATCAAACAATATATCACCAATCACTTAACTTCAAACAAACTGCCGCGCGGGATTAGCCGAGCGGTCTAGGGCGCTGCAGTCATGGACTGTGGGGCTGCTCGCGGCAAAGGTTCGAGTCCTCACTCGGGCATGGGTGTGTGTGTTCGTCCTTAGGATACTTTAGGTTAAGTAGTGTGTAAGCTTAGGGACTGATGACCTTAGCAGTTAAGTTCCATAAGATTTCACACACATTTAAACATTTTTTTCTAATAAACTGCGATTTCTCGAGAAGACCTGGCGCAGCACCCCCAAATCGCTCTCCTGAACCGTCCGCTGCCAGCCGTTTCAACGGACGCAGGAAGGCGCGCCGATCTCCCGTCTCACGGCGTCGCAGCTCGCGCCAGCCAGATTGATGTTGTGGGTTGACTCCTGTTGCTCTCGTGTCGGCCGCGAAGGCTCTACCCCTCGCTATACGCCGCGGCCCACTGGACTCACGTGGCGACCTCACGTACGCCGACGCTCAAGACGGACAACTCATCTTGTGTCTCAGTGCGCGACCGACCAACCGATCGATCCAACCGCCAATGACCACTGCCTGAGCAAACTCGAGCAGACTGGCGGCCTAACGCGCAGACTCAGATGCAGGAACTAAGCCCCTACCGGGCGACCACTCGCTGAGTTCTCTTACTGGCGGAGTGGAAAGACTCATTTTGCCGGCTTTAAAGGTTGATCCGAACGACAGACAGACACTAACTGCGTAACAAATGCGGACGAGAGACAGACTAGCAAGCTGGAGACGAGAGACTGACCCACTGGTGAGCTCACAGCGCCCCTTAAATGCATGTGAACTGGCAACCTTTCCCCTTTCCCACCAGAGGGAGACACCAAAGCTGCGATTGCCACAGCGGCGCCACCATCAGAAACAGAGGGCGTCTGCTTCACACTAAGCGTTACGGGGCGCTCTTCAAAACAGCAGTTTTTACAATGGCTCAGCGTTCAGTTGGCTTGCAAGAATCAGACATTTTACGACTTAATGATACGTGCCATAATGTCCCTGGATTGACTTAGCACTATTATTCTAATAGTTTATTTTATCGCCGTAGTCTTGTTTTCTAATCTAAGACCTATTCAGCGTGTGCCATTGGTTCTGGACTTGCAATTTTTTGTCTTTTTGTATGGTGTATATTTGACTTAATGCGATGACGACCACTTTGGCACTTGAATGTTCAGGTTTTTACTACTCTATATGAACACTCTATAAATTTGTAGTTTTTGAGAGTGCATTTAATAGTGCAATGTCACAGCGTTCTGCCACTCAGACAGACATGTAAATTGTTAACATTCTTAAGCTTTGTTTAAGTTTTATGGTAATTTTGCAGTTGGTTTATTTATTTAATTGTTCATGGATGGTGCGTTTATATGCTCTACTCATGTCTTGCTTGATGTGCAACTTTTAATATTTTTCTCATTTACCACAGTACTGTTTACCTCGGAGGCACCACTGTATTTCACGTGATCTAGATGGCCCATATTAACTGTTCAATAATTTTAATCTCCTCACATTTTAACTTCAATTTTAATCTAATTTATTCCTTCTTATCACATAGTAAGCCCCATAATAGCCTTGTGCTTCGTTGTATTAGCGTCACTATATGTGGCCATCCGCCGTTTAGTAATTGTAATGCCGCTGCCGGTTAGACCGCTGAGCTGTCTACCCGTGGCTATGCGCTGTGTTCTACTCGATGCTATAACAGTCCAAACTAAATCTAAACTCCGCCGGGACAGGTACAAAGTCCCAACGGTACCGACTGGCCGCCGTGTCCTCCTCATCCCACTGACGTCACTGGATGTGGATGTGTGGGGTGGGGGAGGATATGGAAGCGCGCTGCTCTCCCGGCTGTACGTCAGTTTACGAGACCGGAGCCTCTTCTTCTCAGTCAATTACCTTCTCAATTTGCCTCACAAGGGCTGAGTGCACCCCACTTGCCAACAGCTTTCGGCAGATCGGATGGTCACCCATCCAAGTGTTAGCCCATGCGATGATCTGACGGGAACCGGGAAGGCCGTTGGCATAACAGTTCAAAGGTATTTGTAGTTTTTTCGTTGGTTTCTTTTATTAGTTTGTCAGACCTCGTTTCCGTTGTGGCTGTGGTTTGATTCCCGAAATTTTCTGTCTAGATTCACACACTTACTTTTAGTTATTCTGACGACCGGGTTTTCATCCAGACGGTTTTATGTGAACGTGGCTGACAGAGCTGTGATAGCCGGTACAATGAACTTCATTTGACATTATTACGTCAGTGTTGTTTACGGTTTTAATTAAATTGCAATGAAATTAGAAATTCAATCAGTTGCGTCAGTGGACCTGAACTGTGTTGGAAAATGTCATGTACCTTAAAGTGTCTGAAATTTTAGGCGCAGAACTGATCCGTGGCGCTTCAGTCTGGAACCGCGCGACCGCTATGGTCGCAGGTTCGAATCCTGCCTGGGGCATGGATGTCCTTAGGTTAGTTAGGTTTAAGTAGTTCTAAGTTATAGGGGACTGATGACCTCAGATGTTAAGTCCAATAGTGCTCAGAGCCATTTTTGATCCGTGGCAAATATTGCATAGTAGTTACGTGTGTTCTTGAAATAATTCATTAATTTCTCTTTAACTTTTCGATCATTTGAAGGCAGTCTTTGATGAAAATGGGTTGAAAAATAAATTTTGTGTTAATGGCGGAAAATTAACTTTACCCTTATGAAAACACAATGTGCGTGTCGTTTTATAACGTAAAATCACTTCAGACCCGAAATGATTTGCATTACAAAATCTGCACTTTAAATTCATCAAACCACAATTACAGTTCTCAAAATTATTTATAATTATGTTCAATCCACATTTAAATGTATCTTTCAGAACGACAATAGAATTATTGTTACAAACATTTCCTTATAATACGAGACTTTGCAGCAGCTCACAAGAAGATACTGAAAATGAAGAACATCTATGGTGGCGGCGGCAAACGAACACAGAGTTAGTTCCGTTTACCCTTAGACCAAAGTAAGTGGAAAAACAACGCTAATAAACAACGTTTGTTGTCACCAACTGCTTCGGCACTACGATTCGTTTTCCACTGTTGACAGTATCAACGACGTAGCAGTTGCAGCATTGTATCTGCCTGGTGTGCGTGTGTTATTGCAAATGATCTCTCTGCAATATTTAAGCATGAAAGTTCCTAGACTGCAACTTAACGAACCGTCATTAGTTCCTGCCATAGCACCTTATCATTACGCGTGGGAGAAGTAAGTACCAATGTCAGAGACAAAGGAATACTTTCACGTGTGTGTGTCAACTTGCTTATACCTCTCCTAATGGCTAAGTATACACATCATATGTTTTTTCTTTTGTGCAAGTATATGGCGAAGTTGCTTTGGAATTACATAAGTTTCATTGGCCTCCTTCTATAATGAAGTTCCGATGCTGACGTATTGATATTATGATCGTTAAATAAAACAGATACATTATCATTATGAATTTCCACATTAATATAACTTTCTATACCCAAAAATTCCCTGTCTAGCTCTGCGCCTTTCACTCTGGCCCGTTAGCAGTCTCCAGTCTCTTTCTGACAACAACAGCAAATGACCGCACAATTACTCTTACAGAAAAGTGAACGAAATAACGAGGCCAATAAATAACGTTATTTACAGACTTCGTTGCTACCATACGTTGATTTTCACTGCTGACGTCATCGCCGCCCTAGCAGTTGTCGTATTGTAGCTATCCGACATGCATTTTTTACTGTAAATGAGCATAAAGCCCCTAGAAAGCGCTTTCACGAAATGTTGTTACTTTCGAGTGTCATTTCTATCACAGCACTTGATTGGTGCGCAGTGCAGAGATTGATAGCGCTTCAGTTTTCGATGTTCAGGTATTGGAGATTTTAATGCGCGATAGAGAACGAAACATCTATGTTATGAATGTGAAAGCTTCTACTTGCTTTTATTGCTCTTAACGGCTACATAGACATCTTTTCTTTGTGCACATCTATGGCAAAGTGTCTTACGAGTTACATATGGATCATTGGCCTCCCTGTACAATTAATATTACAAATCGGTACTTCAATTTTCGCCTGTTCACATATTAACATTATGATTTTTGACTCAGCTTATAACCATACCTTACAATGTTCACAGGACAGTTATTTAATCAGCCTCCTTTTTCCTTTTAGGCCATCCGATAATGTCTAACCATGGCGAAGCGCGGTAGTTTTAAATAATAATAACTTTGCAACCGTGACTGTTTCATTCCCCGTATAACCATGAAAACTAGTTGCTGTCTCAGACAGCCAACGATGGAATGGAAAGAATACTGTATCACTTATTGTTCACTTCACGTTGTAAATTCATGGTACCTACAAAAAAATATTTTTCTGCCGTTTAACTGAAACACGCCGAAAATTGGTCGCTTTTAATAGTATGTATTGGCCACGATCCCGTTAAAGTGAAAATGATCAGGTTTATTATTGTTACATTACCGCCTACAGTAAAAGGTATCTTCAATCGTTCGTTGATTGCCGGAGTATTCCCAATGACGTTGAACCTAGAACATGTCCAACCACTGACCAACCGCGGCCACATCACCCTCTGACTACGGCACCATTCGTATTCTGCGCTGTTTTCGGTCTTAGAATAGATGTTGCATGAACTGCCAGAGAACTACGTAAGGACGAATCTATAGTACTAAAACATTTTCCCGGAAACCGAAACCTTGAACCTTCTACCAGATGTAGTGAAGTGAAACAAATATTCGATTTTGTACGTTTTGCGAAAGTGTTGTTCGAATTTACAAATTTAAAATGCTGTCATAGTCCACTCGATAAGGGGTGTAATCTTGTGTTAAAAGTTTAGCACAACAAGAATAGTGCTACAGTTACAAGCTCTCTGTTTGTCTTGAGGCAGCGCAAATGGAGGCTTGTATATAAACGGATATCAGTCACCAAATATTTGAAAATGAGAGCACTTTGGGACTTCGAACAAATTTACACATAATTTAATATTTTTACGAAACTTTTCCTCGTTAGCACCCCACACAAAACGGGAAAAGGAGAAAAGTGTATGGTTTATTACATTCTCGCTCTTCGAGCAGCACCACTTCAACATCAGACAAGACGTTTTAGTTTATTACTTCTTTACTGCCAACTCCATTCGCAACACACTTTGCATGCAGTATCTACATACATCACTTAGTGTACGTCCGACATGATATATTACAGCTCAGGAGATATGATGTCATAAACATTGAAATGCGCAAAAAAGTAGCTCTTGCTTAAACTGGAGTGCCGATTACCTACTTTATATTCATCCCGCATTTCGTAATGAGAGTACTTAGCGGCTTCCAACACACATTAAGCATAATTTCAAACTATTTCTAGTCTTTGACTCACCTACATGCTTAAAGGCAAATGTTTAACATATTAACTCATTTGTAAAGTAATCAGACGTTTGACACTGTTTTATACAAGAAAGTTCGACTCTTTAAATTCTTTTGCTAATACTGACTTCGGAACTTAAATACCAGAACTTGGTAGCATTTTTTTTTCCCCAAGAGCAATACAATGGTTTCACTTGTATCTGACATCACGCCAAGAATGCGTAACGTGTGCAACTCGAAAAAAAGGTGCCATCAGGCAAACCCCACGATGTGCTAATAGGCAAGATAATCGCTTTGTTATATGCCAGTGTCATGTCATCTGTTCTGTTTCACTCCAAACAACTCACGTATGCTGAAGTACTCCCGTTATAAAAGGGGTTACAAAAAGGTACGGCCAACCTTTCAGGAAACATTCCTCACATACAAAGAAGGAAAATATGTTATGTGGACATGTGACCGGAAACGCTTACAAAATATGTTATGTGGACATGTGTCCGGAAACGCTTACTTTCCATGTTAGAGCTCATTTTATTACTTCTCTTCAAATCACATTAATCATGGAATCGAAACACACAGCAACAGAACGTGCCAGCGTGACTTCAAACACTTTGTTACAGAAAATGTTCAAAATGTCCTCCGTTAGCGAGGATACATGCATCCACGCTCCGTCTCATGGAATCCCTGATGCGCTGATGCCGCCCTGGAGAATGGCGTATTGTATCACAGCCGTCCACAACACGAGCACGAAGAGTCTCTACATTTGGTAACGGGCTTGCGTAGACAAGAGCTTTCAAATGCCCCCATAAATGAAAGTCAAGAGGGTTGAGGTCAGGAGAGCGTGGAGGCCATGGAATTGGTCCGCCTCTGCCAATCCATCGGTCACCGAATCTGTTGTTGAGAAGCGTACGAACGCTTCGACTGAAATGTGCAGGAGCTCCATCGTGCACGAACCACATGTTGTGTCGCACTTGTAAAGGCACATGTTCTAGCAGCACAAGTAGAGTATCCCGTATGAAATCATGATAACGTGCTCCATTGAGCGTAGGTGGAAGAAACTAAAATGAGCTCTAATATGGAAATTAAGCGTTTCCGGATACATGTCCACATAACATCTTTTCTTTATTTGTGTGTGAGGAATGTTTCCTGAAAGTTTGGCCGTACCTTCTTGTAACGCCCTGTACACTGAGATGGCACAAGTCGTGGACAGCGATATGCACTTACACAGATGACGGTAATATCGTGTACACATAGTATAAAAGGGCAGTGCATGGCGGAGTTGTCATTTGTACTCACGTGAGTCATGTGAAAAGGTTTCCGAGGTGATTATGGTTGCACAATGCGAATTAAGTCTTCGGAAGCGGAACTGGAGTTGGAGCGAGACGTATGGGACATTCTGTTTCGAAAATCGTTATAGAATTCAATATTCCGAAACCCACAGTGTCAGGAGTGTGCCGAGAACACTAAGTTTCAGGTATTACCTCTCACCACGGACAAGGCAGTGGCCGGCGGCCTTCACTTAACGCCCGAGAGCAGCAGCGTTTGTGCAGAGTTGTCAGTTCTAACAGACAGGCAACACTGCGTAACATAACTGCAGAAATCAATATGAGACGTACGAAGAATTTATCCCTCAGGACTAGTTTGACGTTAATGGGCTACGGGAGCAGACGATTGACGCGAGTGCCTTTGCTAACAGCGCGACATCGCCTGGTGCTCCTCTCCTGGGCCCGCGACCATATGCGCTGGACTATGGACGACTGGAAAACCGTGGCCTGCTCAGAAGAGTCCCGATTTCAATTGGTAAGAGCTGATGGCAGGGTTCTAGCTTGGCGCAAGCCCCATGCACTCAACAAGGCATTGTGCAAGCTTCATAATGATTTCGACTGTCTTTATATGTAATGGACTAGGTCCTCTGGTCCAACTGAACCGATCATTGACTTGAAGTGGTTATGTCCGGCTGCATGGAGACCATTAGCAGCCATTCATGGACCATGTTCCCAAACAACGATGGAATTCTCACTGGGCCACAGCTGTTCGCGGCTGGTTTGAAGAACATTCGGGACAACTCGAGCGAGTGATTTGGCCACCCAGATCGCCCGACATGAATTCCATCGAACATTTATCGGGCGTAATCGAGAGATCAGTTCGTACGCAAAATCCTGCACCGGCAACACTTTCGCAATTATGGACGGCCATAGAGCCAATACCGCTCTGTACTACTGCAGGGAACTTCCAACGAGTTGAGTCCATGCCACGTCGAATTGTTGTACTACGTCTGGCGAAACGAGGCCCGACACAATAATAAGAGGTATCAGCTGACTTTTATGACCTCACTGCAGTTCCGTGTACACCACGGTCGGAAAACATGAGAACGGTCGCGGTCTGATGTGCGTGCAGTATCGCAGCAGTGGATTTACATCAGAAACCCATATGCTCCCCGTTGGTCTATCTGCCTCATTTGTTCTACATTTCATCAATTCTTTCCGCCTTTAGTCTTCCGCAAAGCGTCTGACACTAACATAAAATGAAACCTTAATTTGAGCTGATCACACAGCTACATTTTCTAAGAAGGCATAAACATGTCTCCACAAAGAACAGAAAACAGAGGTATTTCCTACCTTGAGTATTTGGTTTTTACTTCTCCATCTTATGCATAACTATCGCGACGACGAGCTGACAGCAGCATGGAATTTCCACACACTCTGTTTCCTCTATAGACCCTCTATAACTTTAACATTCCTATCTGAACACCACAACAGAGCAATCTTCTTTTTGTCCTGCTCCATCACATAGCTGCCTTTTCTAAATAACACGTCTTACAATGATCTCCCTCATCGTATTAGAGCACTGAGTCGCACTACTAACATTAGAGGACAGCTATCTCATATAACAATAATATCTGCATCGTTTCTGAAAACTATCCTTAGTCCATTAAAACAAGTGCCCGCTGTCCAGTCAGACCTTACTCTTATCACTAAGTCTTCAGCTGCGGTAGTCTATCTTTATTTCTCTTACCTATAACTTAATAAGACACAAAACATTTTTTAACGCCGTAATTTTCAGCGGCATCCTTCCATATATTTAAATTAGGGTTTTTCCACAGTCAGTTTTAAAATTACTGACACCTGCCTTAGCGTTGGTTAGAATATACTAGCATTAGCTACAAAATGTTATTAGCTCAAACTTAAGGAGATATCCCGAATAACCAACTTTGCGCCTTTCTTCCATGACATCCTGAAAACAATGGATCAATCCTTCAGGTAAATGCAGTATTTCTTTAAATGGAAAAACGTTTCACCCAATACCACAGCAAGATTTATTAACGAAAGCACGACGACTTGGAGTATCAAACAAATTACGACTGAACTGAGCATTTCAGGTGAGGGACGAGGCAACGTGTCGTCTTGGATGCACACCTGTCGGCATACACGAAGTAAGTTCAGGTGTAAGTGAAAGGCCACCCGCTGTGACCGAGCGGCTCTAGGCGCTTCAGTCCGGAACCGCGGTGCTGTTACGGTCGCAGGTTCGAATCCTGTCTCGGGCATGGATGTGTGTGATGTCCTTAGGTTAGTTAGGTTTAAGTAGTTATAAGTCTAAGGGTCTGATGACATCAGATGTTAGATCCCATAGTGCTTAGAGCCATTTTTGTAGGTGAAGGAAGTGGTTTGGGAGCACTGCCGTTCGTGTTGTGTATTAACAAAAAAAATGGCTCTGAGCACTATGGGACTTAACTTCTGAGGTCATCAGTCCCCTAGAGCTTAGAACTACTTAAACCTAACTAACATAAGGACATCACACACATTCATGCTCGAGGCAGGATTCGAACCGGCGACCGTAGCGGTCGCGCGGATCCAGACTGTAGCGCCTAGAACCGCTCGGCCACACAAGCCGGCTGTGTATTAACAGCCTGGCACTTAATATTAACAGCAGCTACAGACTCTTTGCAGATGATGCTATTGTCTGTATTGAGATACTATCAGAAAAATTCGCACTAACATTCAGTTAGATGTTGACAATAATTCAAAGTCTTGCAAAGACTGGCATTTTGTATTAAATGTTGAGAAATGGAAAACAGTGGAGTTCTGAAGACGCGAAAACATACTGTCCTATGACTACAAAAACATGGAATCTCAATTGGAATCAGTGTACTCAAACAAATAAGCAGGTGGTGGATTTCGATTTACCGGAAAGATACTGGAATATATAATCAGTCCACAAAGAAGACTGCTTACAAAACAATCCTATAAAAGCCAAATTACAAAGTTTCAAGAGCAGTATTAAGTGGAGACTCTAGATATGTATGTACTAAATCCCCTACATACTGCTCCCGTAGAGATCGCACAGATAAGATTAGCACAGGCCATCTATCGGCGAACTGAACCGACAGACATACTAACACGTGGTTCAGCGAGAAGTTCTCTCTACCACACACCTGACATGTAAAGATCTAGCGGTAGTATTGACATTATTATTAGTTCTTAGCGTTGATAATCCAAAAGACATTAATTCTTACATTCGCAAAGTTTCTGTCTCAGATATTACTGAACCAGGTCAAAGGGTATTTAGTTATTTATTTATTAGAATAGAAGTCTTACGGAGGAGGTTCGATCAGATATTTTTTCTTATAGCGTTCATTTTTCTTCCTCTTCGGCTACGTTAGTTTCATATTTTCTGCTTTCTACGTCAGGAGTTGATTGATGTTATGAGGTTGTGATTCTTTTTTCTTTCCTAAAGATCACTTTCTGAATTTTATTTATAAATAGACTCTTGTTCTGTGTGTGCGTTACGTTTATATTTACATTAATGTGGTCATTTAGAGTCTCTCTAAACTATGCTAGTTGTCCTTTCAGTTCCATAATTTTACTGAGGATTTACTTCGTCAGTCTGTCACCATCATTCTAGCCAGATGTCCAAAGAACGACATTCTTCTTTTGTGTATAGTGTGTATTACGTTCTCTACACGTTCATAGATCTGTTTGTGATGAGTTGTATTCTGTTTTTGTCCTACACATGTGCTTCTAACCAGGCTTTTCACTATTTTCATCAATTTGTGCATGCCACCCAACGACACTGTTTTAGTGTTTCGACACTATGCAGAGCTCAGGTCTCATTGCCGTATTATAACGTTCAATTATTCTGTCCAGCGAGAATGCATTCATGGCCACTTAAATTCATAGCTGGTATGTCCACCTTTGGCACTGATAACACCGGCGACGAGGTGTGGCGTGGAAGTAATGAGGCCTCGGCAGTTTTCTGGAGAGAGTTGGCGCCACATCTGCAAACACACAAGTCACCTAATTCCTGTACATTCAGCAGGGGAGGGGCGCCATGTGCTCTGGCGCCACCTCCACTCACATCCCAGGTGTGTTCGATCGGTTAAGATACGGCGAGTTGGGAGGGCCAGCACATCAATTGGAATTCGTCACTGTGTTCCTCGAAGCACTCCATCACGCTCCCATGCCTTCGGGAAACAGGATCGTCATGAAGGGGTGTTCGCTGTCTTCAACTTGTGTACGATATTCCTTGGCCGTCATGGCGCCTTGCACGAGCTTCACTGGAAGCACCGATGCCCTCACGAGTGTTCACCATAGCAAAATGGAGCCGCCGCCAGCTTGTCTCCGTCCGTCAGTACAGGCATCAAGGAGCTGTTCCCCTGGAAAACGACGGATTCGCGCCGTCCCATCGACATTATGAAGAAGGAATCAGAATTCATCAGACCATGCTACGCTCTGCTACTGCGCCAGCGTCCAGTTCCGATGATCGAAGCGAGGTGGCGCAGTGGTTAGACACTGGACTCGCATTCGGGAGGACGACGGTTCAATCCCGCGTCCGGCCATCCTGATTTAGGTTTTCCGTGATTTCCCTAAATCACTCCAGGCAAATGCCGGGATGGTTCCTCTGAAAAGGCACGGCCGACTTCCTTCCCCATCCTTCCCTAATCCGATGAGACCGATGACCACGCTGTCTGGTCTCCTTCCCCAAACCAACCAACCAACCAACCATAACCAACCGATGATCGAGTGCCCATTTCAATCGTAGTTGCCGATGACGTGGTGTTAACACTGGCAGTCGGCTGCGAGGGCTCATCGGTAGGAGTGTTCGGTGCACTGTGTGTTCAGACACAGTTGTACTCTGTCCAGAATTAAAGTTTGGTGTTAGTTCCGCCACAGTTCGCCACCTGTCGTGTTTTAGCAGTGTGCCTAGCCTACGACGTCGGACATACGTACTGAGAGTTGGCCGCCCAACCTAACGACTTCTGGACTTGGTTTCACCTTGATTTCGTCACGTTTGGAAGAGACTCACCACAGCACTCATCGAACAGCCGACAAGTCGTGGAGCTCCCAAGATGCCCGAGCCGAGCCTTCGGGCCAACACAATCTGCCCTCGGTCAAACTCAGAAAGATCTCGGTCTTCTCATTCCGGACACGGACAGCACGTCCACTGCCACTACATTCACCGTAAGCGTGTCTGGCTAACAGCCGATCTTCGCAAGGTGAGGCTGCTATCGCCTGGACGGTTTTATATCGGCGGTCATAATGTTTGGGCTGCTCAGTGTATACGTTCCTCGTGTTCTAGAATGCAATATTTATCTTATTTACTCCCATTTCTCGCCTGTCCTCATTTGTGTTAATGCTTAGTAGCTACTCACCAAAATATTTTACTAAGCTGACTTCCTTTTTTTTTTTTTTTTTACAATTTCTGACGTGTGTTATAAATTCTCTATTCATGAAAAAGATTGAAAAATGATTTTTCCTGCTTGCAAAGTTATGTTTTTCTCTTTGGAGTGTTGAATTTTCTGGCGTATCTGTGATCAAAGCAATGTTACCTGCGAGTGTAGACAAGTCACATAGATGTCGTCATTTTGGTTTTCGGACTTGATATCTTTCTTGTTCGATCGTCCTGCTCTTTAATCAGCTTCTCCAGCGGCAGTTGAAAAGCAAAACATATTTCTTCCTTATATTGACATACTATGTACAGCTATTTAATTTTATTGTAATTCAAAATTTTTTTCATGTGCTAGACCCTAGTCTGACATAAGAAAGAACCTTTGGCCCATAATATAACTATGCTAAATGAAAAATAATAAAATAAATTTGATTTGAGTAATGACTTTTATATGAGGCCTACATTGCCTCACATGCTGGGTAGTTTGGAGAATGTGGGAAGATAAGGACCAAACGAGCCGAAAATCTCGGAGTGCTCTACGGAATGCGACAAGAGCCACGTGGCTTCTTGTTCTAACCCGTATTGGATGTACTATCTGGGGTACCCAGCTGAGACACAAGTGCAATATTTCCACTTGTTCTGCATCACTGAATGATATCCCTCCTCGGCCTAATTCGTAGGAGATAAGTACTATTCATCTACTTGTTCCTGCCAGAAAATGAAATACGCTTCACTGTTATTTGAGAAAAGGACAGACTGTCACTGTTCAACACTGTTCAATGAAACATGCATTAGAAACTTGTAAGCTTTCCACTTACCGACCAGTCGTAGTTGCTCCGCCAGAAATGCATGGCGTTCTAATGCTACATCAGTAGGTGGTGCTTCAACCAACGTCACTGGTTGCTGCCTCGGCTTCACTGGCTGATGGTTGGTTACTGCTTGGATACTGCTTTCTTACTGGTTTGATACTGACTTATCTGCCCTTCTATACGCTTCTTAGGGATCTTTTACACATAGCTACGATTGCGCCTGACGCCCTTCATTACCTTTCTGGTCTTCTGGAACATTCTATTGCTATGCCTCCGAACTAATTTATGTCTAAAAGACGGGGTTCTTAGTCGCTCTTTTCATCGTGAATGTGGCTTCGCACATTCGCGTCTTAGCCTTCTGACAAGCAGTTCCCACGTGCTTGTACCTTGGCTGACCTTCAAATGTTTATTTTGTGGTGTGCTCTTTACTGACACATTATCTTTTCTAAATATCCTGTCCTCTTCCTTGGTGTCTCGTAGAGCACACGGACACGGAATTTAGGCCGAACTTTTCTTTTTGTAAAGTGGTTTATATCGAAAATGTTCCCCGAACAAGACACGTAGTGTCGACCAGAGAGAGTACTTCCTGTGACACTTGCTCCATCCCTGCTCTGTGCCTACGAACGTCTATTCTGCGCAGGCCTATGGCACACCATTAACATCCCTAAACTTGAGGTTTCACGTCTGACACC
Organism: Schistocerca americana; assembly: GCF_021461395.2. NCBI lineage: Eukaryota > Metazoa > Arthropoda > Insecta > Orthoptera > Acrididae > Schistocerca > Schistocerca americana. Next base: position 90,356,362 of record NC_060119.1, read on the forward strand.
ACTATGAGTTGTTCGATTAATTCCCATCAGTTCATCTTCCCGTCCTCTTTCTCCTGTGGACTGTCTGCTGGGTTCAGCCCATTACTTCTTGTCTAAGACCCAAAGCAATATAACACCCTCTCTTAAAGTAAATCATCTTCTCAGAATTTCCTTTACCTTAAAATCATCATCTGATGATTGGCCAAGGCCTACACACTCGCGTGATCTGGAAGATCTACATCATTCGAAGTCATACTCCGATATGAACTGAACAAATACATTTGCCATACAAGTGATTACGTTGTTGCTATTTTGCTATTCTTCAACGTCCATTTTCCACCTAAAATGTGGAGAGTGCGAAACTATTGTTACGAAATTGTTTTCTGTAGCTATTAAAAGGTGCAATTCTATCAGAGACAGCAAAGGACGTGGAAGATATGTTGAACGGAATGAAAAGTGCATCAATGTAGCTTCAACAAAAACAAGGGTAACGGAATGGTATGGACTTAAAATGGGCAATGCTGAGAGAATTAGATCAGGAAATGAGACACTGAAAGTTATGAACGCCTTTTCTTTTCTGGGGGGAAAGAAGATAAATAATGCTGATCGAAGTAGAGAAGACAGAATGGCAAAATGGCAAGAGGAAGAACAGCGTTTGTGAAAAAGAGAAACATCAAATATAAATGTAAATGTGTGCAAGCTTTTTCTGAAGGTATTTGTCGGAAACGTACCCCTGAGCGGAAGTGGAATGTGAACAATAAACAGTCCATATAAGAAGAGAATAGAAGCGTCTGAAGTGTGGTTCTGTAGAACAACGGTGACGAACATGTGGGTAAATGGCATGAGTAATAAATAGGTACTGAATCGAACAGAAGAGAAAACAGATACATGGCACAGCGTCACTGTAAGACGGGATCATCCTATGGCATCAAGGAATAGTCAGTTTCCGAGTAGTAATTGAGGGAGGTGTGGTGGCGAGAGAATAGGGGTGGGGGTTAATATTTTAGAGGTAGACTGAGGCCTGAATACAGTAAGCCGGCACAAATGGATGTAGGTTGCAGGAACTATGCAGATATGATGATATTTATACTGGGCAGACTTAGCTAGTACCGTACCCAACAGAAACGTCACGTTGCTTTCCAGGCATTTTTTTTTTTTGAAGTGTTGTGCACCGTGTCGAGATACCTCTAGTGGTTTAAAAGTCGCACCCTGGACGAGATACCACTACTAGCAGTGGCTGCTGTAACACGTGGCCCACGTGAGAATGCACAGCATGAAAGAAGCAAGGGCTGATGGTAACGCTTACAGTAGCTTCGGACCTCGATCAGTTAACGATACGAATATAACCATCATTTAAAAACGTAAACAAATTAGAAATTCCGAGCTCAGAGAAAGTCTCAGTAATCATACAAAGACGCTACAGTGAAACAAAGATTCATAATAAACAGATTTTAGTAACAGTAATTTGGGATGGTACTATGTTAGCGATCACCAAAGATAGATTACAAAGATGCACGAAGTTCCGTTCAAAGTTATATCAGTCTTAAGGTTGTGAGCAGGTGATCTACAGAGGTAACGTAAGCGAGATGCAATATTGTCGTATGGGACATCCACAGTAGCGAAATTATTAATGCAGTTAAAGACACAAATGACTTACAGAAATTGGCTGCGAGGGTGCATTGCATGAAATCAATGGGTAAAGTTTAAACTTTTTGTCGGACCGGGGTTCGAACCAGCGTCTCCTGCTTACTAGGCAGAGGCTGTGACCACTGAGCCATGCGGACACTGTGGTCAGGCGAGCAGCACGGCCTACCATAGCACGCCCCCCGTCAGATTAAAATTCTCAACTTACCCACACACTATTAATGTAGTGCCCTTGCCATGTCGGTCGTTGTGGCCGAGCGGTTCTAGGCGCTACAGTCTGGAACCGCGCGAACGCTACGGTCGCAGGTTCGAATCCTGCCTCGGTCATGGATGTGTGTGATGTCCTTAGGTTAGTTAGGTGTAAGTCGTTCTAAGTTCTAGGGGACTGACGACCTCAGATGTTAAGTCCCATAGTGCTCAGAGACATTTGAACCATTTCAACCTTGCCATATATCATCATTACTCGCGGCGTTTCTCCAGGCTCGAAATCTTGCGGGTCAGCTTCAGACAATTGGGTCCGTAAACCTGGTACGACTGCACCTGTATGTTCTTTTAGTAATGTGATAACTTCCGTATATTTTGTGATCATTCGTCACTGCTGAACTGGCTTCGACACGGGAAGCACGGCTCAGTAAAAATGTGGCACGTAAAACAAATATTCTACGTTAAGTATGACGGTATACATACTTATGCGACCACTGTCATTCTCGTACATACTTTGAAAGAAACTACTGAGCTACGAGAGAGACTGCGCGGTAGGTGGCATGAAACATGCAACGCTGCAGCCGCAGCCCTTAAGAAATACTGACTGCCCTATTGCTCCGTACGTCGGTCGGCGGAGAATACGAGAATCAGGGCCACCGAAGGACAGTATATTAGGAAATGATAGTAGCACTGGGTAATAATTTTATGTACAAGGATCTTTTAAATGTATTGTCCAGCTGATTAGTGAAAGAATAGTACTGCCAGTGTTGAATGCTGCGTCAAACAGTCTGTGGATTGGACACAACAACAACAAAAACAGCTACAAAACAGAAAGAAAGGAATTTGGCTGTGAATTCGGAGTGCGCGACTTGTTTCCTGCAGCTTGCACCTCGACCCAGCCCATGTCGTCTTCAAACAATGTCGAATCCAGAGTGGAGTACGCAGCCCGTGCGCCCACGTGGCGGTACCGGACACCCTTAGCGCCCACGTGGCCACTGACGTTACGCCCACGGTGTTTACAATGACAGGCGCGCGGCCTGTTAGCCAGGCCAGACAGGAACCAGAATGGACGGCCTGCTCTGTCCCGCCGCCTCCAATCAATCACCGGCCGGGGGCCTCTGCTGCAATCGCGGCTAACTGGGTCACCGGCAGCTGGAGCCGCTGGAGTCGCTGGAGCCGCCTCCGCTATTGCAGCTGGCCGCGTCCGGACGGCTCACGTCGGCGGAGCTCTGCGAGTGAATGGACGTCTGGTCCGCAGAGAGCAACAGCTGTACACCGCGTGTTGCCATTCAGGCACCACGTCGTGGACTATGAAGTACCGGGTTCTGTGGATCCTTGGCGGTGTAAAAGACTGAAACTTATAAGTCAATGCAAACAAAAGGTCGACCATTTATAATACTTATTTTGATACTCGCAAACTCACTCATCAAATACTTGTTTCGTAAATAAAAAACGCCTTCCCTTGCTGCACTGTGTTTTATTCTCCCCGACGCATTTCCCCCTTTTTTTCACTTCAAGACATTATCAGTGGAATCTACGAGTATAATGATACACCTGTCATACCCTTTCGTTTCGATATGTATTATACGTAGATTATAAAACCACTTCTCGCTTTTTATGTAAATGAGTGATAACTTACAGTCCTTCGCGATTTTGATTGGCATCTGCGTTTCCTCTGATCGGGTCACATGCTGGGGTCGCCCTGCAGCTTTATTAACGGGTACAGACCTGCCAAGGGTTATACTCAATAGACTCAGAACTGGTCATGGAAGAAGTGGCGAGATGCTCTGTAGATGGGGCATACGAGATTCACCACAGTGCGATTGTGGACATCCAGAGCAAACGATCCAGCACATCATTCAGGAATGCCCTAAACGTGCGTTTATAGGATCCATTCGAGAACTTTATGCAGCCTCCCCTGCAGACGTCGAGTGGATGAGAAACCTAGACATAGAACTTTAAAGAGACTCTGTAGATGTATGTGATTGCTGAATGACCTTATAGTAACAATTTCTATATGATAATTTTATCTTATCTATGACAAGATACCTTATTGTAACAACCTGTGTATGCCTACTTTATCCTTAATTGAATGTCCATAAGACGAGAGATTATTTATGTGTTATAATGTATGTTGATTTTATCTTTATTTGTCTGTATGTATTTAAACATGAAACCATTTGTACTTGAAAACCACATACGATAAATAAATAAATTTTCTGTCACCAATGTAGACTTTTTATCGAAAACCGTAAATTCTCTGTACATCTCACCCTGTTTGGTTTGTTTGTGTACATGTTGCCAACCTAAGAAGTATTTGCTGAAAACTAACGCCTATTCATTTCTGTTATGTTTATATCTGTGTGGGTACGTGTGTGTGTGTGTGTGTGTGTGTGTGTGTGTGTGTGTGTGTGTGAGGAAGAGAGAGAGGAAGAGAGAAAGAGAGAGAGAGATGAACGATTTTTTTCTGTAGAATGTTGAATATCAATGTAGTAGCTGTCAGAAAATGAAAATTTGTTCTTTCATTTGATTTGCATTTTGGTTTAAATGTTTCGTGTAGAGGTTCATGGAGAAGTGAGTGGAAACGGGATTGGATGGTGGTATTATTATTATAGTAGTTTTACCATATTATTTTATCTGTTAATGTAAACAATGGGACGGCCGCTGTGGCCGAGCGGTTCTAGGCGCTCCAGTCCGGAACCGCGCTGCTGCTACGGTCGCAGGTTCGAATCCTGCCTCGGGCATGGATGTGTGTCATGGCTTTGGGTTAGTTAGGTTTAAGTAGTTCCAAGTCTAGGGGACTGATGACCTCAGAGTTAAGTCCCATAGTGCTTAGAGCCATTTGATTTTGTAAACAATGTTTGATATGTGTACACGCAAACAAACTCGTCACTCACCAAAACCTATAAGATACTTTCCGTTAATCTAAAATGGTGAAATTTGGAAGTATAAGTAAAGGAAAAAGACCGAAAATTGTTAGTTTGTAATTATATCATGAAATAATATTTCTTTTGTCATCCGTTATTCAACATTGTACTTGATAATAAAACAGTCAGTAGGTCTGTATTCATGCTGACCGGGTCGCATTGGTAAAAGTCAAACAACAGGCACTGAATGACTTTATTGCTCATTATCCATTATCAGATAACGAGGAGCGATTACTGCACATAGATATCTCGTTTCGAGTTGTATCTGAAACAAATATTCGCATACTAGACTGGTTATTTGATGATGGAAAAATTCCGAAACGCGTCAGATGAACAATAAAGTCATTCCTTGTCTGATGTTCGCCTTTCACCATTGCGGCCCGGTCAGCCTGAATGGAGAATTACTGATTACTATAAAAACGATCGCCTGTTTCCTACATGGCTTTATGTCACATTTGTATCATTGCAATTAAAGCATTCTCGAAAATCTTGGAATCCCCCGGGACCGAGATCTTACCAGCATTCGTAATAGGCAAAAATGTTCGAGATTCTCGATTCCCGGAATTGATGAACTGTCTGGATACGTAACTAAGTTTGCACAGTACCCTCAGTGGGCTATTCTTACTCGCAGCTGGACAATTTTTTAATTTCATTTTATTGCCATTTTGCTGCAGCCTTCGCACCCCTGCCCTGGCGTACGGGACTATAAGTCCCACCGCCACACCTTCACCTGCCCATGTTAGGCAAAATTCTTCTGCTTGACTCATGTAGTACTAACACCGTCAGAGGGTGGTACGGGACTACAAGTCCCACCGCCACACCTCCAAAGTGAATTGCAGTGACGGAGTCACTGCCCTGTGGAAATTTACTGCCTCACCAACACAGTTAGACCGCAATAGACCGGTGATGCTGTATTGAAACATATCACCCCGGACTACAAGTCCATTTAAAAAAAAAAAAAAAAAAAAAAAAAAAAAAAAAAGCACCCAGCTTGGCATTCTCGCGTGTCTAACCCCAAAGGCCGGCTCCTCCTTGACCTGGAGGATACTTTAGCACTATCAATCTATGGCCCCCACAAACCTACCAATATCCCAGTCCGTACTAACTGCCAGCCAGACGTTCTGGATGTGGCCATCCTCAAAAACATCACCGCTCAGTTTTCACTGGAAGTTCTCCACGAACTGGCCTCTGACCATGAGCCAGTACTCTTGCACATTACCAATGCTGCCCTTTCATTTGATGTTCGTTCCACTGCGACCCTCACCAATTGGGACAAGTTTGCCAGGGTACTCAGTATCACCACTCGACACGACCTCGATTTGACAACACCGGCCAATATAGTCCGTGCTGTGAATTACCTTACCGCCAAAATAGCAGTGAAACTCTCCACCTCCACTGCATCTCGAAATTTAACACCCCTGGACGACTTGAACCCTCTGTTACGAGAGCTGAAGGTGCAGAAGAACCGCTACCGCCGGAGGTGGAAGCAGTTTCGTGACCCACAGGACAAACGCCAAATGAGACGCCTCCAACGCGAATTCAGCCACCGGCTCGCCGAATCGAGGTCTGAACAGTGGGAGGACAGGATGTCCACTTTCCTACTCCACCAAAAATCTGACTGGGCTGTCATTCGCACCCTGTGGCGTTCTAAGCCAGCGACTGCCCATCCTATTCGCACAGCAGCTGGCTTGTCATATGATACCCTGCAAATTGTGGAAACGATGGCAGATGCGTTCGAGGTCCAAAACCGCCCTCTGGTCCAGGACCTTTCTCCGAACGAACTACAGGAAGAACATGAAGTCCTGACAGCTGTTGCTGCTTTCCGCAACCGCCCACCCCAGTCTGCTCCCCTTCTTACGTCCATGGCAGAAATTCAGCGCATCCTTCGATGGAAACGTGGCCGGTCGGCCCCTGGATTGGACGGAATTTTAAATGAACATCTTTGCCACCTTCCCCGCACACCACTCATCTTGTTTACCAAGATTTTAAACTGTTGTCTCACATCTGGCCTTTTCCCCCCTCAGTGGAAACAAGCCAAGCTGATTGCGATCTCCAAGAGGTTCAAGGACCCTACAGTCCCCACCAACAGCAGGCCCATCAGCCTCCTAAACACTATGGCGAAGGTCCTCTTGCGGCAGCTGGGACAATCCGTCCTGAATAGTTTGGATTCACTTCGCACCTCTCTGCTGAACTTCAGGTCCTACGGATCATTGAATACATCAGCAAAGGCTTCAGCACTGCCAAGTCGACAGCTGCCATTTTTCTGGACTTGCAAAACGCCTATGACAAGATCTGGCAAGCCAACCTCGTACACAAGATGCTGACCCAGACCCCTATACTGGATATTTATGACAAGATCGTGGATGACTTCCTCCGTAGTAGGACTTTCCTAGTGGCTCAACGGGGAATGCGTTCTGGCATTCGCCAATTGTCGGCAGGCACTCCGCAAGGATCGGTGCTATCTCCCATCCTATTTAATATCTATGTCAATGATATGCCGGTCATCCCCGAGTGCCACCTTGCACAATACGCTGACGACACAGCGCTACACACCACTGGCCGCATTACTGACGCCGTCGTCGCCCGCCTCCTGCGACAGGTGGACGCCACTATCACCTGGTGCCGGACAAACAAAATAGCTCTCAATGCCGCCAAAACTGCGGCAGTCTATTTCACGAAACGGCGCCCAGTCCTCCGCCGCAATATCTCGATTGCAGGTGTGCAGGTGCCCTGGTCCCCGACAACCACCTATCTCGGGGTCCAGATGGACCACAAGTTGCTCTTCCACTGTCATGCGGAGTATGTCACCAACAAGGGGCAAAAGCTAACCAGGACTTTGTATCCGCTCTTTCGCAGTAGGGAACTTAACCTGCATACCAAGCTCCGCATTTACCGAACAGTTATCCTGCCTGCCCTCACGTATGGATCTGCTGCATGGGCCACGATTAGTGTCACCAGGATGCGGACATTACAGCGCCTGCAGAACAAGGTGCTCAGGTGGAGCCTGCACGCCCTGCCTCTCACGAGAATTGTCACTCTCCACGAGGAAGCGGATATCGTCCCCCTAAAGACGACCGTACGCAACAACGCGCGGCGGCTCTATGAGAAAGTGGATGCCTTGCGAGACACTGTCCATGGGTTACGCCACGTTGGGACCACACTTCCACGCCGCTGGCATCGACATCCGGTTCCCCTAACCATCCTAGAGGAATCGGATTCCGACCATGGCTAACGACAGGTCTGGCACGCCCACCACGGACGCATCCTTTGGCGGGACTAGCCACCATTCTACGTCCAATACTCTCCAATCATACCTGCCCACGTTAGGCTAAATTTTTCTGCCTGACTCATGTAGTACTGTCACCGTCAGAGGGTGGTACGGGACTACAAGTCCCACCGCCACACCTCCAAAGTGAATTGCAGTGACGCAGTCACTGCCCTGTGGATAAATTTACTGCCTCACCAACACAGTTAGACCGCAATAGACCGGTGATGCTGTATTGTAACATATAAAAAAATTTAAAAAAAAAAGAACGAAAACCTAGTGACTGAATCCATGTCAAGTGTGTTACTTTCCAGCCTCGATTCTGTAGGTTCAGACTTCGTTGCTGCCGCCCCCTCCTACAAATATATATAATTTGCTGTCACACCCAGTTGAAACGAGCCATATCTGCATAAATACTATGCGTGCTACCATGCGGTCCGTGGCGAAGAGTACCTACTACTACTGCTAGTAATTCCCTTTCCCGGTCCAGTTTGCAAATGGGGCGAGCGAAAACGATTGTTGCCTGGAAACTGCATAGATATATAGCCGGTGTCCACAATTAAGATGCTAGTTTCAAAACGTTATAGAAATAGAATTATTACTGAGAATTATGTAAGTTTTGAACAGCGTAATAATGACGCAGGAGGAAATGTCAAGGAACAAAATGAAACATGTGACGAAGGTTTTGCCCTTAGATGACGCTGAAAGCATCTTAACGCAACAGATTGTGTCGGCTATAAATGACAAGTGAATCGCAATACAACACCTATGGTTTGAGTTGCATGTTACAGCGTCCGTACTCTGCAATACGCGTGACAGCACGGGTTCGGCAATAAACTGTCGTGGCACTGTTTGTCAGGTAAGCCCATCCACCAAGGCAAGGCCGTACCGCATCGGATGGGAAAAATCGGTATTTAAAGCCTTAGGACAAAAACAACATAAAAAGGAAAATGTCACAGGTTTCTAATTGTGCTGGAGCCAAAAACCGCATAGAAAGCAGAATGACATCGGTTTGTGTTAACGGCACTTATTAATGCATCAACGCCATAAGCGTTGAATACATACTATGATAACCAAGACAGGAAACTGATATCGCATGACGAAGTGTTAGCATAATGGACAATATCATGGGTTATGGACTCGAAGGCTGTGCATTGGCATTCCGCTTCATGCGTATACATATTTTTTCATCTTCGCGTCGTTAACACGTTCTATGAGTTTCTTATGAATGGAATAAAAGTATGTTCTGCAATATTCGATGGTATTTACATTTCCGACTGGTTAGAGAAAGACGAAATGGATATCTAGCGACTTCCGAGTGTGTGGTCAGGCAGGAACCTAAGATAACAGCTAAAACTGCTGCAAGTGAAAGGAGCTACACATTCTTCCCTGTCACAAAGTCGATAGCAGTTTCTGCGAATGTCGAAATGAGTTGTGACGTCAAAATGACGTCACGTTTGCATAATGTCTCGTGAAATGAGTGTTACACAGGCCCAGTCTCGTAGTGAACATACGACATACTACAAACTATAATACAAGTAATCAATTAGCAAATTACTGACGAAAGCATCTCACTCCCCAGAAAGCACACTTGTATCAAAGAATTAACCACCGATAAATCACGGTGTTGCAGTGGTCTTCATTCCGAAGATTGATTTGATGCAGCGCTCTTTGCTACTTCATCCTGCACAAGCCTCTTCATCTCCGAATAACTACTGCAACCTAGATCCGTCTGAGTCTGCTTACTGTATTCATTTCTTGGCTTCGCTCTACAGTTTTTGCCACCCCCCCCCCCCCCCCCCGCCCCCCACACACACACACTTCCCTCCAATACTGAATTGGTAATCCCTTGATGTCTTAGAATGTGTCCTATCAATCGATTCCTCCTACTTGTCAGGTTGTGCCACAAATTTCTTTTCTCCCCAATTCTTCCTGACTGGTTACATGATCTGCCCACCCAATCTTCAGCATTCTGCTGTTGCATCACATTTCCCATCCTCTCTTCTTGTCTAAACTGTTTATCATGTCTCACTTCCATACGTGGCTATATTTCATACAAACAATTTCAGAAAAGACTTCCTAACACTTAAATCTATATTCATAACGAATTTCTCTCCTTCTTTCGCTTCGTTGCCATTGCCACTCCACATTCTACGACCTTTCTTCGTCGATACGCGTCCATGAAGTCTTGAGAAGCTCCTACCGAACGCGGACGATAGGTCATAGCAGTTCCTGTGATTGTCGCTACTGCGATGCGCGCGAGAAAGACAAGCCATGGAGCGCACGTCATATCACATGGCACTGGATGTCTTACGAGTGCCAGCAGTCGTCTCCGGCGGGGAGCCAGTAACTACACAGAAGGGCGAAAGGAACTGGTACACCTGCTTAATATCGCGAAGGGCCCCCGCGAGCACGCAGAAGCGCCGCAGCACGACGAGGCATGGACTCGACTAATATCTGAAGCACTGCTGCAGCGAAGTACGACGGGGTAGAGACCTCTTCTGGACAGTACGTTGCAAGGCATCCCAGATATGTTAAATGATGTTGATGTCTGGGGAGATTGGTGGCCAGTGGTAATCCTTAAACTGAGGAAAGTGTTCCGGGAGCCACTCAGTAGCAATTCTGGGAGTATGGGGTGTCGCATTGTCCTGCTGGAATTGCCGAAGTCCGTTGGAAAGCACAATGTACATGAACGCAGTTGATCAGACAGGATATTTACGTACGTGTCACCTGTCAGAGTCGTACCCAGACGTATCCGGGGTCCTTTATCTCTCTAACTGCACGTGCCTCACACCATTACAAAGTCTCCACTAGCTTGAACAGTCATCTGCTGACATACAGGGTCCATGGATTCATGAGGTTGTCTCCACCCGCCCAATACAATTTGAAACGAGGCTCGTCCGTCCAGGCAACATGTTTCTGTTGTGACTTGGCAAGACAGCAAAGTCACTATGCGAGGATGCCGAAAGGCACGCGCTAAGCTCACGCAGACTGGCGTGAGGTCTGGAACAGTTAAGGGAATTTATAGTAGCAAATAAAGTACGTAGTTGATGTAATACTTAACTTTAATCCATAATTGGAGACCATCGCTCTTGTTGATACATTAATAACAATCTCAATATAAACTGGTAATGGCGCCTTGCTAGGTCGTAGCAAATGACGTAGCTGAAGGCTATGCTAACTATCGTCTCGGCAAATGAGAGCGTAGTTTGTCAGTGAACCTTTCCTAGCAACGTCGTCTGTACAACTGGGGCGAGTGCTAGGACGTCTCTCTAGACCTGCCGTATGGTGGCGCTCGGTCTGCAATCACTGACAGTGGCGACACGCGGGTCCGACGTATACTAATGGACCGCGGCCGATTTAAAGGCTACCACCTAGCAAGTGTGGTGTCTGGCGGTGACACCACAGTTTCCAGTTATCAACAGTCCAATGTCGGTACTGACGGGGCCAGGCGAGGCATAAGCTTCGTGTCGTGCAGTCATCAAGGCTACACTAGCGGGCCTCCGGCTCCGAAAGCCCAGATCGACTATGTTTCGTTGAATGGTTCGCACGATGACATTTGTTGATGGCCCAGCACTGAAATCTGCATCATTTTGCGGAAGGGTTGCACTTCTTTCACGTTGAAGATTCTCTTCAGTCGTCGTTGGTCCCTCTTGCAGGATCTTTTTCCGGCCTTAGCGATGTCGGAGAATTGATGTTTTACCGGATTTCTGATATTCACGGTACAGTCGTGATACGTTAATACGGGAAAATCTCTTCTTCATCGCCGGACGGAGTGGCCGAGCGGTTCTAGGCGCTACAGTCTGGAACCGCGCGACCGCTACGGTCGCAGGTTCGAATCCTGCCTCGGGCATGGATGTGTCTGACGTCCTTAGGTTAGTTATGTTTAAGTAGTTGTAAGTTCTAGTGGACTGATGACCTCAGAAGGTAAGTCCCATAGTGCTCAGAGCCATTTGAACCATTTGTACCCTTCTTCATCGCCATCTAGGAGATGGTGTGTCGCACCGCTCGTGCGCCGACTATAACTCCACGTTCAAACTCACTTAAACTTGATAACCTGCCATTGCATCAGCAGCAACCGATCTAACAACTGCGCCAGGCACTTGTTGTCTTATACAGGCTTTGCCGACCGCAGCGCCATATTCTGCCTGTTTACATATCTCTGTATTTGAATACACATGTCTCCAAAAATGGTTCAAATCGCTCTGAGCACTATGGGACTTAACTGCTGTGGTCATCAGTCCCCTAGAACTTAGAACTACTTAAACCTAACTAACCTAAGGACAGCACACGCATCCATGCCCGAGGCAGGATTCGAACCTGCGACCGTAGCGGTAACGTGGCTCCAGACTGTAGCGCCTAGAACCGCTCGGTCAACCCGGCCGACCAGTACCCATGCCTATAACAGTTTCTTTGGGGCTTCAGTGTACTTCAGACGAGTTTAATAATTCCAGGCTGCGCATTTAAATGCTTGCTAGCTCGCGATAGCACATGATACAGTTAAGAACTTTAGTGGGTACCGTTTCAATTAATATTGATTTCCCGTGGACCCTGCGCGGAACCGCGCCGACTTTTCGTGGGCTCCGTAATCTGCGTAAGGTCAAAATGACGCCTCGTTTCTACGAGTCTTGAGAAATGAGAATAAGCCACTGGCCTCCTGCACAGCACGTCACGTTTTGTTAGACAGTGGGCGAGCGAGGCGATAGCGTCTGCCGTTAGCTGCCCAGCGGCGGATGGAGATACGCCTACTGTGCGCGGCCGGCTGGCCAACGCAGTGGCATGCGCATGCGCGCTGCACAACTCCACCCAGACCGGACGTCGCCGTACCGTCGTAAACGCGCGGGGGCGGGCGTCTTGTGAGCAACGCGCCGCGGCCGACACGTTCACGTAATGAGGGCCAGAGGGCGCGAGGGCACACCGGGCCACGGCTGTAGCGGTGGGTGGGGCCTGCTCGTCGCTCACACCTCGGTCGCTCCCACGTAACCTGCGAGCGCAGTCAGGACGTAAACGCTGCAGTTGACCGCCGGGTGGGCGGGCGACAGACAACATGCACACACTCTCATAATTCCCTTCCTAGCTGCTTGCGTTATTTACCAGTGGCACTTGCTAGAGATATTGTTTACAAGTGCGACTCTGCGAGCTCAGACGTTCCAATTATTTTCGTTGTTATCTCGATGGCAGGAGTGGCTAACGTGCGACAACATGTTTCCGGTGCTAACCTTTTATATCTCTCGTCCTTTCGCAGACGATTACATATGGACAAATAAATAGTAAACTCGTTACGCTACTGACACTGATGAGCAGAAAACATTATGATCACTGCACACGGAGAGATTAAATGACGCCAGTGGTGTTGCGTGCACGTGCCGCTGATAGGAAAGTATATAAACGGAACAGAGACGAATGGGGACTCATTCTAGCGACGATGCCTTAAATGGGGATAATCGCTGACATAGCGACAGTTCTACAAGGAAAACATCGTTATGGCTGACTCCTAGGAACGAGCACCTCGGAAATGGCGAACCTCATCGTCTGTCCGCGTGCTAATGTCGTGTGTAAAGTTGTAAATTACCGTAGGAACTGCAGAATATCATGAGTAAGGGTAGACCATAGTATGTAGACCATAGTATTACCAGTAGCTTTCGTCAGTGAAGATCCAACCGGGGTTACATGTACGTCAGTTGTGTTGCTTTCTTATCGGGCGATACCTCATAACGATCGCTTTCTTTACGTATGTGATCACTATCTTACTAGATTCCCCTAAAAACAAAAACCGGTAAATTATGTAGAAACTCAGTGAGGGTACATAATGGGTAGCGTAACATATGGACGTTTTTGCTCTACGTATCCTCCTGCCTGGTTCTAAAAAATAAACATTATTTGTAGCAAATCTGAAGTTACCAATGTTTAATTCAAGTTTTATTCGAAAATTGTTGCTTTGTAAAGTGGAACAGATGATTATTGCAGTAAAAATAAAGAATACAATACAGGAAAGTGCTAGAAATGTCAATTCCTTCAACAAAAATGTAAACTAAAGAAAAAAACGCGAAACAAAAATTCACACATCAAAAAAAGTTTTGCATCACCTCGGTTTTGAGACTTCCAGAACCGGTGCAGAAAACTGGAATAGAGATCAACATAAACATCGTTTTCGCCCTTTTTATTGCTCATGAAAACCACACATTGCATGTTGCACCACCACACAGCGAGACCTTCAGAGGTGATAGTCCAGATTGCTTTACACACCGGTACCTCTAACACCCAGATGCACGTCCTCTTGCCTTGATGCATGCCAGTATTCGTCGTAGCATAACATCCACAAGTTCATCAAGGCACTGTTGATCCAGACTATCGCGCTCCTCAACGGCGATTCGGCGTAGATCCGTCAGAGTGATTAGTGAGTCACGTCGTCCATAAACAGCCCTTTTCAATCTATTCGAGGCATCTTCGATAGCGTTCATGTCTGGAGAACATGCTGTCCACTAGTCGAGTGATGTGGTTATCCTCAAGGAAGTCATTCACAAGATGTGCACGGTGGGGGCGCAAGTTGTCGTCCATGAAGACGAATGCCTCACCAACATGCTGCCCATAAGGTTGCACTATCGGTCGGAGGATGGCATTCACGTATCGTACAGCCCTCCATGAACACCAGCGACGTATCTCGGCCCCACATAGTGCCATCCCAAAACAGCAGGGCACCTCCACGTTGCTGCACTCGCTGGACAGTGTGTCTAAGGGGTTCATCCTGACCGGGTTGCTTCCAAACACGTTTCCGACGATTGTCTGGTTGAAGGTATATGAGACACGCATCGGTGGAGAGACCCGTGATACCAGTCCTGAGCTGTCCATTCGGCATGTTGTTGGGCCCATCTGTATCGCGCTGCATGGTGTCGTGGTTGCAAAGATGGTCCTCACCATGGACGTTAGGAGTGAAGTTGCGCATCATTCAGCCTATTGGGCACAGTTTGGGTCATAACACGGCGTCCTGTGGCGGCACGAAAGGCATTACTTAACATGGTGGCGTTGCTGTCTGGGTTCCCCCGAGCCATAATCCGTAGGTAGCGATCATCCACTGCAGTAGTAGCCCTTGGGCGGCCTGAGCGAGGCACGTCAGTGACAGTTCCTGTCTCTCTGTATCTCCTCCATGTCCAAACAACATCGCTTTGGTTCACTCCGAGGCGCCTGGACACTTCCCTTGTTGAGAACGCTTCGTGGCACAAAGTTAGAATGCGGAGGAGATCGAAACGCGGTATTGAGCGTCTAGGCATGGTTGGGCCCGCAGCTCGTGGTCGTGCGGTAGCGTTCTCGCTTCCCACGCCCGGGTTCCCGGGTTAGATTCCCGGCGGGGTTAGGGATTTTCTCTGCCTCGTGATGACTGGGTGTTGTGTGCTGTCCTTAGGTTAGTTAGGTTTAACTAGTTCTAAGTTCTAGGGGACTGATAACCATAGATGTTAAGTCCCATAGTGCTCAGAGCCATTTGAACCATTTTAGGCATGGTTGAACTACAGACAACATGAGCCGTGTACCTCCTTCCTGGTGGACTGACTGGAAATGATCGGCTGTCGGACCCCCTCCGTCTAATAGACGCTGCTCATGCATGGTTGTTTACATCTTTGGGCGAGTCTTACTTTTTTACACTGCGACTGTGATACGATATAAGCGGTCAACGTACATCTTCAGGATTTCTGGGAACCGAGATGAAGTAAAACTTCTTTTGATGTGTGTATATCAAAAATCGTTTCAATACTTCGTCGACTTTCTATAAAATATGTTTGTGTTATTCATACCTTTCTCATTTATTAATAATGACAGGAAACTCAATTTATATATATGTGTTCTTGCATCAAAATTGATTACATAAGAGTGCCGAAATTACTGGATGAACTAATTTTTATGATTTATAAAACGCAGCTTGTATTCGCTAAAGATACAAAATACACATGGAGTAACAATAAATGACGTGCGCTTCTAGTTAAAAACAAACAGTCAAACAAACAGAAAAACAAATAGAAATCGTCGGCTCGCAGTTCCTCTCTAACACTTCCGTTTATGTTTCTTTCTGGACCAACGCTGCCAATTCTACTGGTAATCGTACGATTTACTGCCTTATTTATCTAGTGTACCAGAATTACAGAACGTGTGCGTCTATGCAAAGGCGAAATGGGGCTCGGTAGCAAGCGACCTGTAAAGTGTCTTCATGTCGGCCCAGCAACTTCGGTGATCACGACTGCAGTGGACATGGGATCGGCACCGCACCATGTGTTACTAGCGCAAACGATGTAAATGGGAAATGCCTTTACAGTCGCTCCCATCAGCCAACTTCGTCTGCGCGAGTAATACGGATTCCGGTGGGGTCAGTATTACGCTACGGAGTGCATCCAGCTGGATTTCCAAGCGACGCGCGGCAAGTTGCGAGAGAAGTAGGTACACCAGATGCGGACCGAATCCTCTCAGCGAATTAACGAAATTTCTAGAGACTGAAAAATCTCTTCTTTAGGAATCTACATGTGGTCCGAAAACAACGATCGTATGAAACCCAGCTCTCTCTCTTCATCCACTAAACCCAGAAAGCAGTAGATACAGGCGCTCAGGTAGACGCTGTGTTCCTAGACTTCCGGAAGGCGTACGGTACAGTTCCGCACTGATGACTAATAAACAAAATACAAGCGTACGGAATATCAGACAAAGTGTTTGACTTGATCGAAGAGTTTCTAACAAACAGAATACAGCATGCCATTCGGAACGGAGAGAAGTCTTCATAAGTAACTTTAGGAGTGTCCCAAGGGAGTGGTATAGAACCGTTAGTTTCCGGAAAATATATAAATGACCTAGTAGATAACGTCGGAAGCTCAGTGACGGGTTAAGTGGATGTTGCTGTTGTACGCAGAGAAGTCGCTAAAAATTGCACCGAAGTGTAGGTGAACCTGCACAGCATCGACGCTTGGTGCATGGAGTGGCTATTAACGCTCTACATAAACAAATACAACATACCGGGTGGCAATTATAAAACTACCTGAAGTAAAATCGTCATAACTTCTGAACGGTTTGCGTTAGGACATTCAAACTGCGCGGTTGGCCGCGGGGCATGACGGGAATTAGTATACGCATGTATGGTTTGGTTTAGCGACGAAGCCCACTTTCATTTGGATGGCTTCGTCAATAAGCAAATTGGCGCTTATGGGGGACTGAGATTCGCGATCGAGAAGTTTCTTCACCCTAAACAGGTGACTACCAAACGGTACGTGAAGGTTTCGGAAGATGATTTCATCCACATTATCCAAGGTGACCCTGATTTCCACTATATGGGGTTCATGCAAGCCGGAGCTTGACCCCATCGAAGCAGGAGGGGAGTGTTTGATGTCCTGGAGGAGCACATTGCGAACCGCATTCTGGCTCTGGGGTACCCAGAAGACACTAGCATGGGCCTCGATTGGCCGCCATATTCTCCGGATCTGAATATAGGCGACTCCTTTTAGTGGGGTGCAGGTGTGCAGTCATAACCCCAAAACCATTGCTGAAAAAAGTTGTTCAAATGGCTCTGAGCACTATGGGACTTAACTTCTGAGGTCATCAGTCCCCTAGAACTTAGAACTACTTAAACCTAACTAACCTAAGGACATCACACACATCCATGCCCGAGGCAGGATACGAAACTGCGACCGTAGCGGTCAAGCGGTTCCGGACTGTAGCGCCTAGAACCGCTCGGCCACTCCGGCCGGCACCATTGCTGAGCTGAAAACAGCCATTCAGCAGGTCATCGACAGCATCGATGTTCCGACACTTCATCGGGTCGTGCAGAATTTCGCTATTCATCTGCGCCACGTCATCGCCAATGATGGCACGCATATCGAACATGTCACGACCCAAATACGAATATCTGTAGTGACGTTTACATGTTGGATAAAGCGTGTGCACGGCGTAGTTCGTAACTAATATACTTTTTTTTCATATACTTCAGTAACTGTCACCCTGTATCACGAATATATAGACAGAAAATATGTTTATTTTATGGTTACGCGAATTCAGTGGAATCACTAGAAGTAGTTACGTCTAGAAGCATATATACGGAGCAATTTTATATGTGGAACAACCATGTAAAATTAATATCCGGTGAGGCAGTTGCCAGACTGAGATTATTTGAAAGAATCCACAGCGAATGTAGTCCACCGAGAAAGAAAGTAGCTTATAAAACACACGTTCGACCAATTCCTGAATATTGCTCGTCGGTCTGAGATCCGTACCAGATAGTATTGATAGAGGAAATAGAGAAGATCCAAAGAAGATCGCCGGCCGGTGTGGCCGTGCGGTTCTAAGCGCGTCAGTTTGCAACCGCGTGACCGCTACGGTCGCAGGTTCGAATCCTGCCTCGGGCATGGATGTGTGTGATGTCCTTAGTGTGGTGTCACCGCCAGACACCACACTTGCTAGGTGGTAGCCTTTAAATCGGCCGCGGTCCATTAGTATATGTCGGACCCGCGTGTCGCCACTGTCAGTGGTAGCAGACCGAGCGCCACCACACGGCAGGTCTAGAGAGACTTACTAGCACTCGCCCCAGTTGTACAGCCGACTTTGCAAGGAAAGGTTCACTGACAAATACGCTCTCATTTGCCGAGACGATAGTTAGCATAGCCTTCAGCTACATTTGCTACGACCTAGCAAGACGCCGTATTCAATTGATATTTATTATGTGAAGCATGTATCATCAAGAGAGATGTTCTACAATTGTGGATTAAAGTTAAGTATTACATCATCTACGTACTTTATTTGCAATTCTCAAGATATTGTCCTGTTCCAGACCTCACGCCAGTCAGCGTGTAATTAAACGCGTGCATTTCGGCCTCCTCTAGAAAAACAGCGTTGGCTCTTCTGCCAACACTACACTTAGGTTAGTTAGGTTTAAGTAGTTCTAAGTTCTAGGGGACTGATGACCTAAGTAGTCAAGTACCATAGTGCTCAGAGCCATTTGAACCATTTTGAACCGAAGAAGATCAGCAGGTTTCGTTATAGGTTCATTTAGTAGGAGCTAAAGCGTCAGGGACGTGCTCAGCCAACGCCATTGGCAGACGCTGCAAGAGAGGCTATCTGTATCACGGTGTTGCCTGCTATTAAAATTTTGGCAGCGTATTTCCTAAAAAAAAAAGTCAACCAATGTATTGCTTTCTGCTACGCATAACTCGTGAAATGACCATGAAGATAAAATCAGAGGGGTTCGAGCTCACACGAAGGCCTACAGGCAATCGTTCTTCCCTCGAACCGTTCGTGACTGGAACAGGAAAAGGGGGAAGTGACACTGACGGACTGAGTATCCTCCGCCACACACCGAAAGGTGGCGTGGAGAGTATACGAGGTCTGTTCAAAAGATTCCGGATTAACTTCGTGCCGATGGTGTGTTGGAGCGAAATGCGGTTGGCATCTGTATACACGTCTATATGTAATGTGTAACTACCTAAAGTCTCATTGTTGTATGTTAGTCATTGTTCAGTGCTGCATTAGATAGAACGTGGTGACGCACAGTTTGCGAATTTCGAGATGGAAGAGTCAGCAACGCGTCAGCATAAAAATTTGCTTGAAACTCAAGAAAACCTTTACAGAGACACACGAAATGGTGCAGGAAGCCTACGGTGATAAGTGTTTAAGTCGTAGTCGGTGTTACGAATGGTTCACACGGTTTCAAAATGGCCGGACGGAAGATGTCCCTCGTTCAGGTCGCCCTTCGATGTCTAACGACGATGCTCATGTCAGGAACGTAAAACTCTGTGTGACAGTCAAAGACTGACTGTCCAAGAGGTTGCAGAAGAATATAATATTTAAGTTGGATCACGTCATGAAATCCTCGCACAGCATCTTGGAATGCATAGTGTTGTCACCAAGTTCGTCCCACGGCTCATGAGTCAAGTCCTGAAAGACTTTCGCCTCGCAATCTGTGAAGAGTTTAGCCGGCCACGGTGGCAGAGCGTTTCTAGGTGCTTCAGTCAGGAACCGCGCGCCTGCTACGGTCGCAGGTTCGAATCCTGACTCGGACATGGATGTTTGTGATGTTAGTTAGGTTGAAGTAGTTCTAAGTTCTAAGGGACTGATGACCTCAGATGTTAAGTTCCATAGTGCTCAGAGCCATTTGAACCATTCTTATTTTTATTTTATTTATTTATTTATTTTTTGTGAGGAGCTTCTGGGTCCAGCAGATAAGATCGAGACGTTTCTTAAGAGAATCATAACTGGCCATGAGACGTGCGCCTATCGTTATGATGTTGAGAAAGACTCTTCAAGACAAAAAAAAAAAGCTCGCTAGATCATGTCAAATTTCAAAACCATGCTGATAGTTTTCTTCGAGTTTGAAGGATCAGTTCGTCATGAATTCGTGCCACAGGGAAAAACTGTTAATCGATGGTACTATCGGGGCGTCTTGCGATGCCAGCGAGAAAATGTGAGAAGGGAGCGGCCTGAAATGTGTCGAAATAACCCATGGCTTTTTCATCACGATAACGCACCCGCATATTCATCCCTGTTGGTGTGTGACTATTCCACTAATACGAAATCGCTGAGGTGCCTTATCCACCGTACTCTCTAGACGTGGCCCATGGGGACTTTTTTTAATTTCCAGTGTTGAAAACCTCGTCGAAAGGACGAAGATTTGCAAAGATAGACAACATAAAAGAATCTTGGCAGACGGCGCTTTGTGCAATCCAGAAAGAGGCGTATCAAGGCTGCTTCCGGAGGTGGAAACGGCACTGGGAGCGGTGTATCAGTTGTGGAGGAAAGATTTCGAAAGAGACCACGCACAATAAGTAAAAGGTAAGCGAAGAAAAATTTTGTGGACAAACTTTCGGAATATTTTGTACAGATCTCGCAGATGGCTCAAATGGTTCAAATGGCTCTGAGCACTATGGGACTTAACATCTGTGGTCATCAGTCCCCTAGAACTTAGAACTACTTAAACCTAACTAACCTAAGGACGTCACACACATCCATGCCCGAGGCAGGATTCGAACCTGCGACCGTAGCAGTCGCGCGGTTCCGGACTGCGCGCCTAGAACCGTTAGACCACCGCGGCCGGCTCTCGCAGATGTAATCTAGATATAGTTCTAGATGGAGAATGACTGTAGGGTGGTACACCAGACATCTTGAGTATGATTTTTAGGTGGTTTCCCTCCAACGTTTAGGTAAAAGCTGTCTCGGTCACAAAATTCCAATCCGGAGAATACTACGCACAGACAGTTTAAGTACGATAATGTAAAGAACAAATTTTACAATGGCAGATGGCGCACGCGATTCCCGTCCCTTAGATTAATTTGACGATGTAGCTTCAGCAGGAGCATCCGCCACAGAATTAGATGTTGAAATACAATTTGTCAGATCCTGGAAAATAGATCTCGCACTAGATGAGCGAAACGGTAGGGAAAAGAACCAAAGATATTATAACTCTTCAATCTGTATTTCAAGTTTGGACGTAACTTCCAGAGGAACGATAAAATCGGCCAGGTGTGTGTCTTTTCAGACAGGATCATAGCGAAAACAAAGAAACAAGGGAAGAGATCGTTACAGTGGCATGGAAAGCAGACAGATTGTAACGTGTGGAGCAGGCTACCGAACAGCATAGCAGCGAATGAGCGTAATTACGTTTGGAAATGAGAGTACATAGAAAACATATCATTAGTATGCTGTGTCGATGGTCGCAAACCTCGTAAGAACCAATTCCAGGCTCGTTGGTTACGGCTCATAAAATACGAAACAGCGTATTTCGCCAGGCGACACACTTTGTCATAACGTATTTGAAACGCGGAGCTAATCTTAGCATCACAGCTAAATAGCAATGAAGCAGACAAATCGGAAAGTGTTTTGCTCTTGTCAGCTATTTTACACTGGATGCCTCAATAGCTATTCGCCTCCCTATTAGTCGGTGACAGCAGTTGAGGCTTTAACTCGAGCGCAGCTTGTTCCTTGAAACTCGCCAATACTGCGGCTGCTACATTAGACATCCGCAGCAGTTGGCTCCAAATGAGGTGAGGCACGATTGAAACTGTCCCATTCCCACGCACTTCTGGAATATGCAGTCAGATTAATTTTCGCCGGACCTTTATTAATGTTTGAGCGACACCTTGCGCCAGGTGTACTTGAGAGAGCTGTTATTTCGCTATCCGTGCAAAGTGCTAACCCGTGTAGACGTTTATTTTAGCTCCACACGGAGACACCTCTCTGGCAACACGCACCTGGCATTTACACGTAAATTACTCGTTTTATGCGGTCTATTCCGATCCAAACGGAATGAGAACTAATAAATATATTACATAATTATGGAACCTAGATGTCGACAGACGTCGAATAACAATCAAAAGTCCTTCCTTGTATTTCAAATACAAGTGATTCACTGCTGTGATAAATGAAAAGAATGCTCGGCGGTGTATTGTATTGCACTGTATTGAACATGGGACCTAGAAACGACGGAGAGGCTTCGTCCCCGCCGTAGCCCTCAGTGGTTCACAACCCTACAGCAGGCTACAGCAGTCCACTCACCCAACCGCCGCCCCACACCGAACGGAGGATTACTGTGCGGTTCGGCCCCCAGTGGATCCCTCGGGAACGTCTCACACTAGACGAGTGTAACCCCAATTTTTGCGTGGTAGAGTAATTATGGTGTACGCGTACGTGGAGAAAGTATTTGCGCAGCAATCGCCGACGTAGTGCAACTGAGGCGGAATAAGGGGAACCAGCCCGCATTCGCCGAGGCAGATGGGAAACCGCCCTAAAAACCATCCACAGACTCTAATCCGCCGGACGGATTCGTGCCGGGTACCGGCACGCCTTCCCGCCCGGAAAGCAGTGCGTTAGACCGCGCGGCTAACCGGGCGGGCATGCTCGGCGTTACGATGAGTTACTTTTTCCTAGAAAACAGTATGAGGTGGAAAAAGTGAAGGTGTAAAGCCAAAGACCTTGGTATTTCATGATTTTTATATGAGGCTGAGAAAACTGAACTGAATGGCACTGTTTGCGGGGAGATGCTGAGATGTTGTTCAGGCAGCTAATCGGAAAATGGTGGTCAATTTCGACGTGACTTACGAGAACAGGATGCGCATCATTGAAAATTTAAAAAAAAAATGTTATTTTGGCTTATAATATTCTCTGGGATGTTTATTTTATTATAGTGGTTCATCCAAAGTTCGCCAAAAACACCTTTATCGAGTTATGAAGCGATTTGTGAAAAATTGTCTTTGAAAACCATTCACAGCAGGAAATAAACAGTCAACATCGCACCTTCTGTGGAAGCATGTAATTTCAGAAATGGATTAACAGGCGTTATCGAACTTATGAACATGATTTGAAATCGGACCAACCTGTTTCAAGTTCTGCACACAAATGGTCGAGAAGCGTATCGGATGAACAGAGTAGCGAATGGCAGGAGCTGTGTAAGAGTCCCACAGGACCAGCCTGCCACAAAGAAGATGTAGGCCACCTCATTTCGGATCTGGAAGGGTTTCTGCCTGTTCCAATGGTCGCTGGCTTGAGGTATGTTTGACTTTACATAAAATGAACATTGTAACCCAAAAATATAAACTCGTTTTTCTCGAAACCATGTTTTTCAAACTTGCAGGAAACATAACTTCAGATCAGAGCATACGACTGTCATAGGAATTTCACACTGGCATTCTCAATTCAATTCTCTAACAGCGTACGAAGCCATTGTGTGATTTTCTGAGAAGGGAGGTGGACGTGGCCTATAAAGTGGACTTCTGGGCTTTCCGATCCCCCATCTGACAGACGAATCCCCATCAACGACGTCACATGCCCTCTCCCCATGAGAGGTTGTAGAGAGATCTGGAATTTAATCTTACACACTGTTCCAGATTCTGGCGATCAGAAACCTTAGATCGCCACGTCTACTTCTCCTCCCCCTTCTGGTCAATATTGGCGCTGAAGGTTTGTTCCACCACCAGGTTTCGAACTGGCAACATCTGGCATCGCACAGGCTTGCATTAGGGACCATGGCTATAAGGAGACTACAGGCCATACCGGTAGTTACGAGAAATATCACAAATCGGTTTACCAAGATATTCGTCATTAATTCGAACTATATTTCTATGTATACCTTAGGAAGTAATTTCCTACGGGAAAGAAAGTAATTATCCACCTAACATTGCAGCACGAGAAAAACAAAATATTAATGGGAGCTCCATTACGGACGGAGATGAAGGGTCCTAAATAATACTCTAACTTCCACAAGTCATTGAAACAAGCACGAATATAAAGAGGACTTAATACCCTACGCGCCGAGTAAAGTGAGCCATACTCAGTTTGCAGAATACATGAGGAAGCAGTAATAAAACATGAAAACACTCTACCAGAGGAAGAACGTAGTATCTAAATTAGAATATGTTTTAAATGTGAATGCACACTGAAAACCACTCTGAAAGTATGATGTGAAGATTTGAGAATTTAAAACGAAGGCATGGGCTGTAATTGCAAAAATTATTTTAACAGTTAAACATTAAAGACAACAATGAAATAATATGACAGATAACAGACTACATGTACTGGGTGGCAGTAATCAACAATTTGTAAACCAGGCTGGCAAAAAGAAGCATTTAACAAATTATAATAAATGAAATGGAGTATTAAAAAGAAACCTTGATAAATCAATATGAAACCAAGATAAATAAGAATAAGAAAACAAATACAAACATAATTTCGTGGTGTCATGTTACGTAAGTGTATTGCAAACTATTCTCAAATATGACAAAGCCAGAATAAGAAGCGCACTGGTGGTATTTTTACAATGTCTAAATAGCGTAGCTTTGAATGACAAAATGCAAAGTGAAAATTTAAGAAAATAATAGTATGTAAAAGAAATAGAACATGATTCACGGACGTATCATTATAAAAGCTAGCAGCGAATTACTAAGATACAAGAAAGTAAGTGACCACATGAAATGATGCAATGTAATTTGCGAGGAAGCAGAGACTTAGGAAGACCATTTCGCCGATATACCAACAGTTTGGATAGTATCAGAATGGAAACACACAATTCTGCCATTCTGTAATGATGTTGTTGATATATCAATTTGGTGTAATACAGACAGATCACGAAGCGTGGAAAGGAACCAATACATCGAAGAAGAGATAATGGAAGTAAAAGAAAGCTACAGGAGAGGATTCAAATTTAGGGTGAAAGAACATCAATTTAAAGTTCTCTGATGACATTGCATCTCAGTGAAAGTTTCAGACAGAAGATGAACAAATCAAGGAGGATACAACAAGCAGACCAGAAGTAAAGAATGTATTGCTCAGGAAAAGAAGTCCATTTGTATCAATAGTCCTAAATTTGAGGAAGAAATTTCTATGATTCTACGGGTGGAACACGGCGTTGTACGGAAGTGAATCATGGACTGTGGGCGCACCGGAAACGAAGAGAATCGAAGCGTTTGACAGGTTGTGTTACGTAAGGATGGCGAAAACTAATGGACTGATAAGACAAGAAATTAGGAGATTCTGCGCAGAATCGGCGAAGACTTAGATGTGTGGGAAACACTGACTAGAAAAAGGGACAGAATGAAAGTAAGTGTGTTCTCACAGTTTCCTATTACCCTTCCGTAGAGGGCTAAAAAAGTTGGAGAAGAAAGAAATTAGAATACATCCAGCTAGTAAATGATAACGCCTGGTGTAAGTGCTACACTGAGATGAATGGCACATGCGAAGAAATCGTGGCGGGTCACATCAATCAAAATAGTCAAAGACCGATAAACTTTTTGCCTCACACCACACAATCTACATACGACAGAAAATGCCTGTGGAAACAACTGCGAACTGCAGTAGGATGACATGACAGGCTAATAGCGTTCAACGCCACATTAATCATGTTGGTTCAGTTGTTTGCAACATTCTGATAATCAGTTTACAACTGTCGATCAATGACAGACCACCCGTTAGCCTCAGCTTATTCGCCGCTGCGCTGGGTAGCCTATACGTAAGTTGTTTCTCACTGCCCAACATCCAGTTCCATACGCCTTTACAGTGTACGATTTGGTTTTGTGAATTTTCTCTCTAAAGCTGATTCGGTATTCTGTTAACACCGAGATCACCAGATTGTCTTAATTTCAGGTTAAATTCCAGGTTGAGACAACAGCCGAACTTTGAAACGTAGATTGCTTAGAGCCCAGTTGGCAGACAGCTGAAGTCGTAATGTTTGAATTCAGTGTTATATCCTCTCCCTTGTTAGGAGGAGTACATACGTGCGACATACATCTTAGGTCCACGTTGCCATGCTGAACATTCCCTGGTCGAGGGCGTAGTAGTTGTGTAGGTTCATGACTACTCGAGCTATAAAAACGTATATGATGTCATGAAACTTTCCTGCCATGTGTTGTGTATTGAATTTATCGCAGGTTTGTGTTCATAATTGATAACAACAAATTCAGCATAATATCTGCCTAGTAACAGACACAGTTTTGTAAGAAACCAACGCTGAATTTTACGTTTCGTTGGTTTGAAGATTATCTTGCATGTCACGTGTATCGACATCGAAGACGACAAAGCTTCTAGGCGACCCACTGTAACACACTGAGGGTCGTTGTTTTGTGTTAAATTATTGCTCGTCATATATTTAATATTGTTTGTCTTTTATTCGTCAGTGGCTATTAGTATTATATCAATAATTTTTAGACTAGGACCGTCTGCACAAACCTGAATAAAGGCAATATTTGTTTTGCCAGAGGCTTTTCGCCTCAGTTTATTAAGGCATCATCAAAGACCATAAATACATACACATTTTCGTTTGTAAGCAGCACTTTCAGCTTACATAATCTGCTATTCAAAATTTAAGTTATAAATAATTCCCACGCAGGTATCGTCTGTTCAATATACATGTCATTTATATAAAACATAGGACAGAACTGTTTGTAACATGAATGTTTAAAAGCAGAATATGATGCTGAAAGTCATACACACAAATCAAAATTTAGATGTATTTCAGGCCACTGGTATTACTGTATTAAACTGACCCGAATGACTTCAGGCAAAAACAAATAGGAATATTGCTTCTATTAAGTTACATACAGACGGTCCTAACCTAAAACTCGTTAATATAATACTGCTCGCTACCTTAAAAGACACTTCCTTCATTTCTTGGCAGAACAGTTTTATGCTTGCCGGCCGTGGTGGCCGAGCGGTTCTAGGCGCTACAGTCCGGAACCGCGCGACTGCCACAGTCGAAGGTTCTAATCCTGCCTCGGGCATGGATGTTTGTGATGTCCTCAGGTTAGTTAGGTTTAAGTAGTTCTAAGTTCTAGAGGACTGATGACCTTAGAAGTTAAGTCCATAGTGCTCAGAGCCATTTGAACCAGTTTTATACTTAAGGTTGAAAAGCGAAAACACCGTGTTTCGGTCCTCTAATATTTATTTCTTACGAATTTATTTTCGGCTTATTACACATCATCGGGCAAGGCTCTAATGCTAGTTACTTACCTGACGATGGGCTAATAACAACCAGTTCTTAAAAACAAGTGTTAGTGCAACAAAAATCAATGTGTTTCGTTAAATATTACTCGTTATTTATTGGAGCAACCAGAAGCTTTTGTTTCGAAATCACGCTGTCGTAAAAAGCAGTAAAGTGAAACTAGAGTCCTTACGTGTAGACTATACTTGCCCTTACGAACGATGAATAATAAACAATAACGTAAACCCTTATCCAACAAACATTCGCAAAATGCTAAGAATCGTTGTATGTTGAAAATGTAATATGTAGGTCTATTTTAATTATTAAAAATCCTGCCTCGGGCATGAATGTGTGTGATGTCCTTAGGTTTGTTAGGTTGAAGTAGTTCTAAGTTCTAGGGGACTGATGACCTCAGATGTTAAATCCCATAGTACTCAGAGCCATTTTTTTCTTAAGACGAATTGCAACAACAATTAATAGTTATCAAATCTTTCTTTATAGAAATATTATTTTTGAAACTAAGAAACGGCATAATGCGTAACGATCTGTTGATGACTGCGAGTACGACTTCGCATTAGCATCATACACAGCCACTATACCAGCGGTGAGGCTCCACGCAACACACTGTATGTGAATCGTCGTCTCATTTATATGAAAGCCACTTGTCATTTGCTCTTTGACACTTGATGAATAGCGGAGATGATTTACTACCGGATAACGGCTGTAACAACAAAGTTTTTCACTGTAAAATTGGGCAACGTCAATGCTTTATGTCTTCTATCACGTAATTCATCAAGGTTACATCTACTGGGACAGTTACCATAGATCAGAAGATGTTCCATACCCTGATATTCGCCACGATCAGATCTCTTGGCGAATTCATCTATAAGGCCCCATTTGATCGGATTTGCCTTCACTAGTGCCACGGCAGTTTCGATGAGATTCAGGTTCCTCCAAAATTTTCGTCTCATGTTCTCGCATCTTCTGTAGCGAAATTTAGTCGTTTGAAGGCTCGGTCAGACCTTAGTTCAAGTATCTTTTACGGGATTTAAGTCTTCCAGTCCCCCAGGAAGCTCCAAAAAAAAAGTGGCGACCATCGAAGAAAAAGATGGTTCGGAAACTACGCGTCAAACATGTTCCAACGCTTTTCACAAGTTTTTCGACATACTGATGAGGATTTTACGTTGTCCAGTAGGGCGTGCTCTGTGAATTTAGGTGTTCATACAGACTAAACAGACCATTTCTAAAGAGATGAACATCTCAAGGCCCCAAAATATCCCGATACTACTCCATTCAGAATCCACCCGCCGAACAGGACATTCGCTAGCTGGTTTGGGAACTTTAACGCGAACACAATTACAAAAATAAAATCTTCGGCCCGTAACCCGTGAATAGGGTTCTGGTCTAACTGCAGGTGGAGTACAGCCTTCAGTTCGCCGCTGTGCCAGATGGAGGAGGGAGGCGAGGTCATCGCCCTGGCCATCTTTTAGCCCCGGAAATCTCCAGCACTTAATATGACAAAAGCAGAGAGGGCGCAGGGCCGTTCTGGAGGAACTGGAACGAAGAAAATTCCCCGCTCTTACTTGAGAATGAACCTGCTGCCTTCAGGGCTGGAGTACTGCGCTCAGTCCGCTAGGTCACCGAGACCACTCTAATACAAAACAACAGAACACTATCAACTATAAAAATACTAGTATTTGTCGATAATGTTCTGATAAGACCATCTTTTTACGTCTTTATGGATGTTTCACTTGCACCTGTTTTTTTTTTTTTTGGTTCATTCTGTAAAGATTTCCGTGATTTCTTCACTGTTTGTCCGGCTCCATAGCTAAGTGGTTAGTGCGGCTGATTGCCATGTGAAGGACGCGGGTTCGATTCCTTGAAGTGCCAGGGGTTTTTACTCAGTGGTAGGAGGAATGGGGTGCACCGAACCTCATGATGCCACGTACTTCAGGTCACCAAAAATGGATAACGACTTGGGGAGCGGGGTGTCCACCCAGCTCCCCTCCATACCGCATCCAATGACGCCATTGGCAGAGGTTGACACAGCGGTCGGTCGGTACCGACGGGCCGCCGGCTTATTACGGCTGCAGGAACAAAACGTCAGAGCAACTTACGGGACAACTGATGGAGCAAATACACTGAAGGGGAAAAGTTGCAACAACAAAAATTAGTTATTGTAGAGTAATAAATTTTAGGGAGTATGTTTGTCTAGGTAACACATTTAAGTGATTAGTACTGCAAGATTATACTTTAATGTAAGGGCGAAATAAGACATTGCAAATGTGAAATGATGGTACTTTAGTGACCGGTGTAGCCGCCAAAATATTGAATGTAAGCGTTAAAACGTGCATACCTTGTGCTGTATGCATTTCTTGTGCTGTACTGTTGTCGGATGTAAGTTTGTGGCATAGTCTCATACCTGTTGCACTTGGTCGGTCAATACAGGAAACCTTAACGCTGTTTGTGGATGACGGAGGAATTGTCGTCCGATGATCTCCCATGTGTTCTCAATTGGATACAGATCTGGTGTTCAACAAGGTCAAGGCAACACGCCGACACCCTGCAGAGCATGCTGCGCTACAACACCGGTATGTGTGCATGAATGGCAGCATAACAGGTCGAATCACCAGATTGGTGAACACATTTTCAGTCACGGTGAGTGGTATAACCACGAGAGTGCTCCTCCTGTCATATGGAATACCACCCCAGGCCATAGCTCCAGGTGTAGGTCCGGTGCGTTAGCACACAGACTGGTTTGTTGCCGGCCCTCAAGTGGCCACCTCCCAACCAACACACGGCCGTCATTGGCGCCGATGCAAAGCCAGCTTTCATCAGATAATGCAACAAAGCTCCGCCCTGCCCTTCAATGAGCTCCCACTTGGCGCGAATGAAGTCGCATTTGGGTTGGGTTGTCTGGGGGAGGTGTAGTGGCGTGGCAAGACAGCCAAGCCGCTCGGAGGTAGCCGAAAGGCACGCGTTAAGCTCACGCAGATTGGCGTGAAGTCTGGAACAAGGTAAAGTATTTATCCTATAAAGAAAAGAACGTAGTTCTTGGAATACTTAACTTTAATCCACAATTGGAGAACATCGCTCTTGTTTAGACATTATTAATCTGAATATAAACTGGTAATGGCGCCTTGCTAGGTCGTAGCAAATGACGTAGCTGAAGGCTAAGCTAACTATCGTCTCGGCAAATGAGAGCGCGTTGGTCAGTGTAGCATCGCTAGCAAAGTCGGCTGTACAACTGGAGCGAGTGCTAGGACGTGTCTCTAGACCTGCCGTGTGGCGGCGCTCGGTCTGCAATCACTGACAGTGGCCACACGCGGGTCCGACGTATACTAACGGACCGCGGCCGATTTAAAGGCTACCACCTAGCAAGTGTGGTGTCTGGCGGTGACACCACAGGAGGAGACCAGGCAGCGAGGTCATCGGTCTCATCGGATTAGGAAAGGACGGGGAAGGAAATCAGCCGTGCCCTTTCAAAGGAACCATCCCGGCATTTGCCTAGAGTGATTTAGGGAAATCACGGAAAACCTAAAACAGGATGGCCGGACGTGGGATGGAACCGTTGTCCTCCCGAAAGCGAGTCTAGTGTGCTAGCCATTGCGCCACCTCGCCCGGTATGTCGCATTTGGGTTTGGTTTCGGCTCAGTGGAATGCAAGCTACAGGGAGGCTGGCTCGGAATTGTCCCTGAAGTAACCAATTTCTACTAGTACGTTGTGCTACTGTGCTGCCAACCGCTACTCAAATTGCTGCTGTAGATACAGTGCGATGCCCCAGAGCCATACGCCGAACACGATGGTCTTCCCTCTCGGTACTGCCACGCGACCGTCCGGAACCCGGTCTTTATCTGACCGTGCATTCCTGTGACAGTGGCTACATTCTCACCCAGTATTTCTGCAATACTGCAGGAGGATCATTCAGTTTCTCGCAGCTCTGTTCTACGACCTCGTTCAAACTCTGTGAGGTGTTGACAATGGCCTCTTCGTCTTTTCAAAGGCATTCTTGGCTAATATCAACTTACAACGTCCAACCTCAAAGGTAACTAAAGCCCACAACCGTTTCAGTGTATATTTAAAGCAAACCAGATTTGCATCAACCTCAAAGGTAACTAAAGCTCACAACCGTTTCAGTGTATATTTAAAGCAAACCAAATTTGCATCCGCATAGTTTCGCTATTGGCGAGAAACCTGAATAGACATCATCTATTAGATGTAGAAACATACGTACCAACATTTCGTTTATCTCACAGAACACATTCTTGGTGTTGCGATTTTTTTACGTCAGTGTGGTACCTCATAACAGTTGACGGGAAATGCCTCGTCGTGCAGTTGCGAGCAGAAAAGACAGACCAATCAGTGACGAGCGTACTATACCGTGTGTATTTAACAAACCTTCCACGAGCTAATGATTCTCGGTTATAAATAGCTCGGATACCGGTTAAACCAGCTCAGTGCAATTGTTTAAATTATATTGTTCAAAGCTACGGACACATTAATCCCTATCCCTACCTACGGCTGGTTTCCATTGAAGGGACGTTTTTGTGCTGTTTACTCGGTAAACATCAATTTTTAAATCGTATCAAACGTTAGCCGTTATTTGAGGAAGAACCTTCTGAGAATTTACGTATGAAACACAGAATTAAAACGTAATTCACCAGCAACAGCTGTTGACAAGTATTGCTTTATTATACAACCAGTTTCGGTCCCCAGACTATCATCAGGTATCATGAAATATTTACAACAGCTTACAAGGTGATACAAGATGAGTGGCGTCAAATAATATAAAATTCATCATTCGTCACTGTTACCAAATAGTAATAAATTATGAATTGCGTTCTTACTGTTAATAGTGTTAGTTCATGTTACTATCAGTTACCCTGCAGGCCCGAATCCTTAATGAAACTAACTCCAATGTATAAAACAGCTTCAAAAGTTTCAGATTGTGTTTAAAATTTCTTGGAAATCGTTTGACCTTACTATCAGGTCATTTTCTTTTTGATGACCACTGTATAGGGCCTTCCAGGTCAACGTTCAAGCTCCTCGTGCTGTTGAAGAACACTCTGATATACATGATTTGGTGACGAATTTCACACGGGTAACAATTGTGACACGCTTCGCAACTGGCCGCTGAGAAACGGCTCCAGAGATATGTTACAAGGTCCACTTTGGTGAGATATTTTCACAGAGCTGGCAAGTATCCGCCGCATCTCATGATTGTAAAATATGCGGCTAATGAGTATCTTTGTACCTGTAATGTTTTTAGTAGGCACGTGTACAAAGCTTACGAGTTGACTGGGAAAGGCCGTTCGTCAGAGTTGACTGGTGTATCCTCCAGAAGACCTTGGAAGATGATGTAGACAGAAAGGACGGAAGACATATAAAAGGAACTCAAGTCGAAAAGCGGTATTAAGGATTAACAAGGAGGAAGCATATGAAACGTGTGATGAAGGGGTATTTGACAAGACTGCTATTTGTACATCGGGCTTAGTCTTGATGAAGGTATGCAGCCGCAATCACAATCAATATAAAAATGACTCTAAAAATACTGATAGGCTGCTGAAATGACGGAGATCTAGATGGTAGTGAATCCTTTATTGCGCTGACGCGTTTCGGACAAAGCCCATTACCTGGGCGCCTACTAAAATATACAAAAAACAATAAATGTAACAGCGACGTAGCATTTCAACTTGTTGAAAATTGGTAGAGAAACTAAACGAAAGGAAATACACACCACTTCGTACAAAAGAGGTTAAATTAGACGCATAATGGCGTCCATACAAAACTTACAAACAACAATTGTTGTCGAATACAGTAAGTGAAGCAGATTAGTCGAAACCAAAACCTGAAGTGAGATTGGTTCAGTACGAAGCCATAATGAAAGCACAGGGCACATACGCTGAGCGCCCTCTACATCGTACGATGCGTCGTAAGTTTAAGAAATGGAATCAATAAAAACAATTTTAATGGTTAGTCATTTTTCATAAAAATTAGAAAATGTCAACATGTAAAAAGAGCCACCTGAAACTTTCTAAGTTTCTCTTGAAACAAATACGCCACAGTTGTCAGAGGAAAACTTACGATAATCCCACTAGAGGATCTCACTACTGACGTGGTCGCTTTTGTGGTACTGGTGTTATGGTGTGGGGTGGGATAATGTTGCATGGGCGTACTGACGACCAAAGTTTTGAACATGGTACAATCACTGCTGCCTTGTAGTATGATATCGGCTTATCAAAGGCTGAGGGAGTTAACTATGAAAGCAAAACCTCAATTACGTTAGTCCTAGGAAGCCAGTAAAAGAGCTTATTTGTAGTTCCTTTCAAGACACATAAGAGCCTCGGAATGCGATCAACTAAGAGCCTCGATTAGGATACTTAAGACACCAGCATGAGCAGACTCATGTCAGGTATGATGGTTCACGGCCTGATGATAGACAGGGTCTTGCAAAAATGCAAAAATCCCAGAGAAGGCTTACACCGAGTGGGATCATAAACTTACTCAGCTGCACAGGAAAATGTGAAGAACTAATGGACCTTAGGGAAAGGAGAAAATTAATGATACTGGGGATGAGTGAAGCAAAATTGAAATGGAAAGGCATGAAGAAATTAAGGAAACAGTACGCATTGTATTGCCATGGAAATAACAAAGAGATGAAGAATGGTGTCGGTTTCATCTTGAATAAAGGTCTAGAAGGAGTCTCTGACATTCATTACATTAGCGAGAGAATAATAAAGAAGACTGTACATTTAGGGAAAGAAAAACTAACTTTAGCACAGGTGTATGCATCTCAAACTGGATATCGTCAAGAGGATAAGAACCAGTTTCTTGCAGATTTGGAAAAAGTCATTAGTAAAGAGAGTGATCATTACAGGAGATTGGGACATATGGAACAGGATATGAGAATGTAATGGGATCCCATGGATATGGTAGAAGAAATATAGAACGTGAGCATTTCCTTGACTTCTGTATGATTAATGTGTTGGTGGTGAAAAACAGTTGGTTTGAGAAGAGACAGAGCCATAAGATAACACGGTACAGTTGGGATGGATTACGAAAGACTGTAATTGATTATTTCATCACAGATGAAGATAGGAGTAGAATGGTAACTGATACCAGAGTAATCGCTAGCGAGAGCCTTGACAGTGATCACCGTCTATTAGTAGCGGACCTGAGAAACTTCTATGTGCCAAAAGTACAGAACAAGAAAACACCAAAAATCAAAATATGCAAACTCCAGAAAACAGAAAAGAGAGCTGAATATCAGAACCGGATAAAATTCCTGTAACCAAGAGATGATAGGAAAAATGGAGAGGCAGAATGCACCAGACTAAGGTACACATTGATAAAGGAAGCCGCTGAAGTTTGTGGAAAGACAAGTATAATGACAAGAGAAAAGGAAACACCTTGGTGGAATGGAAGTGTGAGAGCAGGAAACAGGGAAATAAACCTCTTCAGGAAAGAGAGGGATCGGGAGAAAACCGGAACATATTAGAGATGAGGAAAAGATAAGAAACCTCGAACAAATGAACCAAATCAAGAAACTGGAAGTTAAAAGAACAGTTGTAGAAGAAAAGAGCAAGGCATGGAAGATATTCACTCAGAAATTGGAGGAGGAAGCTAGAGGCAATAAGAAACTGTTGTATACCGTTATCAGAAGTAAAAGGAAACTAAATTACCATAAAACACTTGAAGATGAAAATGGAAATCTGGTTAGGACAGAAAGTGACATGAGAGAAGTCATGAAAAAACATTTTGACCAACTATTAAATAGAACACTTGAAGAACTAAATACAGAACTGGAAATACACACTTACTATGAAGAAACTTCCATCACCTGGGCAGAAACAGAGACCGCCTTAAAATCTATGCCTACAGAAAAATCTTCAGGTGCAGAGGAAGCGAACACGGACATGATAAGGGTAGCAGGTATCCAAGGCATACGTCGGGGTACTCAGTGCCATATTGGCAGATAACAACACACCAGCGGATTGGAGCAAGGGTGTAATAATTCCCCTGTGTAAGGGGAAACACCAACTATAGAGGAATAACCCAGTTGTCTCATGGACTGAAAATATTTGAGAAGATCATAGAAAAGAGACTGAGAACTATCATAGAACCGCAGCTGGAGGAGGACAATATGGCTTCAGAAGTAACAGATCAACAATAGATCTAATTTTTAGCACCCACATGTTGATGGAAAAGTATTGGGAGAAAGGCAAGAACCTGGTCATTGTATTCCCGGGTACAGAAAAAGACTATGATAGTGTTATATTGGATAAGATCTGGGAATGCCTGAGGAAAAAGAATGTGCCTCAAGAACTAAAAAGAAAACGTCAGATGTTGTAAAAAGGCTGTACTAGCTGTGTACAAATTGGGGAAGGGCGATCATCATGGTTTTAGACCAAGAGTGGACCGAGCGAGGTGGCGCAGTGGTTAGACACTGGACTCGCATTCGGAAGGACGACGGTTCAATCCCGCGTCCGGCCATCCTGATTTAGCTTTTCCGTGATTTCCCTAAATCACTCCAGGCAAACGCCGGGATGGTTCCTCTGAAAGGGCACGGCCGACTTCCTTCCCCATCCTTCTCTAATCCGATGAGACCGATGACCACGCTGTCTGTTCTCCTTCCCCAAACCAACCAACAAAGAGTGGAGTTCAGCAAGGAAGTGCATTGTCCCCACTACTATTCATCACTGTTATGGATACTATAATCAAGAACGTCAAGGAGAAGTCAGGTGAACTGAATGCATTTGCCTTTGCTGATGAAATCATGATATGGAGTGAAACTGAATAGGAAGTACAGACCAGACTCGAAGAATGGAAATCTCAGTTCCAGAAATATAGCCTCAACATCAGCAACACCAGGACAGTGGTGGTGGCAGTCAACAGAGAAGGACAACAAGCAAGTGTAAAACTAGGAGACCACAAACTAGAGTGTGTGGACAGTTTTCCTTACCTTGGAAGTGTAATCTCCAGTGATAATTTGGTCAGAAATGAAATCACCAACAGAGTGCAAAAAGTATCTGAATTCTACCAACAAGTAAAATCATGTTTATGGAATGACTTGATTCCTAAACCGGCCAAACTGATGATGTTTAATAGCTATTTCACACCAAATATTGACCTATGGTATAGAAACATGTTCCCTCACAAAAAGTGAATCATCAAGACTGCAAGCATCAGAGACGAAATTTCTTCGATCCACCATCCAGAAGACCAAGATCGACAAGTTAAGGAGTGAGGAAGTAAGGAAAGAAGCCGGAATAAAAACACTCCTATTAGATCGAATTGGCACATCTAGACTTCGATGGCCGGCCAGGGTGGGCGAGCGGTTCTAGGCGCTACAGTCTGGAACCGCGCGACCGCTACGGTCGCAGGTTCGAATCCTGCCTCGAGCATCGGCGTGTTTGATGTCCTTAGGTTAGTTATGTTTAAGTAGTTCTAAGTTTTAGGGGACTGATGACCTCAGATGTTAAGTCCCATAGTGATCAGAGCTATTTGAACCATGGACTTCGATGGTACGGGCATGTGATGAGAATGGAGCCAAACAGAACAGCCGAAATAAATTTGTAAAGACAGGTGGGTGGGGAAAGACCTCAAGGAAGACCTCGAACTCGATGGATGGACTTGATTAAGGCTGATCTAGTGACCAGAGGCTGGACAGTGGATGGTGTTCTCCATGAACAGGTGTATTTGGACAGGACGAAGTGGAAGAGGCTCATTACCAGTACCCAGACATAGTATTCGGGAAGACGACGGTTCAATCCCGCGTCCGGCCAGGCTAAATCGCTCCAGGCAAATGCCGGGATGGTTCCTTCGAAAGGGCACGGCCGACTCCTTTCCCAGTCCTTCCCTAATCTGATGAGACCGCTGACCTCGCTGTCTGGTCTCCTCCCCCAAACAACCCCCAACCCCAACCAGTACCCGGAAAACTGGAACTGTTAAATGATTATAATGATAATGATGATGACAATCAAAGGTCAACGTTATTCTGGCTATGCACTCCATCGTCACTTGCGTCTTTTAAGGAATGCATTCGGCCATGACATCACTTTTATGGATGATAATGCGTAACCGAACCGAACAGCGCAAGTGGAAGAGCTGTTTGAACGAAAGAGTATTTGGCAAATGGACTGGCCTGCCCGTTTTCCCATCTTAAATCTCACCAAGCAAATGTGGATTGCGTTACGGGGACATGCACCATTCACCTTCCAGCAGTTTTCAACCGCGCTGCTGGAAGAAAAGATCTCATTGCCAGTCTTCTGCGCAGAGCATGAATTGCCGTCTGTGGTGATCACACACTATTAAGAACCATGCGCCGCCTTTTGCAGTGTCCAGATGGCCATCATAAATCGCGGTAACATCAGTGTAATTATTTTCTTTGACTAAAAGTGTCATTTCTAATCGTCCCCTTGCATATTTCTTGCGGTTATCTTCGATTACCTTCTTTACCATAGTATAGCAGTTGGTTCTACATATGGTCTAAGTTTCATCGAGCTTACCTGTCAATGACTCATCGTGCGAGAGCTACCAGTGCATATGATTTTGTTCTTCGCCTTCACTTCGAAAGAAATATAAAATCCAAGGTTACACCTAACAATATTTTGTTTCTTCCTCCAACAGGTAATTGTCTTACTAGCTTCCATGTGGAGTCTTAATCATTATATTCAGCTCTTAAACTGCCTAGACAATCCCTAACAAATAATTGTGTACTAACGCTTTATGATGAGAATTAAGACTTCGATTGCAATTACAAAGTGTCGATAAATTCGTTCCCTTGAGTTCGGAGCAGACGATGTCAAACGACCTACAAACCAGGAAAAGACATTTCGTTTAGTGTCACGGAAAAATTTCCAATCTGGCCGCGAAACAAGGTCGACGTTTTGCAACATTTATGGCTGCTCTAGAGATGCCAGCATCATAGAGACCTAAGGAGTGATCACTGCCGCACAGTACGCCAAACGTATCACATTCTTCTAACTTCGGTGTATTGGGTATACAAGTACACAAGGCAATGCGAAGAGTTTTGCTGAGGTAGATGATTAGGGAAAACAATCCCGTAATGTTGGAATTCAGCGATGCGCTTTTTGCCAGTCACGTTAATTAAACATCTAGGCTTAACATTATAAAGTGACATGAACTGGAACGAACACGTAAGGTCGGTTGTAGGGAACAAGAATGGCAGACTTCAATTGATCGGATGCTTTTAGAAAAGTGTAGCTCATCTTTAAATGAGAGCGCCTACAGAATAGTTATGCGGCTCGTTCTTGAGTACTTCTCCGCTGTTGTAGTGAATCCCGCCAGGTGTTATTAAAGGAAGACATGGCACCAATGAAAGGCTTTCTGCTAGATTTACTACCTGTACGTTCGATCAACACGCCTGTATTCCATCAGTAGATCTAGAATTCAGATGGAAATTCTCGCAGGGAAGAAGTCATTCTTTTCGCAATACGCTACTGAGACAGTTTAAAGAACAGGCTATTGTGACACATTACAGACCGATCTTACTACCGCCAAAACACATTTCCACAAGTTTAGGTGACCAAGAACTGCACACCTTCACATTCTCAGCTAAATTGTGGTGTAAACTATTTCC
This sequence comes from Schistocerca americana, assembly GCF_021461395.2. Lineage (NCBI taxonomy): Eukaryota > Metazoa > Arthropoda > Insecta > Orthoptera > Acrididae > Schistocerca > Schistocerca americana. The sequence goes on from NC_060119.1 coordinate 90,395,406, forward strand.
CCAGCAATGGGATATGAACTGCATGTCACCGAACTGAGCGCCTACCTGTCAGCTGGGTTTAGCAACCATGGCCGATATTCCTAATGCTAAGCATGAAATTTTAATGAGAGCCGCGTCGATAAAACTGGGTCTTGTTTTCTCGTCTGGGTAACCGCTGTCATGCAGTTGACAGCTTTTACGTTCTACACTTCGGAAGACCTGTCGCCAGGCACAGATGCTAATGAAAGTAACGAGGCGAGGAAAGCAATGGTGCAGAATATCGACAAAACGACAGTTTATTCCGTCGCCTGGGTTCTTTGAACTCGGAAAGCGTGTTAACGGCTTTTCGAAACGCCCACGACAAACCTACGCACCCGACGATAAGCTGGCTTCACGAGTGCGTGGTGGGCGAGATCTGTTTTTCCGCCCGTCTGTCCAAACACTCTTCGACAGTAAAGGGGAGCGTGCCTCAGAACTAAACGCGTGCGAGGCTCGTGAACGTCGATTTGAAAGGAAGAATGATAATCACATGTCAACGTAATACTGGTTTCATCACCTCCGCTCTTGGGTGAGCATACGCATATCGCACATTATGTCGCCCATCTGTTTACACAATCAGGCCACTATTTAATAAGGAGGGGTTTTAATTTGCGATACACTTACCTTACAGTTCATATGTTCTTGTTGGTATTGGTATGGAGAACAGTTGTTCCAAGGGAGCAGTGACTTCAACGAAGTTAACATAAGGCAGCGGGCTAAGTTTTAAGACTTCTATGCAAAGGCTGTATGGCCGAATAATAAATTAAAAATTGGAACAGCAAGCAGAAAATATAGGAGAGTAAATTGGGTTTAAGGCTCATATAGCACGCGAGACAATACATTATGCCACAAACAGCTAACGGAAAAAGTAACACCATATGGAAAACAGATGCGTATAATATTTATAGACTTGAAAAGGGCTTGTGACAGGGTATCTTCCCGTTTTTTTGAGGCATCAGTCCTGTGACTGGTTTGATGCGGCCCGCCACAAATTCCAATCCTGTGCCAATCTCTTCATCTCAGAGTAGTCTGTTTTCCTGTACGATGTTTACCTTCTAAAGCTCCTTCTAGCACCATGGAAGTTACTCCGTGATGTCTTAACAGATGTCCTACCATCCTGTACCTTCTTGTCGGTGTTTCCCGTACATTCCGTTCCCCGCCGATCCTCCACAGAACTTCCTCATCAGTCCACATAATTTTCAACATCTTTCTGTACCACCACATGTCAAATACTCCGATTCTCTTCTGTTCCGGTTTTCATACAGTCCATGTATCACTATTATACAAGGCTGGGCCCTATTTTGTCTGGACCAGAGGTGGGATTCCCCTTACACGTCGGTCAGGCGGCCTGAGGATTGCGTAACGTAGCGCTGAAAGTGGTTGCTCAAATGTTATAGCACTGGAAATTTGTACAGCGGAAAGAGTTTTTATTCGAAATTCTATATTGACACACGTCTCTACTGACACACAACTACTAATATAATAATGGACTTATAGATACTAAATGATGTGAATAGTCGTTTTATTGTCCCTTCCCCCAAAGATTTTAGATATTCTGACGGAATGTTATCTATCGCTACTGTCTCATTCTATCGCAAGTCTTCCAAAGTTAAATTCTGACTCTAATACTAGGTCCCCTATCTCTTCTAATTGACTCCTGCTTCTTCTTCTGTCACTTTACCAGACAGGTCCTTGCCTTTATAGAGGTCTTCGGGGTGCTATTTCCACCTATCCGCTCTCTCTTCCGAATTTAAACGTGGAATTTCTTTGCATTCTTAACGTTACCAATCTTGTTTTTAATTTCACCGAAGGTTGCTTTGACGTTTGTGTATGCTGAGTCAGTCCTTCCGACAAGCATTTCACTTCCGGCATCTTGACTTTTTCATGCAGTCATTTCGCCTAAGCTTCCCTGCGCTTCCTGTTTCTTTCATTCCTAAGTGACTTGATTTCTGTATACCTGAATTTCCTGGAACACTTTCGTACTTCCTTCTATCGTCGATCAACTGAAGTATTTCTTCTGTTACTCATGGTTTCTTCCTGTTACCTCCTTTCCTCCTCTGCTTCTCTTTCCAACTTCTGTCATAGCTCTTTTTCACAGATGACCGCACCTCTTCAACAAATTAAACTTGCGTAATGCAATGAAAGACAAAAAAATTGTTCCCTGCAAGACCCGCAACTTACACTACTGGCCATTAAAATTGCTACGCCACGAAGATGACCTGCTACAGACGCGAAATTTAACCGACAGGAAGAAGATGGTGTGGTATGCAAATGATTAGCTTTTCAGAGCATTCACACAGGGTTGGGGCCGGTGGCGAAACCTACAACGAGCTGACATGAGGAACGTTTCGGCTCGCAGACCGTGGCTGCGTTTACCCTTGACGCTGCATCACAGACAGGAGCGCCTGCAATGGTGTACTCAACGACGAACCTGGGTGTACGAATGGCAAAACGTCTTTTTTTCGGATGAATCCAGGTTCTGTTTACAGCATCAAGATGGTCGCATCCGTGTTTGGCGACATCGCGGTGAACGCACATTGGAAGCGTGTATTCGCCATCGCCATACTGGCGTATCACCTGGCGTGATGGTATGGGGTGACATTGGTTACACGTCTCGGTCACCTCTTGTTCGCATTGACGGCACTTTCAGCAGTGGACGTTACATTCATTTCAGATCTGTTACGACCCGTGGCTCTACCCTTCATTCGATCCCTGCAAAACCCTACATTTCAGCAGGATAATCCACGACCGCATGTTGAAGGTCCCATACGGGCCTTTCTGGATACAGGAAATGTTCGACTGCTGCCCTGGCCAGCACATTCTCCACATCTCTCACCAACTGAAAACGTCTGGTCAATGGTGGCCGAGCAACTAGCTCGGAACAATACGCCAGTCACTACTCTTGATCAACTGTGGTATCGTGTTGAAGTTGCATGGGCAGCTGGACCTGTACACGCCATCCAAACTCTGTTTGACTCAATGCCCAGGTGTATCAAGGCCGTTATTACGGCCAGAGGTGGTTGTTCCGGGTACTGATTTCTCAGGATCTATGCACCCAAACTGCGTGAAAATGTAATCAGATGTCAGTTCTAGTATAATATATCTGTCCAATGAATGCCCGTTTATCATCTGCATTTCTTTTTGGTTTAGCAATTTTAATGGTCAGTAGTGTACTTAATGCCATTATATGAAATCTTCTTTATACTTTCGACCAAATTAGCTGCAAATTGTTTATTTCTTGTTGATTCCGTAAGTTCACGAGAAGCTTGTTTCGGCACATGTGCCATTATCAAATGTTTCTGTTGACGTTACATTTATGTATACCATTTTATACTACGTCTTCGTAATAGTACTGTGAGAATGGTTATTATCGCTTCATCTAGGTGGAGTGACGTTCGTAAATCATCTTGGAACGTAACTTGTTTTGTGTTCTGCTTTCTTAACACAGGTCACGTACTTACTTTCTGTAGATGAATAATAGTATCTCTGACTACCTACGATATAGCTTCGCAGACTTGAGTCGGGCTCGGCCACAGAGGGATAACATCTCATTTTGTAGAGAGAGCAACTACTCGTTCCCGTAGGAATGATGACGCAGTAGTAGAGCCGGCTGGTGTGGCCGTGCGGTTAAAGGCGCTTCAGTCTGGAACCGCGTGACCGCTACGGTCGCAGGTTCGAATCCTGCCTCGGGCATGGATGTGTGTGATGTCCTTAGGTTAGTTAGGTTTAATTAGTTCTAAGTTCTAGGCGACTGATGACCTCAGAAGCTGAGTCGCATAGTGCTCAGAGCCATTTTGCAGTAGTTGTTTTTCCAGCTGACAAGAGAAATTCCGCGGTTGTACTGACACGGGATGATTACATCATTAAAATGGAATTACTATGTTGTGGGTTGGCAAGAGGGCCAACCCGGTATACTAGAGGAAGCCGAAAGGCACGCGTTTTAGCTCACGCAGGCTGGCGTGAGATCTGGAACAGGTCAAGGAAATTATACTAGCAAAAATTGACGTAGCTGTGGAATACTTAACTTTAATCCATGAATGGTGAACATCGCTCTTGACGGTACATGTTTTACAGCATCAATAGTAACTGGTAATTGCGCCTTGCTAGGTCGTAGCAAATGACGTAGCTGAAGGCTATGCTAACTATCGTCTCGGCAAATGAGAGCGTATTTTGTCAGTGAACCATCGCTAGCAAAGTCGGCTGTACAACTGGGGCGAGTGATAGGAAGTCTCTCTAGACCTGCCGTGTGGCGGCGCTCGGTCTGCAATCACTGATAGTGGCGACACGCGGGTCCGACGTATACTAACGGACCGCGGCCGATTTAAAGACTACCACCTAGCAAGTGTGGTGTCTGGCGGTGACACCACATACTACAAACGACCCAGCTTACAGAAGATTATCTACTGATTAAGGGCAACACACTTTCACTTTTGAAAAAGAGCCCGTTGTCGGATGATTTATGCAAGAAACTTCGCTCTGGAGCTGCCGTTCCGCCTAGATTGTAGGGCACCTCTATGCCCTACTGTTAGTAATTTAGGTGCACCCACTTATAACTGGCGAAGTATTTAAGATCTGTTCTCAGCCGACAAGTGTGAACGCCAAATCTGCGATAAGGTTGGATTTTATTCGACGGTTGATGTGGTGTCACCGCCAGACACCACACTTGCTAGGTAGTAGCCTTTAAATCGGCCGCGGTCCGTTAGTATACGTCGGACCCGCGTGTCGCCACTATCAGTGATTGCAGACCGAGCGCCGCCACACGGCAGGTCTAGAGAGACTTCCTAGCACTCGCCCCAGTTGTACAGCCGACTTTGCTAGCGATGGTTCACTGACAAATTACGCTCTCATTTGCCGAGACGATAGTTAGCATAGCCTTCAGCTACGTCATTTGCTACGACCTAGCAAGGCGCCATTACCAGTTACTATTGATGCTGTAAAACATGTACCGTCAAGAGCGATGTTCACCATTTATGGATTAAAGTTAAGTATTCCTCAGCTACGTCCTTTTTTGCTAGTCTAATTCCTTGACCTGTTCCAGACCTCACGCCAGCCTGCGTGAGCTAAAACGCGTGCCTTTCGGCTTCCTCTCATAGTGGGTTGGCTGTCTTGCCAATCCACAACAGTTGAAATCTTTGAGCCTTAGTCCTTCGGATTTACTAGTGAGTTTTGACGTGGTATCAATTTACACGAGTCCCTGAGCAAGAGTCTCCGAGCTCGATTAGGAAAATCTTGGATGAAGAGTTGGTGAAGCTTTGTCGCCTTGTGCTGACATCCACTTGTTTTTCGTTTAATGGCAACATTTTTGACTGAGTGGCGGAGTAGTTATGAGCAGTCCTTTATCGCCCATAGTCGTCAACTTATTTTCTAAGGACTTCGAGGATAAGGCACTGAAGACTCCAGTTTTGCAACCAACGCGCTTCTGGCGATTCTTAGATGACACCTTTTTCGTCTGGCCTCATGTATGTAACGCTCCCAACAGGTTTTTGGACCACTTCAACCGTCTTCATCCCAGCGTTGAAGTTACCATGGTGAATGAAAGTGATGAAGGCTCTCATTTTTGGACGTCATGGTTTACAAAAAACAAGATAGTACACTGGGACATGGTGTTCACCGAAAGCCAACATATAAGGATCGGTATCTGCATGCTAAGAGCTACCATCCACCATACCAACTTTAATGGCGTCCTTTGGATTCTGGTACGCGCAGCGTATGCTATTTCCGAATAGGACAATTTAACCCAAGAACCTGCACATTTGATGACTGTTTTTAAGGAAAATAGTCACTGTGAGAAGCAGATTCGTCGGGCTATAATGTATAACTTCCCCGGAGGTGCACAAAGATGAGCCTCGATCTATGGCCTTTCCTACTTACGCTGGAGGCATATTGTTAAAGACTGTAGGATTCTTAAGGAGTTTTAACATTAACAGTGTATTCTGTCTAGCTTCCAAGATTAGGACACTACTCTGCTGTATGCGAGACGATTTGGGGTTTAGAAAGGCTGGCACATACAAAATTCCATGTCAGCGTGCTAAGGTTTATATCGTCCGCTAGATTCATACGGTTCAGGACAGCTGCATGAACGTCCCAGTCATATGAGACTACAACAGCTGGCAAAATCGGCGGTAGCAGAAAGTTGCTTAAAGGAGAGACACAGGATGAAATTTGACGAGACTGTAATATTTGCCAGTACTTCCGGTTTTTGGAACAGTGTTTATGTAGGGACAATTGAAATTATGCTGGCACACAATTTGATTAACAGAGACAACGGTTCCCCTCCTAGCAGGACGTGGAACTCTACTTCAAAACAGAACGTTGTTTAGTACTTGAAATAATTCAATTTTCACGAAGTGGCAAAATGGCAACTTCGACCGACATGAGCAGGCGAAGTGGCCACTAAGTTTTAAACTCAAAATGATGGATAAAAACTGTTTTAATAAAGAACTAATTATAGTTTATTGTGAAACATGATTTGAATTATACTTTTCACAAACAAAAATCAAACTTTGTTTCTCAACTCTTGTGCAGAGTTTGTGAGTCGACAGAGAACACATTTGGTACTTAAACCACTGCTCTTCTGACCTGAATTTGAAATGTTTCCTTAGCTATACGTGCATTCAGTATATTCATTGTTTTAGTCAAAAAGAGTTCTTGTAAGGCTGTGTTTCCTGCTCTTCATACTCTTCTTTTAACTGCCTTTCTACTCTTCAGGTGCTTTCCTTTTATCTTCGATTTTACAGTACATTCTTTTACTTCTCTTTCTTTATTTGCCACTTCTAGGTCACTGATATAAAGACTTGCTGTGAGTATGGCCGTAGTGACCTTCTTTCGGCCACTCTTTTACGTTTTCCAGCCAAACAAAGTGGCCAGAAGCCATCGCCGAGATGTCCACTATGTCGGCATTGACGCCTTTACATAGAAGCTGTAAACACCCTAATAGCATGAACGAAATTTCAATGACTAAAGTAAGATTATGCAGTCAAGATATAACACATTCACCGCAATTTCATTAAAAATATGTAAGTCACATTTCCTCTCCATGAGAAACATGCAAATTGATATCTTACCTTACATCAGCACAACTACATCCATAAAAACTATCGTAACTCCGAGGAGTGGCACAGAAAGCATGTTAGACTTGATGGGGTGACTCGACCTTCCAGGGGGAATACATTGAGGCATTTCCCACGCAATGCCAGCACCTTGTAGCGCCCTGGACCCCAAGAGCCAGTCTGCCAACCATTGTAACTTTGCCGGCTCTCCCCAGCGTCCCACTAAATACAAATTACGCACAAACCAGCTGTTACTGAGTACTGTAGGGTGTTTAAAACAATGTCTGTATTGCATAAGAAAAAGACTGATGCTTCAGACATACTTAGAACGCAGAAGAAGGTGAACTGATCTAATTTTCATGAAACAAATATACTGTGCCAGCCATAAACACCCCTGCCCATTTGATCGCTCATAGCCTTCTATATATCCATGATCCGTAGCATTTTTCCTAAGTTCAAAAAGGATTAGCGCAAAATGGTAGCATATAGGGTATTCGAGGGTTGGAACTTTAATAGTGGTAACTATTTACTTACAGCTCGTACAAAACAAATACTTGTTTCAAAGTTTTACTGACCTTCAAAGTAGTCACCAGCATTATTGTGTATAGCCCGTTGCCAGCGATGTGGAAGTCGTAGGATATTCTTAGCAGTGCCAGTTGTGTTGACAGTTCGAGCGGCACGGTCTATTGCCCGACTAATTTGTAGCAGTTCTGAAGGTAGCCCCGTGAAGTGTTTCCTTCGGTTTAGAAATAGAGTTGACCTCACTAGGGCTGAAGTCAGGGGAGTGCAGTAGGTGGTATAGCACTTAGCAGCCCCATCAGTCAAAGAAATCAGTAACAGCTTGCACCGTACGTGGTTGAGCATTGTCCTGCAAAATGATGGTCAGGTCCTGCAAAAAGTGTCATCATTTCTGTCTCTAAGCTGGTCGTAGGTTGTGTTCCAAAAATGAACGGCATAGAGACAGAAGTGCATTTGTGCCTTGAGAATGGCAGGTTGCGCTCCTGTCGAAATATCGGCGATGTCCGACGACGTCACCCGGCAGCAAACCCGTAAGTTATTCGAACATTCGATTCGCCGGGAAAAGTTAAGGTCTCACAGAAGTGATGACACTTTCTGCAGGGCCTGACCATCATTTTGCAGGACAATGCTCAAGCACGTACAGTGCAAGCTGTTACTGATTTGTTTGATTGATGAGGCTGCACTCTACTGGCATAAGCCCTTGTGAGTTCAACTCGGTTTCTAAATTGAAGGAAACACTTCACGACATTCGCTTCAGAACTGCTACCAATTCGTCGGGCAATAGACAGCGCCGCTCGAACTGTCAACACAACTGGCACTGCCAAGAGTATCCTGCGACTTCCACATCGCTAGTAACTGGTTATACACAATGCTTGTGACTACTTTGAAGGTCAGTAAAACTTCGGAACACGCATCTATTTTGTACGAGCTGTGAATAAATAGTCGCCACTATTAAAGTTCCAACCCTCGTAGATACTCCAATTCTCAAGACTGCGTATTACTTTAGAGGGAAATATGTGTCCCATTAATTAAGGAAGGGTTAAAAGCAGCGCAACCTCATTCGGTTTATCCCTGTAGTGCTGTGCAGTATGCGTAAGCTTCTCACGCAGTTTAAAATAATATGCGTCTCATACATATTTTCCATTGTGTCTGACTTTCGTTCCTATTCCATGCACGGAGTATTTATATTCTATACACATAGCATTATCCCAGTTTGTGTAGAAATCTTGACTATGCTTACAGTAATTATTCACATTTTCTCTTTGCTTTATCCTCTTTTCTGATATTGCTTCGCTTTCGGACAATATTGTAGTAATCTTTCTTATAGAAAGACCAACTGTATACATCAACAGCTGCAGCATTGAGACTACAAGGAAAAAACAAACATTTACTATTTTTTGATTACACTACTAAACATGACGGGCATGAAAGGGAAGCAGTGGTTGGGAAAGGAGTGAGACAGGGTTGTAGCCTCTCCCCGATGTTATTCAATCTGTATATTGAGCAAGCAGTAAAGCAAACAAAAGAAAAATTCGGAGTAGGTATTAAAATCCATGGAGAAGAAATAAAAACTTTGAGGTTCGCCGATGACATTGTAATTCTGTCAGAGACAGCAAAGGACTTGGAAGAGCAGTTGAACGGAATGGACAGTGTCTTGAAAGGAGGATATAAGATGAACATCAACAAAAGCAAAACGAGGATAATGGAATGTAGTCAAATTAAATCGGGTGATGCTGAGGGGATTAGATTAGGAAATGAGACACTTAAAGTAGTAAAGGAGTTTTGCTATTTAGGGAGTAAAATAACTGATGATGGTCGAAGTAGAGAGGATATAAAATGTAGACTGGCAATGGCAAGGAAATCGTTTCTGAAGAAGAGAAATTTGTTAACATCGAGTATAGATTTAAGTGTCAGGAAGTCGTTTCTGAAAGTATTTGTATGGAGTGTAGCCATGTATGGAAGTGAAACATGGACGATAACCAGTTTGGACAAGAAGAGAATGGAAGCTTTCGAAATGTGGTGCTACAGAAGAATGCTGAAGATAAGGTGGGTAGATCACGTAACTAATGAGGAGGTATTGAATAGGATGGGGGAGAAGAGAAGTTTGTGGCACAACTTGACTAGATGAAGGGATCGGTTGGTAGGACATGTTTTGAGGCATCAAGGGATCACAAATTTAGCATTGGAGGGCAGCGTGGAGGGTAAAAATCGTAGAGGGAGACCAAGAGATCAATACACTAAGCAGATTCAGAAGGATGTAGGTTGCAGTAGGTACTGGGAGATGAAGAAGCTTGCACAGGATACAGTAGCATGGAGAGCTGCATCAAACCAGTCTCAGGACTGAAGACCACAACAACAACAACACTAAACATTCATGGTCGCAACTACTCATGTCTTACAATACCTTCAGCTAATGATAGGTGAGGATGCGCGGTGTCACGTTTCTCACTTGTAGGTACAGAGAATGAGATGATTCGGCTCGTTTAAAGGACACTGAGTAATCACCAGTCGCCTACGAAAGTACATGTCTACAAAACACTTACCCGGTTTACACAGCAAAACTGAGAAATGACTGGTATCCATATTTGGGGGAATTGACAGGGGACCTGATTGTGAACTGAGAAAGATATGTTTATTTACTTCATGTGACTGACTTTTTGCAGTATAATCCCTGTAGGGCAAAATTTGAACTGGGGTTCGAAGAATTCGCATAGAAAGTTCCAAAAACCCACATTTCTGAGAATGCACAATTCTGTCAGCCTCATAAGTGGCCGTCACAACGAAGACTTCACACTTCGTGCCAATTATGGAACGATATCTTTAATTACATCGTATTCGTACTGAAATAAAAGTTCGATAATCTGATATTGTTTTATCAGAAAGATGACCATCGTTCAGGAGAAGTGTTGTGCAAAAGTGAGTAAGTGCGTAGTTATTTGATTCGTCAGTTACTTTAAAAGAAAACAGGCAAATTTTTCCACCGAGTGATTAGATATCATTCTCTCTCGTCACTAACGTACTGTCACATACATACCGTCGCATGCGCGTAGCTCGCACACGCTGCAGCAGAATGCATAGTTTGTTGCTTTCATTCTCTCTACTTCTGGTAAGTAATATCTTTGTGATTTCATTACGTGTCTATATTTTTAGCACTTGGGTTAAGGTCTCTTTCTTGAGAAAGCTAAGTAAGAATTCTCTGTTTCTGTGCATATCAAACGGGTCCTTCTTATGCCTAAAATTGTTCAGTGTACAATCTACGTAATTTATTGTAAGTCAATAAGCTTTAATGAGTTCCATAGTTCTACAAGTTGCTGACTGCTGCATCCAATTTGCCAGTGTGGCCCAAGGCCATTGATAAATTAAAGTTAAAAATACAAATTTGTTAATAAACTTCGCCATATGCGTTACGTCAATTTCACGGCGATCATTCTGAAACATTTCTGCACAGTTCTGTTAAGTCTGAGTATCTGGAGAAATAGTCACATTGTAATTATACACTTAATCCTAGTGTTTCATTAACATAAGCAGGTGAGCTTACCGGGTTCGTAAAATCTTATTTCCTCTCTTGAGGTTCTTATTCCTCGACTAACAGATAATCGGAAGTGACATACAATCCAGTCAAAGCATATTTCATCAGCAAAGTTCATAATAATTTTGTACCTCGTATATCGTACAGGCTACTGTCAGCTGCCTGGAAACAAACTTTTCCCTCATTTTAGTATCTTGTGATCAATATTTTTACGATCAACATATGCAGAGAGTGACAAAGAAAACGGAAGATGTATATAAACGGAATGTTTTCAAAATATTCAATATAAGCATCAAATAGTTTTTGTAGGCTATCACTGCTGTTGATATAGGTTTAAATTCAGACGCAAGAAAGTTCTCATGTTATCAGCTTGGGTCTCAGATCGATTCCTGTCTTCATAAATAATTCAAATCCCACACGTTCTAAAGGACAGACTCCCTCATATTCTGTATCCTAAACTGTTAATCTGTTCACCAGAGAGAGGCAATAAATGGAAGCTAGTTTACGAGTCATGCTGGGCTATAGGATATGTCTTTTTGATTGGAAACCCTACCTAGAATGGCATGGAGGACGAATGGCCATTTATTTTTTTGTTCGATATTGTTCGTTGTGTTTGGTCTGGGCGGACTTCACATGGTAGCCATTCAAGTTGATCGTTGATTCATTTACTCAGTTATGTTATTACAGAAGACTGAGCTACTATACCGTCCACTTAACCAACACGAACTCTAACGTCCAATACCTCCGTACAAGTACATGAGTTACATAACAAACGCTTAAAACTTCTTTTGCGATTTTCTCGGAATTCTCAGAGTAGTGCGCTTTACTACTTGCACATTATGTTGCTTTAATGGCATACTAAACGTATACAATGTTTGAAGTAAATCTGTGATCTCACTGTCGTAGACTCCCCTTGTAAGTTTCGTTTCCACGCTCTTCCGCTGCACTCAGTGAATCCATACGTCAGGTGCATAGCGACCAGATGTTCAACAGTAAGCCCAGACGTACTTCTCTGTACCACTATGAACGTACAACTAACACAGCGGTAAAAGCAAACACGAGACAGACAGAAAAGTACTGTAAAAAAGCTAGAGGTCGACGAACAAAGTCGGCGTTACTGTTATCAACAGCAGTTACCTAGAGTGAATGGAACGAGACGGTTGCCAAACAAGATTCATAGAGCATACCGTCCACATTCGCAGTACTATCCAGTTATTTTCAGTGCAGTACACATGCAAACATAGGGGGGGGGGAGGGGGGGGGGTAAGAAATCAAATGAAATGCCGTGACTCTGTAACGGGGCGACGTGGACGACGGGTCCCTTCTACCTAAACACTCAAAAAACGCCAATAAATAATCTTCCAAGTTTCGTTTGGGGAGTTGTGGATCACATTGCACACTATCTGATCAAAAGCGCCCGGACATCCCTAAGTAATGCGGAACTGTCCACTAGGGACGCGCAGCCGCTAGTATAGTGGTGGAGGTGGTGGTATGTATTAGGACTGTTGATATCATTAAAAATATCGGGAGACCGATATATCGATATTTTAAAAAATGTAATCGGCAGTCAATATATCGAATAAGATTACCTATGTGTCGATACATTGACGAAAGATTATCGACGTACCGGCCTTTAAAAATATAGGCTGCACATTGTAAATGTAGTGCCGGTTTTAGATGTGTATATTTAAGTACTGATTTGTTATTAAATACTCTGTACATCAACAAGCTAGCTGCGCACTTATCCCACTTAGAGCAACAATAGAAAGGAAAAGGATGCATGCCCACCCTTGGCGATAACAACTTCGCTGATAATGGTAACGGCATTTAAGTGGCGTAATAGAAAGCATCCGATGAATCCATCGTTCGGATTCGTCACATATCAGATCTGTCTGGAACACTTCATTCACTGTTTATTTTATTTTTTTCATTTCCGAGAACGCCAGCGACCTAGCGGTTGTAGTGTCAAAATTGCGTGGTGAAGTTAACGGCTGCAGTTTCTGTTGGTAGCGCCGAGCACCGAGTACGTCAGCATTTCCTCCCACACGTTTCCGTTCACCGCAAAACAAAATCTTGCCATCTAGATTATGGTTATCTGTTTCAGCAACTGTTTCTGAAGCAAGTTGATGTGAAGAAATAGTACAGTTGTTGCGTTAAAAACTGTTTTCCTATTGCTATTTCTCCATATCATAAATCTTGGTATTCGTTTCACATCGTCCCCATTCTCCCCCGCAGCGCAATCGGACTTCTTCTTTGCGCCGGTGCCACCTATACCTGGACGTGATGGCAGCTCAAAAAGTAATAAGATTTCTTCACACAGTGAAAGTAAATTATCTTCTACTACACCTTCACAAAAACTATTTCATATACACATCAAAAAAAGTTTTGCAACACCTCGATTCCGAAAGTTCCGGAACCTGTACAAAAAACTGGAATAGAGATCACCATAAGCATCATTTCCGCACTTTTTATTGCTCATTAAACCACACATTGCATGTTGTACCACCACACACCGAGACCTTCAGAGGTTGTGGTCCAGATTGCTGTAAACAGCGGTATCTCTAATATCCAGTAGCACGTCCTCTTGCCCGCATCTCGTGGTCGTGCGGCAGCGTTCTCGCTTCCCACGCCCGGGTTCCCGGGTTCGATTCCCGGCGGGGTCAGAGATTTTCTCTGCCTCGTGATGGCTGGGTGTTGTGTGCTGTCCTTAGGTTAGTTAGGTTTAAGTAGTTCTAAGTTCTAGGGGACTTATGACCACAGCAGTTGAGTCCCATAGTGCTCAGAGCCATTTGAACCATTTTTGAACCACGTCCTCTTGCATTGATACGTGCCTGTATTCGTAGTGGCATACTGTCAACTAGTTAATCAAAGCATTTTGGTCCAGATTGTCCCACTCCTCAGCGGCAATCAGGCGTAGATCCCTCAGAGTGTTTGGTGGGTCACGTCGTGCATAATCTATGCTAGGCATGTTCGATAGGATTCATGTCTGGAGAACATGCTGGCCACTCAACTCGAGCGATGTCGATATCACGACAAGTCAATCACAAGACGTGCACGATAGCGGCGCGAATTGTGGTCCATGAAGACGAATGCCTCGCCAATATTCTGTCGATATGATTGCACTATCGGTCGGACGTGGCATTCATGTATCGTACAGCCGTTACGGCGCCTTCCATGACCACCAGCGGCGTACGTCGGCCCCAGATAATGCCACCCCAAAACAGCAGGGACGCTGCACCTTGCTGCACTCGTTGGACAGTGTATCTAAGGCGTTCTGCCTGACCGTGTTGGCACCAAACACGTCTCCGACGATCGTCTGGTTGAAGGCATATGCGACGCTCATCGGTGAAGAGAAGGCGATGCCAGTCTTGAGCGGTCCATTCGGCATGTTGTTGGGCCCGTCTGTACCGCGCTGCATGGTCTCGTGATTGCAAAGATGGACCTCGCCATGGACGTCGGGAGTGAAGTTGCGCATCATGCAGCCCATTGTGCACAGTTTGTGTCGTAACACGACGTCCTGTGGCTGCACGAAAAGCGTTATTCAACATGGTGGCGTTGCTGTTACAGTTCCTCCGATCCATAGTACGCAGGTAGCGGTCATCCTCTGCAGTAGTAGCCCTTGGGCGGCCCGAGCAAGGCATGTCATCGACAGTTCCTGTCTCCCTGTATTTCCGCCATGTCCGAACAACATCGCTCTGGTTCACTCCGAGACGCCCGGACACTTCCCTTGTTGAGAACCCTTCCTGGCACAAATTAACAATGTGGACGCGATCGAACCGCGGTATTGAGCGTCTAGGCATGGCTGAACTACAGACAACACTAGCGGTGTACCTCCTCCCTGCATGGTTGTTTATATCTTTGGGCAGGTTTAGTGACGTCTCTGAACAGTAAAAAGGGACTGTGTCTGTGAAACAATATCCACAGTCAACGTCTATCTTCAGCAGTTCTGGGAACCGGGGGAATGCAAAACTTTTTTGATATGTGTATTTACAGAAGATTGAGAAAAAAATAGTGCAAAAAAAAATTTCGACTCTCGATGGTGCCATTTTAATATCGATATGTCGATATACCGGGGATAAACATATCGCCGGTATGTATTGACGTTGTTTGGAAAAAATATCGGTACATTGATATGTTGTGAGCAGTCCTAGTATGTATGGGACTCTCGACAGCAGCGTCACCTGCGCCCATATTCAGCTAATGGGAGAAAAGAATGCAATACTTGGTGAAATATAAAATGTAACAGTCTCACTCACATGTTTGTATCAGTATGAGATTGTGTCCTTCCATAAAGCAGCACCCGTGAGGCAATGATTCGTGGCCAGTAACACTCACGAAAGAGAGTCACGACCTGAACGCAGTAGGACACCTGTGGAATGAGTTGGAGCATCGACTGCGCTCCGCACCTCAGCGTCCAACTCCACTACTTGCTATAATTTTGGCTCTTCGGGAAGAATGGGCTGTCAGTTCTGCAGCGGCATTCATAAACATTATTAAAAGCGTCCCCGGTAGAGATAAAACCCTCATTAAGGCGAAGTTTTGACACACGCCGTACTGATGTTCACAAACAGGTTTTCGGATACTTTTGGTCAGATTAGTGTACATGTGATACCTGAAATAAACGTCTTACACGAGAGAGGTTACTTACTGAGGTAGCCGCCTTGATATTAATCTCATGTGACAAATGAAAAATTTGAAATGTCCTGTTCTTGCTTTTGCTTTCAAATGTTCAAATGTGTGTAAATTCCTAAAGGACCAATCTACTGAGGTCATCGGTCCCTAGATTTACACACTACTTAAACTAAGTTACCCTAAGAACAACACACACACACACACACATGCCCGAGGGAGGACTCGAACCTCCGGCGGGAGGGGCCGCTTTTGCCTTCGGACGGTCTTACGCCCTCCGTTGTGAGAAACAGACGACGTTTCCGCATGCTCTTACGACTGATATTGCAATTCTGACTAAAGAAACGATGCGAGAACGTTCTAACTGAATTAGTAGCGTTAACGCAGTAGAGGTCACAGGTTCCTCACAGAGTCCACTCACTACATACATACGTTGTGCTTTGTCCCTTATGTTGCTAATGATAAAAGTGGGACATATACATAGGATATGCTAAATATCTCAGTAAAATGTCTTCTTAAAGCTACAGATAGCAGCTCCAGTAGTCCAGAAACTGCTTCATTACTCGCTTCGAAACAGATAAATAACTTAATTGACAGCACGACATTGTGGTAACTACATAAGAACCACTATAGTGCCATCCACAGTTATCATTATTATGACTGTTATTATTACTATTAGTGGCCGTGGTCAGACACCAGCCTAAAGGTTTCTGCCAGTTCAGAAGTAAGCATTGGAGCAATCAAGTGATTCAGGAACAGTAAAAACCGTGCAAACATTTCAAAAGGTGTAGCAGTGTGTAGGTCTAACAAGTGTCGCATTGGAGAGGAGTAACACAGGGGAATTATGTTTTGTAACAAGTGTCTACCTTCACTGTGGATGGTTAGCTTTCTCATCTGAGAAGGAGTTGTGGGTAGCACTTGTGATGCACCACGAAACCCTTCGTCATTCATTCTAACATAAACACACGCGTACACGCACACACACACATACACGTACATACACAAACTAAATATCATTCATCTTTCATCGTGTTAAAAATAAAAGTGTTCCAAGAAAAGTCTTTCATTCTACAGTTTAGTTAGGTGCTGAAGTTGGTCATAATATGGGATAGGAGGGGGGGAGGGGGTAACAGAGGGCAGGGGAAGGGGAGATGAGGGATAGCAGCTAATGTATAACTACACTCAAGGTAAATGTTTTAAGAAAGATTGGGAACCACTGCCATCGAATTTTGATCTCTGCACCTGCCGGACACTCATTTTCTGCCGCCCTCCTGATGCACTCAGTGATTCATTAGAGAACTAATATTTTTCCTGTCATAACCGTTAACACAACACTTACAAATGAGTCTTACTAAAGATGTCGCACTCAATGGGTGCCTTGTCAGATACGCGTGCATTGCGTAGTACACAGAAAAACACGAACACTGCAAAGAGTTTCTCGAGAGAACCTACTTCAAACGTTTCAAGAATCGGCTTTAAATGTTGACGAGGACAAGTTTAATTATAGCACGCATATGAGCATTTAAACAATTATTCTTCCCGCACTCCAACTACTAATGGAACAGTAACTCGTACAGAGCAGGTACCCTCTATCATACACTTTACCTTGGTTTGCATAGATTAGAAACATCAGTGTGGAAAGCCGGGCGCGAGTTTGAAATCTGTTCCTTCCGAACGTCACTATAGCCCCTCATCACCTTAGTTACTAGCACTGGGTTGCCTCGCACAGTGATCGCGCTGAAGATTGCTCTTGGAGAGATCGACATATATACGTTCTAAAAACTATCTTCCTGCTCCTCTTACATCTACTGTGTGCTGTGAAAGGCACAGTCCTACACGTGAATACACGTAAAACAATGTGCTTCATGCAAATGAAGTTGTCGCGGCATATAAGTTTCATGACGCGTCAATCCGCATATAGCAGCGACGTCTGGCAAGGTATGCCCTCTCCTTCTGTATTTTCTCGTGGGAAGTCACAGTTGTCCCAGAAGAACCACATCCAGTCACCTGGACACAAAATTCGCCGAGGTGGCAATACCACATGGCAGATATGCTGACGAGATAGTCAGCATTTGGTGAAAGAAGTAAAAGGAATCACAAAATAGAACAACAAAAGTAATGCATACGTATCATCAGTTGAGTACTTCTTTCTTTTCTCTAGCGTTTACCCCCACTAGTAGGGGATCTGCTTTTTTCAGGATTTGGCAAATTTTACCCAATTATTTAACTTTGTGGCCGGATGCCCTTTCCGATGTTACAGTCTTCAAGATAACCCAAGGGAGGGGAACCGTGTGCGCCATCTGTCTGTGACTTGTGTAGACTTCGTTGGTATTTTAATTGTTTGTGTACCATATCCTCCGGAGCGGCATTGGGAGACCAGCTCAGCATTTACCTAAACGAGCGTGGAAACCGCATAGAAACCACACTCGGGCTGGCCGGCGTTCCAGAAAAAGGTCGTTTATCGCCACATGGATTCGAATCGTGTCAGACTCATATCCTTGTATCGCCACCTTGCGCGCTGAGTGAGTGATCACCATCTAAACGTCGTGGAAGGGTGGAAGGAAAACGTAGAACGCTGTAGCGTCCTGACAATCAAGACATACTATAACCTCCCTTCCCCCACATTTGGTGACTCTTATTTCCAACAATGTTCTTTGTGGCGAGTGGAATAGTTCGTATAAACCTGACCATGATTCCTAAACGAAAACATAAAAACTATCTAAAGCAGAGATTGCATAAACATTTCTTTAGTTACAAACAACCGGTTTCGACAGACTGTGCTGTCATGTTCAGATCTTATTTTATGCCAAATCTTTATATTACGTGCTACAATTTATTGACATGACAACTTGGCGTGAGGTCCAATTCAAAACGAACACATGTTATAACATAAATTTTTGAAGACCTGAAGATGACAGCAAAGTCTGTTGAAACCGGTTTTTTGTAAAAAAAAAAAAAAAAAAAAAAAAAAAAAAAAAAAAAAAAAGAGAGATATTGTCTTTAGAAAGTTTTAACAAGTAAAACAATCGCTGCTTTTTATTTCTCAGCACGGGAGAAATCATTCAAACGAAAACGGGCCTCTTTTTCAGTTTTGAATTCAAATGAAACGGTTACTGTGAAACGATAATATTTAATACCGTAGGCTTCACTTTTTGAGTTCGTGAGAATCATACTTCCCAACAATGGTTAGACCCAGCCACACTCGTAATAATAACTGAATTCACTTTCATACTCAAACTTGCCTTTCTTGTGTTGTTTTTCGAAATTAAATGATTTGCAAGTAACAGCATAACGTGCCCTCAGATGCTATTGGCTAAAAATGACGGTACTGATTTTTCCACTAATTTCATGTATGATTACATGCTCGCTCCGCGAATAAACCGATTAATTACTCATTGTCGCTCTACAACTCGACGGGAAAATTCGAACTCCTTATTTTATGTATATCCTAAAACTATCAGTATTCAGTTGGTGCTGCTATTGCATAAGACCTTTCGACGCGAACTCTGAACAGCAGCTGGAAAAGTCCTGACGCAAAAGGCGCGCCCACCTCCGAATGTTCCAGAGAACCAGCGACGCGTCATACCAGCGACTACGTCATACCATCATTAACAGTTGTACCCGTAACAATACTAAAGAATACCCTGCTTGTATATCATTGCCAAATCCCTTCTGTATCCAAAACCTCACTTAAAAACGACAACAGACAGTAAGGCGTGTTGATGGTTTCCAAATAGAACTACAACAACCAACAACCACTTGGATTCGAAGTTATACCTACCATGACCAACGTGTCTTATTCATAGGTGGAACAAGGATATGTATCTTGACGAAAACGTGGCCCACTGTGTGTGACCTATAGAACCTTACGAGTGTTCGGCGAAGTCATGAATTGCTCTGTAGACTTAGTTCCAGCTAGATTGTCACTCCAGAGAAATTACTGCCTCTGTATCTGATGTAATAGTCGGATCATTATCAAGAAACTTTCTTCAGTCGTAACAGGCTTGTTTTGAAGTCTCCCGTCATCTCTCATGAGTACAACGTTGATTACACCAATCTTGAGGAGATTTCTCGACTTTGTTTTTCGTGGAGGGCTCTTCAACAAAAGCGATAAGTGATACGTTCTAATCACTGCAGATGTATCTGTCTGAATAAGTATTTATCATAAACAAAAACTGTCTAGCCAAACACGAGATTGTAATAAATGGCGGCAAAATTTATTGTAGGCCTTGATAACACGTAACAGAAAACTTGTCGATGACAAAAGTGCTACGCGGACCTAGAGTTTCATGATAACCCTCTGATTCTCTCTTGAATTATTGGACCGGCAGTGGGGTTCAAACCCGCGGTCTGGGAAGAGATCTCGATAGGTAAAAGTAATGAGGCACCGTATCAATCTCCAAATAACAGCCGGCCGTGGTGGCCGTGCGGTTCTAGGCGCTGCAGTCCGGAACCGCGGGACTGCAGATGAAAAAATTATCTTCACTGAGTTGCTACAGAAAAATGCGCCTTCGCAAGGATTAATAGTAATTTCTAAAAACAAGGTTGAACGAGAATGAAGCCTTACATTGCGAAACAGACTCCTCACTTCTACCAGACAAGAAAACACTCACGTACTCAATTTAGCAAGGACACTGCCTCGCACACAGAGGAAACACTAACACAACTGAAGGAACGACACAAACTTGAAATAACGAAAACTACAAAAGAAAACCCACAACGCTGTTAGGACCAAAATGGCAAACCAAACAACGTCGCTCTCACGTATGATCGACCTCTTGCAGCCTCATCTGAGCACCCAGCTAATGTGATTGCGTCACTTTCGCATCCACACTAAGCTGTATGTGGCACGCGCAATAGTACATACTCGGGTGCCTTATTCCACACACAACGGTGGGAAAAAGAGGACAGCTTATACTCATTGCTGTTGGCTCCACCCCGTCAATCTGGCCATCGTATTTAGTGCACGGCACCAAGGTATCGACACGCCGAGAGCCTGTACTCCTTAGCTGTTACTCCATAACATCCATGTGGGCGCCAGCCTGCATGCACGACACCGAGAACTGGCGGACAAATAAACAGCCTGAACTCCATGCGCACAGCTCAGGACTGCCCCCATGACTCAGCGATCGCGGACTAACTCCGATAACTACAAAGCCCTGCTGTTGTTCAAGGCCGTCCAGCGGACCATCTGTTCCCTTCCTCGTTCATAAGCAGAGTCGTGACCACTGGCGGCTGTTGTGTAAGAGGGCAAGTGTATGTTAACACCCTAATTTTGACACCTTGCGGATTTGTTAGTTATTTTTCTTTGAATGCTGTTAAACATGATGTTAATGCGGTAACCTGAAATACACGGCGCTGAATCTACCACGCTAGGCTACATTTCTCCTCTAGGCTCGATGAAACTTGGCATCGGGGTCGCGAGCACACCTTTAGTTGTGCACGTTTTAAGGAGCTTTTGCTCATGCGCAATTGGCGTGACGTAATTACCTTATAGGCCAAATATACACGGACTTGGTAAACAACGGGCACAGTTCAGCCCTTACTACTCAACTACAAATTTACGTCAATGACTGCAGGTGGTGGCACGATGAAGCAGACTCTTATACCCGTTCACTTGGCATAAATCCCACTTGACGGTACCACTGCAAGTAGGCTGTTTATGTTTTCTCTATGTAAGTAGGCTGTTTAGGTTTTTTTATGGTAACGCCACCTCTGTATGAAAATCACTGGCTGTGCTGTGTGCAGTCTGTGGCTGCTTTGCATTGTTGTAATACTCGCCATTGTAGTGTTAGGCAGCTGGCTGTGAACAGCGCGTAGCGTTGCGCAGTTGGAGGTGAGCCGCCAGCAGTGGTAGATGTGGGGAGAGAGATGGCGGAGTTTTGAAATTTGTCATGAACTGCTATATTTATATATGATGATATTAAGGTAAATACATTGTTTGTTCTCTATTAATATCTTTCATTTGCTAACTATCCCTATCAGTAGTTAGTGCCTTCCATAGTTTGAATCTTTTATTTAGCTGGCAGTAGTGGCGCTCGCTGTATTGCAGTAGCTTGAGCAGCGAAGATTTTTGTGAGGTAAGTGGTTTGTGAAAGGTATAGTTTAATGTTAGTCAGGGCCATTCTTTTGTAGGGAATTTTGAAAGTCAGATTGCGTTGCGCTAGCAAAATATTGTGTGTCAGTTTAAGGACAGTCGTGTATAATTGTTCAAAGGGGACGTTTCACCACGTTCCTCAGATATGCCAATTCTTTCACTATATAGTAAAATTAGATAGAAAATCAATATATGTTTGCTTATACTGATGTGAAAACCTATTTTGTGAGGTTCTGAATGAGGTACAATAAATTAAGTTTTGGATCTTTATCACACATTAATCGATTTGAGGCGCTGAGAACCATTAAGCACATCATCGTTAATTGTGACATACGAGGTGCGACAATAAAGTAATGAGACTGATGTAAAAAATTGTTGCTTACCGTTTTAGTCAAGTTTAGTGTTGTCTCCTTCGAAGTAGTTCCCTTCTGATTGCACACACTTTTTCCAGCGCCTCTGCCATTGATGGCATCATTTCTGGAACTCATCTTCTGTAATATCCTCCAAACCCTCGTCACAGCTTTTTGGACATCTTGTGTTGTTTGAAAATGGTGTTCTTTGACAGTCGTTTTAACTCTTGGAAACAGGATAAAGTCGCACAGAGCGATATCTGGTGAATAAGGTGGCTGTGGTAGTACTGAAATTTGTTTTGGGGTTAAAAATTGCTGTACTGGCAGAGCAGTATGGGATGACGCATGATCTTGTTACAGAATCCAATTATCAGCAATGATGACACGGACACGAAGAACACTTTTATGAAGTCTTTCTAAAATTTCATTGTAGTAATATTGGTTAACTGTTTGTCCAGGAGGCACCCACTCTTTATCAACAATTCCCTTGGAATTAAAGAAGCACACAAACATGTATTTCACTTTTGACTTTGACATGCGAGCGTTTTTTGGTCTGGGTGATCCCTTTGAGCACCATTACGAACTTTGGCGTTTTGTCTCTGGATCTTACTGAAAAAACAAACTTTCATCACCAGTGATTACATGGCTCAACAATTCTGGATTGATTTCCGTTTGCTCGAACAGATCGGCTGCCATATTTTTCCGTGTTTCTCGCTTTTGTGGTGTGAGATTTTTGGGGACCATTTTCACACAAATCTTTCTCATACCAAGATCTTCAGTTATTATTAGGCGAACCGTTTCTCGATTGATGTTCAGTTCTTCTGCAATCATTTTCATGGATAATCTTCGATCAGATCGTACGAGTTGCACCCTGGCCAAGTTGACATCCTCCGTGAGGTCGATGGTCGTCCACTACGGTCTTCATCTTCAACATTCGTTCGGCCTTTACTAAATATTTTATGCCAACGAAAAACTTGAACTCTTGGCATAACCTCCTCTCCAAAAGCCTTCTGAAGCTTACCGTAAATTGTCGTCGCGTTGTCATCCAATTTAAGGCAAAAAGAAATGGCATACCGTTGCGCAATATTATGCGGTTCCATTTCCGTGACGAGAGACACAAACAGGTGTTAACTTATTACAGCACAGCTCACGACTGAGCAGTTGCATCGGTGTGCCGCTTGGACTAGAAGCAGCTTATAGACCAAGATCAAAGATATTGTGCCTATGCAAGCCTGCAGGGTTGCCACATCTTGCAAAGAAAATCAGTCTCATTACTTTACTGTCGAACCTCGTATGTTGATCTTAAGGTGGGACAGATTCATCTGTATTGTAGGCCCACATTGTACGTACACATGAACATTCACGAAAAACTGGTTTCTCTGACACTCACTTAAATTATTTAAATGTGGGGTCGCAGACGGTTTATTTTTTACCCTTATGGCTCTCAGAGCCTCACTTGTATTGCAGTCAAGTAACGTTGTTGGTACATAGTACTACCTGAATTTAATCATTTCCGCTAACGGCAGTCTGTGTTTGGGGTTGGTTGTTTACTGTGCAAGGATCGATTTTTCTGCACAGTGTCAACATGAGCTCTGTTGAATCTGTTTTAAGTGCTAACAGAAAAGAAAACTACCATGAAAAGTCAGCCACAAAGGAACTAGCATCTCCCACACAAGATCCACTGGCTGAGAAAGTAACGAAACCAAATAAACGTAACTATAAGCGATCTTTTAACAAAGAAGTGTATAATAAGAGTAAGTTGTTGTGAGGGTGCAACGTAAGAGTGTCTGATTTTCAACCTGGAAGTTAATTAGCTAAATAATACATGCATTAGGAATCTTGTACAATAGTCCAAAAAAATTAAAAATCACGAAAACTCCCACCTACACAAAAATGCGAAACGAACATTAGTGAAAGCTTAAACATTATTTCGTTCTTGCCATAAATTGTATTGAATTATCTACAAAGCAACAAAATTCCACAAAAACAACTCTTTCTTTTCTTTCAGACAAGTTATGCGTATTATTATTACTATTACTATTATTATTATTGACAGTTGTTTATGTGTTGATAAGCATAACAGTTATACAGCAGACGCTATCCATTTCATGCTCTCTCATATTTATCTGAAATTAAAGCCCTGTGAACACACAGAATGTATGCTTACGAGCCCCCAGTGCCCGTGACAGTACGCGCGCTAGCCGACAAAGCTTCACTTTCACCCGGACCACAGATAAAATACGTAGAATGTACTTAACATAAAGCCCATCTGGCATCGATAGCCAGAGGTGTGTTGCCACGGCTCGCTAGTTCTGGAAACGCAAAAGTCTACCTCAGTGATGGCTCCATGTGCGCTTACATTAAAAAAAATATTTTATTGAAAATACGTATCAGCACTGGACCTAAGCTCTCCAAGAACATTAGTTGGGCACAGGCCATCGGATCTACTAGAATGCCATACCGTGGTAAAATAAAAACCTTCTAGAGAGAACTACGAGAGAATGGGGAGCGAACAAACATTGACTGAAATAGTAAGCATATATCTAAATACTCTGCTTTCTCACTCACTCTATCAACTAGCCAGGAGTCTTCTGCGATTCCCAGACAGAAATCTCCACAATATCCTTTCTTCCACGAGAGCTAGTCCTGCAAGTTCGCGCGAGCACTTGTACGAAGGTACTTGCAGAGGTACTGCTGTGAGGACTCCTTGTCCCGCACGCAGTTTTAATCGGCTCAAAAGTTTCACGTCAGCGTACACTCAGCTCCAGTGAGACTTCCATTCTAGTTACAGCTGTCTGTAACCACTATATTCATTTTGAATTGCCCTTTATCGTTACAGTAATAGCTACTCAGTCATTGAACTGCAGACAACAATAACTATGGCTACTGAGTTATGAGCTAAATTTGAAAATAAAGTCTGTGACCAGCAATGGAAAACAATTTAGTTACAGTAGTATTTAACAGGTAACTAATGTGCAGTGACCTCACGGAAAGTTAAAAAAGAGAGCGGGGTAGAGGGTGATATACACGGGCTTACGATAAACCCGTTCCCTCGACAATTTCTCTCCTTCATACCTCCTCTGTGTTATAACAGATGACGTGTCACTGATCTCATTTGCACTAAGATTGCAGTACATGCGAGGTGCATATTTGTTTCCACCGCCATGAGTGGAATGCGTAAGTTGTAATTAATCTTCACCAACCTGCAGTCTTCTATAGTTGTTGCTCCGTGCGCAGAAAACTGGACGTAGGTTGTGAATCCGTTATCTTGAGGCTATGATAAACTCTTAGTGATGCAATGATATTGAAAAAATAATAAAATTTTCAATTTGTTTGTGCGGGATGCCATTCGTTTTTTATTAGCAGAAGACGAGAAACTGCACATCTTTATTCCATTTTATGAATCACAAATGATTTCCATTCTTCACACGTTCATAAAAATAAACAACACAATGAACTGCGTATTTGCTTAGTTACCATCCGATCGTTCTGATTTACACATCCGAATAACAAGATATTGCTAACAAGTCGTTAACTGATACCGACTAAGGCAGACAACATGTCCGTCTTCCGAGGCTGCAGAGCCAGCTATGATCTTAGACAGCCGATCCACTTCGCACGACATTCAAGTTAGGCGCGATCCGAAGATCTTCGAAGTGCTTCGTCTACATCTACATCTACATCCACACGGATACCCTGAAAATCACGTTTAGGTACCTGGCAGAGGATTCATTATCCCAATCTCATAAACGGCGAGGAAAGAACGAACACCTATATCTTTCCGTACAAGCTCTCATTTCCTTTATTTTATCATGGTGATCGTTTCTCCCCACATAGGTCGGCTTCAACAAAATATTTGCGCATTCGAAGTTGGTGATTGGAATTTCGTGAGAAGATTCCTCTGCAACAAAAAACGCCTTTGTTTTAATGATGTCCACCCCAAATCCTGTATCATTTCAGTGACACTCCCTCCCCTATTCCGCGATAATACAAATCGTGATGCCTTTCTTTGATCTTTTTCGTTATATTCCGTCAATCCTGTCTGGTAAAGATCCCACACCGCACAACGTTTTCTAAAAGAGGACGCACAAGCATAGTGTAGGCGTTGTCCTTAGTAGATCTGTTACATTTTCTAACTGTCCTGCCAATAAAACGCAGTCTTTGGTTAGCCTTCCCCACAGTATTTGCTATGTGTTCCTTCCAATTTAAGTTGTTCGTAATTGTAATTCCTAGGTGTTTAGTTGAATATACGGCGTTTGGATTTGACTGATTTATTGTGTAACCGAAGTTCAAAGGGTTTCTTTTAGCACTCATATGGAAGACCTCACACTTTTCGTTATTTAGGGTCAGCTGCCAATTTTAGCACCATACAGATATCTTTTCTAAATCGTTTTGTACCGAGCGAGGTGGCGCAGTGGTTAGCACACTGGACTCGCATTCGGGAGGACGACGGTTCAATCCCGTCTCCGGCCATCCTGATTTAGGTTTTCCGTGATTTCCCTAAATCGTTTCAGGCAAATGCCGGGATGGTTCCTTTGAAAGGGCACGGCCGATTTCCTTCCCAATCCTTCCCTAACCTGAGCTTCCGCTCCGTCTCTAATGACCTCGTTGTCGACGGGACGTTAAACACTAACCACCACCACCACCTAAATCGTTTTGCAGTTTGTTTTGATCTTCTGATGACTTTATTAGTCGATAAACGACAGCGTCATCTGCAAACAGCCGAAGACGGCTGCTCAGATTGTCTCCCAAATCGTTTATATAGATAAGGAACAGCAAAGGGCCGATAACACGCCACAAATCGCTTACGTTTTACTCGATGACTTTCCGTCAATTAATACGAACTGTGACCTCTCTGACAGGAAATCACGAATCCAGTCACATAACTGAGAGGACATTCCATAAACACACAATTTCACTACAAGCCTCTTGTGTGATACAGTGGCTGCCTTTTGTTTAGCAACTTATTACTATTCTGGTGGTAATTAATAATGAAATGATAGCCTGCTGTTGAGAGGCACTTTTACATGAAATGCAAGTAAATACTTCTGTACGAAGGCGGCGCGTGGGTCTGTTCCTGAGATCTGCAAAATAGGCCGAGTGAAGGAAGCGAGTAGGAGCAGGTGAGGTAAAGCACTTCGGTACTGCAAGTAAAGTTAAAGCACGTTTACTAGTGTAAATACATATACAAGAACATTACTTAACTTTTGGTACAGATGAGCACGTGGGTGCGAAGCCGTTCATGTATGTAAGCTAGCAGTTACTTGAAGGTACAAAGGCATAGTCTGTAATGGCTAGCCCCCTTGTGAAGTAGAAGCTAAGTTGCTAGGTCGTCTGCTCTTGATCAACTGGGCCGAAAACAGAGCGGCGCTCGTTGAGCTCCACAACGTCGGCTACAGGGCGCTGTGGTCGGCGTAGTTCGTCCGCTCTCGTAGTGCCAACCTACGAGCGTACACCTACGCTGGTGCATCGGAACTATCGATACCACAAATACACCGTTTAGTTTCTCTAATATCAATAACAGAAGATTATCATTTTGGTGCGCAACTTCCGAACGCAGCAGCCAATCGCGAAGAGTGACCACAATTCAGGCGGACTTTCTCACGATACTCGTACTGAACAAACCATCCGTCATCGCTAACTCCAGCCACATTATGTCATCTTACCTCTGCTGCCTTCTCAGCTGCTCTGAGAAGAGCTACTTGTACCTGAATATGATGGCTGTGAAGCTGTAAATACAGGGTGATTCAAAAAGAATACCACAACTTTAAAAATGTGTATTTAATGAAAGAAACATAATATAACCTTCTGTTATACATCATTACAAAGAGTATTTAAAAAGGTTTTTTTTTTCAGTCAAAAACAAGTTCAGAGATGTTCAATATGGCCCCCTCCACACACTCGAGCAATATCAACCCGATACTCCAACTCGTTCCACACTCTCTGTAGCATATCAGGCGTAACAGTTTGGATAGCTGCTGTTATTTCTCGTTTCAAATCATCAATGGTGGCTGGGAGAGGTGGCCGAAACACCATATCCTTAACATACCCCCATAAGAAAAAATCGCAGGGGGTAAGATCAGGGCTTCTTGGAGGCCAGTGATGAAGTGCTCTGTCACGGGCTGCCTGGCGGCCGATCCATCGCCTCGGGTAGTTGACGTTCAGGTAGTTACGGACAGATAAGTGCCAATGTGGTGGCGCTCCATCCTGCTGAAATATGAATTGTTGTGCTTCTTGTTCGAGCTGAGGGAACAGCCAATTCTCTAACATCTCCAGATACTGTAGTCCAGTTACAGTAGCACCTTCGAAGAAAAAGGGACCAAAAACTTTATTGGCTGAAATGGCACAGAAAACTTTCACCTTAGGCGAGTCACGTTCATACTGAGTTGCTTCCCGCGGATTCTCAGTGCCCCATATACAGACATTGTGACGGTTGACTTTCCCGTTAGTGTGGAAAGTTCACTTCTGCCGTACTCAATAACACACAAAAAGCTTTCTGTTGAGCGGTCGCCATCTTAGCATCAACTGACACGCCTCGAGCGAACAAATGTACAACTAAATGAAACTTTATAGCTCCCTTAATTCGCCGACAGATAGTGCTTAGCTCTGCCTTTTGTCGTTGCAGAGTTTTAAATTCCTAAAGTTGTGGTATTCTTTTTGAATCACCCTGTATTATGACCTTCACTCTACGATGGGATCCCTTACAGTGTTCTTTAAAATCACTTGTTCATTTGCATTCGTTGCACGAGTCAGAGACAAAGATACATTCTGAACAGCTCTGGCGAACGACACAGTGCAGTGTGTGGGACCGTCTCGCCGTAATCCGCCTCCTGGTTGTGTGTTGCAGGCGACGGTAGCTCAGGGCGGCGGCTCGCCTGCTCAGAGCGCCGCGCTGGACCACCTGCTGCAGCCGGCAGCGTCCTCCACGTGCACGCAGTCGGGGCAGATCGTCTGCAACCGGGCCTGCGACCAGGTAGGGCGCCACTGGGCTCAGCGTGTGCTGCCGCTTGCAGTACAACCTCTCAGGTCGAAACTCGCTTTTCCAGGCTCCCACTTGCCTCAACAGTACACACAGAGGCTACAGAAGTCAGTGATCCTCTTCATTTATGTACTGATTCCATCAGACGGTCACCTGAATAGTTTCTTCCAGTTGTCCATCGACTACCTGTGTCCATCTCAGGGTGATCCAAAAGTATTCATTCTATTTCACAAGCTTACATGTCTACGTGAATGAAGATAAATTTGCAGTCTTGTGCGTAAGTTAAAATTTACAGTTTCCTTTCCCCAACGAAGCATCAAATTTTACAAGAATATTCAGGGTAAATGGAAATACCATGTGTGTAGGGCCTCCAGTCGGGCAGACTGTTTCTATGGTGCAAGTCTTTCGAGTTGACGCCACTTCAGCGACTTGCGTGTCGATGGGGATCAAACGATAAGGACAACACAACACCCAGTCCCTGAGCGGAGAAAAATCTCCGACACAGCCGGGAATCGAACCCGGGCCGTTAGGCATGACATTCCGTCGCGCTGACCACTCAGCTAATAGGGGCGGACAATACACTCTACGTCCCGTAAGAGCGTGTGAAAATTTGCAGGTCGTAGAGGATGTTCCTCTGAACAATTTGAAGCAGGGAACCTGGCGATGGAGAAGCCAGCTTCAAGAGATAATAGCAGTAAACTCACATTGATGTACTTTTTTATTTACATAGGTTACAGTTAACTGCAAATGGAACCATTGACACAATGAACGTACCATCTGTACGGTACCTAGAAAGAAGATTACGGTTAATGAAGTAAAAGATCCACGCAGCGGACACCAAATGAAAAAAGCTACTCCTTATGTCTCTGATGTAGACTGCCATAAAAATGCGAAGGAACTGTTAATCAGAACTCAGGGAGAAGCTATAGTCTAATTCACAATCGATTCATTGATCTTAAACAAGACAAGACACCAAAATTATTAAAGAAACATCACACAAAAAATATTTATTTAACAAAAGCCTTACGAAAATGGGATCTATGGTGGACAAAGTGATCCGCTGGGGATCGACACACGACACAAACCAGAACACTACTCGCTCTATCTCACTTCATACACGTGAATCCAGGTTATGGCATCAAACTACACCACCACCAAGCATCTTTATTCCACCATACAAAAAAAGGAAAAATATGGTTCGAAAGAACAGGGTGCTGAGAAATAGATATTATAGCCCTACGTCGCAGCAGCGAATACTTTACCATCCTACTGGCCAAGGCGGCACACTACGATGCGTTCGGCGACTGAAGTCATGGACGGCGGCAATCTGTTATTAAATGCGCGTTGCCGAAAAATGCAAGTACGCGGTCTCGCGTTTGGTTAATTCAGAACGCAGGTACTTCCCTAAGAGCCTCTGAAACCCCGATGGATTCCAGTGTGCAGGTGGACCCGTCTGCTGGTCTGCCAAACCAAATACACTCCGTGCCACGACTGTGCGTGTCGGAATAAATGGTTCAAATGGCTCTGAGCTTTATGGGACTTAACTTCTGAGGTCATCAGTCCCCTAGAACTTAGAACCACTTAAACCTAAATAACCTAAGGACATCACACACATCCATGTTCGAGGCACGATTCGAACCTGCGACCGTAGCGGTCGCGCGATTCCAGACTGTAGCGCCTAGAACCGCTCGGCCACTCCGACCGGCGTGTCGGAATACGTCAAATGTTTTGCTATGTCGTAGCAAATGACGTAGCTGAAGGCTATGCTAACTATCGTCTCGGCAAATGAGAGCGTAATTTGTCAGTGAACCATCGCTAGCAAAGTCGGCTGTACAACTGGGGCGAGTGCTAGGAAGTCTCTCTAGACCTGCCGTGTGGCGGCGCTCGGTCTGCAATCACTGATAGTGGCGACACGCGGGTCCGACGTATAGTAGCGGACCGCGGCCGATTTAAAGGCTACCACCTAGCAATTGTGGTGTCTGGCGGTGACACCACAAAATTATTCGTACTCGTATGTTGGGTGCCTCCGTACCCGTCGTAGTAGCCGTCTTTCGAGAGGCACTTCGCCAAAAATCTTTGCCACATACAGAGAAAGCGGAAAAACGTCATGTCACAAAACGGACGAAAGTGTGTGTCGAGTCATCGCGACAAACGGTCTTTGAAAGGGATTTTGACGAAAAATAAGAGGACGACAGCTGCAAAAGACTCAGCAGAACTGAACGCCACACTGGCGCGCCCTATCAGTACAAAAAAAAAATAAAGGTGGAGTTCCATAAGCAGGAAATTGCCTGACCAGCTGGTATTCCAAAACGACTCATCACTGATGCAAATTCCCGTAACAGTAAAATATTGTGCCGAAGCCATAAAACCTGGACTATGGCGTAGTATAAGAAAGTCACTTGGTCTCATCAGTGTTCTTTCACACTGTTTCCATCTTCTGCCCGGGAGCTCTGTGATGATTTGTGTAGCCACATCTTGGTATTCCACGGGCCAAATGTTTAATCTCTAAAGGATTGCGTGATCATTTTGCAGATGGTACAATGTTTGTTCCCCAATCCGATGCTGTACTCCAGGACGACAGGGCCCATGTCCAGCAACGCGTATCGTCCAGGACCGGTTTTGTGACCACACCATACATTTTACGTGCGTACACATTCAATCTTGTCCTACCGTTTACAATTACGTTTACCATCATTTTCAATTATCTTTCACATATTATGTCACTGCTCTACAGCAGATGAGAGGAAGTGGCGACTGAGACAATAGGAGAGACAGACCTATAATATTGTATGGACGATCTGTTGAGAGTCACAAATATGAATTTGACACAGGCCTTGTAGTCAGTGACCGAGTTATGACGCAGATGAAAGAATTGTGTGAAATTAACACGCACACGCCTTACCAACAGATATACCGGGTCGATAAAAATATGGGAAGACCAAACCACAACACATTATCCTGCCCAGTACGATTTAGGGAATCTGTCGGTATTCAAAACAGGTGCTGGTCCGCTCGGAATGGACAAGTACAGGTCCTGTATGATTTTCTGCGAAAAGCTCGGAAGATCAGATAACGACGATGGAGGTGGATAGCGATCACCCTTCGTTTAAAAGTAGACCACAAAATCTCAATAATACTGAGATATGGTGACCGTGGTGGCCCGGGTAGATGAGGAAATTGGTCCTGGATGGTGTGAACTGTGTCATCAGAGGCCCTGTGGCCTTGAAACACACCACCACCGTAGAGGAACAGCCAAAATGGTCACACAATCGTTGGTAAGAATGCGACCTGGCAGAGTAACCATTTGGCCCATGGAATACCACGCTATGCCTGCCCAAATTTATCAGTCTTGTGATGTAAACTCGGCCAGATGTTGGAAACAGTGCGAAACAAGACTCATCCCACCAAATGACATTCTCTCATTTCTCCATAGTCCACGGTTTGTGTTTCCCTGGTATGTAATTTGGCTGACAGGTCCCCCACTATCAATGCGTCTTTACTAAAATGTCCATTTTTAGGGACAAGTTAGTTTAAAATATCGAGATCAGAGTGAACGACAATTAGATGGACAGGAACAGAGGGGTTAGCGAGGTTAAGAGCAGGACCCAGAGTTCAGTTTGTGCAAATCAGGTCCGAAGATATCTTAATGTTCCCTCTCTTTTCACAGATAACTGCCTGCGGTCATAACAGGCTGTTTACCATTGCACCGTTGTACCACTTACTAAAATTTATTGCCGGCCGGTGTGGTCGAGTGGTTCTAGGCGCTTCAGTCTGGATCCGTGGGACCGCTACAGTCGCAGGTTCGAATCCTGCTTCGGGCATGGATGTGTGTTATGTCCTTAGGTTAATTAGGTTTAAGTAGTTCTAAGTTCTAGGGGACTGATGACCTCATATGTTAAGTCCCATAGTGCTCAGAGCCATTTGAACCATTTTGTAAAGTGAGTTATCTACGGTCAATTGACAATCGCAATGAGAGCTGCCAGGTGAGCGTAATCACAAAGCTGTCCATGCTGCCACAGTAAGTTTTTCGGTACAGCTCGCATTATAATCATTACTCACGGCGATACAGTGAAGTCTTTTTACTATCTTCTTATCACACAGCCGGCAAGCAGCATCCTGCTGTGTAACTGAGCATGTGATTTCCATGTGCCTCATCTGAAGATAACGCTGAAAGTGTTCGAAAACTAGTTTATGGGAGTAAACAAGTATTGCAAAACAGTGATTGGTTGCAGGTTTCTGTATTTGCTTCCAACACAGTCACATCTTCTAAAACATCCATAATGGATAAGCTTAAATTAATATTTATATGAGGTTGCTCTACGTGGCAAGTTTATGAGCCCAAAAGAGAATGGAGAAAGAGATTTCCAGTAATGAAAAACACAAATCATGGTGGTAGTTTAAAGGTTTCTTTGAGCAGCTTATTTGCTATTGAGGGCATATTTAAACCTATCTATATAAAATAATATGAATGAACTTGGCAGTTAAATTAATCCTCGCGTGACTTACCAAATGAAACTTATCCTTACACACTTACAAATTGTGTTGTTGATTGAACAATACCGACAATTGTTGCCAAGAGAAAGTAATGTGTAAAAAATTGCTAGTTCAAGTATTAATTAGATAAGCTGAAGTCTCAGAAACAATCATTGATACATTATGTTTTATTGTAGATAATTTATTTCTTGTTGGGACAACCCGTGCAAGCTACATGTTTGTGCTGACAGTATTACATCAATAACTACACAAAGGAATCATTAAGAAAGCAGACACACTCTCATATAAATTATGAAATAAAAACAGTGAGACAATCTCCCTCTCCTCCAGACACACAGAAATGACTACAATCTTCATAAAAGATAAAATGTTACGCATCTGACTACAATAACAAAGTCTCCATTGATTTGTCTATACGCTCAAAGAAAAGTAGACGCATGCATGTACTTGTAATTGTCTTCACAGGGCTCAACTGAGTTCCGCATCTGACTCATGCAAATTAAGTGTACTCCACGTTATCACAACTCACTGAAGTTACTCTGACAAAGCAGAAAACCACAGACGATAGTTTGCTGTTGTGGAAGGTTGTAATATAACGAGGATCGTTGTTGTTGTTGTTGTTGTGGTCTTCAGTCCTGAGACTGGTTTGATGCAGCTCTCCATGCTACTCTATCCTGTGCAAGCTTCTTCATCTCCCAGTACCTACTGCAACCTACATCCTTCTGAATCTGCTTAGTCTGTTCATCTCTTGGTCTCCCCCCTACGATTTTTACCCTCTACGTTGCCCTCCAATAATAAATTGGTGATCCCTTAATGCCTCAGAACATTTCCTACCAACCGATCCCTTCTTCTGGTCAACTTGTGCCACAAACTTCTCTTCTCTCAAATCCTATTCAATACTTCCTCATTAGTTATGTGATCTACCCATCTAATCTTCAGCATTCTTCTGTACCACCACATTTCGAAAGCTTCTATTCTCTTCCTGTCCAAACTACACTCCTGGAAATGGAAAAAAGAACACATTGACACCGGTGTGTCAGACCCACCATACTTGCTCCGGACACTGCGCGAGGGCTGTACAAGCAATGATCACACGCACGGCACAGCGGACACACCAGGAACCGCGGTGTTGGCCGTCGAATGGCGCTAGCTGCGCAGCATTTGTGCACCGCCGCCGTCAGTGTCAGCCAGTTTGCCGTGGCATACGGAGCTCCATCGCAGTCTTTAACACTGGTAGCATGCCGCGACAGCGTGGACGTGAACCGTATGTGCAGTTGACGGACTTTGAGCGAGGGCGTATAGTGGGCATGCGGGAGGCCGGGTGGACGTACCGCCGAATTGCTCAACACGTGGGGCGTGAGGTCTCCACAGTACATCGATGTTGTCGCCAGTGGTCGGCGGAAGGTGCACGTGCCCGTCGACCTGGGACCGGACCGCAGCGACGCACGGATGCACGCCAAGACCGTAGGATCCTACGCAGTGCCGTAGGGGACCGCACCGCCACTTCCCAGCAAATTAGGGACACTGTTGCTCCTGGGGTATCGGCGAGGACCATTCGCAACCGTCTCCATGAAACTGGGCTACGGTCCCGCACACCGTTAGGCCGTCTTCCGCTCACGCCCCAACATCGTGCAGCCCGCCTCCAGTGGTGTCGCGACAGGCGTGAATGGAGGGACGAATGGAGACGTGTCGTCTTCAGCAATGAGAGTCGCTTCTGCCTTGGTGCCAATGATGGTCGTATGCGTGTTTGCCGCCGTGCAGGTGAGCGCCACAATCAGGACTGCATACGACCGAGGCACACAGGGCGAACACCCGGCATCATGGTGTGGGGAGCGATCTCCTACACTGGCCGTACACCACTGTTGATCGTCGATGGGACACTGAATAATGCACGGTACATCCAAACCGTCATCGAACCCATCGTTCTACCATTCCTAGACCGGCAAGGGAACTTGCTGTTCCAACAGGACAATGCACGTCCGCATGTATCCCGTGCCACCCAACGTGCTCTAGAAGGTGTAAGTCAACTACCCTGGCCAGCAAGATCTCCGGATCTGTCCCCCATTGAGCATGTTTGGGACTGGATGAAGCGTCGTCTCACGCGGTGTGCACGTGCAGCACGAACGCTGGTCCAACTGAGGCGCCAGGTGGAAATGGCATGGCAAGCCGTTCCACAGGACTACATCCAGCATCTCTACGATCGTCTCCATGGGAGAATAGCAGCCTGCATTGCTGCGAAAGGTGGATATACACTGTACTAGTGCCGACATTGTGCATGCTCTGTTGCCTGTGTCTATGTGCCTGTGGTTCTGTCAGTGTGATCATGTGATGTATCTGACCCCAGGAATGTGTCAATAAAGTTTCCCCTTCCTGGGACAATGAATTCACGGTGTTCTTATTTCAATTTCCAGGAGTGTATTTACCGTCCATGTTTCACTTCCATACATGGCTACACTCCATACAAATACTTTCAGAAATGACTTCCTGACACTTAAATCTATACTCGATGTTAACAAATTTCTCTTCTTCAGAAACGCTTTCCTTGCCATTGCCAGTCTACATTATATATCCTCTCTACTTCGACCATCATCAGTTATTTTTCTCCCCAAATAGCAAAACTCCTTTACTACTTTAAGTGTCTCATTTCCTAATCTAATTCCCTCAACATCACCCGACTTAATTCGACTACATTCCATTATCCTCGTTTTGCTTTTGTTGATGTTCATCTTATATCCTCCCTTCAAGACACCATCCATTCCGTTCAACTGCTTTTCCAAGTCCTTTGCTGTCTCTGACAGAATTACAATGTCATCGGCGAACCTCAAAGTTTTTATTTATTCTCCATGGATTTTAATACCTACTCCGAATTTTTCTTTTGTTTCCTTTACTGTTTGCTCAATATACAGATTGAATAACATCGGGGAGAGGCTACAGCCCTGTCTTACTCCCTTCCCAACCACTGCTTCCCTATCATGTCCCTCGACTCTTATAACTGCATCTGGTTTCTGTACAAATTGTAAATAGCCTTTCGCTCCCTGTATTTTACCCCTGCCACCTTTAGAATTTCAAAGAGAGTATTCCAGTCAACATTGTCAAAAGCTTTCTCTAAGTCTACAAATGCTAGAAACGTAGGTTTGCCTTTCCTTAATTTTTCTTCTAAGACAAGTCGTAAGGTCAGTATTGCCTCACGTGTTCCAGTATTTCTACGGAATCCAAACTGATCTTCCCCGAGGTCGGCTTCTTCTAGTTTTTCCATTCGTCTGTAAAGAATTCGTGTTAGTATTTTGCAGCTGTGGCTTATTAAACTGATTGTTCGGTAATGTTCACGTCTGTCAACACCTTCTTTTTTTGGGATTGGAATTAATATATTTTTCTTGAAGTCTGAGGGTATTTCGCCTGTTTCATACATCTTGCTCACCAGATGGTAGAGTTTTGTCAGGACTGGCTCTCCCAAGGCCGTCAGTAGTTCCAATGGAATGTTATCTACTCCGGAGGCCTTGTTTCCACTCAGGTCTTTCAGTGCTCTGTCAAACTCTTCACGCAGTATCGTATCTCCCATTTCATCTTCATCTACATCCTCTTCCATTTCCATTATATTGTCCTCAAGTACATCGCCCTTGTATAGACCCTCTATACACTCCTTCCACCTTTCTGCTTTCCCTTCTCTGCTTAGAACTGGGTTTCCATCTGAGCTCTTGATGTTCATATAAGTGGTTCTCTTATCTCCAAAGGTCTCTTTAATTTTCCTGTAGGCTGTATCTATCTTACCCCTAGTGAGATAAGCCTCTACATCCTTACATTTGTCCTCTAACCATCCCTGCTTAGCCATTTTGCACTTCCTGTCGATCTCATTTTTGAGACGTTAGTATTCCTTTTTGCCGGCTCATTTACTGCATTTTTATATTTTCTCCTTTCATCAATTAAATTCAATATTTCTTCTGTTACCCAAGAATTTCTGCTAGCCCTCGTCTTTTTACCTACTTGATCCTCTGCTGCCTTCACTACTTCATCCCTCAAAGCTACCCATTCTTCTTCTACTGTATTTCTTTCCCCCATTCCTGTCAATTGTTCCCTTATGTTCTCCCTGAAACTCTGATTCCATTAAAAAATTAAATAAATCGATTAAAGAATAATCAAGGCATGGCACATGGTTACGATGGTTACTAACAATGGATCCTGAGGATATATTACCATGATTCCTGAAAAATCATCCATGTAGCTAAAATAAATTTTGCATAACTGTTTATTTAATCAGTAGTTACAGATAAAAGCAATGACGTCACTCACCAAACAGAAAAGGTAATAGTTAATTACACGAACGTTCACTGGCTAAGAAGTCATACTATAAAAATTTAAACTCTCATATAAATTATGAAAGAAAAACAGTGAGACAATCTCCCTTCACGATACACACTGTCCAGTCACATTAATATGACCACCACCTTTGTTCGATGCCAACATGCATTAACGGGTCGCAGACCGCAGGTAGCACCACTAGCAGTGGGGGGGGGGGGGGGGGGAGGGGTGAATGGAGCGTGGGGCGGGGGGGGGGGGGCACGGAAAACAGTGCAGTCATAGTCATAATGCAGAAATGGAACGGTTGATCTGACGTCGAAAAAGGCTTGATCATTGGCTTCCGGGCCTTGATGGAATTGTTTCCGTAACCGCTAAGTTGGTAAACTGTTCGCGTGACGCCATGGTTAAGGTATACCATGCACGGCAATATGGCGTTATTCAAAACCAGTGCTGAGGCAACTGTGGTGCAGCATGGGCTGTGGAGATATGTACAAGCGAACAGACACGCAGGTGTTGAGTAAGTGACTGTCACGTGAACCAAGGGACTACCAGCAGTCTCTCGTCAACGACTATTTAGCAAACATTGTTGCCCATGAGCTTGGTTAATGCATCCATACTGACTGCAGCTCACTGGAGACGGAGGCTGGAATTTGCACGGCAATACCGCAGCTGCCTTTCTCGATAACAGGTAGCCGTTGGCGTGTATGTCGTGAAATGTCTGAAAGAAAACACCATGCAACAATCATTGGAAGGGGCCAGGCCGGACGAGGGAGTTCTATGGTCTGAGTTGTTTTCGTGGCTTTCCGTGGATGATCTCGTCATTCTGGACGGCACTACGCATCAACACAAGTATCCGTCTATTCATGGGGACCATGTCCATCCCTGCACGCATTTGGTTTCCCTCAGCATGATAGCATCTACCAGCAGGACAATGCAATGTGTCACACACTTACAGCGTAAGTACATGGTTCAAAGAGCACCAGGATGATTTTTCCGTACTCCCGTGGCCACCAGACTGCCTGGATTTAAGCCCAGTCTAGAACCTGTGGGACCACCTCGATCGGGCTGTTCGCTTCATGCATCCTCAAACGAGAAACCTAATGCGGCAGACCGCGTCACTGGAGGCGCCATAGCGCCTTCTCGCTGTCGGTACCTTCAAACACCTCATTGGCTCTCTTTCTGCACGTCTCGCGCTGAAAAAGGTGGTTACTGACACCTTTGACGTATGGTCACATTAACGTATCTGGACAGTGTATGTCGATTAATACTTCCAGGCGAACATAACGGATGCTATACGACGTGAAACTAATCGGGAATACGAGTTGTTCCCGACTGTACTGAACAAAGAAATTTCGCCAAACATCCTGAGAGAAAGACGCACAATTATCCTAACAAAACATCGTCTGCAGCCAAGAGGTTGCTCTTTCCTATTTGAACGAGGCTAGTCAGACGAGATATAAATGCTGATGGACAAGTACCGAATAAATACAGTGATTCATGTGGATGCCTTTGCAAAACCACTCACAGAATTTTTATGTCCTTAAGACATATAAAATCGGAATCGTGCGGGAAAAAAGTCACTGGAAAAACAAATCAGTTAGGAGCAATAGTAAAATTAGTTCCTGCAACCGATTTCACGTACAGTACATGGCTAGATCTGATCAAAGAAAACTGCAGACAGGGCGACGAGGTCTGCATGCTTCGTCTCCACATACTGCACTGTCAGCTCTAACATAACTCCTACACTCACGGGTCCAGCTACCATTCAGCGCCCGCAAAGAAAACACTCCCATAGCCTGTCCACGTGTCGGCTCAAAAATCAAAGTGCAAGGAAAGCGAGGATCGGCTATTCCGCGCATGCTACACGTCAGTAGCGGCGTTCTCGAAATAACCGTCCTGTTGTTACGGTACGAGGCTAGTAGCCATGTTTAGTCGTCTATACAGGTTGGTGGGATTTGCTTGAAAATATCACCAATGACGTAGACCTCAAATATTCCAGCTCGTCCATTTGCAAAGAAACAGAAAGCAGAAGAAAGAAAAACTACTCACATACAATGCGGTGCCGATTCTGAAATTGCATGATAGTTCCATAACTGTATCTTTCTTCGTGTCTTATTGTCTTCCAGTTGATGTTTTTCAGTTTGGTAACAGATCTGAAGTAACATCTCACAGACACTCTGACATTCATTCAAATATATACCACTGATGCATGTAGAATTTACATAGTAGGGAATAGCCAAGGCTAAATAGTTGTATTATAACACAGAATAATTAAGAATAATTATGTAGCATGTTGATATTGTGTTTGTTGTTTGGTTCCACAGTAACGAAGTTTACTGTGTGAGTATTCACAAACAGTTAATATCATTCTTGATGCGCATCTTCATATTTTCGAGGCGCAAACACTGATGCATAAAATTTCGGGCGAGCAGCCGCATAAATTCGACTTCTTCTTCTAATATTTCGGCGGAATACCGTCCATCCGTCTTCAGAGTGAGCCGAAGTGACTGATGCTCCAGCACTTGCTCCGTCCATATAAACCCGTGGACCACACCACTGCGCATGCGGCCACAGATACACAAGGCACCAGAGACGAGTATCATGATAAAATGAACAGTTTACTGAGTGACAGCACGTGCCGGAAGATCAGTAAATACTGCTTCGCTTCTGAATGCCTTCCCCCTTCCCTTCCACCGGAAGTTGTGCGAAGATTAAATCCAAGTGGTGCGGTGCCTCCAAGGTTTTATGGACTTCCAAAGACCCACAGGAATGGCGTTCCTCTGCGTCCGATAGTGAGTAATAT
Organism: Schistocerca americana; assembly: GCF_021461395.2. Taxonomy (NCBI): domain Eukaryota; kingdom Metazoa; phylum Arthropoda; class Insecta; order Orthoptera; family Acrididae; genus Schistocerca; species Schistocerca americana. The sequence goes on from NC_060119.1 coordinate 90,436,169, forward strand.
CGGCTCTCCAACCTATGATTGTGCCAAACACTTAGCATCGTTATTAAGGCCTCTGGTGGGAAAATGCGCTCATCATATACGTCATTTTGTGCACTTCATCGGCAAACTGAAAACATTCAAACTGAACAATTCTGCTATGTTAGTCAGTTTCGCTGTAGTGTCGTTGTTCACAAAGGTTCCACTTTCGGCATCATTGCTTCTCATTGGAAAAAGTTTTGATAAAGAGATTTCAGCTCTGTTTGAACAATTTTTGACATCGACATATTTTTTATTCAATAACGAATTTTATGAACAGATTGACGGTCTCGCCGTGGGCAGTCCCTTGCCGCCTTTGGTGGCCAACTTTTTTGTGGAGGACTTCGAGGAGAAGGAGCTGGAATCTGTTAGCTTGAGGCAGACAGTGTTTTGGAAGTGTGTTGACGACACGTTTCTAGTGTGGCCCCACCATGGTGATGACAAGCTAAACGAATTTTTAGATCATCTGAATTCAATCTACAGACAGATTCAGTTCACGGTAGAAATCGAAGAACATGGATGCATTCCAGTTTTGGATGTGTTGGTACGGCGCAAAGATGATGGCACTTTGGGACACGCAGTATATTGAGAACCGAGCCATACGGATTTATATTTCCGCGCAAATAGCTGCCACAATCCTTCACAGACGATGAGTGTACTCAGAACTCTAGCACACAGAGCACATGTCATTGCTGACGAGAGAGTCTGGAGAACGAGCTTCTACAGGGCTATTACAAATGATTGAAGCGATTTCATAAATTCACTGTAGCTCCATTCATTGACATATGGTCACGACACACTACAGATACGTAGAAAAACTTCAGGTTTCTGCCGCCAGAGAGCGCAGTGAGACAAAATGGCGACAGGAGCCGAGAAAGCGTATGTCGTGCTTGAAATGCACTCACATCAGTCAGTCATAACAGTGCAACGACACTTCAGGACGAAGTTCAACAAAGATCCACCAACTGCTAACTCCATTCGGCGATGGTATGCGCAGTTTAAAGCTTCTGGATGCCTCTGTAAGGGGAAATCAACGGGTCGGCCTGCAGTGAGCGAAGAAACGGTTGAACGCGTGCGGGCAAGTTTCACGCGTAGCCCGCGGAAGTCGACGAATAAAGCAAGCAGGGAGCTAAACTTACCACAGCCGACGGTTTGGAAAATCTTACGGAAAAGGCTAAAGCAGAAGCCTTATCGTTCACAATTGCTACAAGCCCTGACACCCGATGACAAAGTCAAACGCTTTGAATTTTCGGTGCGGTTGCAACAGCTCATGGAAGAGGATGCGTTCAGTGCGAAACTTGTTTTCAGTGATGAAGCAACATTTTTTCTTAATGGTGAAGTGAACAGACACAATGTGCGAATCTGGGCGGTAGAGACTCCTCACGCATTCGTGCAGCAAATTCGCAATTCACCAAAAGTTAACGTGTTTTGTGCAATCTCGCGGTTTAAAGTTTACGGCCCCTTTTTCTTCTGCGAAGAAAACGTTACAGGACACGTGTATCTGGACATGCTGGAAAATTGGCTCATGCCACAACTGGAGACCGACAGCGCCGACTTCAACAGGATGGTGCTCCACCGCACTTCCATCATGATGTTCGGCATTTCTTAAACAGGAGATTGGAAAACCGATGGATCGGTCGTGGTGGAGATCATGATCAGCAATTCATGTCATGGCCTCCACGCTCTCCCGACTTAACCCCATGCGATTTCTTTCTGTGGGGTTATGTGAAAAATTCAGTGTTTAAACCTCCTCTACCAAGAAACGTGCCAGAACTGCGGGCTCGCATCAACGATGCTTTCGAACTCATTGATGGGGACATGTTGTGCCGAGTGTGGGAGGAACTTGATTATCGGCTTGATGTCTGCCGAATCACTAAAGGGGCACATATCGAACATTTGTGAATGCCTAAAAAAACTTTTTGAGTTTTTGTATGTGTGTGCAAAGCATTGTGAAAATATCTCAAATAATAAAGTTATTGTAGTGCTGTGAAATCGCTTCAATCATTTGTAATAACCCTGTATACCTGAGAAGAGTTTTTGAAGCCAACGTGTACTCTCCGCAGCAGATATGTAAGGCGCTACAAATGAAATCAACTGTGGGTATAAGAAAAGCAGAAAACGACAATGTAAGTTTTAAATCGATGGATTTTCTGCCATAGATGAGAACCCTATCGTCAAAAATAGGACGGATCTTCAATAAGCATAAACTGAAAGTGATTTTTCGCCCTCCGCCAGAGACAGCAGCACTCCCTGAGTCCATTCATCTACATCTACATCTACATTGATACTCCGCAAGCCACCCAACGGTGTGTGGCGGAGGGCACTATACGTGCCACTGTCATTACCTCCCTTTCCTGTTCCAGTCGCGTATGGTTCGCGGGAAGAACGACTGTCTGAAAGCCTCCGTGCGCGCTCTAATCTCTCTAATTTTACATTCGTGATCTCCTCGGGAGGTATAAGTAGGGGGAAGCAATATATTCGATACCTCATCCAGAAACGCACCCTCTCGAAACCTGGACAGCAAGCTACACCGCGATGCAGAGCGCCTCTCTTGCAGAGTCTGCCACTTGAGTTTACTAAACATCTCCGTAACGCTATCACGGTTACCAAATAACCCGGTGACGAAACGCGCCGCTCTTCTTTGGATCTTTTCTATCTCCTCCGTCAACCCGACCTGGTACGGATCCCACACTGATGAGCAATACTCAAGTATAGGTCGAACGAGTGTTTTGTAAGCCACCTCCTTTGTTGATGGACTACATTTTCTAAGCACTCTCCCAATGAATCTCAACCTGGTACCCGCCTTACCAACAATTAATTTTATATGATCATTCCACTTCAAATCGTTCCGTACGCATACTCCCAGATATTTTGCAGAAGTAACTGCTACCAGTGTTTGTTCCGCTATCATATAATCATACAATAAAGGATCCTTCTTTCTATGTATTCGCAATACATTACATTTGTCTATGTTAAGGGTCAGTTGCCACTCCCTGCACCAAGTGCCTATCCGCTGCAGATCTTCCTGTATTTCGCTACAATTTTCTAATGCAGCAACTTCTCTGTATACTACAGCATCATCCGCGAAAAGCCGCATGGAACTTCCGACACTATCTACTAAGTCATTTATATATATTGTGAAAAGCAATGGTCCCATAACACTCCCCTGTGGCACGCCAGAGGTTACTTTAACGTCTGTAGACGTCTCTCCATTGATAACAACATGCTGTGTTCTGTTTGCTAAAAACTCTTCAATCCAGCCACACAGCTGGTCTGATATTCCGTAGGCTCTTACTTTGTTTATCAGGCGACAGTGCGGAACTGTATCGAACGCCTTCCGGAAGTCAAGAAAAATAGCATCTACCTGGGAGCCTGTATCTAATATTTTCTGGGTCTCATGAACAAATAAGGCGAGTTGGGTCTCACACGATCGCTGTTTCCGGAATCCATGTTGATTCCTACATAGTAGATTCTGGGTTTCCAGAAATGACATGATACGCGAGCAAAAAACATGTTCTAAAATTCTAGAAGAGATCGACGTAAGAGATATAGGTCTATAGTTTTGCGCATCTGCTCGACGACCCTTCTTGAAGACTGGGACTATCTGTGCTCTTTTCCAATCATTTGGAACCCTCCGTTCCTCTAGAGACTTGCGGTACACGGCTGTTAGAAGGGGGGCAAGTTCTTTCGCGTACTCTGTGTAGAATCGAATTGGTATCCCGTCAGGTCCAGTGGACTTTCCTCTATTGAGTGATTCCAGTTGCTTTTCTATTCCTTGGACACTTATTTCGATGTCAGCCATTTTTTCGATTGTGCGAGGATTTAGAGAAGGAACTCTGTGAAACAGCTTTGGAAAAAGGTGTTTAGTATTTCAGCTTTACGCGTGTCATCCTCTGTTTCAATGCCATCATCATCCCGTAGTGTCTGGATATGCTGTTTCGAGCCACTTACTGATTTAACGTAAGACCAGAACTTCCTAGGATTTTCTGTCAAGTCGGTACATAGAATTTTACTTTCGAATTCAATGAACGCTTCACGCATAGCCCTCCTTACGCTAACTTTGACATCGTTTAGCTTCTGTTTGTCTGAGAGGTTTTGGCTGCGTTTAAACTTGGAGTGGAGCTCTCTTTGCTTTCGCAGTAGTTTCCTAACTTTGTTGTTGTACCACGGTGGGTTTTTCCCGTCCCTCACAGTTTTACTCGGCACGTACCTGTCTAAAACGCATTTTACGATTGCCTTGAACTTTTTCCATAAACACTCAACATTGTCAGTGTCGGAACAGAAATTTTCGTTTTGATCTGTTAGGTAGTCTGAAATCTGCCTTCTATTACTCTTGCTAAACAGATAAACCTTACTCCCTTTTTTTATATTCCTATTAACTTCCATATTCAGGGATGCTGCAACGGCCTTATGATCACTGATTCCCTGTTCTGTACATACAGAGTCGAAAAGTTCGGGTCTGTTTGTTATCAGTAGGTCCAAGATGTTATCTCCACGAGTCGGTTCTCTGTTTAATTGCTCGAGGTAATTTTCGGATAGTGCACTCAGTATAATGTCACTCGATGCTCTGTCCCTACCACCCGTCCTAAACATCTGAGTGTCCCAGTCTATATCTGGTAAATTGAAATCTCCACCTAAGACTATAACATGCTAAGAAAATTTATGTGAAATGTATTCCAAATTTTCTCTCAGTTGTTCTGCCACTAATGCTGCTGAGTCGGGAGGTCGGTAAAAGGAGCCAATTATTAACCTAGTTCGGTTGTTTAGTGTAACCTCCACCCATAATAATTCACAGGAACTATCCACTTCTACTTCACTACAGGATACCCTAAAGATGATTTGGTGCTTCGGAAGCCCCTGTGAATGCGGCCGTTCATACATCGGACAGACGACACGTACAGTCCAGGAGAGAAGCACGGAGCACCGCAGGTACACCCGGCTCTTACAACCTAATAAATCTGCGGTGGCAGAGTACTGTGTTGACATTTAGCCTCGACTTCATCTTTTTGCGACTCAGTAGTGAAGGAAGCATTGAAATTCGGATGGCAACGATTTTAATTAATAGAAATAGCGGTTTCAACTTTGATAAATCATGGAATCCGACAATTTCTGTAATAAAATCACAAAGACATCGCGACAGTACAAGCTAGCAGTGATACGTGGATATCACCGTGTGGATCGACTGCGCAGTCATAGATCTATTTCCATACATATGCCATACCTATACGCCGCCGATTAACGTCTCTGGCGCCTTCGGCTCGCTCTGAAGATGGCTGGACGGAATTCAGCCGAAATATTAGAAGAAGAAGTCGAATTTATGCGGCTGCACGCCCGAAATTTTATGGATCAATACTATTCTTTCTTCTCAATAACTGTCAACGATTTTTGATTGTCACGCATTACATGCTCACTCACAACATGTTCCTAAGCGACCACGTAAATCTAACATATGGTCGCGTAATTTCACCTGCGGAAATGCATCTAACTGTCGATATTTTGGTGAGTAAAGGTGTTCACATGGAAGTTCACATGGTTTGCGAGGAATACTGAGATCTGATCTTGCTGTCACTGCACTGTGTCCAGTCTAGAGTTCCGTCCTGAATGTCACGCCACTCGTCATTGAAAATATTGATGATACAAGTACTATATGAGTGATGACTCACTGAAATGTAGCAGTTTTTGGAAATAAGATATAACTGGAGGATGTCTGTAAAATATTTGTGATGTGTACTTGCGACGTTTCTCCCAGTGGTCACTAAATTCCGCAATAATGATGCCTTTCATGCAAAGTGAATAAATCCTAAAGAACAAATATTACGCAGTCTGGTTATTCTCAGGTATGGTTCGCCAGAGACACACATACCTAAATGAAAACGGAATACTATTTGGCAACAAGAATGTTTTACTATTTCTCATTTATTAATTTGCTTTTTACTGGACCCTAGTTTGAATCCCAGAAACAACATTCATTCACATACTTGGCATAATTCATTGTTGTCACTTGCTAATGGCACGCTTTTACAAAGTGTAGTATTGGAATGGCGAGGTATTAGCTTTCCTAAAGATGTCGATGCAAACTTAGCTTCTGTAATCAGGAAGGCCGGCCGCGGTGGTCGTGCGGTTCTAGGCGCTCCAGTCCGGGGCCGCGCTGCTGCTACGGTCGCAGGTTCGAATCCTGCCTCGGGCATGGATGTGTGTGATGTCCTTAGGTTAGTTAGGTTTAATTAGTTCTAAGTTCTAGGGGACTGATGACCACAGCAGTTGAGTCCCATAGTGCTCAGAGCCATTTGAACCATTTTTGTAATCAGGAAGTAATTTACTAACACAAGGAGCAAGCTAGTTATCTGAATAACCACAAACAGCAAAAGGGGTTCTGACTAAACTATCCATTGAATTAAAGGATGAGAATATTTATTTACTTACTTCCGCATGAAGCATTGGTGCAAGCGGTCATGGCTATTGACTAGTGCCGGCCGGCGTCGCCGTGTGGTTCTAGGCGCTTCAGTCTGGAACCGCGTGACCGCTACGGTCGCAGGTTCGAATCCTGCCTCGGGCATGGATGTGTGTGATGTCCTTAGGTAAGTTAGGTTTGAGTAATTCTAAGTTCTAGGGGACTGATGACCACAGATGTTGAGTCCCATAGTGCTCAGAGCCATTTGAACCATTATTGACTAGTCCCATCTTGAAAGAATGTGAACGACATTTAATTAATCTTCTGAAAGGAATCAATTTGAAGTAAAGGTATAATGTTTCATTTAAGCTTGAGATTATTATTATTTGATCTCCGGAATACAAAGGCTTTACAGAGGACAAAGCAGTTAAAGATACATGAGGCCTGTGACGTCCCCTGTACGGTCACATGAAGGCTAGGTCCATAAAGTACATTTGAAAAGCATATAGGATGCAAAATCTATTTTATGAATGAAATACCATCTTACTAAATCCGATCGTGAAATGGCAGTTGTAATCCAGCAGGTGCTATAATATTAGGCTTTACCCGTGGATATGCAGGGTGGTCTCTTGATAGTGACCGGGCCAAATATCTCACGAAATAAGCATCAAACGAAAAAACTACAAAGAACGAACCTTATCTAGCTTGAAGGGGGAAACCAGATGACGCTATGGTTGGCCCGCTAGATGGCGCTGCCGTAGGTCAAAACTGCGTTTTTTAAAAATAGGAACCCCCATTTCTATTACATATTCGTGTAGTACGTAAATAAATATGAATGTTTTATTTGGACCACTTTTTTCGCTTTGTGATAGATGGCGCTGTAATAGTCACACTCGTATAAGTACGTGGTATCACGTAACATTCCCCAGTGCGGACGGTATTTGCTTCGTGATACATTAGCCGTGTTAAAATGGACCGTTTACCAGTTGCGGAAAAGGTCGATATCGTGTTGATGTATGGCTATTGTCATCAAAATGCCCAACGGGCGGGTGCTATGTATGCTGCTCGGTATCCTGGACGACATCATCCTAGTGTCCGGGCTGCTCGCCGGATAGTTACGTTATTTAAGGAAACAGGAAGTGTTCAGCCACATGCGAAACGTCAACCACGACCTGCAACAAATGGTGATGTCCAAGTAGGTGCTTAAGCTGCTGTCGCGGCTAATCCGCACATCAGTAGCAGACAAATTGCGCGAGAATCGGGAATCTCAAAAACGTCGGTGTTGAGAATGCTACATCAATATCGATTGCACCCGTACCATATTTCTATGCACCAGGAATTGCATGGCGACGACTTTGAACGTCGTGTACTGTTCTGCCACTGGGCACAAGAGAAATTACGGGATGATGACAGAGTTTATGCACGCGTTCTATTTAGCGACGAAGCTTCATTCACCAACAGCGGTAACGTAAACCGGCATAATATGCCCTACTGGGCAACGGAAAATCCACGACGGCTGCGACGAGTGGAACATCAAATGGTTCAAATGGCTCTGAGCACTATTGAACTCAACTGCTCAGGTCATAAGTCCCATAGAACTTAGAACTACTTTAACCTAACTAACCTAAGGACAACACACACATCCATGCCCGAGGCAGGATTCGAACCTGCGACCGTAACGGTCGCGCGGTTCCAGACTGTAGCGCCTAGGAACATCAGGAACCTTGGCGGGTTAATGTATGGTGCGGAATTATGGGAGGAAGCATAATTGGCCCCCATTTTATCGATGGAAATCTAAATGATGCAATGTATGTTGATTTCCTACGTAATGTTCTACCGATGTTACTACAAGATGTTTCACTGCATACCAGAATGGCAATGTACTTCCAACATGATGGATGTCCGGCACATAGCTCGCGTGCGTTTGAAACGGTATTGAATAGCATATTTCATGACAGGTGGATTGGTCGTCGATGTGCCATACCATGGCCCGCACGTTCATCGGATCTGACGTCCCCGGATTTCTTTCTGTGGGGGAAGTTGAAGAATATTTGCTATCGTGATCCACCCACAACGCCTGACAACATGCGTCAGCGCAACATTACGGAAGGCGAACTACGCGATGTTGAGCAGACTGTCGTTACACGTATTGCCAAATGCATTGAGGTTGACGGATATAATTTTGAGCATTTATTGCATTAATGTGGTATTTACAGGTAATCACCTGTAACAGCATGCGTTCTCAGAAATGATACGTTCACAAAGCTACATGTATCACATTGGAACAACCGAAATAAAATGTTCAAAGATTTAAATTAAAAAACCTACCTGTTACCAACTGTTTGTCTAAAATTGTGAGGCATATGTTTGTGACAATTGCAGCGCCGTCTATCACAAAGCGAAAACAAAGGTCCAACTAACACCGTCATATTTCTTTACGTACTACACGAATATGTAATAAAAATGGGGGTTCCTATTTTAAAAAATGCAGTTGATTTCCGTTTGACCTATGGCAGCGCCATCTAGCGTGCCAACCATAGTGCCATCTTGTTTCCCCCTTCAAGCTAGACAAGTTTCGTTCTTTGTAGTTTTTTTCGTTTGACGCTTATTTCGTGAGATATTTGGCCCACCCTGTATATTTCCTTCGACGGCACTAACTGTATAAATGTCCATCCAAATCGTAACTGTGAATGAGTGTAGCACACACACACACACACACACACACACACACATGTTATAACGTTCGCTTGTAAACATTATCACTCCGGAAGGTCCGAGGTCGCATACGATCAGAAAACTTGTCTGATTCCTGTGTCTTTTATTAACGTTGCCACCCCTTTTGCTTTCTGTTTTAACTTTCCGCATTTTTCCGCCATTTTACACTTGACGTCACCATTTTATCGCTTGTTTTTCTTGTTTCTTTTCTTCTTCCGTTCTTTAAAATAAAAGTCTGTAGGCTGTAGAGCAGCGTACTAAGCTGCTGCCAGCCCGCCCCCTTCGGGGGGAATTGAAAATCAATAAAGGAAAAAAAAAACATTATCACTCCGTGTTGTAATGTACTCCTGTTCAAACAACAATTTATTTCCCTATTTTCGAGATTAACAATTTTGTATCGCATCTGCAGATGTCACGTAGCATTCACTGAGTAAAGTAGTGTTGCAGAATGCACACAGTCGGAATAAGATTTCAGTTCCCATGCTAGCTAGATGAGCCGGCGGGCCAAATGGCGTTGCCAGTCCACGATTCTGTGAGGTGCAGTGGGTAGACGCGAGAACCTCCGTTGCGTCAGCTGCGAGGTACGCAGAAAAAGCAGAGTTACTCTTGAGAGAAGCAAGTTATCTTGCTTCATACATACTCGCTAACAAAAGTCGCTTTTTCCAGTTCGGATACTAGGAGAAGCCTACAGATCGTAAGTACTTTCTTACAAAAATAGTACGTCAAATCGATCGTCTTAAAAAATGAATGATTAATTTTCAAACCAACGAAATTGTACGGATGGCTACGAAGTATACCGAGTGTAAGCACGACGAACAGGCTGCTCGCCTTAGTCGCCAGTCGTCGATAGAATGTTATTCCGAATAATACAGCTTCCGCTTCATCAGTTAGAATCATAGGAAGTAGAATTGTACTTTACAGAGAAAGGGGCTGATACTGCTTCTGCGAGCGACAAACTTCGAGAGCTATTCTGCAAAACAGGTAGAAAGAATAATACACAACAGTCCTCGGACTTACTCGAATGTAAAAATGCGACGGGTACGCCCCTTGTACAATCCTCTATGGATTGACTGGCTAAACTGAGATATTTCTGGAGATTTGGTACAAGTGCGGGGTTTTCAAAGTCCAACAATCAGTACGGACTTGCTTTTCAAACCCATAATTAGGCCTTAATGTCTTCTACTGTACCTCTTCATGCCTCTGGCGCACTCTGCCATCAATCAATGCAATAAGAGACTCTCTCGACGCAACCACGTTTCCCCTGTCGTCATCTCCTTGTTCCTCTGATTTTACGTCAATCTGAATTCCACTGGCCATAGCATTCATAATACATAAAAATAACTTCTACAAAATATTCGGCGGCCGGAAAGGCCGAGCGGTTCTAGGCGCTACAGTCTGGAACCGCGCGACCGCTACGGTCGCAGGTTCCAATCCTGCCTCGGGCATGGATGTGTGTGATGTCCTTAGGTTAGTTAGGTTTAAGTAGTACTAAGCTCTAGGGGACTGATGACTTCAGAAGTCAAGTCCCATAGTGCTCAGAGCCATTTGAACCATTTCACATACATAAAAAATTTGCGTATGTCAGCTACCGTAAATACAAAGGGAGATGAGAAAGTTTCCGTTCGAAGGCCGTAGAGTCCAGAATCGGTATGTCAATCAGGCCAAATCGCCATGAGCACACAGACAACTGTCCCACCGACGTACCATATTAGAGGTACTCGTTTGGAAAAGCACTGTGTCCTGCTGCGTAAAGAAGTTTGTTACTGCCTGTTTAACATCTTCATCCGACAGGAATAGTCGACCCTTCAAGGCCTTTTTTTAAGGCACTCAACGTGTGATAATCTCACGGGGAGTGCCGCACGACGTTTGCGATGTAGGTACGTTACGGCAGGTTGAAAAAGAGATAATTACAATGAGAGAGAATTGTGTGTGTGTAATAAACCTCTAGCCTCCAACATTTCTCTCCTTCATACCTCCTCTGTGTTACCACAGATAACGTGTCACTAATGTCATTTGTACTAAGATTGCAGTATACGTGAGGTGACTATTTGCTTCCACTGCTGTGAGTGGAATGCCTAAGTTCTAATTAATGTTCACCAACCGGTAGTCTTCCATAGCGGTTGTCCCCTGTGCAGAAAACAGCACTTAAGTCGTCATGTCGTTACCTTGAGGCTGTAATAAACTCTTCGCGAGGAACTGATGTTACATAAATAATTAAATCTTTGTCTATACGAGACGCCACTCGCTTTTTTTGTTAGCAGAACGCGAGAAACGGCATAGTTATAATCCACTTTATGAATCACAAATAATCTCCATTCTTCACATTTCCATAGAAAATAAATTAATGAACAGCTTATCTGCGTAGTTACTATCATATCCTTCTCAGTTACATATCCACATAACCAGAGATTGCTAATTAAGTTCTTAACCAATACCGACCGCGGCAGACAATATGCTGTTTTCCGAGACTGTCGAACCAGTTCCGATCTTACAGCCGAACCACTTCGTCCGCCATCCAAGTAAGGCACGATCCGAAGATCTTCGAAGTGCTTCGTCTGCCGTTCGGTTTAGCAACTGTTTACTATTCTGCTGGTAATCAGCACTCTTGAAATAATGGAATGACAGCCTGCTATTGAGAGATGCTTTTACATGAAATGCAAGTACATACACTGTTTAGTGTTTCTAATATTAATAACAGAAGACTATAATTTTGGCGCGCAACTTCGGAACGCAGCAGCCAGTCGCGGAGAATGACCACAATTTAGACGGTCTTTCTCATGGTACCCGTACCGAACAAACCAATAGTCATCAGTACCTCACACCACACTACGTCTTCTTCCAACTGCTGCCTTTTCAACTGTTCTAAGAGCTTCTAGCTACAAAGCCTGAAATGATACAACGTGTGTTATCATGAATCGGCAGCATCCCTTGGCGCACTATCCCACACCTGTGGTTTTCGACTGATACACGTTCTTCATTCTCCGTTGGATGTCTACCGGTGTTGTTCCTTCGCCATCCAAGAAAAGTACAACACATTAATCCTGTTTGGAAGCATTTGGTAATAATGTCACCATAGTTCATATTTCAGCTTTTACCCCGCACGCATCGGAAGGACACGAATGCCGACTAATCCCTTGCATACAAGTCGGTGCTTATATACCTGCATCAGTGCCACACTACGCTGCACCAACCTCCCAAATTTAAACTTTTTGATGGCCCCTTATGACATTATTGTAAGATGAGTATGCGAAATTAATAAATAATCACATACACTAGTGGCCATTAAAATTGCTACACCACGAAGATGACGTGCGAAAGACGCGAAATTTAACCGACTGGAAGACGATGCTGTGATATGCAAATGATTAGCTTTTCAGAGCATTCACACAACGTCCTTACATGAGGAAAGTTTCCATCCGATTTCTCATACACAAACAGCAATTGACCGGCGTTGCCTGGTGAAACGTTGTTGTGATTCCTCGTGTAAGGAGGAGAAATGCGTACCATGACATTTCCGACTTTGATAAACGTCGGATTGTAGCCTATCGCGACTGCGGTTTATAGTACCGCGACATTGCTGCTCGCGTTGGTCGAGATCCAATTAAAAACATGGAATCTGTGGGTTCAGGAGGGTAACACGGAACGCCGTGCTGGATCCCAACAGCCTCGCATCACTAGCAGTCGACATGACAGGCATCTTATCCGCATGGCTGTAACGGATCGTGCAGCCACGTCTCGATCCCTGAGTCAACACATGGGGACGTTTACAAAGCAACAACCATCTGCAGGAACAGTTCGACGACGTTTGCAGCAGCATGGAGCTCAAAGACCATGGCTGCGGTTACCCTTGACGCTATATCACAGACAGGAGCGCCTGGGAAGGTGTACTCAACGACGAACCTGGGTGCACGAATGGCAAAACGTCATTTTTCGGATGAATCCAGTTTCTGTTTACATCATCATGATGGTCGCATCCATGTTTGGCGACATCGCGGTGAACGCACATTGAAAGCGTGTATTCGTCATCGCCGTACTGGCGTAACACCCGGCGTGGTGGTATGGGGTGCCATTGGTTACACGACTCGGTCACCTCTTGTTCGCATTGATGGCACTTTGAACAGTGGACGTTACGTTTCAGACGTGTTTCGACGCGTGGCTCTACCGTTCATTCGATCCATGCGAAACCCTACATTTCAGTAGGATAATGCACGACCGCATGTTGCAGCTCCTGTACGGGCCTTTCTGGATACAGAAAATGTTCGACTGCTGCCCTGGCCAGCACATTCTCCAGATCTCTCACCAATTGAAAACGTATTGGTCGAGCAACTGGCTAGTCACAATACGCCAGTTACTACTCTTGATGAACTGTGGTCTCGTGTTGAAGCTGCATGGGCAGCTGTACCTGTACACGCCATCCAAGCTCTGTTTGACTCAATACCCAGGCGTATCAAGGCCGTTATTATAGTACTGATTTCTCTGGATCTATGCACCCAAATTGCGTGAAAATGTAATGACATGTCAGTTCTAGTATAATACAGGGTGATTCAAAAAGAATACCACAACTTTAAAAATGTGTATTTAACGAAAGAAACATATTACAACCTTCTGTTACACATCATTACAAAGAGTATTTAAAAAGGTTTTTTTTTCACTCAAAAACAAGTTCAGAGATGTTCAATATGGCCCCCTCCACACACTCGAGCAATATCAACCCGATACTCCAACTCGTTCCACACTCTCTGTAGCATATCAGGCGTAACAGTTTGGATAGCTGCTGTTATTTCTCGTTTCAAATCATCAATGGTGGCTGGGAGAGGTGGCCGAAACACCATATCCTTAACATACCCCCATAAGAAAAAATCGCAGGGGGTAAGATCAGGGCTTCTTGGAGGCCAGTGATGAAGTGCTCTGTCACGGGCTGCCTGGCGGCCGATCCATCGCCTCGGGTAGTTGACGTTCAGGTAGTTACGGACAGATAAGTGCCAATGTGGTGGCGCTCCATCCTACTGAAATATGAATTGTTGTGCTTCTTGTTCGAGCTGAGGGAACAGCCAATTCTCTAACATCTCCAGATACTGTAGTCCAGTTACAGTAGCACCTTCGAAGAAAAAGGGACCAAAAACTTTATTGGTCTAGTCAACAGCGCCTCAAGCGAACAAATGTACAACTAAATGAAACTTTATAGCTCCCTTAATTCGCTGACAGATAGTACTTAGCTCTGCCTTTTGTCTTTGCAGAGTTTTAAATTCCTAAAGTTGTGGTATTCTTTTTGAATCACCCTGTATATTTGTCCAACGAATACCTGTTTATCATCTGCATTTCTTCTTGGTGTAGCAATTTTAATGGCCAGTAGTGTAATAACAATTGCGTCTCAGTCGCTCTAACCATAAGGGCTCGCCACTTTTCCCTTAACCATTGTTCAAATGCTCTTCTGTCCATGGATTGGAGGTAGCCTGCCTCCCTTCCTTCGTTATCTTCTAGAGCAATGCTTGGCGGCAGTAGATTTCTTCAGCTGAGACGATTTTTTGTACCTCCTTTTGTGAATAGCTGGCCATGTGCCAGCCGAACGACCAGGGAGGTTTCGAGGAGGTCACGCTGGAGAGGTGCTCCGCGGGCACCCGGTGCAGCGCCGAGCTACACAGGTGCGCGGACCGCCCCACGGCTTGCGGCGCCAGCACGGAGGGCGGTATTGCCTGCCACGGCGCCGGCCGCTTCCCGGACCCGCTGAGCTGCAGCGTCTACCACGACTGCTCCGAGGAGGGCGCCGTCTCCACGCCGGGAGAGTGCGACACCGGCTACGCCTACAACGCTCTCACGGGCGACTGCAGGTAGGTTTCGGTTGTTACAGGACCACTCATAGTCTACTGTTTAAACAAAACGCAGCTAGCTAATTGAACTTGAGTTATTCTGAAATAACAACGTGGATGAGGTAGGAGAAGCTCAGTACCTATCCACCCAACGAAACTTAATCTACCAATGCATACGGTACGATTTGAAGTGGAATGATCATATAAAATTAATTGTTGGTGAGGCAGATTCCAGGTTGAGATTCATTGGGAGAGTCCTTAGAAAATGTAGTCCATCAACAAAGGAGGTGGCTTACAAAACACTCGTTCGACCTATACTTGAGTATTGCTCGTCAGTGTGGGATCCGTACCAGGTCGTGTTGACGGAGGAGATAGAGAAGATCCAAAGAAGAGCTGCGCGTTTCGTCACAGGGTTATTTGGTAACCGTGATAGCGTTACGGAGATGTTTAGCAAACTCAAGTGGCAGACTCTGCAAGAGAGGCGCTCTGCATCGCGGTGTAGCTTGCTGTTCAGGTTTCGAGAGGGTGCGTTTCTGGATGAGGTATCGAATATATTGCTTCCCCCTACTTATGCGCCCCAAGGAGATCACGAATGTAAAATTAGAGAGATTAGAGCGCGCACGGAGACTTTCAGACAGTCATTCTTCCCGCGAACCATACGCGACTGGTTCAAAATGGTTCATATGGCTCTGAGCTCTATGGAACTTAACTTCTGAGGTCAACAGTCCCCTAGAACTTAAAACTAATTAAACCTAACTAACCTAAGGACACCACACACATCCATGCCCGAGGGCCGGCCGCGGTGGCCGTGCGGTTCTGGCACTGCAGTCCGGAACTGCGAGGCTGCTACGGTCGCAGGTTCGAATTCTGCCTCGGGCATGGGTGTGTGTGATGTCCTTAGGTTAGTTCGGTTTAAGTAGTTCTAAGTTCTAGGGGACTTATGACCTAAGATGTTGAGTCCCATAGTGCTCAGAACCATTTGAACCATGCCCGAGGCAGCATTCGAACCTGCGACCGCAGCGGTCGCGTGGTTCGATTGTAGCGCCTAGAACCGCTCGGCCACCCCGGCTGGCTACGCGGCTTGAACAGGAAATGGAGGTAATGACAGTGGCATGTAGAATGCCCTCCGTCACACACCGTCGGGTGGCTTGCGGAGTATAAATGTAGATGTAGATGTAGAGAAAGTAGCCGGCCGATGTGGCCGTGCGGTTCTAGGCGCTACAGTCTGGAACCGAGCGACCGCTACGGTCGCAGGTTCGAATCCTGCCTCGGGCATGGATGTGTGTGATGCCCTTAGGTTAGTTAGGTTTAATTAGTTCTAAGTTCTAGGCGACTGATGACCTCAGAAGTTAAGTCGCATAGTGCTCAGAGCCATTTGAACCATTTTTTTGTAGAGAAAGTATTCATACAGACAAGTCTCATGCATCCAGCTTACTGCAACGAATAATCCTCGTCTAGACGTAGTGAACAGTCAACACAACATTTCAAGCTGTGTATTGAAGTAACAGCTGTACGGTAGCATTTAGGTGGAGCGGGGTTCAGGCTGGAGATTGTTCAGACGTGGGGTTCAATTTAACAATGATTTTGTTTAACATGAAAATACTCTTACTTCTGATAACAGAATAGAAACACACTTCCAGTAAAACAAAATAACTCCGTAGCCCATAAAGATATTTAAACAGGGCTCCAAACAATTAATGCACAAAATATCCTCCATTAAATTAAAGAATTAAAACCCAGAATGAGATTTTCACTCTGCAGCGGAGTGTGCCCTGATATGAAACTTCCTGGCAGATTAAAACTGCGTGCCGGACCGTCATCTCATTCTGGAAACATCCCGAAGGTGTGGCTAAGCCATGTCCCGGAATATCCTTTCTGTCAGCAGTGCTAGTTCTGCAAGGTTCGCAGGAGAGCTTCTGTAAAGTTTGGGAGGTAGGAGACGAGGTACTGGCAGAAGTAAAGCTGTGAGGAGGGGGCGCGAGTCGTGCTAAGGTAGCTCAGTTGGTAGAGCACTTGCCCGCGAAAAGCAAAGGTCCCGAGTTCGAGTCTCGGTGCAAATGGTGCAAATGGCTCTGAGCACTATGGGACTTAACTTCTGAGGTCATCAGTCCCCTAGAACTTAGAACTACTTAAACCTAACTAACCTAAGGACATCACACACATCCATGCCCGAGGCAGGATTCGAACCTGCGACCGTAGCGGTCGCGCGGTTCCAGACTGTAGCGCCTAGAACCGCTCGGCCACTCCAGCCGGCTCGAGTCTCGGTCCGGCACACAGTTTTAATCTGCCAGGAAGTTTCAATTAAAACCCAATCTTTGCCCTAATGTTCAAAACTGGGCAACAACATAGAAATCTCAGTGAACGCCGCAGGATACAACAACAAGTTAACGGGCGGGAGGAAGGTGCAGGCTGATTTACCGAATGCCATTTGTTGCTTCACAATAGTTGGTAATCCTTTATTTAATAAGATATTCAATAACATATAAATCAGTAATAACTGACAAGTAGTATCCAGGACGACGAACCAAAATGACCAAACATATAAATTTTTTTCGTGCTTTTTACGATAAGTAATATCTCTTTAAAATAACAAGTTTAACATTCATAAAAATACAGCTCGAGAGCCATTTAGGCATCCGTGAGAATTCAACCAGCCAAATCTGACTTCACTACAATCACAGACAGAGCATTACCATAACAATTTGAAAACGGATCAGATAGTAAGCTTCAAACAAGGAAAGTGGTCCCTGCTTTGAACATTTTTCACAAATTCAGGATTACCATTAAAATAATTTGAGGGTGTTTTTAGCACTAGCAGTTTAGCAACCTTTCAATTAGGAAGGTAACAATATTCAAAATTTTACAAGTTCAGCATTTGACAATCTTTTAAAATTTACATGTCCTGTCTTACAACAAAGATCTGGAAAGTCCTTTGGGCACTAAATTTCAGAACATAACAACGATTTTAAGATTTACAGCAATCCAAGATCAGGAATTGGAAGATCTTCAAATCAAGCAGCAATACAAGGTAATGCCGGGGTGGGAGAGGTGAGGCTTGGCTATGATTGGTGGGGTAGCCGACACCTTAATTTAAACTTAAGTCCGAATGCCATAAGATTAAGAACTTAGAGAGAAGCCGTGGTAAGCGACGAGGCCGCACCGCCCCAGTGGCTACCGCAAGACTAGAGGCGGAACGCCACACCGCACACACGTTGAAAGACGACGTAGACTAGCCACGCCCGTTTAATCGCCGTGAAATGGATAACACGCCGGAGCCAACAGCTCCAACGCTACGAGCAACTTGGGAAGCCGAGGGCGAACAAGCGGACATACAATTCATGCAAGTGTGAGCGCCAAATAAGTAAATCCCAAGGCCCGACAAGAATACTACATGAAAACGACGCCCAAGAAGCCGCCCAAATCTAAGTGTTACAATGACTGCATGATTAAAACAAAGATTAATCGGTTACTCATGTAACAGTTATGACCTAACAAAGGAATTAATTTGATTAAATAGCCAACTATTAACAAGATCCCCCCACCCACCCACCCCCCAAAAAAATGAAATTCACTCTACCAAGCTTAAAAGTAAGAAGAAATGCTTGGGCGCTAATACCTAACCACAAGATCACAGTAGTAATAAAATATATAACAGTAAAACAAATACCTTCTTTTAAGAGAAGTGCTGCATCGCACTAAAGCCTACCAGACTGAGTACAGAAAACGAGCCAACATTCATCAGGCCTCTGGCGTTGATTTGTCACGACCACACCCGTTGTTACAATTCATACGCAAGTCGGGCAAGAAAGGACTTGGCACCTTAAAGCTTAGACTCATATTCGACCTCAGTGGTCACTAATATACGCCCTAGAATACATTACAACCAAATTTATTTCAGGACAAAGCAATAATGACAAGATCAAGGAAATTCTGAACAAATTGTAATAAAAGGTAAACACAATTTAAATACACTGAAATATATGCATAAGGGGCGTTCACAAAGATAGTGGGAGGACGAATTTAGTAGCTACAGTACAGAGTGACGGAGAACAGAGGGCAAACCAGACTAACGGGAGAAAGTCAAGCACCGGAGCACAGGTGCCAAAATCCACTTACTCAAAAATAAGGTAGAACGGGCGGTTACTCGGGAAAATCAACGTGATCACGGCGCGCACATCAGCAGACGATCACTCACAAACCCGGGTAGTCAACAAGGCGCAACAGTGTAGAACCCAACACTCCACACCAAAAACGCCCCGTACAAGTGGCCGCCCACTTGCACGAGCGAATGCTAATCAAGCCCCGTAATTGCAGGCTCGCAGTTGGCCACCCGTTCCTCTCTGTCACTGCCCCAACGTCCAGCAACCTGCGTCCAACTTCCTTCAATCAAAGAGCCCACTACAAGACGATCGAAGCGCGATCCGGTGGAGCGACAGGAAGACGGATTGCGCCAGTAGGCAACGATATACCATCTCGGAAAGCGAGTCGAATCGTCTTAGACATAAGCAATTTATTATTCACTGTGCTCGGCAGTAAACAGTATTAATCTCTCTCGGACTACTTCAGTAGTAAAACATAAAATGGAAAAACAACTCTTGGACATCGCTAGGATCATAGACAACTGCGCAATGGTCTACTACTACCACCGTGACCAGATAGCTGCCACAACAAGTCACACACAATGCTCTGTCAAACCACCTATGCATACATCTTAGTAAATTCGTATACAGTAATACAAACAATTAATTAGTCACAGAGAGCAAGTAACTACATGAATTCCCAGTAGCCACACTCATATTTTGGTTTAGTACTATCACAAATAATCATGGTCACATCGAGCAGTTAACAAGCAGGACTGCTCCCCATTATAGTGCACAGACCCACATCCCAGTGTGTCACTAATAAACAACCACATTTGTGACACGTCAACCACAGACTTATGTACAGAATGTGTTGTTAGCAAACATACCCAGTACAGCACTCGTATACCGCATCGTGCACGTTTATCAATTATAAAAGCACCAATGCGCAACCGTCAGCTGCAAAAGCACTGAGGTAGTGCTCCTCTTGATATGCAGAAGCCCCTTTCTTTTCCCCAACTGGAATCACTGTCCATCCGGATGGCAAAAGACACCAACTCCTCCACCAGGTTCTTGCATCCACACAGTGGCCACACCCCGCACAGACAGTAGTGACGTGCGGCTGACAGCACATTGGATTCTCTTGCCGCGCGCTCGTGGCTCTGTCCACACTTAGCTCGTTCGTCTCCGTTCAGCAGCTGACCTCCCTACCAACCTCTTTTCCACCAGCTTAGCCTCATTGGCGCTCACAGAAATCACGTGTTCGCATTTCCACCCTCTTGCGGCCACAGCAAAAACACTCCATACAAAATGACGCTCTGGAGGTGGGGAAATCGACCGTGCCCCTCGACGCGGCACAGTGCCTCACATGTTATTAAATTCCCTTGCGTTCTGGTAGTGGGTACCAAAACACTGGCCGCTGTAAGCCGTACACAATCGTATTTATTACACGATTACGTTGTGCAAAACAAATGACTCATAATAAGGAACTCAACAAGTTTCTGATACAAAAACATCCTTACCTGAAAAATCAAAACCAAATCTACAAAATAAACTTTCTTGGTACAGTAGGTGGTCCCGGCGGAGATTCGAGTTCTCCCTCAACCATGGGTGTGTGTGTGTTTGTCCTTAGTATAATTTAGGTTAAGTAGTGTGTAAGCATAGGGACTGATGACCTTAGCAGTTAAGTCCCATAAGATTTCACACATTCTAACATTCTGTGTGGTGTCTGTTTGTTCTATATCGTGTCTTCCTACCACTTTCGCGCAACGACGCTCTGAGCGTGTTTTTTAGGGAATTAACTAGTTTGAACCTGGGACCTGTTGCTGGTAAGGAGACGCCATACCACACATAACATGTTGAATTCAGAAGATTTCAGTGAGACTAGCGATGATATAACCAAATACTTAATGATTTCAGCGTCAGCTCCATTGCACTCCCTGTAAAAGAATCGTAATAATAACTAAATTTAGCGGAAGGGGTTCAAGGCTTTCCTATTTTTAGTTACCTGGTAAAATAACGTCGAAAAAGCAGTTAAGTTTACCATTGGAAATTTTATTCTACTCACAAAACATTGTTTATAAATTGCACTATTGATGAAAGGAAATGTTTTAATACAGGATGATAAAAACCAACTGCGTTCAACAAAAATGTGAACGAATATTCCCTGAACGGGTTCCCAAGTTCTACAATGGATCGAAGGATGACCTATACCATATCACATCTATAATCTAGGTTTAAATTAAGTTTCACAAACGAGAAAACTATCAAAATGGTCTACAGTGACCCTCAATTATCTTTAATTACTTATCTAACTTGTCGCAAATTACAGTAGCTGATGTGGCTTCTCAATAATTATATAACAGAAAACTCATCGCATTTCAGATTTTTACTTCAAGTGGCAAATGTGAACACCGTGAGCTTTAATTGACGATCGACACTAGTATTACGCAAAAAGGGGTTGTAACAGATGAGACTTCTGCAGTTCTGAGTGAAGCTTTATGCGCTGTTATGCGGCATCACGTGCGTTCATTACCTTGTCGGTGTTCGTCAGGGGGCGGCGGGCAGCACAGCTCCGCTCACCTCGCCGTCTCGGAAGCAACTCCCCCCTAACTTCTACTTACTACAATTTACCGAAGTTGGTTTAAAAAAAACTATCTGGCTGTGTTTTCATCTGACCAATCAGGGTCTCAATATTAACCTTAAGCTCCCCCTACAAAAATTCTGTCTATCCAATGAGAAACGTTATACTTTTCGTGGTGGGGCAATGTTTTTAAAGTTGGCAACGTAACAGAGACGCAAAAAAAGTCTCACGCTACAACTTGCAGCTGGTGTGGTCCTTTTAGCGTTATCGTAAGATCTATACTGTTCTTCTGGAGGGCTCTATCTTTTAACATGGGCTGGGGGGTGGTCCTGACGTAACAGAGACGCGACAAAGTCTCACGCTAAAAACTTGCGGGTGGTGTGGCCCTTTTTGTGTTATCGTAAGATCTATACTGTTCTTCTGGAGGGCTCTAGCTTTTAACATGGGCTGGGGGGTGGTCCTGACGTAACAGAGACGCGAAAAAGTCTCGCGCTAAAACTGTGGTCCTAGCGGTTAGCTGGCGACATGGGGGTCCGTCCCTTATCGTAGGGCCTTCTAGCTTAACACGGTTCTGCTCTCGGCTTCTGTTCTCGTTTCTCCCCTCGGAACTGCGTATGTCTCACGGTGGGAAGGTATGACATGCATTTAGGCATTCTTGTGTTAGTCTGTGGTATTCCATTTGCTCACTCGTTACTCGTATTACTTTGGTTAATTTAATGTCACGATTTATTCGGAGCTATGTGACATACTACTGGATTTGCTTATCATGTCAGGGTTTTCATGGAAGGTGTTGGATTTGCCTGACACCTTACAACATATGGTACAATAGGTATTTTGGCCTCGGTAAAGGTTACTTGCACTAATTGCAAAATATTAGCTGCCGTTTGACATCCACTGCACTTATCTCTGGATGTCTCGGTGCGTTACAGTTTTAGCAATAAGCGTTCATTTGGTTCGTGGTTCATTTCGTCCATCTGTTATCTATTCACTTGGATATATATCTCACTCACCTTCACTTCAATTTCGTCCAAGTCATAATTATGTCTTCCACGACAATCTATTCCCTGATCTCTTTGCTTGTTCTTCTGTTTCTCCCTGTAATCCACAACATAGATATTTCACGAGCGCTCGTCGAGTGACCATTAGTTTTTGAATAATTTTTGCACTGGAAGTCCATTTCAGGGTGCCATAAGTCAAAACTGGTAATATCCACACCTCGTATGTATTCATTTTCAGACACATAGGAAGCTCAGCTTTGAGACACAGTTCAGTTTACAAAAATTACTACCCGCAATTTTTTATCTTCGGTTTTCATTCTTTCCCTGCCCATTCAGACATTGTATTCGACTGACGTCGACAAATAAAATCATCAATTAGTTTAGTAACGACCCGGGCGCAGATAGGCGCCCGATCCTGAAATCCCAGAGCTTCCTGTCAGACACCGGCTCAGAATTACGCCAGGCCAGCGGCATCACAACCACGTCCTGGTCGCTTTGGCAATGGCCAGCATTCGAGACGTCTCGTCTTCGCTTGTACAGAGTGAAGACAAAAATGATTGTCCGCAGCTCGTGGTCGTGCGGTAGCGTTCTCGCTTCCCACGTCTGGGTTCCCGGGTTCGATTCCCGGCTGGGTCAGGGATTTTCACTGCTTCGTGATGACTGGGTGTTGTGTGCTGTCCTTAGGTTAGTTAGGTTTAAGTAGTTCTGAGTTCTAGGGGACTGATGACCATAGATGTTAAGTCCCATAGTGCTCAGAGCCATTTGAACAAAAATGATTTTACTGACGTTTCGCCAGCACGAGTGGCTGGCTTTGTCAAGGCTTCACCGTCCATTGCTGGTGGTGAACTGAAGCCGATCTTGCGGCGCCAACGTCCGAGGGCTTCTCCGCGGTCATTTCCGGTGCGGTTCTCTTCTTGCTACCTGCGACGGTCGTTCGCTGCAGTACGGGAAGCCAGGATCGGTTTACCTTAAGGCTTTCCTCTTTCTTGTTGAAGCTGTTCGCGTGTTTTTCTATTTCTATAGCTTCTCTGAGCAAGCGTGTGTGATAGTGCTTCTCTGCAGCCAGAACTTCCTTGTCGGCGAATTCTATTACGTGGTCGGTCTCACTCAGTGCGTACTTTGCCATGGCAGATTTCTCCACCTGCCCCAACCTGCAATGTCGCTTATGTTCTTTGATCCTGGTGTTGATTGATCGTCCTGTCATTCCGACATAAACTTTTCCGCATGTGCATGGTATGCGGCAAATTCCCAACATTGGGTCCCTTTCCTCCTTTGCCGATCTAAGACACTCTTTGTTCTTCCTTGTCGGTTTGAAAATCGTCTTTACGCCATGCTTGCGCAATATACGGCCGATTCTGTCCGTCACTCTGGGAATGTAGGGCAGAAAGGCCGTACCCGACATTTCTTTTTCTGGTTCCTTACTTCGCCGAGTGTTTGGCTCTGTTACACTTCTAATATAATTTGTGGAGTACCCACTGCTCCTCAGGACAGTTTCCAGGTGTTGCATTTCTCGTTTGAGGTGTTGCGGCTCACATATTCGTCCTGCTCTCGTTACGAGCGTACTAATCATGCCTCTTTTCTGTCTTGGGTGGTGGTTTGATAATTTGTGCAGGTAACGGTCCGTGTGTGTCGGTTTTCGATACACGACGTATCCCAGGTTTTCGCTATCCCTTGTGACCAGAACATCTAGAAATGCCAGTTTTTTGTCCTTTTTTTACTTCCATGGTAAATTTTATGTTGCCATTCAGGCTGTTCAAGTGTCTTAGGAAGTCACCGAGCTGTTCTTCACCATGGCTTCACACCACGAAAGTATCATCGACGTACCTGTACCACACCTTAGGTTTGCAAGTCGCCGAGTCCAGTGCCTGTGCTTCGATTTGTTCCATGTAGAAGCTGGCCACCACTGGACTAAGAGGCAACAATTGTGGAGATGGGTACCGATCACGAACCATTCTGTTCAAAATAGATCATGGCATAGAGATCGATTGACTGCGGTGGTCAGGGTAGATGTGACAATCGGTCCTCGTGCTCATAAAACCAGCCTTCGACGATGGGAGCTGCGTGAACAGGGGCGCTGTCGTGTTGGAACACAGCATCACGGTTGGGGAACAAATATTCTACCATGGGATTGACCTGATTAGCCAAATTGGTCAGACAATCCTTGGCAGTAATACGGCATTGCAGGATATACACCGATGCGGCTGGCCAAATCATCAACGAACCCCAGTCATGTTTCACTCTTGAGAGCAAGCTGTTTGCATCTCACGCATGGCACGGATCACGCCATACGTAAACGCGACCACAGATCGGAAACAGTGTGAAACAAAACTCCTCCAAATAACTCTCTTCCATTGATCCAAACACCCCAGGTTTAATGACTCTGGCATCACATTTACCTGTTACGCGCATTTGTAACACTAATTTGTGGCTTTGGAATTCCAGCTCGCCCTGAATTCTCAGCTTATGAAGTTCTTTTCGTTTTGTTTTGGTGCCGACAGGGTTCGCGAGTGTGACTTCCAGTTCTGCAGTGACTTTTGTAGCTCTTGTCGGCCGGCCGTAGTGGCCGAGAGGCTCTAGGCGCTTCAGTCTGCAACAGTGGGACCGTTACGGTCGCAGGTTCGAATCCTGCCTCGGACATGGATGTGTGTGATGTCCTTAGGTTAGTTAGGTTTAAGTAGTTCCAAGTTCTAGGGGACTGATGACCTCAGATGTTAAGTCTCATAGTGCTCAGAGCCATTTGAACCATTTTGTAGCTGTTGTCCTCTTATTTTTCGTTCCCAATCTTCTTCAGTGATCTTCTGTCACGATCATTCAACACACGCATTCGGCCGTATCAACTTAGAGAATGATGTTTTACCTCTCTCCCTGTGTGCGGTGTAAATCTTCGATACAGTACGTCCAGAAACACCAAACACTTCGGCTACCTTGGTTGCTGAAGCACTCACTATACGGGCATCAAGAATCTGGCCATGTTCCAATGCACTTAAGTTCCTACACAATAAACTCACAACTACACAGAAGACTTTTCTGACCACGACTGACGCTTGAAACTTATTGAGGGCCGTTCACGGTCAAATACAGCAGCGCCACCTACAGGCTTCGCTAGCATCTGCATTTACGTTCAATCATCCATTTCGCGCGGTGTTCTCATATCTTTGTTCAGCCCCTGTATCAAGGAGAATGTCAATATGTCAGATGGAATGGGGGTGATCATATACATGTCTAGAACAGTAATCTGCCCTAACGCATTGCTTGTCCCATACTGAAATATCTGAAGTTCCATAACACCTTGGCGGGCTACAGTGAGCAGATTTAAGCTTCTGTATCTCTTCACGTTATGGAAAATCTGAGGCTAAGGTGATGTATTTGTAACCCCCCTCCCCGCCCCCTTCCCCCAACTTCCTCGATGCTGTGAAAGTTAAAAATAGCCATCCATAGCGCAGAAAATGAAATCGATAATGTAGAACGCATGATGTCAGAAAACTGAACTTGGGGTAGGCTCTTCAGTTCGTTGACTGTTCCATTCTTTGAGCTTCGTGATAAGTTCCACTGAATCCCAAACCAGGAAACAGAGTCATGAAACTATGATCAAAAACTCTTGTGAATGAAGATAATGGCAGCATGTATAATAGGAAATATGGATGATCGAGATCTAATGGCAGTAATGAGGGTATAGGATACACGAGTAGATGTCGCCTTATTTTCAGTTTTGCACTTCTTGCGTGGAAATGCAGTTCGTGAAGACAGGTAGTATAAGAGGTACCATTTCCTCATCCCATTACAGGAAATGTGACACAGTAGAAAAGCAGAATTGTCGCACGTCAGTGACTCAGTCTCTTCCTTGCTTATTGTGGCAATTGCTTTTACAATTTTCTCCATTTCTGCCTGTTCGTCTTTGCTCTTTGAAGACTACTACAAATCGATCAAATTTTTTTCACCTGAGGTATGAAAGCACACAACAGTTCTTCTGTGAATGTATACTTTCTCGCCTTATACAACTGATGAAAAGCTCTTGAATTTCCAGTGTGTTCGAAGTATTATAAAACCACGACGTTTAGACGAGTGGCATAGTAATCATCATCCGGCGCGATTTTATAATACTGTCACCCGGCTGGAAACCACGGAGCTTTTCATGAACGGTTTTTCTGGTGCTAAAAGTGCAGAAAACAGATATTCTGTCCTTGATTCGTTTTATGCGAGATATTGTTTCCCAAACTTGATGCAACAACTCATCTAAAGCCAACTGACAGTCGTAATTTTCCTAATTGTATCTTAATTCCTCCACCACTGATTCAGAAACTCCTTTATCCTAAGGGCATCTCCTCTT
Source organism: Schistocerca americana (assembly GCF_021461395.2). Lineage (NCBI taxonomy): Eukaryota > Metazoa > Arthropoda > Insecta > Orthoptera > Acrididae > Schistocerca > Schistocerca americana. The sequence continues at coordinate 90,463,085 of NC_060119.1, forward strand.
TATCGCCCTTGTGAAACTTCCTACCGGCAGCTTGTCAGATCAGATACGTCGTCGTCGGATAGTGTCTCCCTGTTCATCCTTCCTTCCTTGTCCACGAACTGTAATTGTACTGACATAAACGAAGGATCGAATTCTGTAAACCTTTCGCCGCAATTGTTAGACACTTATTCATTGTTAATCAAAGAATTCATCGTCACCACTCTTCACACAAAAGGAACTTTTGCCATCAATTTCCAATTCTGCTGAACGGAAACGTGGGATGACATGTGACGTTGAAGGCTGTTCCTTTGAAACAGCTTCTCTCACAAATCTTTTAATTGAATCAGCTCTGCTTTCTGCAACAAGAATTAACACCACCGCGTTTTTTGTTCCTGAAACCTTCCGCTTTCCCATTTTTCTTAAAGGACTTGCATTTACCAGCGCGCATAACCCGTTCGCACGAACTTTACGTAGGGTTAGCTTTCTCGGCCATCGTTTATAGGAACTTATTTTACGTAAAACCTGACATAATGACTGCAAGTAAGTACTCACTTATTAAACTGAAAGTAACTCCAGAAGTACTGTGAAGATATTTTGTCTGCTCGCAGAAGAGACCTGGACGGCGTTCTGGGAGGGGGCAAAACACAAAGAAGGGAAGCCAAATTCCCGACCACCTGGCCTCCCTCGTGCTTCTACCCTCAATTCGGTCACAACCGCAGAATGCATTTTACCACTTAATACAGCTTTATTGCACCTAGATGTGGTACAGACATTTAATATTTAGTTTCAACCCACTTCACTCAAAAAAAAATAGTTTAACACAATTGCTACAGTATTTTTTATAATCTGCGATTTTTCAGTCCTATGCATCGCACAAAATACTAGTCCTACAGTTTTCGAGCTATTGCAGAAAAATGCCCGTCGCCTACACATGCCTTTCCCACCCTCTCCCACCCATTACTGGATAGTATTTTGGACTTTTAGTACGTTTTCATGGTTCTTCCAACTTCCGCTCTTCAAAAATTTCAGGCCATACGATTTATTTCCCTCAATCGACCTGTTTTGATTTACATTCACTAGGCTAGATGATTTCTCCCTGAAGGACAGTTAGTGCTAAGCCAAACGTGCCATTCCCCGAGAAACCATGCCAGCACCTGATTGAACGTGAGTGGAAGCTGTCATCAAGGATAAGAGTGGACCAACACGATACTGAATTCAAGCAATACTGATGAAGGGCGCCACGAACTTGTAAGTCATTTTCATCCAGGTGTCCGGATACTTTTGATCAAGTAGTGGACATCTGGAAGATGCTGTTTATTCAAATTTCGTGCCAGTCACGTAAGAGCGGCGCTAGTAGCGTTAGTATGAGGATGCAAATCAAGTTTGCTTTAAGTACAAGTTGTGACGGTCGTGAGCGTTAGTTACGTTTGAGATTTGACGTTGTGGGTTTATGTGAGTCATGAAAGCCTTAAGGCGACAAGGACGCCATTATCAATACCTCACTGAGTTTGAATTGGGTCGTCTAATAGGGCTACGAAAAGTTGGATGTCCCTTCTGTGATACTGCAGAAAGAATTGGCAGGAATGTAGCCACTGTACATGACTGCTGGCAGCGGTGATCACGAGAATGTACGACGCAAGGAGACAGGCCTCCAGATAGCCAGGTGGCACTTGCGAAAGGGAAGACCACCGTCTTCGGCGTATGGCTGTGGCTCATTGTACTGCATCTGCAGCAACAATCTGAGGAGCAGTTGCACCGCAGTAACACAACTTACTTTTACGAGGTGCATTCAAGTTCTAAGGCCTCCGATTTTTTTTCTCCGGACTGGAAAGAGGTAGTAACATGCACATTGTTTTAAAATGGGGCCGCGTTCATTGTCAATTCGTCCCAGAGATGGCAGCACCATACGACAGATGGAATTTTACCGTCAGCGGCGAGAATGAGAACTGTGTTAAATACCTAAAATGGCGACGTTTTCCTTACTTGAACAGCGTCCAATCATTCGTTTTCTGAATTTGCGTGGTGTGAAACCAATTGAAATTCATCGACAGTTGAAGCAGACATGTGGTGATGGAGTTATGGATGTGTCGAAAGTGCGTTCGTGGGTGCGACAGTTTAATGAAGGCAGAACATCGTGTGACAACAAACCGAAACAACCTCGGGCTCGCACAAGCCGGTCTGACGACATGATCGACAAAGTGGAGAGAATTGTTTTGCGGGATCGCCGAATGACTGTTGAACAGATCGCCTCCAGAGTTGGCATTTCTGTGTGTTCTGCGCACACAATCCTGCATGACGACCTGAAAATGCGAAAAGTGTCATCCAGGTGGGTGCCACGAATGCTGACTGACGACCACATGGCTGCCCGTGTGGCATGTTGCCAAGCAATATTGACAGCAACGACAGCATGAATGGGACTTTCTTTTCGTCGGTTGAGACAATGGATGAGACGTGGATGCCATTTTTCAAACCAGAAACAAAGCGCGAGTCAGCTCAATGGGAACACACAGATTCACTGCCACCAAAAACATTTCGGTTAACTGCCAGTGCTGAAAAAATGATGGTGTCCATGTTCTGGGACAGCGAGGGCGTAATCTATACCCATTGCGTTCCAAAGGGCACTACGGAACAGGTGCATCCTACGAAAATGTTTTGAAGAACAAATTCCTTCCTGCACTGCAACAAAAACGTCCGGGAAGGGCTGCGCATGTGCTGTTTCACCAAGACAACGCACCCGCACATCGAGCTAACGTTACGCAACAGTTTCTTCGTGATAACAACTTTGAAGTGATTCCTCATGCTCCCTACTCACCTGACCTGGCTCCTAGTGACTTTTGGCTTTTTCCAACAATGAAAGACACTCTTTATGGCCGCACATTCACCAGCCGTGCTGCTATTGCCCCAGCGATTTTCCAGTGGTCAAAACAGACTCCTAAAGAAGCCTTCGCCGCTGCCATGGAATCATGGCGTCAGCGTTGTGTAAATGTGTACGTCTGCAGGGCGATTACGTCGAGAAGTAACGCCAGTTTCATCGATTTCTGGCGTGTAGTTAATTAGAAAAAAAATCAGAGGCCTTAGAACTTGAATGCACCTCGTACAAATCGGTTACTTTAAGGACAGCTCCGAGCCAGACACCATGGAGCGTGCATTCCACTGACCCGAAAGAACCAACATTTGCGACTGCAGAGGTGTCAAGCCCCCTCCATGAGAAACACGACCACACCATTACACCATAGCCTCCGAATTATACTGTTGCCACTACACAAGCTGGCAGATGACGTTCACCGGGCATTCGCCATACACACACCCTGACATCGGATCGCAACATTGTGTAACGTGATTTCGTCATTCCACACAACGTTTTCCCTCTGTTCAATTGTCCAATGTTTACGTTCCTTACACCAAGCGAGGCGTTGTTTGGCACTTACCGGCGTGATGTGTGGATTATAAGCAGCTGCTCGACCATGAAATCCAAGTTTTCTCACCTCCCGCCTAACTGTCATAGTACTTGCGGTGGATCCTGATGCAGTTTGGAATTCCTGTGGGATGGCCTGGATAGATGGCTGCCTATTACACATTACGACCCTCTTCAACTGTCGGCGGTCTCTGTGAGTCAACAGATGAGGTCTGCCTGTACGCTTTTTTGCTGTACATGTCCCTAGGGATGTTTAGGAGTGTGGAAATCTCGCGTACAGACGTGTGACCCAAGTGACACCCAATCACATGACCACGTTCGAAATACGTTAGTTCCGTGGAGCGCCCCATTCTGCTCTCTCACGATGGCTAATGACTACTGAGGTCGCTGATACAGAGTACCTGGCAGCAGGTGGTAGCACAACGCACCTAATATGAAATACGTATGTTTTTGGGGGGTGTCCGGATACTTTAGATCACATAGTGTAGAAACATGCCTTCCAACTTTCGTTTGTGTCGCACAAATCCTTCTTGGTGCTGCGAAATTTTTTTCCGCTAGTGTATTTTTGGGCAATCGAGACAGCCTCTTAATGACTAGGTATCGCTACTCCACGAGTGCGCCTGGACGGCGTTCTCCACAAGCTGGTGCGCTTTCTGTTTCAGCTATCGGACGACGGACTCGGTCTGCACGGACGGTCCCACGCCACCCTGCATCCGTGAGGGCCAGTCTGGAGCCGTGGCCACCAATCCCAACATCTACTACGTCTGCACAAACAACGATGACATACTGGTCCCAGATGTCTACAAGTGCGGGAACGGACTGGTGTACGACCCCGGAACGAATAGGTAAGTTATCATTCGAACGGCATACAAGAGCCAATGCGAAGGCAAGGTGAGAAAATGTCGCTGACGAAATTTTGGTTTAGCTGTTACACAGGAACGCAAGTCAGGAGTAAAACTCGCTATGAAGTTTTGTTTGGCAGCGTTCATGTATAAAATTATCTCGGTCTTGAATTTTTGTCTCATTTGGGTAGACCAGGAACCATCATCATCATTATTATTAATTATTATTATTAATATCAATATTATTGTCGTTGTACTGTTAGCATCCATTTCATTCGAATGAGCAGCCGAATTATCACAGAATCTAAGTATAAGATAAATAGAGCTAAGATGAAAATCGGAAAGAGTTCAGCGGTTTGTTGATCACCAAAACTTGGGGAGATACAGTAGTCGAAAAAGTAAAGAGTTCTCTTACCGAGGAAGCCGGATATCCTAAGCAAATATAACGTCAGAAGCAAGTTAGTTAAACCTAAGGAAACTTTTTTGGAGAAAAACGTTCGACTGACGATCAATAAGGAAATGTAATGCTGGTAGAACTCCTGAAATTGTACATATTGGTAGACACTGGTAAATTAGTTGCATGGAAGAAAACTACAGGTTACATTCGCAGTTAAGAGGTGTTGTGAAGAAAAGAGAAGGAAAGATATCTGTGGGAAGCCCTTACCAGGAGAGAGGACGGGTTGGTGGAACACTCTAGGACATATAATTAACGTGGCTTTGGTAGGGAAACTTATTGTAATATATGAAGGAGACTATTGAACTATGCTGAGAAGCAAATATTATCACCAGATGACAGGTGGCATTAAAATTGTCGAAAGAATAATTAATTAAATAAGGCCTTTCGAGAAAGTGAAAGGTGAAGTGTAATCCAACATGGCAACAATCTTTATATCAAAAACACTAAGCCAAGAGAACTAATTTATTTCTGTAACTGTGGTGTGCGTACTGTAAGACTTTCGGTACACACACCATCAGATTATTTGACTTGTTGCTCTAACGAAGTAGGCGAGTGTCAGCAATATGTCTCGTGGTCTTATCGTGTCGTGTTTATCTTCTGCCGTTAGGTCAGACGATAGAAATGCCACTTGCACGCTTAGAGTAGCAGATTGACGGTGACCAACTTTAAACAGAACTTGATTAATTTTCACACACATTTATTAAAATAATAACAAGCATAAAAATAACTTAACTTGGTTCTGGATGCTATGTACAATTGACAATCTGAAGTTCTTTTGGTCTTGGTACGTTAATCTTATTCCCACATATCTCTGATACTTGACAAAGTGTCTATACATTTCTCTTCATGGCTATGTACAGGAATACGGTAATCTTATTAGGCGCAGACAGAAACTTGACTATAGACTAATGCAGACTAATGCAGGCTGACTAATCGGAGGTCTGTACACTCGTTATAATACCTCGAGCGTTCAGGTATCATTGCGCGAGTGTGATCCGCGAGGAGAAAAGGTTCTACGTTAGCAGCAATCTCATTGGCTTCGTTACATATTAATACGCGGATCGGCGGAAGCAGAATTTGGTCCGTCTTTTTGGCAGCGCCATCTCGTAGAGCGGAGACGGACGAGCGCTGCGTCTGCGCTGTTGTGCTTAGCGGGGCGCGCTCTAGTGGGAAAGTTGTGTACGCGCTGAGTACACGGAACTATGTACACAACAGTAACTATACCGAAAAAACTAATCAACATGTTTCAGAAGATGCATAAACATAAACGTTCGTTAAATATAAGTACAGCTTTTCAGAATTTTCTGTTAAGACGTATGACTGTAGTTAACTCTTTGTTTTCTTACGACGAATGTCAATGAAAGCGCAATCACAGTTCAGGCTGTTATAAAGGCGACGCATGGACACACGTAGCATTAATGTTCGTTTGATCAGATACTGTATTTTAACTGCACGTCGATCATATTTTCATCTCCTGTCGCGTACATTGCGATCCAGCCCTGCAGTAGCTTAAACGAGCTTGGAAGACAACACTATGGCTTACAGGTGTACCAGGCCAGCGGTCGTTAACCCACACCGTGGCTTCGATCCGTGTCTGGCTCACTCATCTCTTTAACACAAGCTATCGCGGTGGTTGTCAAGCTATGCGAGCCGGTCCTCAGTGTTGTTAGTATAAGTCGGTGTATCTCATTTCAGCTGCGTCGACTCCACATCTACTACCACGCCAGTCACGAGGACCTAGACAACGACCACGACACGACCGCAGCCCCGGCAGCGCAGTGACGCTCCAACACCACGTCATAAGGTTGCTGGAGTTCACGTACTACCGCGGGGTCAGCCACAACTACACGTGGCTGCACGTCGCTTGCGCCTTCGCCTTCCACATCTACGACCTCGGCTGGTGCAGACCGCATCAGCAGGTCCTCCTGCTAACTTGCACATCACTCACATTAATTGTACAGCCACACAAGTCCTGTATACATCTTCACAATTAATAGTGTTGTCGCTAATAAATGCTCTGTGAAACCCGTTTACACTTTTCATATACGATACACCTTCTATCCCAAAAGTCACCCACTCTAGAAACAATGCTGTTCTTAATAAAATTAATAAAATCTTCCCGGGCTTCCAGCCGCGTAAGGTTGTTAAAATTCCACAGTCTTTCGACTGAGCTCTCCTCGTCCATTGTCAAGTGGTAAATCACTGCTGTGCCGCCGTGGCTTACAGCCGCGCCGCTGGCTGTGACGTCACTGGTGCTCGTCCGGGCTGTTATGCTGTGGTCAGATGAATGTCCTGCTGGAACCCAGCGTTTCGACGCTGTCTGTGGAAGACATCGTCTAGAGAGATTATAACTTATTCGAAAGTGAAATGCACGCACTGGCTCGCTACTAACTGATGTTAAATTCTGTTACCAAGTGTTCCCGAGCAGAGGCGTGACTTCAAATGTTTTGAAAACTGAAGAGGAATTGGCCAGTGCCAGTAGCTGTCGTACGCTGTTGCTGTCACCCTGTTGTGGGAGACAACGCACCTTCTTCAGCACTGGAATCCAGATACCTTTCAATTTCCAGTCCTCCTCCTACCAATTAAAATTATTGCGATGTTTAGCAATTTCTACGGACTCTTTCACAGACCTCACTTCTGGCAACTAGTAGCTGGATCTAATCGAACGGAACCCGTTCGTCTCCTGCTTGCAAAACCCGTTCCTGAAGTCCATCTTCCTGATTCTCTCCTTCTACAGCAGCACTTGAATTGTTCTTATTGTTTTCCGACCGTTCTTCCAAGGGAAACTCCCCATCGCATCCTCCTCAGGTTTAGTGGTAAAATTGGGCAGTGTATGACCTGTCAAAAACTGAACACAGATCAAGCATGAAAAGAGGAAGAAGGTGTTCTGAACTGTTAAAAAAGTAACAAAACAGAAACAGTGAACGGTACAAGCGTAAGACGTGTAACATCGAGTGAATTGCAAGAACCACGGTGTCGTGGTTGTGTGTTAACGGTGTTGGACTACAGGAGGGAGACCCGTGCTCAAACGTCCCTCGGGCCAAAATTATGAACGTTCCGTCCGCTCATTGATGTGTATGTTCTCCTTGGCACTTGTCGTACTATACATTGGTTACAAGATATGAGTCAGGTGGTAACAATATACAGGGTGGTCCATTGACAGTGACCGGGATAAATACCTCACGAAATAAGCATCAAACGAAAAAAACTACAAAGAACGAAACTTGTCTAGCTTAAAGGGGGAAACCAGTTGGCGCTATGGTTGGCCCGCTAGATGGTGCTTCCATATATCAAACAGATATCAACTGCGTTTATTAAACTAGGAACCCTCATATTTTATTACATATTCGTAAAGAAATATGAATGTTTTAGTTGGATCACTTTTTTCGCTTTATGACGCCTGTAATAGTCACAAACGTATAAGTACGTGGTAACACGTAACATTCTGCCAATGCGGACGATATTTGCTACGTGATACCTCGCCCATTTTAAAATGGACCGTTTACCAATTGCGGAAAAGGACGATACCATGTACATGTATGGCTATTGTGATAAAAATGCCCAACGGGGGTGTGCTGTGTATGCTGCTCGGTGTCCTGGACGACATCATCCAAGTGTCCGGACCGTTCGCCGGATAGTTACGTTATTTAAGGAAACAGGAAGTGTTCAGCCACATGTGAAACGTCACCCACGACCTGCAACAAATGATGATGCCCAAGTAGGTGTTTTAGCGGCTAATCCGCACATCAGTAGCAGACAAATTGCGCGAGAATCGCGAATCTCAAAAATGTCGGTGTTGAGAATGCTACATCAACATCGATTGCACCCGTACCATACTTCTATGCACCAGGAATTGCATGGCGACGACTTTGAACGTCATGTACTGTTCTGCCACTGGGCACAAGAGAAATTACTGGACGATGACAGATTTTTTGCACACGTTCTATTTAGCGACGAAGCGTCGTTCACCAACAGCGGTAACCTAAACCGGCATAATACGCACTGTTGGGCAACGGAAAATCCATGATTGGCTGTGACAAGTGGAACATCAGCGACCCTGGCGGTTTAATGTATGGTGCGGCATTATGGGAGGAAGGCAATGTAAATGGTGCAATTTATGCTGATTTCCTATGTAATGTTCTACCGATGTTACTACAAGATGTTTCACTGCATGACAGAATAGCGATGTACTTCCAACATGATGGATGTCCGGCACATAGCCCGCGTGCTACTGAAGCGGTATTGAATAGCATATTTCATGACAGGTGGATTGGTCGTCGAAGTACCATACCATGGCCCGCACGTTCACCGGATCTGACGTCCCCGGATTTCTTTCTGTGGGGAAATTTGAAGGATATTTGCTATCGAGATCCACCGACAACGCCTGACAACATGCGTAAGCGCATTGCTAGTGCATATGCGAACATTACGGAAGGCGAACTACTCGCTGTTGAGAGGAATGTCGTTACACGTATTGCTAAATGCGTTGAGATTGACGGACATCATTTTGAGCATTTATTGCATTAATGAAGAATTTACATGCGATCACGCTGTAACAGCATGCTTTTTCAGAAATAATAAGTTCCCTAAGGTCCATGTATCACATTGGAACAACCGAAATAAAATGTTCAAACGTACCTACGTTCTGTATTTTAATTTAAAAACCTATCTGTTACCAACTGTTCGTCTAAAATTGTGAGCCATATGTTTGTGACTATTACAGCGCCATGTATCAAAAAGCGAAATAAGTGGTCCAACTAAAACATTCATATTTATTTACGTACTACACGAATATGTAATAAAAAATTGGGGTTCCTATTTAAAAAACCGCAGTTGATATCCGTTTGACCTACGGTAGCGCCATCTAGCTGGCCAACCAAAGCGCCATCTTGTTTCCCCCTTCAAGCTAGACACGTTTCGTTCTTAGTAGTTTTTTCGTTTGACGCTTATTTCGTGAGATATTTGGCTCGGTCACTATCAGTGGACCACCCTGTATTGCCATCGAAACAGTGAGAACAGGCAAGATGCCGCAGAGACCTCTCACAGAAATGAAACCAACAAATAAAAGGTTGTGAACTATCTTACAGCAAAGAAATGTAAGAGTCAAAACTTCCAAAACGAAATGCAAGTCATAACATGCCCTGTTTGTGTAGAACAAATACGACGTACGTACGTCTGGAGGTCCCTGCTTACACCTCCCTGTTGCAACCGGACACGACACAGACACAAATTTGAATACAGCGAACAAACACGGCAGTTACTCGACGGATAGTTCATAATTTTGTGAAAAACAAAAACAAAAACAAAAAAACAGATCTGTGCCTTCGCAGTCCAATATCGTGACCACATAACCATGAGGCCGCGTATGCGAGTATTCAAGTTCGCTCGATCTTGCACATCTTGAATTTGAACCTTTCACTACTTCTATTTTGTTTCTTTTTTCACAGTTCTGTAATCCTTATTCCTGTTTTCATGCTTGATCTGTTTCCAGCTTTTTGCAGTTATCCAAAGGACCATTTCACTACCAAATCTGAGAGTGAGTGCAGTGGGGAGTCTCCCTTGTTAGTAGTACGCACGCACGCGCCTCCACTACTATACGGCATTCTGTAAACGCATGCTTTTTCCAGCAGTTTGCGAGCATCCTTGACGGACTATAGTGTTTCCTACATCTTTTGGCTGGGTTTGTAGATTACAGCAATATTTCGACTTATTGAGATCTTTCCTATGCGTTCAGTAACGCCTTTAATATACAGCAGGAAAAATTTTCGATTTCGCAGCCCCTGTGCATCGCTATGATCATTTCATGACTGCCTTAATGCTCTTTTCATCTCAGCGATCGAATATCGATCCTTCACCAACACACTGATGAGATGTTCCAGTTCAGCATCGAGCAGATCCGGTTAGCATATGTTCTTCACTCTACCGATTAACGTTCTTTTACCACTGTGGTTTTGTTGTGGATGGTGATTTGAAACCGATGTAGGAAACGGTCTCTGAGGATGGGATTTCGGCATACTGTGTGTCCCAAGCTTTCTTGAAGACTACCACAGCAAGGAAATGTAATCTTGCACTTGGAGCCCCATACATGTTCAACTGAATCTCCGGATAAACTCATTGAGATGTTCATGAAAACTACGTACTTCCTTTCTTCGATGCTGCCACAACGCAAACGTATCATCCACGAAAGGGAACCACATGTGTATTTTGCTGACAGTTCCTAAAAACCGAATATATGCATGAGATCTTGCGCACTCGTGTAATATGGGGTGCCTAGGAAGCTGTTTTGTCGGATATAACATTCAAGCAAATCTCATTAATGGAGTTTATTACAGTAACCTGAATTAACAATACTTAACGTTGCCTTTTTACAAGGAGGTGACGCAAGCAACTGGCGAAATGCAGACAATCAATGTCCTTCAATGTATACAATTTCCATGCAAGCAATTAATATAGATGACAAGTTCAAATGGCTCTAAGCACTATGGGACTTAACATATGAGGTCATCAGTCCCCTAGACTTAGAACTACTTAGCCCGCATCTCGTGGTCGTGCGGTAGCGTTCTCGCTTCCCACGCCTGGGTTCCCGGGTTCGATTCCCGGCGGGGTCAGGGATTTTCTCTGCCTCGTGATGGCTGGGTGTTGTGTGCTGTCCTTAGGTTAGTTAGGTTTAAGTAGTTCTGAGTTCTAGGGGACTGATGACCATAGCTGTTAAGTCCCATAGTGCTCAGAGCCATTTGAACCATTTAGAACTACTTAAACCTTACTAACCTAAGGACATCACACACATCCCGAGGCAGGTTTCGAACCTGCGACCGTAGCAGCAGCGCGGTTCCCAACTGAAGCGCCTAGAACCGCTCGGCCACAGCGGCCGGCAGATGACAAGTCACGGGTCGCATTCTCGTGCGGCTCTTCCAGAGCGGCCGAAGCTAACTGGAGCGGTGCTTATATTCTTTTCATATAGGTGCCGCTCCTATCGTGGTGCATTCCTAGCCATCGTACCTGGCTGACTTCGTCTCACAGCCTTCTCTACTGTATCGTTCCAGGCCGACTGACAGGCGCTTGAATGTTACGCCGGACCAATACGTTTCTTGTAAATAAACTGTCTCTCAGATTTTATCAGCCCTGTCTACCATGGCTTCAATAACTTTTTTTTTGTATTGAGTTATCATTGGCTTCATTATGGGAGTATCGATCGGTGTGGACCCGTCCGCATAGCCTCGCACGTTGATACGCAGCTTTGGCGCTCCAGCCCCGAATCGAATCGGACCTGTGGATTAAGTACGAGGATCGGTTTGCCAGCCAGTTTGGATGTGAACTTTAGACGGTTTGCCACATCCGAGTAGGTGAATACCGGACTTATGTCTACGTCCCGCTCCAGTTACACGATCCGCAAACATTTTGAATCCCTTATCACACTCTCATCCTCTACCACTAACACTGCCACATCCATATTAACACACCGACCTCACAAAGACACGGGAAAAATGTCAGGAAAAAGAACTAAATAAAAAAGTGTATGTATCCTTCCTGTACACGTTATGGCCCAAAAGAAAGGAAGGGAAATTAAAATGTAACCTCCCATCGACGACGAGGTCACTCGAAACGGAACAAAAGCTCGTATGAAAGAAGAATGACGGGCTAGCAAATGGATATTGCCTTTTCAAAGGATGCATCCCGGCATTTGCCTTGAGCGATCTGGTGAATCACGGAGAGCTTGAATCGAGATAGTCGATTTGAATTGTTGCTCTCCTACCACAAAATCACGTCCACCCATTTTATAACAGTTACATCCAAAAAATTCAGCTGCTTCTCCAACGTAAGTTGAATAAAACTGAAATTTGGTTTGATTTACTGACGCACTCGTAATCACGTGAAGATTGGTGGTACCTTGTATAAATTCCGGGACTCCTCGAGTTCTTGTTGCAACTGCCGCTTCGCCTCCGATAATGTCAACGGGAGGGAGAGATGAAAAGTAGGGCAACAGTTTTATGTACCGGTCACGACCTCTCAGGCCGGAAGTTTTAACTGAACGTTGTACGCACCTTTGAACGCAATTTCGAATTTTAGCGTTGCAGTGGCTGGATATTATGGGTTCAAATGGTTCAAATGGCTCTGAGCATTTATCAGTGATTGATTTTTTTCTGCTATCTCCTTGAGTGTGATCTGTTCGTTTTGCAGCTCTTTTGATATTATCGGTTCTTCGAAGAGATATGATCTGCCAATCTGTTCTTCATCATTCGCACTTGTTTGATAGCGCAGTAAACTTCGGTGCCACGTTACACTGTGTCATACGCTGGTGGATTGTTGTCTTGTACTTCCACTACCTCAGCATGGATTGTTGCAGCGTTGTTCTCCTTCAAATCAAGGGAACGAATTACCATAATGCGGCGGTGCGGTTCCGTTCATGCACTACCTGCACCTACCTGTGAACTCGTTGTAGCAGATCGCCGGTAGGAAAGACGAGCAGAAACCTACCGTACTGCAACTCGCACCAAGCTTCATACAACGTAACTATTCCAAGAGTCGGGGAATGGTCTTAATTTTGAATAAAAGATGGAAATACTGGCAAAATGTTGGTATATTCTGAACCTTGATAATGTACATCTTCACTGCCAAGCCCGTGCTAATCTTAACACTGTCATGCACAAACCCTCACATTCACGTCAGCAATGGTAAATGTCATACTATTAAGTTTATCGGTGTCTAATGCACTCAAGTTTTTAGTCACCGATCTGCTCAATATGCCACGCGGAATTACTGTCGTTTCTCACACACAAAATTTCTTAAAAAATAGGTATTTCTAAAAGAAACGCTGGAATAATTATACCTTCAATTTAAAAAACTTTTGAAACGCGAAGGATAACTAAGCCAAATTATAACTTCATTCGAAGCTCATAGTACACATGACCATACCATTGAAGGGCTGGGCTCCGACCGTTTAGACTGCTAAAGCACTCTTTATCTCCAAAAGAAAGGACTTGCGAAGAATATTCCGTTCTGATTGGTCCGTTCTCTTTATGGCCAATAGGAAAACATTATTCTCCCGCGTTAGTCCGCGCTTTTCATGACTAACCAATCAACAAATAACACATTTTCGAACTGTACTTTTTCCCGAAATAAATATTTAACATGGTGATATTTTGTTTATACTTTATTTTATTAACTATTTTCATTTACACTTGAATTAGCTTTCCTTTTGCCATAAACTTACTTAACACATTATGATACAAAATTCCCTGTCGTCTGCATTCACACTGTCTTAAAACTTTCTCACACTAGTTCGTACAACGTTCATCATTAGAACAATGATCTATAGATTTACTTTACATCACATTCACGGACCATTCGCACTACTAAAATCATATACAAAACTGTACAACCATAAATAAACAAAAAAGCCTGCAAGAAATAAACAGAGCAATTCACAAAAACGTTCTCTTGACCTGTTTCTTGAATGTCTCTGTGGACTACTGTCCTCTAGCAGATGAAAATTAGAACTATGTACTCGACTGAACCCGCTTCAGACCATCGGTCACTGTGCACGCATGAGCCATTCTCCCGGTACACAGACTCTAGACAGGAGCGATATAAGGCGCCACGATATTTCACTTATCAATGCGTGCGCCGTTTTCTTTTGGCTCATCTACAGGCGTACCACGGTACTATGGCGGTAGTATTTCAGGGTGCACCAAGATTCTAACTATGTACTCTATCGGCCAAAAGTTTTTAATCACCCATGATGAAAACTATATACTTTATTTTAATGTATGGTAACATCTTGCAAACTAAATAGACCAAAAAAAATAAGCGTATACTTTATTTCAATGTACAGTCACATCGTACAAACTAAATAAACCAACAAAATAATATTTTCTGTCTGCATCACCTTAACGTTCCAGGTGTGGTCTAGGGTTTATTGTTACTCTATTGTTAATTCATAATGGTGAGGAAGGAGATTACAGCCTTATGTACTTGCTCTTTCCCGAATTTGCCGTAGTTTCATTTGTCAGTAGCCGCTTGAATACGACGTGGGCCTATACAATAACTGTTTCTTTCGTACTAGCGGTCTCTGAGACCTCCGCTGGGACTTTTCGTTATGGATTTAGTAACGAGGTCTACATCAGTGTCTACTGTTCATGTTTGACGGATAACGGATAACTTAGGGGATACTGTTTGAAAATGGTTGGAGGACAGTTTAGGAAATGATGTTGGACCAGATAGTGACAACGAAATTGAAAGTGATCACAATACAGTACAGGAAGGCAAATTTATTTTGCCACCTGTGAATTCCTTGAATGAAACAAACGATCAAAGAGATGAATACAGAAGTTTGGAGACTGAATATGTTCTTACGGGTTCTGCTAGAAATACTTTAGGTCGAAACAAATATAGCTGCTCGTTGAATCCCCTTCCAACGATGGCCAATGGCATTATCTTTCCGCATGCTGGACGTAAGTGGGTTGAATGTCTTTGTCCTTCACAATTCCTAGAAAGACAGATGAACATTTTTAACTTTTGAAGAAGCTTGTAGCCTCGTTAGTGACACCACAGATAAAAAGCGAGTCTGAAAGTAACACATATCCCTTGAACTTCGTGGATTCTTCACCGTGTTTTGGGTTTAGCAGAACCAAGACTAGAAGTCGTTGTACAACGATTTGGAAAACGTAAAACATGCTCCACCTTTGGCCCAAAACAGAAGAGAAAGACACCTTATATTTGCCATTGTTACAAGAAGCCAATCTGACTGAAAAATTTCCAGTGAGTTCAAAGAAAATCTCTGATAAGAAGACTAAACACCTAAAAAGTACCAATGAAATTTTTATTTTTTTAAATGTTTTTTGGGACCTTTTTATGTTTTTATTATCATGTGTGTAATAAACAATAAAAACATAGCAAAAAACAAAATTTGGAGTGGAGGATATTTTAGTTTTTATAGCATTAACATTATCATGTAATGTTAAGTGCATTTTGTGTGGTTTCAGTTTAACTGCGTTTCTTCGTAAAAATAAACTTTAAAATTTATTTGAATATAAAGTTTTTGTGTGGTATTAATGTAACCTTTTATACATAATCTTCATGTTCCACTGGAATTGCTGCATGATATTTTTATGGCTTTTTGAATGAAGCGGTCACTCAGACCGTACCTGGGACAGTTTGTGACCAAAAAAATTACCTGGGAAGCTAAGGTAGTACAGTGCAATATCGTTCAGATTTTAACCTCTTTAAAGTACCCACCCTTTACCCTCGGATGCGCTGCACATTCGAGGTGCTCGCGTACTAATTACTGTTTCAGGTGCTCTGACGCTTACCCTCCACACACATGAACTGAACTCCCTTGTATGATGTTATTCGGGGTCTTCCAGATCGCGAAACATTTGGACTGTCACCAGTTTGCTTGATGCTCATACACCACTAGCTGTTATCGGATGCTTCGCTGCCACATCAGTAGTTTTGTTATGATGAGTGATGGTGAGTAAATAAGCTAGCAGTTTTACAAGATATCTGCGTACGTAGTGGTGTAGAGACGTATGTATAAAAAATGAATGCGCTTCTGTTATTTTGCTGTATGTCGAATCTGAAGAATGCATCTTATTTTCTAACTATATTTTAAAAATGCTTCGATTTGTTACATTCATGTTGTTACAGGTTTTTCTGGTTCATCTAGTACTGGATGTGAGATTTTGTAACCAGAGCAACACAAGCCAACCGTTTCTCACTTCCATTTTAATGCGTTATGGTGCCTACGTTTTTTATCCAACTCCAAATCATAATTAATTTATAATTAATATAGTCAGTTAGTACAACATAATCAAATGCATTCTCGCTGCAGGTAAAACTCAATGAAGGAGCAACTCCTCTGAAGATGTCCAGCGCAGTTCTGGACGAAACTTTGGGAACAGAAGAGTTTCGTGGGCCACGACCTTATACCCTGATAGGTTTACCCGCAACAATGTCATGCCGTCTTGAAAGCCTTCATTCTATGAAACGCAAGCTCACCAAATGCCTCTCGCGTTGCACGTGTAAAGGTACGACTCTCGGTTCGTCGTACAGCCTTTAAATGACGCCGTCTCAGACGGCTTCGAAACTTTATTTGCGATTACCCATAAACGAAGCACTAGAAATCCTCCTATTACGCAAAACGGAACATTGTTGAACATCCTTGAGGAAATAGAGATATATTCACATGCATACAGCAACCCAACAAATTTACTGAAATAACAAACCGACCTAAAGCACAAAAAGTACATAGAAAACTTTATTCACATTTTAAATCGGGAAAACGGGTAAAATAATAATATCAGTAACTCTAAACAACACGTATCTATGGTAACAGCGATAACATGAGTAGTGTAAAACAGAGACAGAACACCAACATAAATCATAGACAACAACAATTATTACGAACAATTAAAAACATAAAATAAAACTAAAACTAACTTTTGGCAAAAACATAATTAGAAACAAGCCTATATGAAAAAATAATAATGAACAACTGAATGTCTCACATCACCTACACTCCTGGAAATTGAAATAAGAACACCGTGAATTCATTGTCCCAGGAAGGGGAAACTTTATTGACACATTCCTGGGGTCAGATACATCACATGATCACACTGGCAGAACCACAGGCACATAGACACAGGCAACAGAGCATGCACAATGTCGGCACTAGTACAGTGTATATCCACCTTTCGCAGCAATGCAGGCTGCTATTCTCCCATGGAGACGATCGTAGAGATGCTGGATGTAGTCCTGTGGAACGGCTTGCCATGCCATTTCCACCTGGCGCCTCAGTTGGACCAGCGTTCGTGCTGGACGTGCAGACCGCGTGAGACGACGCTTCATCCAGTCCCAAACATGCTCAATGGGGGACAGATCCGGAGATCTTGCTGGCCAGGGTAGTTGACTTACACCTTCTGGAGCACGTTGGGTGGCACGGGATACATGCGGACGTGCATTGTCCTGTTGGAACAGCAAGTTCCCTTGCCGGTCTAGGAATGGTAGAACGATGGGTTCGATGACGGTTTGGATGTACCGTGCACTATTCAGTGTCCCCTCGACGATCACCAGTGGTGTACGGCCAGTGTAGGAGATCGCTCCCCACACCATGATGCCGGGTGTTGGCCCTGTGTGCCTCGGCCGTATGCAGTCCTGATTGTGGCGCTCACCTGCACGGCGCCAAACACGCATACGACCATCATTGGCACCAAGGCAGAAGCGACTCTCATCGCTGAAGACGACACGTCTCCATTCGTCCCTCCATTCACGCCTGTCGCGACACCACTGGAGGCGGGCTGCACGATGTTGGGGCGTGAGCGGAAGACGGCCTAACGGTGTGCGGGACCGTAGCCCAGCTTCATGGAGACGGTTGCGAATGGTCCTCGCCGATACCCCAGGAGCAACAGTGTCCCTAATTTGCTGGGAAGTGGCGGTGCGGTCCCCTACGGCACTGCGTAGGATCCTACGGTCTTGGCGTGCATCCGTGCGTCGCTGCGGTCCGGTCCCAGGTCGACGGGCACATGCACCTTCCGCCGACCACTGGCGACAACATCGATGTACTGTGGAGACCTCATGCCCCACGTGTTGAGCAATTCGCGGGTACGTCCACCCCGCCTCCCGCATGCCCACTATACGCCCTCGCTCAAAGTCCGTCAACTGCACATACGGTTCACGTCCACGCTGTCGCGGCATGCTACCAGTGTTAAAGACTGCGATGGAGCTCCGTATGCCACGGCAAACTGGCTGACACTGACGGCGGCGGTGCACAAATGCTGCGCAGCTAGCGCCATTCGACGGCCAACACCGCGGTTCCTGGTGTGTCCGCTGTGCCGTGCGTGTGATCATTGCTTGTACAGCCCTCTCGCAGTGTCCGGAGCAAGTATGGTGGGTCTGACACACCGGTGTCAATGTGTTCTTTTTTCCATTTCCAGGAGTGTATTTATCGTGGTAACTATGTAAACATGTAACATCACTGATCCACTGTCATCCAACTGTCAGAAAAGTGGCATATATGGAAAACAAGTAACATCCGATATACATCTCCACTATACACCTGGTAGAAAGTAATAATTCCAAAACAGACAGGACACGACAGCAACGATGTTGCGTGTAACGTAACACACCTAATGATATATTATAAATTTTCAGATGATAGTTACAAAACTATTATATTAAGACCATCGATCATATATGTATTTACAGAGCACCTGACGATGGAAATTTGGCGAAATTGGCTCGTTGTGAATGAAATAAAATATAAACAACTTACGTAGCAGAGTAGCTGCCTATTATTCATAAATAATCATATCATTAAAAGACATATTTTGCACTGCGGGCCCCAGAGAACAAAACTCATGGGCTTCGAAGCTGTTGAGAGAAATTGGTGGTAAGTGCCTATGGGACCAAACCATCGGTCCCTAGGCTTACACACTACTTAATCTAACTTAAACTAATTTACGGTAAGGACAACACACACACCCATACCCGGAAGGAGGACTCGAACCTCCGACGGGGGGAGCCACGTGAACCGTGGCTAGGGGCCTAGACCGCGCGGCTACCCTGCGCGGCTGGTAAGAGACGCGTGTCGCTCAACGTATAAAATGCGACGAGCATGTGACTATTCTGATGTCTCTGCAGCTCATAAAGCCGCCTCACGTTCTTCAAGTTCCGGCGTACATGATATTTCTATGAGGTCTTCTGGGCCCGAGTAACTTCCGAGCATGAGTTCCCTTAGAACTGTGCACTAAATCAGACTTACGTTTGCGAGGTTCCTAGTAATAGTTTTCAGTACGGTTCTCGGGCTTACTGTCCGACCTTATTGTTGTATCTCCACCAAAGCGCTCCAGCTATGCTAGGTGGTGTACGAACTCAATATCATAAACGATGCGCACAACAACATTGGATTTGCACTGTCACGGAATAATCTACAGACACTAAAAGACGCAGACCAACGCACAAACATGCAACTCACATACACCATATTTAAAAACGTTAATAATATTGAAAAAGATACAACTTTCTAAAGTAGCTTATTGTATTAGTATGGAAGTATGGATTAAACACGTACGGCGGTGTATAAACACTGAATTCATAATGCGGAATAGTATTATGCAGAACATACCAAACAACAAAAGTTTTTTCGCAAATATGAACCGGCCGCGGTAGCAAAGCGGTTCTAGGCGCTTCAATCCGCAACCACGCGGCTGCTACGGTCGCAGGTTCGAATCCTGCCTCGGGCATGGATGTGTGTGATGTCCTTAGGCTATTTAGGTTTAGGTAGTTCTAATTTTAGGGGAGTGATTACCTCAGATGTTAAGTCCCATAGTACTTAGAGCCATTTGTACCATTTGAACCACAAATATGATAAAGTTCAAGACTTCAAATCAATAAATATGTTGTACTACACATTTTCTACAGTAGCCTGCGTTCTTCTTCAGCGTTCAAGCTGTCTCCGTACCAGATTTTGTCAAAAGCGGTTGTGTGGTTTACTCGTGAAAGCGTAACAGACAAAGCTACTTTCGCATTTGTAATATTAGCATGGACTGTAGATTGGGCAACGTCAACTTTTGTTGCTGTTGCCCTACCGGAATAGCCTTCCTGATGCAGAGCTACAATTACAGCAGGTTTTTCAGTTCCAATCTCCTTCTTCCGTCCCACTAGGATGTAAAATGGTGTGAACCTGATCAGGTATACAAACACACTGCTACATGCGCACAACGTACCTTAATTTAATGCGTAACTGATTGCTACACAGACAGCTGAGGGAATGAGGGCTATTCGAATGGACCAGTCTTTGGCATAGCCACGTCAGTGTTGTTGTGGATACTCATCAGCACCTCTCTATGCGAACAACCAGTCGAATACACGACAGAGGCGCTTAATCTTCACACGTATACACTTGTTTTATTGTCAGAACGCGGATCGGATAGAATATCCAAAACTAAATCCCTGTACTAATCACAACTCCATCGTTGTGACAGATTATCAAAAACTTTTGACGGGCAGTATAACTGCAAACAAACAAACAAATTACGCTACTTATTTTCACGGTGATAATTAAAACTTTTTTTAACGAACAGTACTAAACGAAACTTAGGGAATGTTTGTCATTTCAGGTCCTACAGTCACAAATTTATTGAAAGGCAATTCCGTTTCTCACCGCGGAGTTACATAATCGCTGTCATTTATACCACTATCAGCAGATTTCCGCTGTTTGCAATTTCAGGTCGTACTCCAGTACTCGTAAATTTACACTGTCACCCCATGAGGACGTATACAAATGTGTACCCGTCATTTAAACGCACACTCGCTCTCGTAGAAACACGAGTGACTAACACGTTCCATATTTGCCAACGATTGAAAATAATATTAGTGGCATATCTGAACATAAAAACTCATAATACATCGGCACGACATTACTCAGGTCGGGTTGATACAGTACTGTCCAGTTTACAGTAAACAACTGTTCAAAGTCGGGGTGCACTCGTCTCCAAGTAGTCGCTCACGTCGGCACCAATGATGCCTGTCGCTTGGGTTCTGAGGCGATCCTCAGTTCGTACAGGCAGCTGGCGGATCTGGTGAAGACCGCTGTCCTCACACGCGGGGTGCAAGCAGAGCTCTCTATTTGCAGCGTCGTTCCCAGAGTGGATCGGGGTCCTTTGGTTTGGAGCCGAGTGGAGGGTCTCAGCCAGAGGCTTCGTCGACTCTGTGACAGTCTTGGCTGCAGATTTCTAGACTTACGCTATTGAGTGGGGAATTGTAGGACGCCCCTAGATAGGTCAGCGGTGCTCTACACAAAGGAAGCGGCTACTCGGGTAGCAGAGTACTTGTGGCGTGCACATGGGTTTTTTTTTAGGCTAGTCAGTAGTGCGAGGTGTCCTGATGAACACTCACCAGTCGACGTGCAGGCAGGGAAATCATGACGCGCTCAGTGTAAAGACATTTCAGCTATCAAGATATTAGCACTAAATTTGCAGAGTGTTCGGAATAAAGTTCCTGAATTTACTGCCCTCCAGGAAGCGTGTAGCGCGCAAATTATTCTCGGGACTGAGACCTGGCTGAACCCTGAGATAGGAAGTTCTGAAATATTTAGTGAGGGTTGGAACGTGTATCGGAAAGACAGATTAGACACCGTAGGAGGTGGTGTCTTCATCGCAGTTGACAAAAATATTGTCTCTACTCAGGTCGAAGTAGAGTGTGATTGTGAAGTTATCTGGACACGTTTAACTGGGCTAGGGCAAATACAGTTAATTGTGGGGTGTTATTATCGGCCACCAGGTTCCACCGTGACAGTTCTAGAATCATTCAAAGGGAGTCTACATTCTGTATCGCAGAAGTACCCGGATCATGCTATATTAGTCGGAGGCGACTTCAACCTACCTAGTATAGACTGAGATGTCTATGGATTCATTACAGGTGGTACAGACAAGCCGTCGTGTGAATTACTTTTAAACACATTATCCGAAAACTGTCTTGAGCAGCTAAATCGACAGCCAACGCGTAATGGAAATATTTTAGATCTGGTAGCCACGAACAGACCAGACCTCATCGACGGTATCAGTCTTGAGACAGGGATTAGTGATCATGATGTTGTCATTACGACTATGGTTACGAAAGTTAAAAAGGCGGTCAAGAAGGCTAGGACAGTATTGTTACTAGAAAGAGCAGATAAGCAGTTGTTAGTATCCCACTTAGTAAATGAATCGACTTCATTTACTTCCGGTACAATGGACGTGGAAGAATTATGGGCAAATTTTAAACACATTGTAAGTCACACATTGGACAAGTATGTGCCGAAAAAGTGGGTTACGGACGGAAAAGACCCACCGTGGTTTAACAGCGCAATTCGGAGAATGCTCAAAATTACAGACCAATATCCTTAACATCGGTTTGTTGCAGGATTCTCGAACATATTCTCAATTTGAATATAATGAATTTCCTTGAGACAGAGAAGTTACTGTCCGTGCATCAGCGCGGCTTTAGAAATCATCGCTCCTGCGAAACGCAACTCTCCTTTTTTTCACATGATATCTTGCGAACCATGGATGAAGGGTATCAGACGGATGCCATATTCCTTGACTTCAGGAAAGCGTTTGGCTCTGTGCCCCACTGCAGACTCCTAACTAAGATACGAGCATATGGGATTGGTTCCCAAGTATGTGAGTGGCTCGAAGACTTCTTAAGTAATAGAACCCAGTACGTTGTCCTCGATGCTGAGTGTTCATCGGAGGTGAGGGTATCATCTGGAGTGCCCCAGGGAAGTGTGGTAGGTCCGCTTTTGTTTTCTATCTACATAAATGATCTTTTGGATGGGGTGGGTAGCAATGTGCGGCTGTTTGTTGATGATGCCGTAGTGTACGGGAAGGTGTCGTCGTTGAGTGACTGTAGGAGGATACAAGATGACTTGGACAGGATTTGTGATTGGTGTAAAGAATGGCAGCTAACTCTAAATATAGATAAATGTAAATTAATGCAGATCAATAGGAAAAAGAATCCCGTAATGTTTTAATACTCCATTAGTAGTGTAGCGCTTGAAACAGTCACGTCGATTAAATATTTGGGCGTAACATTGCAGAGCGATATGAAGTGGGACAAGCATGTAATGGCAGTTGTGGGGAAGACGGGTGGTCGTCTTTGGTTCATTGGTAGAATTTTGGGATGATGTGGTACATCTGTAAAGGAGACCGCTTATAGAACGCTGGTGCGACCTATTCTTGAGTACTGCTCGAGCGTTTGGGATCCCTATCAGGATTGAGGGAGGACATAGAAGCAATTCAGAGGCGGGCTGCTAGATTTGTTACTGGTAGGTTCGATCATCACGCGAGTGTTACGGAAATGCTTCAGGAACTCGGGTGGGAGTCTCTAGAGGAAAGGAGGCGTCCTTTTCGTGAATCGCTACTGAGGAAATTTAGAGAACCAGCTTTTGAGGCTGACTGCAGTACAATTTTACTGCCGCCAACTTACATTTCGCGGAAAGACCACAAAGATAAGATAAGAGAGATTAGGGCTCGTACAGAGGCGTATAGGCAGTCATTTTTCCCTCGTTCTGTTTGGGAGTGGAACAGGGACAGAAGATGCTAGTTATGGTACGAGGTATCCTCCGCCGCGCACCGTATGGTGGATTGCGGAGTCTGTATGTAGATATAGATGTAGATGTAGCTGTAGATGAAAGTTTTACCAGAAAACAGTTACCACTAACCGCCCGGTCCCATCTGTAGATATGTGGCAGTGATATAGTGCCCCACTACAGTGACGGAAAAAATTCCAATACCAAGAGGTGACTGGGTGTTTGTGATGTCCTTAGGTTAGTTAGGTTTAAGTAGTTCTAAGTTCTAGGAGACTGATGACCATAGCTGTTAAGTCGCATAGTGCTCAGAGCCATTTGAACCATTTGAACCCAATACCAAGAAATAAATAATACAGAGTTATGAAGTTTCGAGAATACTTGTGTCTAGGTAAATATTTAAGTGACTAACGTTGGAAGATCACAGCTTAAGGGGAGGTTTACTAACTTTGGCCCGAAAAAAGCATGTTCTTTGAGAATTTTTTTCTCGGGATGTGTTATAGATACCGCCGGACGGTGTGGTCGAACGGTTCTAGGCGCTACAGTCTGGAACCGCGCGACCGCTACGGTCGCAGATTCGAATCCTGCCTCGGGCATGGATGTGTGTGATGTCCTTAGGTTAGTTAGGTTTAAGTAGTTCTAAGTTCTAGGAGATTGATGACCTCAGCTGTTATGTCTCATAGTGCTCAGAGCCATTTTGTTATAGATACCAATTTCAAATTTAGTCAAAATGTTTATTGATATTTCCTCAACAAACTGGATTTTTTTCGACCTGAAATGTCGAAGAGCAAAGGCGGAAGTGCCGTCAGAACGAAACAAAATTTCGATGTAGACCTCCACGCACGGTATGTCACAGTCAGCCGGCTCGTCTGAGATCAAAACTGAGTTGACGTTAGCGAAGTATATAAGATTCTTTAGGAGTTGGAAATCGCTTAAGTTATTTGGACCATAGGAAACAAAATGGCGGCCACTTAAAAAATAGGGTTTTTTCATCGATTTTTCGAATTCGTCGGCCTAGTAAAAATATTTATAGTTCATGGAGCGGAATAAAGGTGGTACAACTCATAGACAATTTAGTTAGCTTCGTCGAAATCAAAGAATCGTGCCAATCGGTTCAGTAGATTTGAAGTTACCACACCGCGCGATAAAAAAAAGTCATTTCCAGAAAAAAGCGTTTCAAGTTTTGACTACATATAAAGGCAATATTATGCAACTTACGTTCAATCTGCTATTCCGGGTCCATAAAATAGTCCTTACTCTTCCTCATAGAGAGCGTTCTGCTCGATCTCGGCCATCCTGCGCTGCTCCACAGCCGCTCGTACGGCCGGTGACAAGCGGTTTTCGGGCGCTTGAATCCGCTGGTCGTCTGAACGCTTGGCGAACTGCGTCGAATAGAGTCCATCGTTTTCATGGTCTTCAGAATTGCTGAATACCCTTCGTTGAAGCTGCTCACTGCCAGGAAAGTCGCAATCTCCATAGTCTTCGCACAAGAACGCAAATGTTTGGCGGCTAACTTCCAAACACACGCGCTCAAACTTTCATTTGAAATTTGTGTGTTTCCTCCAAAGCACCGGTACAATAACTCGTCCTCCGAAAGAAAAAAGACTGGTGCGTGAAAAAGGCCGATTTCAGGCAGGTGCATTTTTTTGTTCAACCGCGAATAATAAACATATCGTTTCCGCATTCGGAAAAATCGTTTCAGGGGTGGATTCTAAACACTTTTATAGATCCAAAAATTCAGTTTAAAAAAAGATGGATTTTTTGAACCAAAAGATAGTAAACCTCCCCTTCTACATCTACATCTACATTTATACTCCGCTAGCCACCCAACGGTGTGTGGCGGAGGGCACTTTACGTGCCACTGTCATTACTTCCCTTTCCTGTTCCACTCGCGTATGGTTCGCGGGAAGAACGACTGTCTGAAAGCCTCCGTGCGCGCTCTAATCTCTCTAATTTTACATTCGTGATCTCCTCGGGAGGTATAAGTAGGGGGAAGCAATATATTCGATACCTAATCCAGAAACGCACCGTCTCGAAACCTGGACAGCAAGCTACACCGCGATGCAGAGCGCCTCTCTTGCAGAGTCTGCCACTTGAGTTTGTTAAACATCTCCGTAACGCTATCACGGTTACCAAATAACCCTGTGACGAAACGCGCCACTCTTCTTTGGATCTTCTCTATCTCCTCCGTTAAACCGATCTGGTACGGATCCCACACTGATGAGCAATACTCAAGTATAGGTCGAACGAGTGTTTTGTAAGCCACCTCCTTTGTTGATGGACTACATTTTCTAAGGACTCTCCCAATGAATTTCAACCTGGTACCCGCCTTACCAACAATTAATTTTATATGATCATTGCACTTCAAATCTTTCCGCACGCATACTCCCAGATATTTTACAGAAGTAACTGCTACCAGTGTTTGTTCCGCTATCATATAATCATACAATAAAGGATCCTTCTTTCTATGTATTCGCAATACATTACATTTGTCTATGTTAAGGATCAGTTGCCACTCCCTGCACCAAGTGCCTATCCGCTGCAGATCTTCCTGCATTTCGCTACAATTTTCTAATGCTGCAACTTCTCTGTATACTACAGCATCATCCGCGAAAAGCCGCATGGAACTTCCGACACTATCTACTAGGTCATTTATATATATTGTGAAAAGCAATGGTCCCATAACACTCCCCTGTGGCACGCCAGAAGTTACTTTAACGTCTGTAGACGTCTCTCCATTGAGAACAACATGCTGTGTTCTGTTTGCTAAAAAGTCTTCAATCCAGCCACACAGCTGGTCTGATATTCCGTAGGCTCTTACTTTGTTTATCAGGCGACAGTGCGGAAATGTATCGAACGCCTTCCGGGAGTCAAGAAAAATAGCATCTACCTGGGAGCCTGTATCTAATATTCTCTGGGTCTCATGAACAAATAAAGCGAGTTGGGTCTCACACGATCGCTGTTTCCGGAATCCATGTTGATTCCTACAGAGTAGATTCTGGGTTTCCAAAAACGACATGATACCCGAGCAAAAAACAAGTTCTAAAATTCTACAACAGATCGACGTCAGAGATATAGGTCTATAGTTTTGTGCATCTGCTCGACGACCCTTCTTGAAGACTGGGACTATCTGTGCTCTTTTCCAATCATTTGGAACCTTCCGTTCCTCTAGAGACTTGCGGTACACGGCTGTTAGAAGGGGGGCAAGTTCTTTCGCGTACTCTGTGTATAATCGAATTGGTATCCCGTCAGGTCCAGTGGACTTTCCTCTGTTGAGTGATTCCAGTTGCTTTTCTATTCCTTGGACACTTATTTCGATGTCAGCCATTTTTTCGTTTGTGCGAGGATTTAGAGAAGGAACTGCAGTGCGGTCTTCCTCTGTGAAACAGCTTTGGAAAAAGGTGTTTAGTATTTCAGCTTTACGCGTGTCATCCTCTGTTTCAATGCCATCATCATCCCGGAGTGTCTGGATATACTGTTTCGAGCCACTTACTGATTTAACGTAAGACCAGAACTTCCTAGGATTTTCTGTCAAGTCGGTACATAGAATTTTACTTTCGAATTCACTGAACGCTTCACGCATAGCCCTCCTTACGCTAACTTTGACATCGTTTAGCTTCTGTTTGTCTGAGAGATTTTGGCTGCGTTTAAACTTGGAGTGAAGCTCTCTTTGCTTTCGCAGTAGTTTCCTAACTTTGTTGTTGTACCACGATGGGTTTTTCCCGTCCCTCATAGTTTTACTCGGCACGTACCTGTCTAAAACGCATTTTACGATTGCCTTGAACTTTTTCCATAAACAGTCAACATTGTCAGTGTCGGAACAGAAATTTTCGTTTTGATCTGTTACGTAGTCTGAAATCTGCCTTCTATTACTCTTGCTAAACAGATAAACCTTCCTCCCTTTTTTTATATTCCTATTAACTTCCATATTCAGGGATGCTGCAACGGCCTTATTATCACTGATTCCCTGTTCTGCACATACAGAGTCGAAAAGTTCGGGTCTGTTTGTTATCAGTAGGTCCAAGATGTTATCTCCACGAGTCGGTTCTCTGTTTAATTGCTCGAGGTAATTTTCGGATAGTGCACTCAGTATAATGTCACTCGATGCTCTGTCCCTACCACCCGTCCTAAACATCTGAGTGTCCCAGTCTATATCTGGTAAATTGAAATCTCCACCTAAGACTATAACATGCTGAGAAAATTTATGTGAAATGTATTCCAAATTTTCTCTCAGTTGTTCTGCCACTAATGCTGCTGAGTCGGGAGGTCGGTAAAAGGAGCCAATTATTAACCTAGCTCGGTTGTTGAGTGTAACCACCATCCATAATAATTCACAGGAACTATCCACTTCTACTTCACTACAGGATAAACTACTACTAACAGCGACAAACACTCCACCACCGGTTGCATGCAATCTATCCTTTCTAAACACCGTCTGTACCTTTGCAAAAATTTCGGCAGAATTTATCTCTGGCTTCAGCCAGCTTTCTGTAGCTATAACGATTTCAGCTTCGGTGCTTTCTATCAGTGCTTGAAGTTCCGGTACTTTACCAACACCGAGGTGACAAAAGTCATGGGATGGCTGTATGCACATATACAGACGGGAGTAGCACCGCGTGCATATGGTATAAAAGGGCAGTGCATTAGCTGAGCTGTCATTTGTACGCAGGTGAGTCATGTGAAAAATTTACCGACGTGATTGTGGTCGCACGACGGGAACTAACAGACGTTGAAAGGGAAACGATAGTAGTAACCAGACGCATGTGACATTCCATTGCGGAAATCGCTAGGGAATTAAATATTCCGAGATCCACAGTGTCAAGAGTGTGCCGAGAACATCAGATTTCAGGTACTGCCTCTCTCCACGGACAAAGCAGTGGCCAACGATCTTCACTCAACACGAGCGGTCTAAGGCGCTGCAGTCAGGGTTCAAAAAATGGTTCAAATGGCTCTGAGCACTATGGGACTTAACTATTGAGGTCATCAGTCCCCTAGAGCTTAGAGCTACTTAAACCTAACTAACCTAAGGACATCACACACATCCATGCCCGAGGCAGGATTCGAACCTGCGACCGTAGCGGTCACGCGGTTCCAAACTGACGCGCTTAGAACCGCACGGCCACACCGGCGGGCTGCAGTCAGGGACTGTGCGGCTGGTCCCGGTGGAGGTTCGAGTCCTCCCTCGGGCTTGGGTGTGTGTGTTAGTCCTTAGGATAATTTAGGTTAAGTAGTGTGTAAGCTTAGGGACTGATGACCTTAACGACCGAGAGCAGCGGCGCTTGCGCACAGTTGTCAGTGCTAAAAGACAAGCCACACTGCGTAAAATAACCGTTGAAAACGGATGCGGGACGTATCCGTTAAGATAGTGCGGCGAAATGTCTCGTTAAGGGCCTACTGTAGCAGACAATCGACACGAGTACCTTTCTTAACAGCACGACAATATGGTCTGGTCAGATCTCTGATTTCATTTGGTAACAGCTGTTGGTAGGGATCGAATGTGATGCAAAACTCCTCGATGCCACGTATCCAAATTGTTAGCAAGGCACTATACGAGCTGGTGCTGGCTACACAATGGGCTGGTCTGTTTTTAAGTATGGAATGGACTGCGTCAACTGGTCCAGCTGAACCGATCATTGACTGGAAATGGTCGTGTTCGTCTAAATGGAGACCATTTGCAGCAAACAATTTTTTTGACAGTGCGCCATAGCACCAGACACAGTTGTTCACGACTGAAGAAAATTTGGACAGTTTCGAGAGATGGATTTGGCCAGCCAGACCATCCAACATGAATCCCGTCGAACGTGTGTGGGACGTAATCGAGAGGTCATTTCGTGCGCAAAATCCTCCACGGTAACAATTGCGCAGTTATGGACGGTTATAGAGTCACTGGACTTCCAACGACTTGTTGAGTTCATGCCACATCGAGTTGCTGCTCTATGCCGGGGAAAAAACGGCCGACACGCCATTACGAGGTGTCCGTGTAAGTGCGAGAAAAGCCATTTCAACTTGAAATACTAGTACATTAGTAACCGATGTAATCGACAGAATATTGAGTGCAAACATGGGAACGTGCCTACATAGAGTCGGATAGAGTTCCATGCCTGCTACACTTGGTCGGTTAATACAGGGACGGTGATGCTGGTTGTGGATGATGCTGGGGGTGTCTTCAAATGGTGCTATTGGCTCTGAGCACTATGGGACAACATCTGAGGTCATCAGTCCCCTAGAACTTAGAACTACTTAAAACTAACTAACCTAAGGACACCACACACGTCCATGCCCGAGGCGGGATTCGAACCTGCGACTGTAGTAGCAGCGCGGCTCCGGACAGAAGTGCCTAGAACCGATCGGCCACAACGACCGGCGGAGGTGTCTCATATGTGCTCGATTGGAGACAGATCTGGTGGTCGAGCAGACCAAGACTACACGTCAACACTCTCCAGAGCATGCTGGGTTAGAACAGCGGTATGTAGGCGAGCGTTCTCCTGTTACAAAACACCACCTTGATTGTTGTTCGTGAATGGCAGTACAACAGGTCGAATCACAAGTCTGGCGCACAAATTTTGCAGTCAGGTTGCGTGGGATAACCATGAGAGTGCTCATGCTGTCATATGAAGTCGCTTCCCAGACCATAACTTGAGGTGTAGATCGAGTGTGTCTAGGCTGGGCCAGATTAGTTACATTAACAGCATTTAATATAACTATGAGTAAACATATGCTGGAATAGAGCTAAGAGAACAGAGATGGGTATTTGTGTCGTTACCCGTTTGTGAATGAAGGCACCAAGTTGCAACATTATCTAAGAGAAATGAGTAAGTGAATTGAGTCTGCTCTTTCAGTTTTCACCCTTTAAGTGTATTTTTCAATGATCGGAATTTTGCCTCCAGAAGGCGACCACTGACCTGCCATTGTGTTGCTTTGTAATATTAAGAGAAAAATAAACTGTCACTTTAATATAATTTATTCACTGGTCCCAGGGAATCACTGTGACCATTTCGTAAAACTTTTCATTTTTTTATATTTTCACACATATGTTACAATTCTGTGTTTCAGGTTATTACAGATTTATCTTTGAATATGCTACATAATAACTTAATGTGTAACATTTCTAAATGTCTAGTGGTGACTTGTGTGATTTGAGGTTGAAATATATAATAATTAAAAAAAAAACACGGTTTTCACTTTGGCAGTTATTCATTTACAAGTTAACTCAGCAGATTATACAAGTATTAAATAATAAAATAGCACCAATGGTATTTTCTGTGACCTATCTAAAGGCACTTGACTATGTGGATCACAGTATCCTCCTAAATAAATTGAAGTTTTATGGTAGTGATGGTATAGCCATCCAATGGATAGTGTCACACTTAACCAAACAGTGTCTGTTATTGTGCTTCTCGATCTCAGGGGCTATTTGTTTACATCTGACATTATCCATTGGTTGGCCATACCGTCTATCCCATAATGTGGCCACGGCTCAAAAGGAGTGGTTAAAATTAACCAACCAGGAAAATTATCATCTCATCCAGAAAATTTTACACTCTCCTCCACCCTCCTAACCAACACGCGGCCGTCACTTGCACCGAGGCAGAACTGCCTTTCATCAGAAGACGCAACAGATCTCCACTCCGCCCTCTAATGGGCTTCCGCTTGACACCACTCAAGGCGCAAACGGCCGTGGTTTGGCATCACTGGTATGCACTGCTCGTAGCTATCCTTGAAGTAACCGATTTGCAACATTTCGTTGTGTCACTGTGGTACAGCTGCAGATGCAGTACGATGCGTCGCAGCAACACGCCCAAGACGGCGGTCTTCCCTCTAGACAGTGCAACGTGCCTGCCAGGAGCCCGGTCTTCTTGCGACCGTACATTCTCATGACCACTTCTGCCACCATTCCTGTACAGTGGCTACATTCCTGCCAAGTCTTTCTGTAGTAACACAGAAGGAACATTCAGCTGCTCGTAGCGCTGTCACACGACCCCGTTCAGACTAGCGACGTATTGATAATGCCATCTCTGTCACCTTAAAGGTATTCTTGACTAACTTAAACTCACTACGCGCAATCTCAAAGGCAACTAACGCTCATGACCGTTATATCGCGTATTTAAGCCAAGATTACGGTGCATCCTCTTACTCTCACCTGACTGGAAAGAGATTTTAATAGACGTCATCTTCCAGATGAAGAAGCACGGCTACCAACTTTCATTTATCTCGCACAAATTCTTCTTGGTGTTGTGATTTTTTTCCGTCAGTGTATATGCTTTGTCTGTTTGTTAAAAATTATAACTATATA
This sequence comes from Schistocerca americana, assembly GCF_021461395.2. Classification (NCBI taxonomy): domain Eukaryota; kingdom Metazoa; phylum Arthropoda; class Insecta; order Orthoptera; family Acrididae; genus Schistocerca; species Schistocerca americana. The sequence goes on from NC_060119.1 coordinate 90,495,134, forward strand.
CCTATTCCACCTCGGACACACACTTGTGTCACGTAATATAGTGATTCATTCTATAAACTGAAGTCAAAATTTTAAAAACAAACGTTTTCAGACATTCAGATTTTAAATTTTCACAACGTTGTCAGTTGTCATATAATAACAGACATGCAATTCCATATTGTTTAGCAGCTTTTTTGAAACATTTGTACCGTTACACCTCTAAATCTACATCTACATGACAACTCTGCAATTCATACTTCAGAGTCTGGCAAAGGGTTCATCGAACCACCTTCAGATTATTACATGCCGCTACACTCTTAACAGTCCGTGGGAAAAATTGAACACTTGAATCTTTCCGTACGGGCATTGACGTCTCTTATTTTATTATGATGATCATTTTCCACTATGTTGGTGAACGTCAACAGAATATTTCCGTGTTCATAGGAGAACTGGGTGATACAAAACGAGCTGCCCTTCTTTGGGCTTCTTCGATGCTGTACGGTTTGGGGCCACTGGCAGACAGAATTGACCCGAGGGGATCAATTCTGTCTGCCAGTGGCTCCAAACCGTACAGCATTACTCTATTAGAGGACGGACAAGCATAGTGTAAGCGGTCTCTTTAGCAGAGCTGGCGCATCTTCCAGTTGTTCTGACAATAAAAGACAGTGTTTGTTTTACCTTCCGCACAGTACTATCTGTGCGAGCGTTCCATTATAAGTTGTTCGTAACTGCAGTTACTAGGTATTTAGCTGAACTGACAGTCTTTAGATGTGTGTGTGTGTGTGTGTGTGTGTGTGTGTGTGTGTGTGTGTGTGTGTGTGCGTATGTGTGTGTGTGTCATTGTGAAACCTAAATCTAACAGATTTCCTTTAGTACTCATTTGGATAAAGGTATTCTATTCATTATTTAGAGTTAACTGTCACTTTTCGCACTATCTTGTAATTGGTTTTGATCTTCTGATGACTTTACGATCCGGTACATGACAGCATCATCTGAAAACAATCAAAGACGGCTGTTCACATTGTCTTGTGTATATAGATTAGAAACAGCAAAAGTCCAATAACAATTCCTTGCGGAACACCAGATATCATTTCTGTTTTACTCAATGACTTTCCGTCGGTTACTAAACGCCGGCCGGTGTGGCCGTGCGGTCTAGGCGCTTCAGTCTGGAACCGCGTGACCGCTCCGGTCGCAGGTTCGAATCCTGCCTCGGGCATGGATGTGTGTGATGTCCTTATGTTAGTTAGGTTTCAGTAGTTCTAAGTTCTAGGGTATTGATGACCACAGATGTTAAGTCCCATAGTGCTCAGAGCCATTTGAACCATTTGGTTACTAAACTTGTGAGCCAAAGAAACTGGTACACCCGCCTAATATCGTGCAGGACCCCCGCGAGCACGCAGAAGTGCCGCAACACGACGTGACATGGACTCCACTAACGTCTCAAATAATGCTGGAGGGAATTGACACCATGAATCCTGCAGGGCTGTCCACAAATCCGTAAGACTACAAGGGGGTGGAACAGCACGTTGCAGGGCATCCCAGATATGCTCAATAATGTTCATGTCTGCGGAGTTTGGTGGACAGAGGAAGTGTTTTAACTGAAAAGAGTGTTCCTGGAGCCACTCTGTAGCAATTCTGGAAGTATGGGGTGTCGCATTGTCCTGCTGGAATTACTCAAGTCCATCGGAACGCACAATGGACATGAATGGATGCGGGTTATCAGACAGGATGCTTACGTACGTGTCACCTGTTATAATCGTATCTAGACGTATCAGGTATCCCATATCACTCCAGCTGCACACGCCCCACGCCATTACAGAGCCTCTGCCAGCTTGAACAGTCCTCTGCTGACATGCAGCGACCACAGATTCATGAGGTTGTCCCATATCCGTACACGTCCATCGGCTTGATAAAATTTGAAACGAGACTCGTCCGACCAGGCGACATGTTTCCAGTCCTCAACAGTCCGATTTCGGTGTTGATGGGCCCAGGCGAGGCGTAAAGCTTTGCGTCGTGCAGTCATCAAGGGTACACGAGGGGTCCATCGGCTCCGATCCGAAAGCCCATATCGATTATGTTCCGTTGGATGGTTCGCACGCTGACGCTGATGGCACAGCATTGAAATCTGAAGCAATCTGCGGAAGGGTTGCTCTTCTGTCACGTTGAAAGATTCTCTTCAGTCGTCGTTGGCCCCGTTCTTGCAGGATCTTTCTCCGGGCGCAGCAATGTCGGAGATCTGATGTTTCACCGGATTCCTGATATTCACGGTATACTCGTGAAACGGTCGTGCGGGAAAATCACCACTTTATTGCTACCTCGGAAATGCTGTGTCCCATCACTCGTGCACAGACTATAACACCGCGCTTAAACTCATTTAAATCTCGATAACCTCCCATTGTAGCAACAGTAAATTGGACATTTGTGGTAAGGAGTATGGGACCAAACTGCTGAGGTCGTAGGTCCCTAGGCTTACGCACTACTTAATCTAACTTAAACTAACTTACGCTAAGGACAACACGCATACACCCACGCCCGAGGGAGGACTCGAACCTCCAACGGGGGAGGGGGGGGGGGAGGGGGGGAGCCGCGCGAACCGTGACAAGACGCCTATGACCGCACGGCTACACCGCGCGGCGTAGCAACTGTAACCGATCTAACAACTGCGCCAGACCTTGTTGTCTTATATAGCCTATTTACATACACTCCTGGAAATGGAAAAAAGAACACATTGACACCGGTGTGTCAGACCCACCATACTTGCTCCGGACACTGCGAGAGGGCTGTACAAGCAATGATCACACGCACGGCACAGCGGACACACCAGGAACCGCGGTGTTGGCCGTCGAATGGCGCTAGCTGCGCAGCATTTGTGCACCGCCGCCGTCCGTGTCAGCCAGTTTGCCGTGGCATACGGAGCTCCATCGCAGTCTTTAACATTGGTAGCATGCCGCGACAGCGTGGACGTGAACCGTATGTGCAGCTGACGGACTTTGAGCGAGGGCGTATAGTGGGCATGCGGGAGGCCGGGTGGACGTACCGCCGAATTGCTCAACACGTGGGGCGTGAGGTCTCCACAGTACATCGATGTTGTCGCCAGTGATCGGCGGAAGGTGCACGTGCCTGTCGACCTGGGACCGGACCGCAGCGACGCACGGATGCACGCCAAGACCGTAGGATCCTAGGCAGTGCCGTAGGGGACCGCACCGCCACTTCCCAGCAAATTAGGGACACTGTTGCTCCTGGGGTATCGGCGAGGACCATTCGCAACCGTCTCCATGAAGCTGGGCTACGGTCCCGCACACCGTTAGGCCGTCTTCCGCTCACGCCCCAACATCGTGCAGCCCGCCTCCAGTGGTGTCGCGACAGGCGTGAATGGAGGGACGAATGGAGACGTGTCGTCTTCAGCGACGAGAGTCGCTTCTGCCTTGGTGCCAATGATGGTCGTATGCGTGTTTGGCGCCGTGCAGGTGAGCGCCACAATCAGGACTGCATACGACCGAGGCACACAGGGCCAACACCCGGCATCATGGTGTGGGGAGCGATCTCCTACACTGGCCGTACACCACTGGTGATCGTCGAGGGGACACTGAATAGTGCACGGTACATCCAAACCGTCATCGAACCCATCGTTCTACCATTCCTAGACCGGCAAGGGAACTTGCTGTTCCAACAGGACAATGCACGTCCGCATGTATCCCGTGCCACCCAACGTGCTCTAGAAGGTGTAAGTCAACTACCCTGGCCAGCAAGATCTCCGGATCTGTCCCCCATTGAGCATGTTTGGGACTGGATGAAGCGTCGTCTCACGCGGTCTGCACGTCCAGCACGAACGCTGGTCCAACTGAGGCGCCAGGTGGAAATGGCATGGTAAGCCGTTCCACAGGACTACATCCAGCATCTCTACGATCGTCTCCATGGGAGAATAGCAGCCTGCATTGCTGCGAAAGGTGGATATACACTGTACTAGTGCCGACATTGTGCATGCTCTGTTGCCTGTGTCTATGTGCCTGTGGTTCTGTCAGTGTGATCATGTGATGTATCTGACCCCAGGAATGTGTCAATAAAGTTTCCCCTTCCTGGGACAATGAATTCACGGTGTTCTTATTTCAATTTCCAGGAGTGTATCTCTGTATTTCAATACGCATGCATATACCAGTTTCTTTGGCAGCTCAGGGCATATACTTTGAATTTCCTGGCAGGACATGACGTCGCACAACTGAGACGATACTCTACAGGCACGCAATTTGACTGAAAGTCTCTTTTGAGGAACGATGTCAAAAGCCGTTTGCAAATCTTGAAATATATCATAATTTTGAGATCTGCTATCGATAGCACTCATTACTCCGTGTAAACAAAAAACTAGTTGTGTTTCACAAGAACGATATTTTCTGAATGCGTACTGACTATGCGTCGATTGACCGTTTCCTTGGAGGTAATTCATAACGTTCGAAGAAAGTGTATGTTCGAAAATTGTACTGCAAATCGACGTTAGTGATGTGGGTCTGAAATTCATCGAATTTCCTTTCCTGAGTATTTGTGTTACCTGTGCAACCTTCCAGTCTTTAGGTACGGATCTTTCGTCGATTGAGCGGTGTGGAGCTTATGTATCAGCACCCTCTGAGAGAGTAATCGGTATGTTACCTGTTTCGATAGACTTGCCTTTATTATATGAGTAGCGAATCTGCCAATGGTTCGCAATTGCTTAATATGTATGGGAAATGGATGTATGTCTACTCTCCCTCTCCCCCTTTCTTTGCTCGTCTCCTCTGTGCTCCCACCTCCCTCTCCCCCCTCCCCTCTTTCTACCTCTCTCTCTCTCTCCATCTCCTCCTTCTCCTCTCTTTGTCCATGTCCTCCTTCCCCGTTTCTATGTCCGTTTCGTACCTCCCGCTCCGTCCTTTGCTTCTCCCCTTCTCTCTGACTTTGACCCTTCTCTACTGTTGCCGCAAATTCGGATTCCTTAGTAGTATTCTAATCAGAAACCGATAATCAAAAAATACAACTTTCCTATCTTCTGCGAAAACCGAAGACGAGAGAAAACAAAACAGTTCATCGTTGTGTATACGATGTTTGTTTAAAAATATATATTGCGGGAAATTACATATACGGGAGAAACCATTTGTGTAATGATTTTAAAAAGCCCTGATGTCTTAGTTATAACTGCCTACGAGGAAGGAAACAAAACGGCTCATTTTCACAACCGAGAACAGCATAGCGTTTTCTTTATTGCAGCCAGTTTTGATAGAAAATCTTTACGTTTTTATTTTAAAAAATATATAGCCTATGTCCCTCTGAAAGTTTATTAGAGGATCACGTAAAAATTTGAAATAAATCGATCAAGAACTTGCTGAGATTTTGTTAGCCAGAAAAATATGCTCGTACAGCCTCTGTCCGTCCGAATGTTCATCAGAGTACTGGGTGAAAATCTGAAGTAAATCGGTCGAGCAGATTACAAGATTTTTGGTAATAGTATGAAACGAGGATTTGTCTTTATATAACAGTGCAGATTTAAGCTGCTTCGCTGCGCCCACGTTAGCTAACGGGTGTCCGGGAAGTACAAAAAGGACGAATCTGAATTTTGCGAAATCTAGCTATTTTACGGTTGCAGCTTTGTTTTTCATGTTTCTTATTTGCCATCCTTCCCATTAGTAGCCTGATAGCTTTTGTGTGGTGAGCATTGTTGCTTGATGTTTAGTTTCGTCATGGAGCAGATGATAACTGAGCAACGTATCAAAGTGAGAAAAAGTTATTACAAAACAGTGAAGGTCTCGCGGCAACCGTTCGTGAGTGTGTGTGACACTTGTGCGTAATGCTGCTCCAACGGGATCATCAATTCGGAAGTTCATCGGTAGGTTTGAGAGCACGGGTTCTGTTTCATATGTTAAGGAAACAGGGCGACAGCGTTCTGTTCGAGCGGAAGAAAACATTACCGTCGGGCGTGACAGTGTGACCGTAAGCCCCAGAAAATCGGTTCGCCGACGAGCTCAACAATTGAAGTTATCACCAAGTTCACTGCATGAAATCCTTCCAAGAGGTCTAAAAATGCATGCGTGCGGGAATCAACTTACACAAGAGTTGAAGTCTACAGATCATGGAAAGAGACATTGCTCAATGGGTCTTGGTTCGAGAAGCGGAGAGCGAGAACTTCATAAATAGAATAATTTTCTTAGATGAGGCGCACTTCCACCTCAGTGGGTACGTCAATAAACAGAACTGCAGAATTTGGGGTAGCGACAATCCGTGAGTAATGTGGAAGACGACATGTATGCAAAACGCACGACAGTGTCGTGTGGTTTCTGGGCAGGAGGAGTGATCGGCTCGTACTTTTTTGAAAATGATGACGGAGATTCCGCCAGTGTGAACGGCGACCGTTATCGAAACACACTTTCCGATTGGATTTTCCCTCTAATTGATGAAACCGACGATTTCTGGTTTGAACACGATTGTTCGACATGTTAGACGTATCGTGAAACGATTGCTCTGCTGAATGAAAAGTTTCCTCAAAAAATTATCGCTTTGGGTGGCAACCAGGAATGGCCTGTCAGATCATGTGATCTTACGCCTTGTGCCTTTTTTTGTAGCGATTTGTGAAATCAGAGGTGTTCGTGGGCAAACCACGAACAATATATGAATTGAAGGATGTAATTTAAAGGCTTATTAATGGCGTCGCACCAGGTGTTTGTGAATGCGGCATCGAGAACTTCAGTGACCGCATTACTTGTTGCCACGTGGCCTTGGATGGTCATATGGAGGATATAATTTGTCATACATAAATGGGAGAAGTTATTCAATGTGTTTGTACAAAAAAAATTATATTGTATTTTCCCTACTTTCCGGACACCCGCTAATTCTAAGTTACTCGTGCAACAGTTCTAGAACATTTACATCGTCTTCATCGGTGAAGAAGTTTCGTAAAACTGTTTCCAACAACTCCGCTTTAGCGGCGCTCTCGTCGTTAGTGTAACCTTTGGTGTATATTGGATGGGGCCCATCCACGCCCGCACCAACGTGGTGACCAGACCAAAAGTTCTACTGTCACCTCCGTCAACATGTAACCTTTGGAATCGCTTAATGAAAATATTGATTGTGTTATGTCGTTGGCGTAATCTGTTTGTTCTCTCAACATACTGATCGGCTCCCTTTTAGCATGCGTGCGTATTTTCATTCCCTCGAGTGCATCCTTGCCACCAAAATCCTACGGTTACTGCACGGAGACGGTCGTGGTGGCCGAGCGGTTCTAGGCGCTTCAGTCCGGAACCGCGCGACTGTTGCGGTCGCAGGTTCGAATCCTGCCTCGGGAATGGATATGTGTGATGTCGTTAGGTTAGTTAGGTTTAAGTAGTTCCAAGTTCTAGGGGACTGATGACCTCAGCCGTTAAGTCCCATAGTGCTCAGGGCCATTTGAACCATTTCTACTGCACGGATGCAAGAAAGGAAGGGCTATAACAGCCAGGCTGGAAAACTTATTTTTTTTAAAAGAGTTGTCGTTTCAGCCGCGTTGATCCGCCAAACAGTAACCGGTTGTATTGCCTGTGCTGCGGGGCCAGTGCGACCTCGCAGCATTCAGAAACTGCAGTGCTGAACACGAGAGGCACTTCATTCAGCAGCAGCAGCGGCTGCTGTTACGACACGCCGGCTGCATTGAGGCAGGCGTCCCTTTTACTTGTTGTGCGTGACCTCGGCAATTAATTCGCGCCGCTCTCCGGCGCTATGAATGGGAGCTCGTTTGTTTCAGAGCGGCAACTCTTCCAGGGGGTGTGTGAAGTGGCCGGGAAGAGCCGCGGGTGCGTGCGTGGCTCGTGTCGCGGGCCGGACCCTGGCGGAGAAACGCAAACAGCCAGAGAGAGGCGGGGAGGAGCTGCAGGCGTAGCGCGCCAGCCGGCTACCAAATAAGCCAACCGGGTCACGGCTGCTGGCTGTTCAGTATACACACAGGCTGCAGGGGACGGCGCCAGCACCGGGCTGTACAGCTCCGTAAGGCGAGAGTGCGGCCAGCGCGTCGGCGGTCGCCCTTTTGGGTCCATCGTGCTGTTCTTGAGCTATTGTTAATTAGAACTGGCATTAACTCGTTCCGTCACTAATAATATACACTACTGGCCATTAAAATTGCTACACCAAGAAGAAATCCAGATGATAAACGGATATTCATTGGACAAATATATTATACTAGAACTGGCATGTGATTACGTTTTCACGCAATTTGTGTGCATAGATCCTGAGAAATCAGTACCCCGAATAACCACCTCTGGGCGTAATAACGGCGTTGATACGCCTAGGCATTGAGTCAAACAGAGCTTGGATGGTGTGCACAGGTACAGCTGCCCATGCAGCTTCAACACGATACCACAGTTCATCAAGAGTAGTGACTGGTGTATTGTAACGAGCCAGTTGCTCGGCCACCATTGACCAGACGTTTTCAATTGGTGAGGGATCTGGAGAAAGTGCTGGCCAGGGCAGCAGTAAAGCATTTTCTGTATCCAGAAAGGCCCGTACAAGACCTGCAACATGCGGTCGTGCATTATCCTGCTGAAATGTAGGATTTCGCAGGGATCGAATGGAGGGTAGAGCCACGGGTCCTAACACATCTGAAATATAACGTCTACTATTCAAAGTGCGGTCAATGCGAACAAAAGGTGACCGAGACATGTAACCAATGGCACCCCATACCATCACGCCGGGTGGTACGCCAGTGTGGCGATGTCAAATACACGCTTCCAATTTGCGTTCACCGCGATGTGGCCAAAGACGTATGCGACCATCATGATGCTGTAAACAGAACCTGAATTCATCAGAAAAAATTACGTTTTGCCATTCGTGCACCCAGATTCGTCGTTGCGTATACCATCGTAGGCGCTCCTGTCTGTAATGCAGAGTCAAAGGTAACCGCAGCCATGTTCTCCGAGCTGATAGTCCATGCTGCTGCAAAAGTCGTCGAACTGTTCGTGCAGATGGTTGTTGTCTTGCAAACGTCCCCATCTGTTGGCTCAGGGATCGAGACGTGGCTGCACGATCCGTTACAGCCATGCGGATAATACGCCTGTCATCTAGACTGCTGGTGATACGAGGCCGTTGGGATCCAGCACGGCGTTCCATATTACCCTCCTGAACCCACCGATTCCATATTCTGCTAACAGTCATTGGATCTCGATCAACGCTGGCAGCAATGTCGTGATACGATAAACCGCAATCGCGATAGGCTACAATCCGACCTTTATCAAAGTCGGAAACCTGTTGGTATGCAATTCTCCTCCTTACACGAGGCATCACAACAACGTTTCACCAGGCAACGCCGGTCAACTGCTGTTTATGTATGAGAAATCGGCTGGAAACTTTCCTCATGTCTGCACGTTGTAGGTGTCGCCACCGGCGCCAACCTTGTATGAATGCTCTGAAAAGCTGATCATTTGCATATCACAGCATCTTCTTCCTGTCGGTTAAATTTCACGTCTGCATCACGTCATCTTCGTGGTGTAGCAATTTTAATGTCCAGTAGTGTAGAATCAGAAACAACTCCCCTGGATCTACTTAGGAGAGAGACTCCCCATAGGAACCCCCTCAGATTTAGCGGTAAGATGATCCACAGATTGTTCGTCAAAAACTGAACACAGATCAAGCATGAAAACAGGATTAAGGTGTGCTGAAGTGTGAAAAACAGCAATATAAAACCGTTTCACGGTAACAAGTGCAACATCGAACGCACTGGAAGGGGTAAGGCGTCGTTAGACTGCAAAGCAGACGACCTCGGTACTATTCATATGAATTTTTTTTTCACGGTATTATGTAAAGTCCGCCTGCTCATTGAAATGTTTGTTCTCTTTCTGTAGTTGTCATTCTGTGTAAGACAAAGACTTTCACATATTCTTAACATTGCTTTCATCATAAAAAAGTTCGTATGGTTTAGTGTGCATGCTTTTCATACTTGTATGTTAACACCGGGTAGGATACTTCCTACACTATTGTCACTTTCCTCCTCTGTTATTCCAGTTGCGGATGTTCCGCAGGAGGACAGACTGTTGGTAAACGTTTGTATGCACTCGAGTCTGTCTAATTTTACGATAATGCTCGTTTCGTAAGATCTATAAATGTAGTTAAGGTACAGGAGGTCGCAAAAAATGTGGAAACGACACATTACCATGACAGATTCGGTGTGAGAAAGTCGTTGGCATTCAGGACACCTTACAGTCGGAATGAAATTAATCTGTAGTGATTTAAGGGAATGTCAAATTACAACAATATCACAGGGATTGTAACAGAAAGTTAATTTAGACAAGTTGATTTAGAACTTACATAGCTAAAATTTCATTATCTAATCCAGCAAACCCATCTAAGCTCCATTTCAGAAAATAACTCTAATAATGCTCGTATGTGTCATCCAGTTCATAATGGTTCCTCTTTTTACACCAAGTTATATTTTTCTGAATGTATCTTACTATTGGGAATACGAGGTCTGTTAAAAAAATTCTGAAACTTCGTCCACAAAATTTTTCTACACTTTCTACACTACATCTTTTACTTATGTGCATCGTCTCCTTCGAAACACACTCCTCCACAACTGATACACTGCTCTCAATGCCATTTCCACTTCCAGAAGCAGTCTTGGTACATCACATTAGGGAGTCACAAGTAAATGCAGCGAATAGTGAGAGTAGGCGAGAGACCACACGGACGACTCACAGAAATGAAAACAACAAATAAACGGATGTGAACCATGTCACAACAAAGGAATTCAGGGGTCAAAACGTCCAAAACGCTACTTCAAAAACGTTAAAAACATATGTTATGACGAGTACAAAGAAACTGTGTGATTGTGAAACTGCTGCTTTCATTTTTTGCAGCTTATGTGACAAACCTTGTCAATATGAGGAGTAATCAGCACTTTGAAAACACGTGGGATTCTGCAGCGCGAAAGCGAAAGACAACTGCCCCCAACGGAAGAAAACAAGTCACTGTGCTGCCAAGGCCGCTGGTAGCGCGGCGTGAAATGCTGCTGCAGGTAGGGGACATAGACTGTTGTCTGTGTCTCAGCGACTGCACTTCTAGCGTGGTTGATAAATCCGTGAAGAGGAATCAACAAAGTATCACGAAATAAGCAATGCCACGAACTTACCAAAGTTTACCCTATAGGAAGAATATGAACACACAAATTGTTACTTAACTTTGGCTGAGATGAGGACGTAGGTGCGAAGCCGTACATCAATCAAAGATTACATCTACTAGAAGCTACAAAGGCAAAATCTGTAGTGGCTCGCCCTTCAGCTGAGGGTGCTAGTTTATTCTGTGGGCTAGTGGTATCATTCCCACGGCTTTGTACAAGCCCTACGTCTGAGTTGCAACATGTCTTATGATGCAAATTAAGTAGTGTAAATTTAAATTACGTTATGGTTAATGATACAGGTAGTTCATTTCTTCGAAAAGAAATAAGGAGTCTTTCAGAATTAGCAGATCTGGTCGCATGCAAATTGTGTTTATAGAGTTTTGACTGAAAGAGATGGAAAAGGGTGGAATGGGCTAAAAACGTACAAAATCGAAACTCGCGAGAAAAATACCCAATTAATGCCTGACAGAACGTCATCGTGACGCACAGCAAACGATTCGGTTTTGCTAAAGGATTAGGCAAAGTATTTTGAAAGTTACTGAACGTCGCTATCGAATTTTAATTAGCAGTAATTGAAACAGCACCTTTTAACTGAGATTAGTTGTCAGAAGCTAGATGTTTTGATTTTTTGATTCGACTGAAATTCATTAAATGCAATACTTCTTCAAAAGACGTTTCTAAAAATTTGTCAACATTAAGATGAGTGGTATTCTCATATCAGCCTTTGCAGGATTTTCGGACAGAATTCATGCCTCAGAAAACTACGAATAAGAGATGATTCTGACATCCCATATTAGTGAAGCTGGGGATGATATCTAAAGAAGAAACCAAATACAAAAACTTTAACCAGACTAACGAAGCAGATAAAGTAACACAAATATAAGGGTCGATATGAAAAAGGGTTGATAATTTCGAACAGTATTATTGTGTAAGGGGGAAAGGCTCGGGTTATTTCATCAGAAGCAACTTTCATGTCCTAGAATTCAGGTTAAGGCGAAAAAAGCAGTTTTCATCGATTTCTAATAGATCGGTTAGTCGCAGTCCACCTCGGATTCATGAGCAGCGCGGCGAGTTGAATAAAATTGTATCACACATTACATCAGTGGTATTCCATGAATCACGCTGAGAAGCCGGCCGCTGTGGCGGAGCGGTTCTAGGCGCTTCAGTCCGGAACCGCGCTGCTGCCACGGCCGCAGGTTCGAATCCCGCCTTGGGCATGGATGTGTGTGCTGTCCTTAGGTTAGTTAGGTTTAAGTAGTTCTAAGTCTAGGGGACTGATGACATCAGATTTTAAGTCCTATAGTGCTCAGAGTAATTTGAACCATTTGAATCACGCTGAGAGTTGTATCTGGGATGTGCAAAGAAGTGTAGAATGCACATTTAATTTAATTTACATGGAGTATAGTCAACTGGCATTACATTACTGCAATACAGTGCTATCTCTAACCATAAATTAACATAAAACATGAAATTTCTGAGTTTCTACGAAGACACCCTTCAGTTCAGTGGGAGGAGTTTTCCAATACCAAGTTCTTTAATTCAGCCTTAAACTTCACTACCTTACCTACATGACAGTTATTGGGCTCTGGTACGTTGTTGAATACACTTGTACCCAAGTATCTGACTTTAATCTGTACTAATGTTAACCCCTTAAAGTCTCTGTAGAGGTATTTTTTTGTCCTCGTGTTATATTCATTCTTTTCACTATTTTTTGGAAAAGAGAAATATTGGCAATGACAAAGGACATTAATGGGTGTATCTACTGTGATGTAGCTGTAAAAGTACCCCGTTCTGTAAAGAGATCTCGACAGAACGTTCTAGAATTAATACCAAATATATACTCGTAGTTCTCATTTTCTTCATTTGTAAATCGCCTTCAGCAGTAATCATGCGTACTCCAAACATAAATGAAATTCCAGAATGAGATTTTCACTCTGCAGCGGAGTGTGCGTTGATATGAAACTTCCTGTGCACACAGTTTTATTCTGCCAGGAAGTTTCACATCAGGACACACTCCGCTGCAGAGTGAAAATCTCATTCTGGAAACTTCCCCCAGGCTGTGGCTAAGCCATGTCTCCGCAATATCCTTTCTTTCAGGAGTGCTGGTTCTGCAAGGTTCGCAGGAGAGCTTCTGTTAAGTTTGGAAGGTAGGAGACGAGGCACTGGCAGAAGTAAAGCTGTGAGGACGGGGCGTGAGTCGTGCTTGGGTAGCTCAGTTGGTAGAGCACTTGCCCGCGAAACGCAGAGGTCCAGAGTTCGAGTCTCGGTCCGGCACACAGTTTTAATCTGCCAGGAAGTTTCAAACGCTACATTATTGAGTATGCATTGGATACGTTGAAATATTCCTTCAAAGATCTTCTCCATCCACGGAATCAATAACAAATTTTCAAAAACAAGTTTTCATCTCCATAATAAATTATGACGAATAATTTCTCGCAAATTCAAGACTATCAACTCTCTTTCTCTGAAATTTCAACCGCTCGCTATGTCTCAAATAACAATGAACAATCCCCCAATGCTGCACAACTGACTGTCGAGGAAGCTAACCACAGATAACTTTAACACAAAGGATCTTATTCACTACTCGTGCAGAGCGCTCGTTCATCTTTCATCCAGTACAGTGAAGGTGAATTATTTACAACAGCAGAAAAAATATGAAAACCGTACACCAGACAAACTTATCCCAACATGAGAAACACCACCCACTAGAACAGCAGTTTCCAACCTGAGGGTAATTACCCACTGAAGGGTAAAATGTCCAGAAATTGCTTCATTACTCGCTTCGAAACACATAAATGAGTTAATTGCCAGCACAACACGCCAATAACTTGGCCATGCGGTTCTAGGCGCTTCAGTCCGGAACCGCGCTGCTGCTGCGGTTGCAAGTTCGAATCCTGCCTCGGGCATGGGTGTGTGTGATGTCCTTAGGTTAGTTAGGTTTAAGTAGTTCTAAGTTCTAGGGGACTGATGACCTCAGATGTTAAGTCCCATAGTGCTCAGAGCCATTTTTGAAGGCCAGTAACTACGTAAGGTCTACTACAGTGCTGTACACAGTTTTATTACTGTTATTATTATTATTAGAGTGATTAGACACATAGCATTAATAGCCTGAAGTCGACCAATTTCTGCCAGTTCAGATGTAAGTTGACAGAAGTAAGTACCGCAGTGGAGAGTACTAATTCAGGGGAAGCATGTTTCGTAACAAGTGTCTGCCATGACTGTGGATAGCTAGCTTCCTTTTCTGAGGAGTTGTGGCTTGCACTTGTGATGCACCACGAATTCCTTCGTCAATTCTAACGTCCCCCCCCCCCCCCCACCCGACACACACACACACACAAACTAAACATCACTCATCCTTCATCATTTTAAAAACATAAGTGTTCCAAGAAAAGTCTTTCATTCTGCTGTTTTGTTAGTGCTTAAGTCGGTGATAATGTGTGCAGGGGAGGGTGGAGTACTAGACGGCAGATAGGGCGAGGATGGCTGGGGGGGGGGGGGGGGAGGCGTGGGTACTAGGTAATGTCTAATTGCACTCAGGAGTAATTGTCTACGAACCACTGCACTGGAAGATAATGAGCAGGACTTATACCTGGATCAGAATAACAAAGTAATTCCACAGTTTCGTATGTATGAGAAGGGAGGGTGGGGATGTTGTCGGTTCGCCGTTCTGCGCACGCACCAGTAGCAGCAGCTGTACAGTTCCATACGGGTAGCGCTCCGCTTCCGCGAATAGCACAACGAGAACTGTAGCCGGGAGAAAGTAGCATGCAACTACGAGTAACATACGCCATCTGGCGGCCACCGCTGCACTTCTCCTACCTTCCCACCATAAATTATGCTATCTGTTATTTATTTTATTTAAATACTTCTTATCGTTACTTAATCAATTACTTAATCAAAATATATTACTTAATATATATATATATATATATATATATATATTACTTACTTAATATATTATTTAATCAAAATATAAACCAGAATATTAGAAATCGGACAGTATGCATGTTTTCGAAGTGTCTACTGTCTTCTTCTTTTAAAAGACTGATTTTACAGACCCCCGCCCCTCCCCTGCCCAACGTAGCTGTCTATCCAGCCATTCACCACACCCTTCAGCTCATCCATGCCTTCCTCCAACGCCACCTGAACCTCCTAGTCCAATGATGTAATTCGAGGAAACGTAAGTAAAGCAACAGAAAAGCCAAGCCACCAGCCTTGGTCTCACCGCCCAGCGTTTGCTTCGCCAGATTGCCATCTCTCCATCTACAACCACCCCATCCCTATGACTAACAAAGCAAACTATTTAGAACTAATTCTCGACAGAAAACTAACATGGAATGCACATTTCCTTACCATCCAACACAAAGCCTAAAACCGAGTAAAAGTACTAACAGGCCGCACCTGGGCTTAACACCCTTCTACCATCGTTCTCACCCACGTCATCCTAACCTACGCCAACGTTGCTTGGATCACTGCCTTTATTCTAGAAGTTCCTCGAAACAATGGAAAGACATGCACCCGCTTGCCTTCCGCATCCGCCTACCTTTCCCAACTCGCATCTTGTGCCAAATCTTCCACTTCCCACGCCTCCTTGTCTTCATAAATCACCTTCCGATCCGATACTTTAATAGTGAAACCCATTCCCAGCACTCAATTTCCCACCCACTAATAACCAATGCAGGTGCCCCGCTGCGTCACCACATCCGTATTCCACCTAACATACACCGTCATGCCTTATCCATCCTCTCCCGCCGGAATTTTAAACAACTCCCCAACAATGAAACAGGTCCCGAGGTATACTACTCTTTCCAACCCACATCACAACGCTCCACCTCACACTATCCTTCCATTTTCCCCTTCCCCCTTCACCCACCTTGCTGAATTCTAGTCGCAACCTGAGGTTCTACAGGGGCCTATAGTGATACACATTATCGAACAGCGACTATATTTTAAATGTAGTTTAAAATCGTCAAAGGAGTTTTAGAAACCATCAATGTTTTCCATCTATGTGTATTTTACAAAATCTGCATTTATTATCACTTGTTTTTACGTAAAAATCCAAAATATAACCCACCAACGTGTTTTCACAAAATCATCTGTTATTTTCATCATTGTATATATTTTAACCACGTTGTAAATACAGGTTATTGTAACCTTTGCCTGGAGAGTGGTTTTCATCCGCTTCCAGTCTGCCCTCTTCGTGGGGAATTAAATTAACAACAAAAGAAAAACAACACAACATATTCAATTTCAAAATTATTTCTTTAATTAGTTTTTATTTTTTGAATATTTTGTTAAATTCTGACCAATTGAAACTGTAAGACGACGAAAACATTTTTTCTGTGGATCTCGGAATATTGAACTCACTAACGATTCCCGAAATGGAATGTCCCAAGCGTTTAGCTGCAGCTACTACTCCGCGTTCAAAGTCTGCAAATTGCTGTCGTGCGCCCACAATCACGTCGGAAATCTTTTCACATAAAACACTTGAATACAAATGACAGCTCGTCAATGCACTGCCCTTTTATACCTTCTGGATGCGATACTACAGTATGTGCATACCGCAAACCTGTGACTTTTTGTCATCTCCCTGTATATCAGGTAACGACCAAAGAAAATAATTAGTATGCCGTAACCAAACACGTACAAACTCTCTTTTATCGTCGACTGATTTCAAATAGTTTCGACGCCCTTCCATTTTTCTTTTTTTTTTCCTCTTGGCAGCGCACAGCGCTTTCAAGCAATCTCTCTCTCCTGTTTCAGCCGTGATAGAATACAGTCGTGTCTATTTTGTTCTTTTTCGATATATGTGTTAAAAACAGAGTTATTATACTGAATTGTAAGATCGGCCATGGTTAGAAGCTTCTATATTAAAACTGATAATTTCATAAAGAAAGTGCAAACTTTTGATTAAAAAATGAATACGTAAAATTCAACTCTTAGCTCTTTTTATTATAACAGCTATTGAACATCGTTTACTAAAAACTTCTGTATTTTTAACGTTATATGTCCCTACAATTAAGAAAATCTACGATTTCAACCTGCATTCGTGATGCGAGGTCCGTACCGACTCCAAAAATATTTACTTATATAAAAGTATCTATGAATTCAGCTAATAGTAAGGTAAGGTACTACACTCATTACATGTGGGAGAAGGCCTCATGGCCCCAGTTTTGCAGGGTTGAATGAATAAATAAATAAAATAACGACTGCGAAACGAATACTGTGTGAGGTAACCTTGTGCAGCGAAGACTGACCACAAATCTTACCAGTTATTCCACAAGAAATTCTGGTGAATGTATTGAAAATTACGACAAGCCAAGCAGTGAAGACGACAGTTATCTAACGCAAACTGTGCTAGCGTCAGTGGCTCCACAGCGCGAGTTTTTAGTGCGTCACTGTGGGGAATGTTAGTAGTTTCCGTATGAAAAGGCTGCCTGGAAGTATGGAACTAAATTGAGTGCTGAGTCATCTTAACCACGCCCGTGAATCTGTCCACGTCTGCATTACGTTTGACGGTACTTTCTGATTGTACTCCGATATTGATTCCACATATTGTCAGCTAAGATTCGCTTGGACACAAACAACACACGGTGGGTACTTTTCCACATGCGAGAACCACACAGCTGCTTACAGAAAGCGTGTAACGCGAGAGTTTGCAGCGACACTGTAGAGCTGACTAATGTATCACATCTATAACACTTTTCTCTCGTTAAACATGATTCACTTAACCTCTCCGGCCGCTCCTGTCTTTGTGGCCTGCGAACTGCAGTAAAAAGCGCATTAGCCGTCTATAAATCCTCCTATTGTGCCGCTGCCTGCGTATCTAATCCGATTATCGCGTCCAGAGGGTTGGCTGACCGTCCAGCGCACTTTCATACCGAAGGTTAAACGGCACCCTTTGTTTTGCGTAGTTTGTCTTCAGACAGAAAGGTATTTTATTTTTGCCGCTTTAGTCGCGACGAAAAAGAGTAGTCTGTCGCTACAATCTCTTGTCTAGATGGTGAAAGGTGTAAGAAATTCTAGTGGATTCGCACTAGTGAATCATTACACTAACGCAAGGGACTGATAATGAATATGCATATGACTAATGAATATTTAAATGGAACGGATAATTTACTGTTATGTATGCAAAAATGCTCACACGGATAACTGTTCTGACTGCATTCATGACAATCCTATCGTCTGTTTTATTGTTCTCTACAGAACCCAGCTTTAAGCATTCTACCAGCCTTGTGGAGCTAGCAGACCATTGGCACTTACCTGTGATGCTGATCGCAACGTACTCCATATCGGAACATAAAGCTGAAAGAAAGCGATGCTATGCTACGCCATGTAAATACCAATTGGGCAACGAAATTAGTCCTGACCACGTGGTTACCAAAACTTTCTCAATTTCTAATGTGAATAACCTAGTGTTGATACACGGAACATAACCAGTTAATATTCGTACACAAGGTCCATTTTAACAAAAAAAAAAACTGTAACATAGGCAGGAACTGACGAACAAGTCCGAAACAAATCTTCAATACAGACTAATAAAATAGGAAGACGAAAATACGAGTGCATAATTCTTAAGCGGAAAAATTTATATTCGAATTACGACTAAAAACGCACTTGTTCATCACATCTCACATACTGTTCGTTCCAGGACAAAGCATTTAAGAACGAGAGAAATCTCCAACAACAACTGATGTTTAGCTTTTGTATTTAAAAAAATCTAATTAACAACAGATTTTACACTATACGTAAAGTACAGGAAGTAATATAAGGCAACACTTCAGACACTGTCGCATTCTACACCTACTTGTGACATAGGCATCGGATTCCCATAATTAACAAAACGAAAACATCTCGAAGCTGACGCAAATAACCATAACTTACAATGTCACATGAAAGAACACTCTTATCTCTTAAAAGCTGCACGGATTCTGTTTTCATTAATCACTAACTGATCAGACAAAGCACTTGGAGCTCACTATCCAGCACGTGGTACACGAAACCTCGAATTTATCAAGAATTTACTCTACAAGAGTTTACTAGCACACCACACATTTCAGGGCAACGAAATTCCCTAAAAGCCACGAAATACTCGCTCGAGAAACAACCACATTAAATAGCATGTTGCATGGTGTCTGTTAAATTGTACGTGACTTCACTAAGGACTGCTACTTGCAATTGTTCCGGTCAAGTATGTCCTCTTTACAAGCCAATAAAAGTAAAGTAAATAACAGTATTACGCGATCGGATTACCCTCAGGAACGATTCGTCACAGACACGTATACGAAACGCAACGGAAATTCTCTTGGCATCTGATATGATTTATTGGATGGTCTAGGAATGTAGCGTTGTCACCAAACATAAGAAACAAGACGTCGAAACAGATGCTACACAGAAACTCTCATGGGAAACTACGTTCCGTTATAATAATATACTAATGCTAAGAAATGTTTCATATTTGAATAAATCGCTCGGAGTAGAAGCAGCTCCGACTGAACTATCGATCGAATTAAAGCAAGAGAATATCTGTGCAATTATCCGTGTATGAGATACTTGTGCAAATCTCGTGCCTGTTCAGTACGACTGTCTTACAAAAGTAGCTTAATAATTATTTATTAAACGATGAAAGGAACAAAACAGCAATACAGACATGAAATTTTCTTTTTACTTCAGGGCAATCATATGCTACCAAAAAGCACAATGATTCTACACAGAACAATCAGATTAACGTTACGTGATTTACGTTGTGCTCTCAACACAATCGTACAAAAACATGCTTCATATCATGGATTTGAAAAAAAAAGAACACACGAGGGGCATTAAATAATTAAAGCAAAAAATTTTTTGAGAAAACGGGTTTGTTTTATTCTTGATTCCAATACAAAATGTTATTTGGCGCACTTTCGGCTAAAAAAACGCTGTTTTTGGACATAATCTCCGTTCAGTGCAACGGCTTTACGCAACGTTAGGGGGAGAGCTCGTATGGTACTACTGTAGTGGTGGACGTCGGAGCGAATGTCTTACTGCATCATTGTGGAAGTACTGCTTCCCAGAGGGTAGCACAACACAGTTCAGAGTTCATCGTTGCACGATAAGGGCGGATATCGAACATACTGATCTCTTCAGAGAACCAGAAAATCGGCCCCATGACTTTACCGGCTGATGTGCCGGCTTTGAACTTTTTTCGTCTGAGGAGAGGTGGTGAATTAAATAAAAATTTATTTTCTACGGGGATCATATAGCTTTCTTTGCAAATGCCTTTCCGAGATTGATCTCTGAAATACTCCTCTGTGATACAGACAAGAGGAAAATTGAGTCGACTGGCAGCGATGGTCGAGAGGTTCTAGGCGCTTCAGTCCGGAGCCGCGCTGCTGCTACGGTCGCAGGTTCGAATCCTGCCTCGGGCATGGATGTGTGTCATGTCCTTAGGTTAGTTAGGTTTAAGTAGTTCTAAGTTCTAGGGGACTGATGACCTCCGATGTCAAGCCCCATAGTGCTCAGACCCATTTGAACCATTTGAGATTGAGTCAATAATTAAGTCACTGAAGACTAAGGACTCTCATGGATATGACAGAGTGCGTAGCAGAATATTAAAGTACTGTGCTGTGCATGTTAGCCCTGTAATTTTTCCTTTAGGAATGGTGAGTGTATAAAAAGGAGGAAATGGGCAACGTAGATAATTTTAGACCTATTTCTATGCCATCAGTCTTTGCTAAAGTTAGTCAAAAGGCTGTGTATTTAAGGATAATTGATCATTTTATACCACACGGTTTGCTATCAAATGTACAGTTCGGCAGTTTAACAACTGAAAATGCTACATTCTCTTTCCTCCATGACGTACTGGATGGGCTAAACAAAAGGTTTCGAACGCTAGGCATATTTTTTGATTTAACTAAGTCACTTCATTATGTTAATCTCAAAATATTGCTCCAGAAGTTGGACCATTAAGGAATACAGGGAGTAGCTCACAATTGGTTCACCTCTTACTTTAGCAAGAGACAGCAAAACGTTCTTATTCACGATGTTGAGAATGGCTGTGATGTGGGGTCTGAGTGGGGTACGGTCAAGTGAGGAGTGCCGCGGGGATCATTGTTGGGGCCACTCCTGTTCCATATTTATATAAATTATATGCCCTCTAGTATTACAGGTAACTCTAAAATATTTCTGTTTGCTGATGACAGTAGCTTGGTAGTAAAGGATGTTGTGTACAACATTGGCTAGGTTTCAAATAGTGCAGTACATGACCTAAGTTCATGGCTTGTAGAAAATAAACTAACGCTAAATCACAGTAATATTCTGTTTTTACAGTTTCTAACAAGCAATTCAACAAAACCTGACGTTTTAATTTCACAGAATGGGCATATGGTCAGTGAAATTGAACAGTTCAAATTTATAGGTGTTCAGATAGATAGTAAGCTGTCATGGAAATCCCACGTTCAGGATCTTGTTCAAAGACTTAACACTGCTATTTTTACTATTCGAACGGTATCTGAAGTGAGTGATCGTTCGACACGAAAATTAGTCTACTTTGCTTATTTTCATTCCGTTATGTCGTATGGTATTATATTTTGGGATAACTCTTCCCATTCTAAAAGGATATTTTTTGCTCAGAAACGGGCGGATCGGGCAATAAGTGGTGTAGGTTCACGAACCTCTCGTCGACCTTTGTTCAAGAGTCTGGGTATTTTGACATTGGCCTCTCAATATATATATTCCTTACTGTCAGTTCCTATTGACAATATTAGCTTATTCCCAAGAATAAGCAGCTTTCTCTCAGTTAATACTCGGGAGAAATCAAACTTGCATTTGGATCGGACTTCATTAACTCTAGTGCAAAAGGTGTGCGGTATACTGTTGCATCCATTTTCAATGACCTACCACTCGAATTCAAAAATCTTACCAGCAATCCACGCGCTTTCAAATCACAACTGAAGAGTTGGCTCATGGGCTACTCCTTCTGTTCTCTCGAGGAGTTCCTTGAAAAATTTAGGTGATACTTGTTGTATTATTGATTGCGTTTATTTAAACTTATGGTGAAACCTTCCCGTCTCCTCTATACCTCTTTTGTTAATGCTAACCTTCTCCTTTTCAATAAACTATGAAACCTTTCCTTAGGATTTCTACCTCTTGCTTAATAATAACAAATGAAATCTTCCTTTGAAATTTATTCTCTTTCTCAATCTTCGCATACAAATTTAATTGCTGCTTATTAAAAGTGATTTTCTGATTATTTCGACGAAACATAGAATGTGTCGCCGTCGTGGCCCTGCAATTTATCTGCAATAACCCAAAACTGTTCCTTACCTTTTTTTTTTTTTTTTTTACTGTTACTGGATCGCCATCTGACTGCTACATCGAACTGGGACATGAATATATTTACTCTGGTTTACTATATTAACTACTGGTGGGCTGTCATAAGAAGTAGCTGTATTTATTACCAAAGCTGACGTTATTGTTTATTAGCAAAGCTGACGTTATTCTTTAATTAATTTGACTGAAGTTACGTAATTCATAGTTACACTTTTTCTTGACAACAATAAAATTTTTGCAGAGTTTTATGTTGATGGCTTTTAGTATGGATATTAATCAGTAATGCAACATTGATAGCAAAAATTAATTATGTTCTGAAAACGCTTCAAATATTTACTGTTGGTAATGAAATGATTTTACAAGCGTTCAAATGGGACTTACTTTTTACAATAATCTTACGACTAGCATTGTACAAACATACCTTCAGTAGTCTTGAGTTTCTCAAAAAAAAAATTCAATAATATTAGTTCCTCTTATGATAATAGTTAGCTGATGTCTCTGTACATCCGTTTATAATCTCTTGTAAATCATAGCTGGTGGCTGCCAGGCACACCGCTCCTCTCAACCTTCCGCTTCAGACCTGCTACCAACTCGCTTCACTTCTCGCTTACTACTGACTTCCTACGAACGCTAGGGTGCGGTCTCTCCTGCCAACAATGTTTTCTGGTGCAGACAATCCCTGCTACCACTACAATATGTATTAATGCGCGCTCTTCCCAGCTCTTTTCTTAAAATGTATCCATACGCGGTCTCTCCCGCCCTTTTTAAAATTATATCAATTTGCGGTCTCTCTTGTCAACAATACTTTGCTGCAGACATTCCCTGCTACCACAATTATTTCCAACATGATTAATATTAATTATTCCTACTTAATCCTATTAATAAAATATTAACATCTTTCATAAATTGTGATTTGACAATAGACAATAGAAATATACACGTCTTACAATGGACTGACGTTTTTCGGGTTCATAAACATTTATTTTTAACTGTTATTATTTTTATGTTGTAATTTTACATTCTGACACGTTCTATGACCTTGGAGATTTACTTCTCAGTTTGGTGTTATGGAACTTGATGCGCAAATAAAATAACAATAATAACGGCGCCACTCAATGGATTGCCGTTTTGTTTCCGATGAGAAGTGATGAACGCATGTCTCATCGACTGCGACGAACTTGGACAAAGAATGTTCGCGATCAGCCTCGTAACGCGCAATCAATTCCGCACAGGTGGTCGTTCGTTTCTTCTTATTGCCTCCTATTGGGTGGCGAGGCACCCAACAGCCACACCCAGTGGCCACACACCTTGGATTGCTTCAGCTCGTGGACGAGTGTGTCGGCGCTACGAGCACAGACGGCCACTTGAGCAGCGAGGTGTCTGATAGTGATCCGCCGATCACCTCGAATGAGAGTGTTCGCACGTTCCAACATTGCGGGAGTCAGTCTGCGACCTTGTTACGATGATAACAGACGCGTTGCCAGACAACTCACCGTGCTTCTGTTCACTACCAGGTCTCTGTAGACATTGTGAGTATCTACAGTGCTCTGTGTTTGCACCAAAAGAAACTCAATGACAGCTCTCTGTTTCAAATGCCCCTCCGTCATAAACGCCATTTTGAGGACTACATATATGCCGCCACCAGTCGAAAGTTCATGAAACTATAGGGGCTGACGTGGGAATATTCCGCGATGTCCCACGGCAAATTCGGCAGTTTTTGCACCGGAAGTTCCCGAGAAAAAAAATTTGTTGCAGTACTTATTGAAATCTCTTGTATAAAACGCAAAATCTTTTGGTGAAAGAGAAAATCGGTTTCCTAAACCCGATGACAAGTCAAGTAACACGTAAACAGAACGCGATCTGCCGCACATTGACCGTAACCGTGACTTTTACTCTACTGTCCATTCGGAAACATTGCCTATGCAACCAGACTGTTCCAGCACAGCTCAGCAGGTCGTAATATAAATAACACATTACCTTGTGCTTCAGATAGGCACACAGAAGGGGGTGCACATGCTTGTTGTAATCACTTCGATAATCCAGCCCCACTGCTGCTTTCATGCATGCCTCCCTCTCTCTCTCAGTTTATATTGACGGAGCTACACTCGTTAGCACACCATACCGCACACGAGTAAATTGAGCGCCCAAACGAAATAGACCGAAGCAGAACTCCTTGTTCTCTTTCCAAACCAGCAAGCTGTGTGTGACGACCGCGCCCTCGCTAGGCATTGCCCTCTGCCACTCTCCTCTCAAAGACATCAGGAAATACACTAGTGTAGCAGCCATGAGTGTGTGGAAGTCGATCAATGTTCCACTCACATAATAGCAAAGATTGCTCACGAGATGAAGCTACGTAAAGACAGAGTATGTGGAAGATGGTCTATTATAATAGGGTAGTTGACTGTTTTGTGGAAACTGTCTTAAATGATTAATTATGTCATTTTATGCTCTTAACATACGTTTTTCACTTCTGAATTATAGCATTCTTTTATAAAAACGGAAATGAAATTCATAATTTTAAATCCCGCTAAAACGCTGTGTTCGAGTTCTGTGATGCCTGTGACGTCACTGGCTAGTTCGCTGCTCCTCCTGTCATAATACTTGTTCACAGTGATATCTTGTTCTGGAATATACATTTCGTACATTTCGTAAAATGGGTTGTATGCATTGTATTGTATGTTAACCGGGGACCCTGAAACGACGGAGACACTCCGTCCCCGCCGCAGCCGCAGTGGTCCACAACCCCACGACGACTGCCGCAGTTCACTTCACCCTTCCGTGGCCCCACTCCGAACCACTCTTTCAGGGTTATTGTGCGGTTGGGCCCCCGGTGGACCCCCCCTCCCCCCCCCCCCCCCCCAAGGAACGTCTCACACCATGCGAGTGTAACCCCTATGTTTGCGTGGTAGAGTAATGGTGGTGTACGCGTACGTGCAGAATTTGTTTGCGAAATAATGGCCGACGTAGTGTAGCTGAGGCAGAAGAAGGGGAACCAGCCCTCATTCGCCGAGGCATATTGAAAACCCCCTAAAAACCATCCACAGACTGGCCGGTTCACCGGACTTCGACACAAATCCGCCGGGCGGATTCGTGCCGGGTACCAGGCTCGGAAAGCCTGCGTTAGACCGCACGGCCAACCGGGCGGGCTGTAAAATGGGTTACAAATGGTGTGTAGTATCATACTGTACAAGCACATTTATAAAAATTTCTGAAAAGTTGTTTTTGAGTATACTAGGAAAAAAGGTGAATAAAAAAATGTATCAAATGGCTTTGAGCACTATGGGACTTAACATCGGAGGTCATCAGTCCCCTAGAACTTAGAACTACTTAAACCTAACTAACCTAAGGACATCACACACATCCATACCCGAAGCAGGATTCGAACCTATGACCGTGGTAGTCGCTCGGTTCCGGACTGAAGCGCCTAGAACCGCTCGGCCACCACGGCCGGCCTAAAGGTGAATAAAACATGGTTACAATGTACCGCCAAACTGCCACCACGTCGACGTTCAAGTTCGCTAACTTAGCTAAAAATGTGTTGCACTGTGAAGTTAAGATTAACTTGCCTCTGCGACACGCTCTCCCACTGTTACAACGAAGGATTTCGTCTTTCAAGGAAATTAAACTCCTACTGAAAATTGTCGTTTTACCTTAATATGCCTCAGTTATTCCGTAGTTCAGTCGTTAGAGCGGAACATCGTCAAATTTTATAAGAGGATGTCCATAGGTCGCGGGTTTGAATCTAAACCGAAAGCACATTTTTAACTTATTTGTAAAACGACTCGACAGTCCTCTCATATGTAAACCAAATAAGAATTATGAAACTTCACCACACTGATCAGAAACAGAATGTTGCTGTGTTCTCCTTGCTGTTTACATGCGCTTGCATTTGCATTCGCTGCTCACGTAAGTCACATTCAGAATGATATTTTCTAGTTAACGTGACCACACACTTTTTACTTGATTAGAAACAATGTTTTTATCTTCGTATTGTCCAGCTAGGATCTTTAACCTATTGTAGTTTCATAACCTCACATAAAGATGAAGTAAGTCTGCTTCAGAGGCTAACCTGACTTTACATTCACTAACGTCATAGACCTAACGTCTGTGTCACCTGCATGTTGTACACGCTTTATATCTCACCGTATCACTTCATAGTCCTACACCTTGTTGTACTGTGTGCGTATGGTAATATCTTCATTACTAACAATGCTTTCCAAAGAAGTGAATTGTTTGTTCGCAAAGTAAATGCATTTATCCTCTGTTGTCCATCTCTCAGTCTAAGACTAATGTGAAACTCTATGTAATTCATCCCACAATCGAAGCAGCTACTACACCAGTTCGTGCTAACGAAATTTTCGTCTTTCGTGTAAAACTTTTAACCATATATGACTCTTACAGAATTCGGACATGTGATCTCTTCGTCTGCAGTCGGATGCGCTATTCGTTGCGCCACCAAATACCTGCTACATACAGCATCCCTGCTGAATGTCTTCTACACTGGAAATCAGCACGAAGTTTCGCCAAGAATAATTTTATTGTGTTTTGGGTCGTAGCTCATGACTGATGGTCGACAATCCAGTTATAATACACTGACCCAGTAGCTAAAGTTCTACAGTTCCTTAGTTTTGAGCGAGTATAATCATCTTGCAGGGAGCAGGAAAAAGAATATCCGGTGTTGCAGATATCGCCGCTCTAAATGTGTGGAGATTAAACGCATCAACTTTCGCAAGGCTTCCACTATCAGTGTCCATAAAATTACTTTCTGTTGTTACTTAAAAGTAGTAATTGCGTTTTCCATCACTAAATAGCTAAACTGTATGCAGAAAAAGTACATGAAAACCCGGTAACTTCAGCCAACACGCCTTAACACACGTATAGCTTCGTCTTACTTCTAGCCTGTGACGTCACCAGAACATCAACCAATAGCACAGAGTTTTCGATCACGTGATCAGAGCTTGGTATTACGTGAATTTTAAGCTTTAATTTCTTAAAAATAACAATATTTTGTGAGAATATTGACCGTAAAAGCTATATATATGTTACAATCAATCAGAATAACAACAATCTGAACCATGTTTTTAGCATAGAAAAGCGGTTTATTGACATTTTTCGTCAGACTGTCCTGAAATTGGAGAGCGGAATGTTTTAAGTAGAGTAATTAGCAGAAAACATTCCAACCCATCTTTAGAATTACCCTAGCCAGAAAAATGGTCCTCAATCAACAAGCTAGATAAGAGTTAACACAGTTCTAGATTATTAGAATATGAAATAAACGTTAGGAGAAAATCTTGATACATCAGACTCCTTTAATGCATCAATTTCTGTTGGAAAGTTGTAAAAGAGCAATTATCTTCCATGATCTGAATGTTTGCATACCACTATAAGTGTCACAGAAGAACTATTATGATAAATAAATGTAAAAAGTATATTTGAACATAAAATAAGTTGTGACATTTCTGCAGAAAACGTGATCATACCGTAGCCAGCCTGACTTAAAAATATGTAACGCAACATTATGCAAAAACCGTTAAGTTGAAAATTGTCATGTTCAAAAGGCATATACAAATTAAATTAAAAAGACTGGTAGACGTATTTTAAAGTGCAGCTTTGTTGTAGCCGTGATGTCACAATTTGAACGTCCTCAGTAGTACCTACAAGCTTTAGAGGAATTATTATCCTAGAAAATACAATAAGCCAGGATAAAATATGGCTTCAATGAAGCTCTGGTATCACACACTCAGATGTAAACACCCTCAACTTGCTTACAAAAGCTATGCTTCCTTTTAATATAACTGTGCACATAATATATATATATATATATATATATATATATATATATATATATATATTAAGCCACATATATTAATACTGACCGCGCCACTCTACACCCTATTACACCAACTACAACACCCCTTACATCAGTTATGTATCCTATATTACTTGTCGATAGCAAAATGCTCCCACTTGTCACAGTCATTAACATAGAAAGCTCAGTTATCTGCTCCAGAAACGTCTGTAGTTATGAGTAAATACCAAGCCAGTAAGCATTCCAATCAGCCTCAAAATGTGAGATAACACATTCCCTCCCGGTATAAAAAGCATTGCTAACAACAAATTGTAAAACGAAATAAACAGTAATCAATAAACATGACAAAGTAACTTTCAAACATAATCAACACACACCACTAAATTGTTCTCTAATCTAATCACAATACAAGGGGATCCTTAGGCACAAATCAACACAAGAAAGATGAGAACATGGTCATGTGTATTACAACTAGTTGAATACCATCATAACCAAAATAGCATCTGCACAGACAATAACTTCAAACCTCATATTACAAACATGAAACACAGACAACACTAAGATAATCAGGCAACTCCGAATTTCAGACAAAAAGCCTTATCTAAACATCATCAAGTCAACCACACATAAACAATCATCATACAATCATTCCCAAATCACAAATACATACAGACTGAGATGGTTCAAATGGCTCTGAGCACTACGCGACTTAACTTCGGAGGTCATTAGTCGCCTAGAACTTAGAACTAATTAAACCTAACTAACCTAAGGACATCAACACATCCATGCCCGAGGCAGGATTCGAACCCGCGACCGTAGCGGTCGCTCGGCACAGACTGAGATGCTGGCTCATGTGTCAATGGGATACGTCACAGTGAGTTGAAGAAGAGTCATTCAAACTTGTCTAGTTTGCCACTTACCAAATGCTTACCATGACTTCTATACCTTAATTCAAACAGATAACATCTGCTCACCAACATTGAGGGATGAAAAGTTAAAGTTTCGACGTCGTTATTCAGGTCCAAGTTGCAACAGTTCGCTATTGTTAATCTCAAAACCGTCGTCTAATTATTCCTGTGGTGGTGTTCTTTATCCTTCATTGTTTCCTATGTCTCTTTGAAAATAAATCCAATGCGGCTTCATTCTGCAAAATAAATCTCAGTTACTATCCTATCGAACATACTGTTGTACACAAGTTGTTCCTCCTGTTGGAGTTTTACTGACAGAAGTCGGTTGTTTCATCCTGATGTAATCACCAGTACTTTCCCTGAATCCTCTCCTTATATAAATGCTAGACTGACACATCGCTAATATCAGCAAAAACAGTCTTTAATATTTCTTGCCTTGGCTGCCATTGATTCAGGTAGTAGCAAAATTAAAATTCTCAATTTACAACTGAGCTGAAATGTTCCTAATATCAGCAAATACTTCCCATTCATTCTTTCATAATCTCAAGAACAAAGCTTAATACTACTACTCAACCAGTTTCGGCACAGAACCACACAAAAAATCACCTGACACAATGTTCATTCGTTGAAACTTCATGTACCCACGAATCCCCAAATCATTTCTTCAACGTCTGCTTGAAGGGAATTCGTAAGTACACCAAATTCTTTTTCAAGTATCATATTCTCAGCTATCACCATAGCCACAATACCACCTCAATTGCCAGAGACATAATCATCACCGAAACAGCCCAAAGACATCATTAATAGTTAACTGCAACCAACTCTTACTGCACAGAACTCAACTGATGATGTCATTCAACATTATTCACTCTATGATAACTATCAATTGTTCACAACATAATTTACGACTTATTTGCTTTCGCTGCCTAATTATACACTCATGCTCATTAACTGAACTCATTTTGCAGAAGATAGTCTTCAATAGATGGTATTAACAGAAACTGAGTCAAATTCTTCATAACCAAATTATTTTCGTTAAGCACTCACCTACACATCCTTTCCTGACAACCTTACTTCACACGAGGGTGTACTCATAGCAAGTCATTAATGACGGCAGAAGCAAGATCACTTCATTCAACATTCACGAACATACATTACCATTCCAATAACCATCCTCTTAAATTTCAGGAGGCACACAACAAATCCATTCCCGCAAATCATTCCATTAAACTATTATAATATTCGCCAACCCGGTTATCCGGTCTCTGCTTCCGAGCGGGAAGGCGTGCCGGTTCCTGGCACGAATCCGCCCGGCGGATTAATGTCGAGGTCCGGTGTGCCGGCCAGCCTGTGGATGCTTTTTAAGGCGGTTTTGCATCTACCTCTGCGAATGCGTGCTGGTTCCCCTTATTCCGCCTCAGTTGCACTATGTCGGCGATTGCTGCGCAAGCACTGTCTCCGTGTAAGGGTACACGATAACTACTCTACCGCGCAGATATGAGACGTTACCTTGGGGGCAGTGGGGAGGGGGGGGGGGGGGAGTGGGGCTCTACCGCTAATGACTTGACACAAACTGAGCGTAAATTGTGCGTGGCTGCTTCCAAGGCGGTGGAAACGAACACAATCGCGAAATGGCTGATCGCGAAGTAAAGCTTACCATGTACTGCAATGAAATGTGGCCGACATGGCGTCTACCAGCAGTTTTCTGACCTCGGATCCACGCACGCTATATGCTTTTTATAAGAGAAAAAGGTCTCTGTTGCCAAAATGAGTGGGGCTGGGAGCGCCGACACTCGCTTAGGCTTTCAGCTGATGTCCCTCTATGCAACCGTCGCCTTGTCTTGGATTTTTTAAACCAACGAGCACTGGAACTTCTATAGCTATACGCCATCTTGAGCAGTTTGGGAATTAACTGGTTGGCGAGCGCAGAAATTTCTCTGTCCCCACCATCTGATAGACGTCTGCTCAGGGAAGCTATCTTTGGCTACGGATAGTTTGAGAAACTTATTTCTAATGCGTAACGAAGCGAATTAAATTCATCGTCTGTTTAATAAAGTGATGTGCAGCCCTGAATTTACTGCCACTGAACTCCGTAATTGTATAAGCAACCCGAAACTGTGATTGGAACAGCAGTTTTGATCTGTTTTATTTAAAACTGCACATTAAGTGTGGCAGAGGAGATATTACACGATTGTCTCTGTAAATAGTGAGATATTTATTGTTTAAGTCGACTTTAATACCAATTGTGTGGTCATGACGGCACGTATTCTACATTTGCTTGAAGATGTAATCCAGTGTATTGCGCTATTTCTTACCATTAACTTCCCAGCTTTGCGTTCGCGGATGGATTTTCCGTAGAATGTCGTTGGACTCTGGCACTCGTAACGATACACAGATGATGTATCTCCAGTGACAAGTTAGTGCTGTATCGCAGGCAACAGACCACCAGCTTCCCCCCCATACCTACTCCCCTAAATATTATAGCTATCGTTCTTGCTGTGTGTGGTATCTCTCCATTCACCGGCCATCCTGATTTAGGTTTTCCGTGATTTCCCTAGATCACTTCAGGCAAATGCCGGGATGGTTCCTTCGAAAGGGCACGGCCGAATTCCTTCCCCATCCTTCCCTAATCCGAGCTTGTGCTCCGTCTCTAATGACCTCGTTGTCGACGGGACGTTAAACACTAATCTCCTCCTCCTCTCCATTCACATGAAAAGTATAGTCGCCGGCAAACCCCTAAATGATCTCTAAGCCCTCTTTGGCCTTTCGCGAGACGTATGTGGAACAAGTAATATATTATCTAACACGAAAAATTCTCGAAAGTACAGCATCTGTCTTGTAACATCAACCGGAGAAGCTTATTACTGACCGCCACACAATATTTTCGTTCTGACTAAACAATCGAAGTTCTTTAGCTCACTATCTCGTCGAACTAAACCCGTGGTAACTATGCTCATCTACCGCAAGTTTTTCTCGGTGAGTGAGAGTGTCTCAGGCGTTAACAGCAACAGACGTATTGCATCTGATGGCATCAAAATAGTCAGAGGTTGCGCCGATGTTAAACCAAACACTTTTTCTCTCGACAGCCTAGTATGGCGTCAGAGGCACTACGTAGCTGTGCACAAATGTTGTATTAAGTTTCAACAATGATCGGCATCTCTCAAGGCATACTCAAAGTCTCGGTTACAATCTTCTTGAAAGAAAAATTGTTAAGTTGGTATCGGGGAAGATCACAGTAGACTGTGACCTGCTCAGATAGTATTCCGGACTTGGAACGATAGCGTTCCGTTAATGGTGGTTAGTAAGGCAAGTGAAATACAACAAAACATCGTGACGTATCGGTATGATTCGTTATAACCAATGATGCAGCAACACAGGCGTTATGCAGGCTGAGAAGCTAGGTGTCCGACAGGAAGAGTATACAAACTATGTAATGAGTTAGTGGGCAGATGCATCTAGGGAGTTTCAACTTAATGATCACTACGTAACAGTGCACGCTACCGCCTATATAACGCAATAATCTTACGCAGTCTTTACTATTCTGAGATGTACTGTCGTGGAGACAAACCCTTTTACATATTCTTAACATTGCTTTTATCATAAAAAAAGCTCGTATGGTTTAGTGTGCCTGCTTTTCATAATTTTATGTTAACAAGGTGTAGGATACTATCTATACTACTGTCACTTTCCCCCTCTGATTTTCCAATTGCGGATGTTGAGTAGGAGGACAGACTGTTGGTAAACCTTTGTATGCACTCGAGTCTGTCTAATTTTAGCATAATGCTCGTTTCGTAAGATCTATAAACGTAGTTAATGTACAGGTGGCCAAAAATGTGGAAACGACACATTACCATGTCTGATTCGGTGTGAGAAAGTCGTTGGCATTCAGGACACCTTACAGTCAGAATGGATAGATACAAGTCCTCCATAACATTCAAGGGAATATTAAGAATACAAAAAAATAGTGGCAATTTTGGATAACGATTATCGAGATAGTTAGCGATCACGGACACATCTCTCCAAACTAGTCCACCAAGGATCGAGAATACTGAGACTGGTGACTGTGGCGGCCAGGGGACATGCGACAATTTATCCTCGTGCTCGCAAAACTAGTTCCGGGCGATGTGAGCTGTGTGAAGAAGAACCTCGTGGGCACGGTGATGACAACAGCAGTTACATGAGCGGTTCCAATAACGTACAAATACTTTTAAGTTGGAGTATCGATAAATGTTATTGCACTTTTTTAAAAAAAGAACAATGTATTTTATTTATACTACTGGCCATTAAAATTGCTACACCAAGAAGAAGTGCAGATGATAAACGGGTATTCATTGGACAAATATATTATACTAGAACTGACATGTGATTACATTTTCAAGCAATCTGGGTGCATAGATCCTGAGAAATCAGTACCCAGAACAACCACCTCTGGCCATAATAACGGTCTTGATACGCCTGGGCATTGAGTCAAACAGAGCCTGGATGGCGTGTACAGGTACAGCTGACCATGGAGCTTCACCACGATACCACAGTTCATCAAGAGTAGTGACTGGCGTATTGTGACGAGCCAGTTGCTCGGCCACCATTGAGCAGACATTTTCAGTTGGTGAGAGATCTGGAGAATGTGCTGGCCAGGGCAGCAGTCGAACATTTTCTGTATCCAGAAAGGCCCGTACAGGACCTGCAACATACGGTCGTGCATTATCCTGCTGAAATGTAGGGTTTCGCAGGGATCGAATGAACGGTAGAGCCACGGGTCATAACACATCTGAAACGTAACGTCCACTGTTCAAAGTGCCGTCAGCGCGAACAAGAGGTGACCGAGGTAACCAATGGCACCCCATACCATCACGCCGGGTGATACGCCAGTATGGCGATGACGAATACACGCTTCCAATGTGCATTCACCGCGATGTCGCCAAACACGGATGCGACCATCATGATGCTGTAAACAGAACCTAAATTCATCCGAAAAAATGATGATCATCTGTCATTCGTGCACCCAGGTTCGTCGCTGAGTACACCTGTAAGTAGGCTGTTTATGTTTTCTTATTGGCAACGTTACGTAGCGCTCTGTATGAAAATCACTGGCTGTGCTGTGTGCAGTCTGTGGCTAGTTTGCATTGTTGTCTGCCATTGTAGTGTTGGGCAGCTGGATGTGAACAGCGCATAGCGTTGCGCAGTTGGAGGTGAGCCGCCAGCAGTGGTGGATGTAGGGAGAGAGATGGCGGAATTTTGAAATTTGTAAGACTGGATGTCATGAACTGCTATATATATATTATGACTTTTGATGACTATTAAGGTAAATACATTGTTTGTTCTATATCAAAATCTTTCATTTGCTAACTATGCCTATCAGTACTTAGTGCCTTCAGTAGTTTGAATCTTTTATTTAGCTGGCAGTAGTGGCGCTCGCTGAATTGCAGTAGTTCGAGTAACGAAGATTTTTGTGAGGTAAGTGATTTGTGAAAGGTATAGGTTAATGTTAGTCAGAGCCATTCTTTTGTAGGGATTATTGAAAGTCAGATTGCGTTGCGCCAAAAATATTGTGTGTCAATTTAAGCACAGTCTTGTACAATTTTTCTATGGGGACGTTTCATATGTCGACCCTTAGCCGAGGATACCTCAATGGAATCTTCTGATTTTTTCTTGTAGTTTCTGTAATTAGTGTAGCTATTGTTTATTGCTAGCGCGTAGTTGTAGAGAGAATCTCCTTTGTAGTTGCAGTCTTTCATTGTTGTACAGTAAAACAGTTGTGGCATGCATGTAGATTTGCACCAAGTATTTCGCAGCTGCAATTAACTAGATATTATTTTCAGTGCTATGTTAATGTGTTTTCTTATTTTGCTCTTCAAATTGTGCTTTTCTGTGTTGTCGTGTGAAATACTGTGACAATAATGGCGTGTGAAAAACGTAATACTAGGCTCCAAAGTAAACTGAGAAATAATAGTGACGACGAGCGTAGCTTATCAGCAGCAGACATTCAAAGTAGTAATTTGATAATTGTGCATAGGGAAATGGAGCGGGCGGCAAATAATGGCGTAGACAGTGAAACAAATAGTGAACAGGGAAGCATTATCGATCGATCGGTCGGCAACAGCTCGCCTCAGGAATCCGAAATGACAGGGCACAATCTTGCAAATTCTGTAGATTCAGGTTTTGCGTCCTCGCCGTTTTCTCAAATAAGTCAAGACACATTTTCTGCTTGTCAGAATGTGAATGTTGTCGGTGCAACTTCACTGCCGAATAGCACTGAGGAACATGTTTCAGACATCAGTGCACTGTTATTACAGTTAATGCAACAAATGGGACAAAGGCTACAAAAGTTAGACACAACGCGTGAACAAAATCAGAAACAAATGAGACAAACACAGCAACAGTTAGACACAATGGAACAAAATCTTCAAAAGTTAGACACAATGGAACAACACCAGAGACGAACACAGCAACAGTTAGACACAATGGAACAAAATCTGAGACAAACACAGCAAAAGCTTCAAAAGTTAGACACCACACTTGAACAAACACGTGAATATTTAACTACTGAGATACATAACATTGAATTGAAATGTCAAAAAGTCTGTAATGACGTAAAAACACAAATTTGTGAGCATTTTCAACCTATTTTTTCGCGTCATGAAAATGCATTACAGAATCACGAAGCAGCCATAAAAGAACTGCAAACTATTGTTCATGAAAATCACGACATCTTGCAAGCTAAAACTGACTCAGTTGCATCTACCGATTCGGTTACACAACTTGCAAAAACTCAGGAAAACTTAAAGGACACAGTAGATACGATTTCAACACAAATGGACACTCTGAAACTTGGTTCAGAAAAACACACAGAGGAAATAATTTCACTAAAGGATAAAGTAGCCGAACTCTCGGATCAGTTCACTAACTTATCTGCAAAGGTAGATGATGATCTGAATGACACAAGACCTGTAGCCTTCACTGACACAGAAGAGTATGAACAAATTAAGAAATTCAAACAAAATCAGAATCAAATTAATACGCAATACAAAAGAGAAATCCGGGAAGTACAAGATCAGTTGGCACAAGTAATACAAAAATTACATATTTCAGAGGACACTCGCGCTCCAACACGGGAAGAGGGACTTAGAAATACGGAAAAGCCACAAAATGATTACACAGGCCATTTCGGAAATTATGAAAGAAATTGGCAAGGTGCACTGAATTTTGAGATGGAACCGCCGACACGACGTAACAATGACCGATATGCTACTCGCCGACACGATGATTTTGACTCTAATCTGTTCATTACTACACGTAAATTCAAAACATTTAAGAATTCTGGCAACGACATTCATCCACGGGCATGGCTTCATCAATTCTCTCATTGTTTTCCTCCCAACCTGTCATTGCAGCACAGATTAGAATTTATGTGTGGCTACTTAGAGAATGAGCCAGCTGTAAGAATGCGATCGGTCATTCACGATTGTCACAGTGAAGGAGAATTTTATCATGCCTTCCTCTCAGCATATTGGTCTCAAGCTACACAAGACCGAGTAAAACATAGCATCATGATGATGAAACGCTTTGAACAATCTGAATTTTCCAGTCTTGTCAAATATTTTGAAGACATGTTGCATAAGAATCAATATCTTTCAAATCCATACATCCTTTCAGAACTCATCCGCATTTGCTTAATCAAATTCCCTGAACATTTATGACATATTATTTTAGTAGGACGTTGCAAAGACGACATTGAAGCTTTTCAGGGACTCTTACAAGAATTAGAAATTGACACTGACAATCGCGGAACGCGAAAACAGGAACACAACAATTACAGGTCACATCCGTCACAATTCCGCGACGAAAGAAATAATAACTGGACACGACAAGGCTATTCTCACAACACAAATCGTGACCAAAACAGACACCATCCGTACGACAACCGTTGGCAGAATAATAGTTACAGAGAAAGATCACTTTTCCATAGTAATGAATGCGACAGAGATAACCATAGAAACAGACAATATGGGAACCAAAATAATTATTATCAAGGGAGACAGAATAACTTCAGACGCAACGGTCCACCACGCAGTTACGATTCCGGGAGAAATTCTCCACCACATGACCGACAAACAAGAAACTATGTAAACTATCGACAAAACGACAGACCTGAATTCCATCAGAACTGGCGAGCTTCAAATAGGGCAGGGCCTTCTCGTCAAGGTGAATTTGTAGAAGTTAGGTCTCCTAATCCGAATAACGACGCGAGCCAACAAACGAACAGACAATGACTCGCACCGCAGCTAGCCGCGTGCGCCGGCTGGCTCAGAGAAAAATAACATAGACGCTAACCTTGAGAAAAATTTTAGCATTCCTCACCGACGTATACCGCATGATAATTCCGGTCAAGTTGAACCTCTGCGTACTAGGAACAGTAAAGATTTACACCACATTTCACATGTAAAACCGTTTATTGAAAGATAATCTGCTTTTAAACTTTGTCTTTGTCATATAACTTTTCACTTTACATTGTTAGTATGCTTTGTCACTCTTAGAAACTGTTAACATGCAACAATGTTTTAAAGCTAACTATCCAGTCAAGAACCAAGAGAACTTATTTAAACAGAAATTACGAATGCATTTTTAGTGTGAACAGACGACACAGTGTTATTGTGTGTGTACATTCTTACTTGTTAGTTCAAAAAATGGCTCTGAGCACTATGGGACTCAACATCTTAGGTCAAAAGTCCCCTAGAACTTAGAACTACTTAAACCTAACTAACCTAAGGACATCACACTTACCCATGCCCGAGGCAGGATTCGAACCTGCGACCGTAGCAGTCCCGCAGTCCGGACTGCAGTGCCAGAACCGCACGGCCACCGCGGCCGGCGCTTGTTAGTTGCACGATTACATAACGACTACAAGGCTCACATACTTAGAACATTTACCAGTAGTGCTAATGAGATTTTAATGCAACATTTTGGTTTACTTGGAAATAAATTCTGGATTTAAAGTACTTTCAGTGAGATACCAGATGACGCAGTGGTTAGTTTATGTGACAGCTACACGATTTTATCACGATGCTACTAATGAGTGACAATTTACAATATTGCTTTTGCAGTGTTTCTGTTTTATATCTGCACAGTTTTTCTGTATTATTCTGGAAAGTAAAACATGTTTTAGTAGTAACTTCGTGGTATAACTACAATGAGACTGCCTTTTCCGTAGCACAACAATACGTTACAGCACAGTACTTTCTTCATCACGGCAATAAGAGTATTAACTAAGATATCTATACGCAAAGCATTTCACTTTTGTTTATCATGAGGTAAGTATATTGACTTTTGCAGAACTTAGCTTTCGGAGGACGATAACTACGACACTTCCACAGAGATTATCTAACAACAAGGCGCACAGTTTAGCGCTACAGTACACGTATTTGAGTGATTAATTTTGTACTTAAAACATTTATTTTTAAAGATATTTGAAGTACAATGATACAAAGGTTTTCCGTTATACATTTCATTCCATTGCTGTAATCTGTAACACCTGAGGGTATAATTACATTAATCCTCAGGGGGGTACACGCTTACTTTGTGTACCATGTGTTTGGCAAGCACAAGGAGCCCTAGCTAATATGGTATTTGCTTATACAACTTTACACATCGGTATCATATTTCTCTAACACATAAATTACACAGCTATCTGATCATTTAACTGGAAGTGACAAACATTTATTTTACTACATCTGTGACAGATGTTTGCGTAATTACACAGTTGAATAACTTCACACTTATGAAACTGTATTTTGTCTGTACTTTGCGAACTGTTCATATTTTTTTTGGAACCATTGTGATACTAAGAGAGCTTTGAATGATGTATTTGGTATGGGATCATGATTTTTAAAGTACGTTTGAGGTAGATGACACTTTTGACATAAGCAGAGAATTTTTTCAGGTTTTGACATTATTGCAGAAAGCTACGACGTTTTTGAGATTTGACTGAGGTGTTATGATGTTATTTTTACGACGACGATGTGCATTATGCTGTTGAGGTATGTTTATGATCAATAAGATGATGCTACCATAAATGAGGAATTTGATTATGCTACGTATTTATTTTGATGAAATATTAAAGAAGTGTCGACGAATACATATATGAATAATGAGTAGTGGTTAGGGACTCTGATTTGTGGAAAAGGATGTTGGAAACCAAGAATCGTACTTTAAGAGTTATGAAATGTGTGTAAATGCACGAATGTATCACAATGCCGACGAAAACTTTTTGAACACTGTTATATTTATAGGATTTTGTTTCTACAGATTTGCAACACAAATTCCCAACCTGTGAAATTTTTATATGAGACTGTCACTGTAGTGGAAACTGGTGTCGTAAATATTTCAGTAAGAAAGTTAAGTGACCACCTTCACGTAATGTGTCGTGGGAGCCCAGCTGCGTGACTGTCGCCTGGAAAAAACCCATTAGTGTGTGCCTTTCAGATGCACAGGTGGAGAAAAAAAAAGGGGGCCATTATCCTTGCTATTGACATTCCTTTGTAGAAAGCATCGCAAATACGACACGCTCAAACTTGAAAACATATGATAACACTGTGGAGCTCTTAATTTATGATATTTACTGAAATGCCTAATGAAATGACAAGAAATATTTTTATGTCTATACACCTGATTATGACTACTGTCTTTCTAGTTGAGAGATTTTTTTTACTACCTTATGAAATGCCATATGGCTAATGAATGATGTTTCATGCCTTCCTTTGTACGTATTTGCGCATTTCCTTTAATATCTAGTTTCTAGCTGCACTGCAGCATTGGTTATTATAAAATTTGATGGATGTACTAATATCACTATTTTATGTCTACAGACCCAGTAAAGAATACGTTTATGATGTACTTTCTTAGATAAGAGAGCACAAATAGACATTTCCCTTCACAGGAATTGCATAAATAATTTTTTTAATGAATTGGTAACTTTCTTGCAGATTAAGTTTTTGTGATGCATCACTCTAGTGTTAAGATCTGACATAGGTATTAGACATTTCATATTTTTACTGTAATATTCTTTCTGCTTGAGCTTTATCATGTTCAGGTATAGGTTATTGCATTTGTTGCTGCTGTTTGCCAGGCATAGTGTTACTGAATGTCACTTTGTATTACTCTGTTAAGCCAGTTTCACTACTGATTTACTTTTATTTTTGCTGCATATGGGCTCATGTTAGTGATAATATTGCAATTGCTGTGCTAATTTATATTTTTGGCTGCTTACTTTGCCAATTTGAATTTTTTGTCATTGCTGTTTGTGTTAATTGGTTTGTACTGCTGCATTGCCTCATCCCTTACTATGTATATCTGAGCTCAGTAGATTTAAGTTAGCTTAAGATGGGGTAGGCTATATAAGAGAATGAGCTATGATGAATTGGAAGAAATGCATTGAGATGCTATAAGAAAATGGTTTGGCCGAAAAAGTATTTTGAAAGAGGATATGAACCAAAAAAGTAGGGTTTAGGGACAACAGGTTTAGGTAGGATTTTCTTGGAAATAAATGATGAGGTAAGATAATGGAAAATAAATAATGCGGTAAGGAATGTGTGAACATATAAATATAGAAAGCATGCTTAGATAGAATTTTTTTGGTGGAAACAAATGTTGAAATAAGAGGAAAGATATATGGAATGAAGTTTTGGGGTGGACTGCAGTACCAAATGTCACACTGAAAACAAACCCTGTCCTGTACTTCTGTGTTATTACACTATGTGAATTTGTGTTTTTCCTGTCTTAATGTGTTTAGCTGATAAGAGTTACATTGTAGAATTTTTCTGATAATATGTTATTTACTTTGTAAAGATGGTTAGACATAATTTATTCTGTTTTGTTTTCATGCTCATGTGTGAAGTTGATGTTTCGAAAGTTATTCTGATCTTTCATGTATGTACTCATGTCATAATTCCTGTAACATTGATGTATATGTTATTTCGATTCTTTTGTAAAGTTTGTACTACAAATGTTACCTGTATTGTTATGTTCTTTAATGATGTATTTTGTACCTTTGTAATTGTATTCTTATGTTATAAAATTGTAATTGACACCAGTTCATCATATTATTAACTTGTAAGTTCCATTTCACTGCACACGTTTGTGTTGGTCATAGTATATGGACAATATGTGAGAAGTAGGGACTGTTAATGTTTGCACATGTGTTAATAATTCGGCAAGGGACTGGATAACAGCATTGCTGGTTCTAAGGACATTTCCTAAAACTTTGTGA
Organism: Schistocerca americana; assembly: GCF_021461395.2. Taxonomy (NCBI): domain Eukaryota; kingdom Metazoa; phylum Arthropoda; class Insecta; order Orthoptera; family Acrididae; genus Schistocerca; species Schistocerca americana. The sequence goes on from NC_060119.1 coordinate 90,536,497, forward strand.
GTGCACAAGTGGTGGTTATGGACTTGCGATATTATCCGCAAGACTCTTCAATGGTGATTGTGCATCTGCACAGTCACAACAGATGGCTGCTGGCCATCTCTACAAGGACTACAGTGGGGTCTGCATCTTTGATGACCCACCAATACCATTATTTCTACAAGGACTGCAGTGGGTCTGCACCTCTGGTGGCCCACCAATACCACAATCTCTACCAGGACTACAGTGGGTCTACTCTGTGGTGACCTACCTACCAATATTCTTCAAAATGTCGAATGACTCTGCAGTGGGTTTCCTCTGTTGTGGCCCATTACCTGTCTGCATGTCGAGAGTCAGCACTGTCTTTCCGTTGGAAGGACAACACTACTTCTTCAAGACTGCATGGAAATCCACTGCTTCCATGTACATTTTCTTTTACTGCTCAGACTTTGAGAAAAACACTGCTATTTTACTGTGATGAATGATCAGGACTGTCTTTGTGGGACTGTGAGAAAATTTTAGCTTTTGACAAACATTGTATCAATAAGTGTGTGCATTTGATTTCACTGTTATGGTAATTATGAAAAATTTTATCAAATCATTATTTGTGGGGAGCATGGGGGCTATGTAAGTAGGCTGTTTATGTTTTCTTATTGGCAACGTTACGTAGCGCTCTGTATGAAAATCACTGGCTGTGCTGTGTGCAGTCTGTGGCTAGTTTGCATTGTTGTCTGCCATTGTAGTGTTGGGCAGCTGGATGTGAACAGCGCATAGCGTTGCGCAGTTGGAGGTGAGCCGCCAGCAGTGGTGGATGTAGGGAGAGAAAGGCGGAAATTTGAAATTTGTAAGACTGGATGTCATGAACTGCTATATATATTATGACTTTTGATGACTATTAAGGTAAATACATTGTTTGTTCTCTATCAAAATCTTTCATTTGCTAACTATGCCTGTCAGTAGTTAGTGCCTTCAGTAGTTTGAATCTTTTATTTAGCTGGCAGTAGTGGCGCTCGCTGTATTGCAGTAGTTCGAGTAACGAAGATTTTTGGTGAGGTAAGTGATTTGTGAAAGGTATAGGTTAATGTTAGTCAGGGCCATTCTTTTGTAGGGATTTTTGAAAGTCAGATTGCGTTGCGTTAAAAATATTGTGTGTCAGTTTAAGCACAGTCTTGTATAATTTTTCTAAGGGGACGTTTCACACCATCGCAGGCGCTCCTGTCTGTGATGCAGCGTCAAGGGTAACCGCAGCCATGGTCTCCAAGCTGATAGTCCAAGTTGCTGCATACGTCGTCGAATTGTTCGTGCAGATGGTTGTTGTCTTGCAAACGTCACCATCTGTTGACTCAGGGATCGAGATGCGGGTGCACGATCCGTTACAGCCATGCGGATAAGATGCCTGCCATCTCGACTGCTAGTGATACGAGGCCGTTTGGATCCAGCACGGCGTTCCGTATTACCCTCCTGAACCCACCGACCTCATATTCTGCTAACAGTCATTGGATCTCGACCAACGCGAGCAGCAATGTCGCGATACGATCAACCGCAATCGCGATAGGCGACAATCCGACTTTTATCAAAGTCGGAAACGCGATGGTACGCATTTCTCCTCCTTACACGAGGCATCACAACAACGTTTCAGCAGGCAACGCCGGTGATCTGCTGTTTCTGTATGAGAAATCGGTTGGAAACGTTCCTTATGTCAGCCCATTGTAGGTGTCGCCACCGGCGCCAACCTTGTGTGAATGCTCTGAAAAGCTAATCATTTACATATCACAGCATCTTCTTCCTGTCGGTTAAATTTCGCGTCTGTAGCACGTCATCTTTGTCGTGTAACAATTTTAATGGCCAGTAGTGTATTCTGTTTCCCTTGTATCTGTTTACATCAACACGAGTTGCCTATGTAATTCATCAAGGATGGGCGGTATAATTTTAGATGCTTCATTTGTACAACGTCGGAAGCACTGCTAGTAGGTAGGGGCCTCTGTGGGCATTTCTCTGTCCATGTGCCGCGACAGGTTCGAGCGCGTGCAGTCATGAGACCACAGATAATACGCCCCATACCATGCTCACTTAAGGATCGTAGTTCGACGTTGTATAAGGCATATGGAACTGGGAAGATGGAATATTTGTTAATGACAAGCATATAGGCAATATCAATGCCTTTTAATGAAATGGACGACATCTGAATTACACATCTGATCCCGTCTGGTACTTGGCTGAATTGGATAGATTATTACACTACTGGCCTTTAAAATTGATACACCATGAAGACGATGCGCTAAAGTCGTGAAATTTAACCGACAGGAAGAAGATGCTGTGAAATGCAAATGATTAGCTTTTCAGAGCGTTCACACACCGTTGGCGCCGGTGGTGAAACCTACAACGTGCTGACATGAGGAAAGTTTCCAACCGATTTCTCATACGCAAGCAGCAGATGACCGGCGTTGCCTGCTGAAACGTTGTTGTGATGCCTCGTGTAAGGAGGAGAAATGCGTACCATCGCGTTTCTTTGATAAAGGTCGGATTGTAGCCTATCGCGATTGCGGTTTATCGTATCGCGACACTGCTGCTCGCGTTGGTCGATATCCAAAGACTGTTAGCAGAATATGGAATCGGTGGGTTCAGGAGGGTAATACGGAACGCCGTGCTGGATCCCAACGGTCTCGTATCACTAGCAGTCGAGATGACAGGCATCTTATCCGCATGGCTGTAACGGATCGTGCAGCCACGTTTCGATCCCTGAATCAACAGATGGGGACGTTAGCAGGACAACAACCATCTGCACGAACAGTTCGACGACGTTTGCAGCAGCATGCACTATCAGCTTGGAGACCATGGCTGCGGTTACCCTTGACGCTGCATCACAGACAGGAGCGCCTCCGATGGTGTACTCAATGACGAACCTGGGTGCACGAATGGCGAAACATCATTTTTTCCGATGAATCCAGGTTCTGTTTACAGCATCACGATGGTCGCATCCGTGTTTGGCGACATCGCGGTGAACGCACATTGGAAGCGCGTATTCGTCATTGACATACTGATGTATCACCCGGCGTGATGGTATGCGGTGCCATTGGTTACACGTCTCGGTCACCTCTTGTTCGCATTGACGCCAGTTTGAACAGTGGACGTTACATTTCAGATGTGTTACGACCCGTGGCTCTAGCGTTCATTCTATCCTTGCAAAACCCTACATTTCAGCAGGATAATGCACGGCCGCATGTTGCAGGTCCTGTACGGGCCTTTCTGGATACAGAAAATGTTCGACTGCTGCCCTGGCCAGCACATTCTCCAGATCTCTCACCAACTGAAAATGTCAGGTCAATGGTGGCCGAGCAACTGGCTCGTCACAATACCCCAGTCACTACTCTTGATGAACTGTGGTATCGTGTTGAAGCTGCAAGGGCAGCTGTACCTGTACACGCCATCCAAGCTCTGTTTGGCTCAATGTCCAGGCGAATCAAGGCCGTTATTACGGCCAGAATTGGTTGTTCTGGGTATTGATTTCTCAGGATCTATGCACCCAGATTGCTTGAGAATGTAATCACGTGTCAGTTCTAGTATAATATATTTGTCCAATGAATACCCGTTTATCATCTGCAGTTCTATTTGGTGTAGCAATTTACTGGCCAGTAGTGTAGTATGCTGCATCAGGTAGGTTGATGGATTGATTTATACACGTAGTTCCTCTCCACTCCAGCTGCTGTTGTGAACCAGTCTCCTCCCCACACCTACATAAGGTGTACTTTACCGCGTGAGACAAGCTTTGGTGACTTTCCCTAGGATCGTTCTTCATGACGCACGAATTTTTTCTATAACAGACTAAAATGAGTTCAGTTTTGTAAGTAGGCTGTTTATGTGTTTGTATGTTGGCAGTGCTATGTAGCGCTCTGCATTTTTAACTCTGACAGCTCTGTGTGCACTTTGTAAGAGACCTCGTGGCTGGTCGGACTCGCAGGTGAAGGTGAACAGCCAGCAGTGATGGAAGTTGGATGTGAGTAGTCAGCAGTGGTGGAGGTTAGAGGTTAATAATTAGCAGCGTTGGAGGTTTGCAGTATTAGCGCGAGCGGACGGTCTGAATGTGTATCCGTCATGGAGATTTATTACTGATGATTATATAATTTTTTTAACTGGTTGTCACTTGATTAAGGTAAAATCTGGCAAATACATTGTTCGCTCAGCAACAAAATCTTTCCTTTGCTAACCATATGCTTACTAGTAGTTACAGCCTTCAGTAGTTAGAATCTCTTATTTAGCTGGCTTTATTGGTGTTTGCTGCTTTACTGTAGTTCGTGTTATGAAGATTTTCTGTGGGGTAAGTGACTTATGATGAGTTATTGTTAGAATTTCTTCTTCTTCAAGACCATTCTTCTGAGTTAATTATTTCAGCAGTCGGATACCGTTCGAGTTGTATTTGTCAGGAATAATTCTGTAAGTCTGATATGAAACGATGAAGACAAGCAAAGTCAGAGTATGTTCAGTTTCACTCAGCAGTTTCAGAATCAAATACACTACCGGCCATTAAAATTCCTACACCAAGAAGAAATGCAGATGATAAACGGGTACTCATTGGACAAATATATTATACTAGAACTGACATGTGATTACATTTTCACGCAGGTTGGGTGAATAGATCCTGAGAAATCAGTACCCGGGACAACCACCTCTAGCCGTAAAAACGGCCTTGATACGCCTGGGCATTGAGCCAAACAGAGCTGGGATGACGTGTACAGGTACAGCTGCCCATGCAGCTTCAACACGATACCACAGTTCATGAAGAGTAATGACTGGCGTATTGTGACGAGCCAGTTGCTCGGACACCTTTGACCAGACATTTTCAATTGGTGAGAGATCTGGAGAATGTGCTGGCCAGGGCAGCAGTCGAAAAGTTTCTGTATCCAGAAAGGCCCGTACAGGACCTGCAACATGTGGTCGTGCATTATCCTGCTGAAATGTAGAGTTTCGCAGGGATCGAATGAAGGGTAGAGCCATGGGTCGTAACACTGCCGTCAATGCGAACAAGAGGTGACCGAGACGTGTAAGCAGTGAAACCCCATACCATGATGCCAGGTATACGCCAGTATAGCGATGACGAATACACGCTTCCAGTGTGCGTTCACCGCGATGTCGCCAAACAAGGATGCGACCATCATGATGCTGTAAACAGAACCTGGTTCAAAATGGTTCAAATGGCTCTGAACACTATGGGACTTAACATCTCTGGTCATCAGTCCCCTAGAACGTAGAACTAATTCAACCTAAGGACATCACACACTTCCATGCCCGAGGCAGGATTCGAACCTGCGACCGTAGCGGTCACGCGGTTCCGGACTGAAGCCCTTAGAACCGCAAACAGAACCTGGATTCACCTGAAAAATGACGTTTAGCCATTCGTGCAACCAGGTTCGTCGTTGAGTACACCATCGCAGGCGCTCCTGTCTGTGATGCACCATCAAGGGTAACCGCAGCCATGGTTTCCGAGCTGATAGTCAATACTACTGAAAACGTCGTCCAACTGTTCGTGCAGATGGTTTTTGCCTTGCAAACGTCCCCATCTGTTGACTCAGGGATCGAGACGTGGCTGCACGATCCGTTACAGCCATGCGGATAAGATGCCTGTCATCTCGACTGCTAGTGATACGAGGCCGTTGGGATCCAGCACGGCGTTCCGTATTATCTTTCTGTACCCACCGATTCCAGGTTCTGCTAAGAGTCATTGGATCTCGACCAAGGCGAGCAAAAATGTCGCAATACGATAAACCGCAATCGCGGTAGGCTACAATCCGACCTTTATCAAAGTCCGAAACGCGATGGTACGCATTTCTCCTCCTTACACGAGGCATCACAACAACGTTTCACCAGGCAACGCCGGTCAACTGCTGTTTGTGTATGAGAAATTGGTTGGAAACTTTCCTCATATCAGCACGTTGTAGGTGTCACCACCGGCGCCAACCTTGTGTGAATGCTCTGAAAAGCTAATCATTTGCATATCACAGCATCTTCTTCCTGTAGGTTAAATTTCGCGCCTGTAGCACATCATCTTCGCGGTGTAGCAATTTTAATGGCCAGTAGTTTAAATTAAGAAGTTTCACTCTCCCAGTTATCGCAATTTAAGTAAAAATTTATTCGACTAAAGAAGTTTCAGTTTGTAATCCTGTCTGCCCGTATTACTTTCATACATGAGTCATGACTCTGTATTACTGGAGTGTGTGAGTGTGTGAGTGTGTGTGTGTTTGTGTGTGTGCGTGAGTGTGTGTGTGTGTGTGTGTGTGTGTGTGTGTGTGTGTGCGCGTGAGTGAGTGTGTGCGTGAGTGCGCGTGAGTGTGTGCGTGTGTGCGTGAGTGCGCGTGAGTGCGCGCGTGTGTGCGTGCGTGTGTGCGTGCGTGCGTGTGTGTGTGCGTCTGTGTGAGAGAGGGAGAGAGACAGAGGGAGGGTAGGAGGGAAGGAGGGAGGGAGGGATGGAAAGAGAGAAAAAGAGAGAGAGAGACAGATGCATAGAGGTGCACCTTGCCACGTGTGCATGTTTCGTATCTACCTTTGACAGTGGTCTTATAGGTCCTCAATTGCCAGTAAGAAGGTGGTAGATATATCGTCCTCCATTCACTGTACAGAAGCTTCGTTTGGATGTTAGGACATTCTTCTATTTCAGTTGCACCGAGAAACACACACGTTCGTTGGTTATCGTAATATTTTGTATCAAGTGCTGTGACGCAGCCGCCTCAGACTGCTTCTAGCTGTGTCTGCTTGCCGCTCCACACCTCGCCTTGGCTTTATTGCTACTGGTGGAGCGCTGTGCCATGGCGGAAGGCAACGACAGCACTGGTGCCAACTGCCAGGCACGTCGGGAATACGATTACGCCGTGAATAGTTAATTCACGGCACGAATGACGAGACAAAAAGTTAAGACGACCTCTTTAATAGCGTGTTGGCCCATCTCTGGGACACAGTACAGCAGCGACTCTTCATTGCATGGAGTCGACACTTTCCTGGTAGTTTCCTGGACGCCGGAGGCAACCAATGTCTACGCAGAGACCAGGCCATTCCCGTAAATTACGGACCGTTGCTTCGTGGTCACGTAGCTGGCACACTGTGGCCTCGTTGACGCGTTCTGTTGGATTCAGAATAGGCAAAATTGATGGCCAAAATATCAACCTGAGTTCACTATCATGCTCCTCTAGTCACTGTAGCGTGGTTCTGCCGTGTGACACGGACTTCAGCCTGCTTCAAGATGCCGTAACCATCTGGGAAGATGTCAATTATGGAGAGATGTCGGTGGTCTGCAGTAATATTCATATACTTCACAGCTGCCATGGTTCCTTCGCTAACTACCACAGGTCACATGGAAACTCAAGTAAATGTCCTCCACAGCATAACACCGTACCATCACCTGTGTCCGTGGAGTGGTGCATGTTTCGAGAATCCGTTCATTTGGATGACAGCATACATGGACACGACCTTACACCTGATGTAACAAGAATTATGTTTCATTTCCATTGATTCACGGTCCAGTCTCGACGCTCCTGCGCCCACCTCGATCGTAACTGATGATATTGTTGGCTGAGTATGGGAACACATGGGGATCATGTGTTGCGGAGTCCGTTGTTTAACTGTGTGTGCTGGATGGCGTGCTCCAAAACAACTGTATCCTCAAAGCCGAGCGGGATTTGCCGAGCGGTCCAAGGCACTTCAATTACGGTCCCGGCGGAGGTTTGAGTCCTACCTCGGGCATGGGCGTGTGTATTTGTCCTTAGGATAATTTAGGTTAAGTAGTGTGTAAGCTTAGGGACTAATGACCTTAGCAGTTAAGTTCCATAAGATTTCACACATCTATATATCCTCAAACGCATTGTGCTATGTCGTCAGATGTGTCACAGATCTCCTATACAGGGCCGGCAACCACGTTTCTGACAGCACAACCAACGGCTTCTAAAGTAGTTGGTAGAACACGAATGGCCGACCAACTAGGATAAGGTTGCGATAGTCGTACCACAGCGTAAGTCGTACTCAGTAATATATGACCCCCACGTTTATAAAATCCGACATCAAGTGGTGTAAAACTGAACTAAGTAGTAGTCCGAGTAAACAAAAAACAAGTAAGCGAACGACTGACTGTCGTGACACAAAAATAATTTGCAAGCCTGTTTGTTTGATTTTATTACATTCTCTTGCCCATTTGTAATCAATTTCAGAGAAAAATAAGCTGGTAAAGTAATTTTTCGTATCATGTGTAGCTTCGTGGTACTCTGCCATTCATTTAACCATAACTAAACGGTAGAAAAATTTGAGGTTATACGTTTATTTCTGGTTTGAAACGGTAGAGGTCTCACTGCCTAAGTCGTACCTTTGGATAATTCGTTAATCGTATCAGAGCGACTTAGACGTTGATGAAAATTACGCATCAACTAAGAATGGTTTCCAGAAAGAGATTTTCACTCTGCAGCGGAGTGTGCGCTGATATGAAACTTCCTGGCAGATTAAAACTGTGTGCCCGACCGAGACTCGAACTCGGGACCTTTGCCTTTCGCGGATGGTTTGTTTCAAATGGCTCTGAGGACTATGGGACTTAACATCTGAGGTCATCAGTCCCCTAGAATTTAGAAGTACCTAAACCTAACTAACCTAAGGACATCACACACATCCATGCCCGAGGCAGGATTCGAACCTGCGACCGTAGTGGTCGCGCGGTTCCAGACTGTAACGCCTAGAACCGCTCGGCCACCCCGGCCGGCGGTTTGCGTCAGCTAACCAGTTTCAGTAGGAGAGCATACAGTAAGTGGAAGCATTAGCATATGAACGAAGCTTTACTGAATCGGAATGGTGATATTCCATTTAATCAAGCATGTAGAAGATATACCAAAGCCTACATGGTGTTGTCATTCGTACGTAAAACATCAAAATTTGGAAGACCTAATGATATGACATCAGAGATGGAAATTGAATTAGCACAGTATATAACTAATTTAGAGTCTAGTTTCTTCCGAGTGACTATTATTCAGTTAATGAAACTAGTCTACCAACTTGCTGGAAAATATAATCTACCGCGTCGCTTCAATTAAAAAAATAAATAAATAAAAATAAAAATGGTACTACACGCTTAAGAAACATCATCGAACTTTGTCCTTGCGAGCTCCCGAAGCAATATCAGTGGTATAAAGGAAGGGGCTTAATAAAGGGAGTGTTAATGAGCTTTTGAAAAATATGAGGAAATAGAAGAGGAACGTAAGTTACTGCTGACCAATGAAACCGCGTTATCCACAAACGTCAATTTGGGCGTAATCACAAGCGAAGAAAAGGAACTTGCAAGTACACGTGTATGTGCAGTGAATGCAGCAGGTGAATTCATAGCCCCAATATTAATATTTAAGCACATCAGAATGATCTTAAAATGGGGAGCTATACCAAACACGGCATTTGGATGCCCGACGAACGACTGGACAACATCAGAACTGTCTTTCCAATGGCTAGAAAATGCCAAGCATGGCACTTGGATACTCGACTAACGACTGGACAACATCAGAACTGTCTTTCCAATGGCTAGAAAATGCCATAAAATGCACAAAAGTAGAAAAGCCATAAAATGCACAAAAGTTGAAAAAGTGCCGAGAAACAAATTTTTATTTTGTGGGTGGCACATGCGGCAAAAATTTAGACGCAATCCGGCTGGTTCGTGGTAAATCATGGTATCATATCCCGCTCACACAACTCATCGACGACACTCATTGGACAGATTGGTCTTGAAAATACTTAAAACCCTGTCAGGGTCATAAAACAAGCTAACACTGCAGAACTGCTGGGTAATGCATAACTCAGGTCGGTTTGTGTGGACTTATCTCTGAATTTAAGGCGGCAGCCTTGTCGCCCAGTGATCCGAATGTCGTCAAATAAGAGGACTTCGTAGCTACTGCTGTACGTATTGTTGACCAGTCAGACCAAGAATCGGCTGATGGAACTGAAGCAACAACGCGAAACTCTGGAAGGCCGCCAAACGTAGCAATACCGCTTAATAATTAGTCTGGACGTTCCACAAGAATGTTGACCTGGAAACAGTACTGCAACAGTTGCCGAAATTAACAGTCAATAAATAATGTCCTACTTTAACATTTTATCCAAAAACCAGTGTATAACAACATACCTATAAAAACGAGACAGTCAGATAAAAACTTTAAGAAGAGTAAAAAAAGCTGAAGGGACAGAGTGAACTGGTAATGTTACCTGCGTAGGTGACATCGAAAAGAAAACATAATTCAGACTATGAATTGTAAAGATTGTGTGCATGACCTATGCGCTAGCGTGGAAAGTAAAATTAAGAAATATTTCTGTGATATCCCTGTTCAAGCCAGCTGATTTTTGACATGTCAATTTAAGCAACTGAATTTGTAAGGAACTTATATTTTGTTTCCTATTTGTAATTTCATTACATGTAACTAAGGAAGTAACGTCATGTTTATAGTTTGTACTCCATTGTTATGTCTTTTGTTACATTAAGCCATGAATTTAGTATGTCGTCGCTGTCTTCGTATCCTAAGTACGACTTAGGCTATTTGGGGTACGGATTATGAAACCAGGCGCCTTAATCATATCGAAGGTACAGATGTGAAAAAGATTGAGAAAAGACTTTTTTAACTGTGGGGAATCTGGCTGACAACTCAAAAAATAAAGATTCAGCGTACGCAAAACAAATTGTGTTACTTAAATCAACGCACCAAAAACAATTCTCCATTAAGGGGTTCGACTTGAGCAGCCTTACCGTACGTCGTTTTCATTATAGTCGCTCCCAAGGGTGGGGTAATAATCTGCCTTTTGTCAAAGTAGTTTATATAAATGCATTTTTCCATTTTCGGTCCCTGTCATCGATAGATACTTTCCTTTACCGCGACACCAGCACGCAGCATCACCAGATGGCATTCGCTCTCGCAACGGGCACTCGTCATAATATTCTGCCTCACCAGTGTATCTTGCTGCAGTTTTGCGCTTACAGAGGATAACAAGTCAGTAGTTCAAGATCACCTTATCTAAGAGTGACATTTTTAATCACATTTACAAAATTATTGGGTTGAAAATTCCTGCTAGCCTTTCTGAAAAAGCTCTGCTGTACTATTGCCATGAATTAACAAGTTAAAAGATTCAGATGTGTTAACATCTGAGATACCATAATGTCTTAGGAAGTAAACCAACAACCAACGGTTATTATGTTGTAAATCATCAGAGCATCTATTTAAAGTACGTTTGTATTCCACTCGTGTGCAGCGACCACTAATAGGATTGACAGTACCCAGATTCCATGTTTTATTCATGGCACAGTGTTCGCAATTTGTTACGTTTTCCCTAAGGTATCACCTACACATGTCGTCGTCATACTGCTAGTCAGCGACCAAGCGATCGCATGCTAATGCAGCCTCTTGTGACATAACTGCAGCAGGCTGGGACAGCATCTGTGTGTACCCTCAGTCGGCATCACGTCCTTATGCTAATTCCTCATTGTTCGTAATGAATGCCTCAGTCGCCGCCTTGTTTGGCAGAGAAGCGAGTGCTCTTTTGCGGTCAGAATATCTTCGGTGCGGAAGCGACTCCATGGCGCAGGAACGGAAGGCACAGCATGCTTGGGAGATGTAGGAGAGCAAGATACAGAGGAGGGGCATTCATTATCATGGCGATATGCACGTTTTGAAATTGTAGTAGAATTCTAATAACTGTGGGGTAACCTTCTCCTTATCCCAACTGTTATTGTACTATCACTATTCCATACTTACAGAAATAATTACAATAAGTTTCAATAAATAAAAAGAAAAAGCTTCCATGCCACTCAATCAGCGTTGGGAACATTACGGGACAGTGTGACAAAGGCTGAGCCTTTTAAACTACCTAAGGGATTATAGTGAGAAGACGTGATGATAACCTACACCCACCCGCAAAAAATAATTGTTTATACGAGGAGAACTTTCGCGCGCACCCAAAACTGAATTTGGTTAGAGAAAATTTCCAGGATAAGACTTTTTTACAATTTTAAATCGTAAACATAGCAAAAATTGGCTTAGAAATGCATTTGACGAAGAAATCCCATATAAATCAACAATTTATAATTTGTACGGAAAAAATGAAAAGAGACGGGTTTTTAGTTACAGATGAGTTTCGTAAAGAATGCCCAGAACTGCTGTCACTGGTGAAAATACCACTGCTGTTCAAGCAATGCTTCAAGAAGATTGACGGATATCTTCTGAATTTATTTCTGCGACATTAGGCATTGGCGTGTGTCAGATCTAAAATGTTTTACATCACGAGTTAGATTTGAGACAACTTTGCTGTTTACAGGTTCAAATTTGGCTTGTAATATCGTTACTCGTGATGAAACTTGGATTCATTGTTGTGCTCCTGAAAACAGAAATCAGACGGCTCAGTGGGTCTCTCAAAGAGAGACTAAGCCTACAGAAGCCAAACGAATTCGCAGTGCTCTTAAGAAATTGGTTCCTTTTTTTTTAAGTGTGATATTGTTGCTTTATCTTCAGAAGCTAGGGGTACCTTCACTACCGATTGGTACAAAAATGTTCTCTTACAGCAATTTTTTGAAAAAGTTTGTGAAAAAAATATTTCCTTCCCCTGAACTTTACTTTTTGTTTACAAAAATTAAAAACAAAATGTTTGGAAGCACTTTTTCGTCATCAGATGAAGTAGTGGAACATTACAAAAACCTGTTTTCTGAAGTGTCTCAGAAAGAGTGGCACCATTGCCTTAAGTGCTTGTTTCATCGAGTACAAAAATGTACTGATGTTACAGGGAATATTTTCACAAACTATAAACTCATTTAATTTCCTTTAAATTGAACCTAATTTCATTTTCTAAAAATTTTCGGTGTGAACCTCGTACGTAAGTACGTTCCACTTCTCCTCCTAAACCACTGGATCGATTTCAACCAAACTTGAGACACATATCACTTACTACCTGGAAAGAAGCGCTGTGGGTATGAGAACCATCTATCTTCCATAGGTTAGGGGTTGGTATTGAAGAGGAAAGCCTGGAGCAATTTCAACCCAATTATGTATTTACACATGACTCATTATTCCTACAGCTGGCAGTACACGCCCAGGTGTGAGGGTGGGGCTGAGAAACCGTGACATGTGAAAAGTGTCAATGGCGACCGATATCAGTGTCTAATTCGTAGTTTTCAGCGTCCTGATTGGTTACAGTCCCGATCCCGATGACGTTTCACCCGTAGTGATCGGGGATACGGATGGAGGATGAGGGGGGGGGGGGGGAGGGGGGGAATGGGGAGCGGATGCAAACACAGTGGACTTTTCAGCACATCTACATCTACATCCATACTCCGCAAGCCACCTGACGGTGTGTGGCGGAGGGTACCTTGAGTACCTCTATCGGTTTTCCCTTCTATTCATCTATCTCTGTAAAGCCTAGCACATTTTTTGCCAAACTTGGCACACGAAGATCTTACTATCTGGAGATGTTATTGGGTTGTAAGGGGTTGAAAAGTATTGACATGGTGTATGCATGACACATTAATTGAGACACTGTGGGAATAAGATAGCACTGCTATGAACAGAGATGGGGATGGGAACGAGTAGACCTGTAAAAATATCCGAAAACGATCTCTTGGTATTTCTTTCCTGTATTTAGTTACTTGATAGGAGTAAAGCATCACGCGGCGTCAAACCTTCAAAGAATGGTTCACGAACCGAGCTTCGAATTTTCATCTAAACACATGTTCTTGCGGCAAACAGGTTTTTCAAAGAAAGAGAAATAATGTGAATGGACGTGAAGACATATGATGAAACGGTTATGCTATTTCATTTTTAAAAATGTTTGTTCCATTTTCATACCTAAAACGCTGAGCCATTGCCCACGACTTTTGCAAACTTCTTTCCCTGGTAGAACTACGGGTCTCCTTAGGACCCAGATGAAACCAGGGCAAAATTAGCTACAGACACAGAAAAAATATGTGTACAGATACGTGTGAAAAATTTTGTATGTATTTGAAATATATATACATGTAAAATATAAGTGACATATGTTTAAGCCAGAAAAACGACAAGCAAAAAGCTACTGTTGAACAAATTTCAATGTTATGCATATAACTAATTATATACATCAACAATAATTTATTTATAACTTATATTTATTGAACGTGTATTTCTTCACTTTTGACTGAATTGCACAAGCGACCAAACACCCCATAGCTTGGATCTTCACAACAGCAGCTGTATATACTGAAGCGACTTTCGCCAAGACATAAGCAGCAGACATCTGCTGCATTAAGGACGTCCCATTATTCAGTATTCCAGGGCTAAGCGTTCAATTTATCAGTATAAAAATATCGAAGGAGTCATCAAGCCTGTGCAGGAAGCAATGATTACTTTTCTTAATACTATTACGCTATTTCAAAATTTTGTAAAAATTCACTATACTAATTCCCGCCTTTGGCACCACACACCACGTGCCTACGACCACTCGTGACAAGATCATTGTACCAGATGCTGACATATGGAATGATCTCATGAAGACAAAAGCTGGTAATTTATGAAATGCATTCAAAAAAAATAATCACCATGCACACTGAATTTAATAATAAACAAAATAATGAATTTCGTATTCTTTGTAATGCATTATAAACTGAAAACAGAGATGTTTCGACAATTATAAGCCAATCCACGAACCTCACTATTTCTTAGAGTGGAAGCATACAATCTGTAAGCTGATGGTCAACATGAAATCTACTGGAAAACTGTGCTCTTGAAGCTCAGACAGCTCGCTAGCCAGTCGCCATCTGGCCAATATGAGTTCTCGTGATTGGTAGCAGCCCTAACTTGTGCTGTCGCGTCATATATCATCAACATATTTCGCTAAAGTGTTACGCACTGCACGTCCTGTCTACTCGGGGAGGATTACCTTACTGATATACACTAAAGAGTTCCATGTTACGTGCAATTTCCCGCCTTCGACCAAGCGAGGTGGCGCAGTGGTTAGGCACTGGACTCGCATTCGGGAGGACGACGGTTCAATCCCGCGACCGGCCATCCTGATTTAGGTTTTCCGTGATTTCCCTAAATCGCTCCAGGCAAATGCTGGGATGGTTGCTTTCAAAGGGCACGGCCGACTTCCTTCCCCATCCTTCCCTAATCCGATGAGACCGATGACCTCGCTGTCTGGTCTCCTTCCCCAAAACAACCCAACCCGCCTTCGATCTCCAAATAGTTCGTGACGAACACTCCGTCACCTTCTCTACAGCCATAAATACGCCACCAAAGATTAATGATCCATAGTGCAAGTCTCACCTCCAAAAAGTTAGTGCTCCCGAGCAACCAAAACGTGCATAATGTTCCAGATAAGGTGTTCCTCCCGCAAGTTAAAGGCTGTAATGGATATAAGTGCAGATATTTTTTATAATTACAGTAGACTTATCGATATGTCGGTTGTTTTTTCTCTGCGTCGAACAGTGTTCCCACAAACGCATCACAAAGTTTACGACCTGATGATTTCTGCTTGGCCATAACTGCACCACATAGTGGACTACGCCTGCCTGTATAGACAACCACTTTGCGTCCTTATATCCTCACTTTAACACCTCACCCATGGGAAAATAAGCATTAATTGCTTGCTCTTGTGACATGTATTTCCATGTACTAATCAACCTAAAAACACACTAATATCTATAAGTATTAGTCTGCAAATGAAGTAAATGTTGATGTAATGTACTCCGTGCTCAGTCACCAGGAGAAACATCTGAACTTTACACGCTACGTCTTGGATCTTTAGGTAGCTAAACATAAAAGGCTTAACTCTTTTTGTAGAGTCGCGAACATAATTTCTTTCGTTATTTTCAGATTGTTACAACAGTGACTTATAATTTTGTAAATAGAAAATTACTTTTTGGTCTCAGGTATCTGATTATTTAAACTAACTGTGTCCAGAGCACCCTAAATCATGTTTCTATGAAATTTAATTTGTGAGTTAGAAACTTTCTAAGATTTAGTATGTGGATCCATGTCGTATCTAATTGGCTGTGTTCATTTGGGTGTTCTGTCTGATTCTGAAATTAATGTTTATCGTCATATGTCATTATTATATGCCATTACACTCCCGAACCATTTGATGCGTTCCTTCACCGCCACATGCACATGTGTTGCTCGTTTTTCACTTTATTCTTTTCACGTGGCTCTGGTGTCACGCGTATCAAATAGTTAATTATTTTCCTAGAAGGCCAGAGCGGGAATCAAATCTGGAACGTTTGCCTTTTCTGGACAAGTGTTCCGCGGACAGAGTTATCCAAGGACGACTCATGGCGCACCTTCACATTCATTCTGAAACTCTTTCCTGTTGTTGCTGTGTCCTTGCAGCACTACCATTTTTGCAGAAGACGTGCTTCCTTCATGGATATTACTACGATTTCCTTCATCTATCGGGTGCATTTCTCATTTCTCCTTCATCCAATATTATTATTGCATGAGTGTAGTGTCGTAAAGAAACACAATATTTCAAGTTATCGAAATATGCTGCTTTCAAGAGTAAGGCAATGAATTTTAGCACTTCGGTTTACACTATTGCCGACAAATTAGTCGTGAGATATTCCGAAACTTGGTAGATACTTAAATTTTTTATGATCAACGTTGATCATATTCTGATCTACAGGGTGCGGAGCTTAAATCCGGAAATGTTCAATTTAAATTGCCCGCCATATCGTAGTTCCGCGTCTAGTAAACAGTCAGGACCTCAACATGGCCGACATATTAGGGACAAGTGCGAAGTCCAACCGAAGAGCCGCGTTTATCGAAAGTCTTCCCGCTGGACGTTTGGCCACTAAAATGCAGTAGTTCGATTCTTCGGCTACACGAAATCAACTGTTTACGATCCTGTTTCCAAGTATAATTGTTCGTAGAAGTCTGGGGTTCACGTCGTACGTGTCGTGTCCTGTGAGGATGATACAAAGCCGCCACATTTCTTTGAAAATGTACAAACTGTGACAAAAGAAGTTTATCTGCAATTTTTGACGAACGTCGTCAAACTGTGTATACTAACTGTGGCCTCGGGAAGACAATATGTCTTTCAATAGGACAGAGCACCGGGTCATACGATTCGTTTAGTCCAAAACTGGCTCTCGGATAACGTTGACATATTCTGGACAAAGGAGTTCTGGCCCCCGAATATCCCGGATTTGAAACCCCTCTACTACTGTGTTTGGAGCGTAGTCTAAAGAGTTACCAATAAGACGATGCAGCATAATGTCGCATCTCTACTCACCGCTTTTGAAGCAGCATTCGCGGATATGGACAGCGCTGTTTTAAAGACTGCGTGCGATCGCCTCAGGACAAGACTGGAGGGTTACATCGAGTATTGTACTCTTGAAAGATACCACTAATTACATGTAAAAGGATTTTCATTTTCATTTGCATTTTGTTTTAATAAATTTGCATTTAAAAAAATGTTTCATTAGTCCGGATTTAGCCACCGCACGATGTATGTATTGGTGTAAGCAACCTATTGAAGCCACATTTTTATTTATTTAGATAGTTATGCATTTATTTCACGTTGCAAGGTAAGTGCTTTCAGGAGGGTTGGAGCTTAAATAGTGGAAACTATTTATTCACAACCGATACAAAAGAGTTACATGTTTGCACCTGTTACTGTCCTTCAAAGTAGTCACCAGCATTGTGTAGAACCCGTTGCCAGTGAAGTGAAAGGCGTAAGCAGAGCCTGTTCTGTTAATGGTGCGAATGGAGCGGTCTAAAGTTATGGTGATTCTTGTGTACGACTGTGATGGTGTTATCCGAACGCATTACGTTCCACCACGGCAGGCCGACAATGCACAGTATTACTGTTAGTTTGTGGAGCATCGCCTGCGGCCAGCTTTGCGAAAGAAACGGCGACACTTTCTGAGCAACCCACCCATCATTTTGTACGACTGTGCGCGGGTGCATGCAGCGCAAGCTGTGGCTGCTCTGTTCGGTTGATGGGATTGGGAATTACTGACCATCCACCACTTTGTGACTTTGATTTGATTCCGAAAGAACCACTTCGTGGCATTCGCTTCAGAACTGTTCCAGAGACTCGACAGGCAGTAAACCGCTCCATTCGCACCATCAACAGAACATGCTCTGCTAACGGTATATTACGCCTTCCACATCCACATCGCTGGCAATGGGTTCTACACAACGCTGGTGACTACTTTGAAGGACAGTAACAGGTGCAAACATGTAACTCTTTTGTATCGGCTGTGAATAAACATTTGCCACTATTTAAGTTCCAACCCTTATATCTAACTTCCTCAGTGAATAAATACTAAGATTTGTATAGCACGTGAGCAGCATATTATTATAAAAATATATTCAGTATATAATGCATTGTACAATAATAATAATGAAAACACGTATAATAACGGCACTAAACATCAGAATACTTCTACTTGCTGTTGCAATAACGCAATCCATCCTGAACTACAGTGTATATCATACTACAAAACTATTGAAGATCTAAGATGTGTATTTAGTCCGAAAGGACTGATATAAGCAATTCTGGCAGAGCACTATTTTGCAGAAGTTTCCCATCTTGACACTGCTTCTTGTGGATTGCAGCTGGCTAGTGTGGAGCGATTCTAGGGCGCAGGGAGTGTTTATCTGCCGACGAGTTGGACATGTAAGAGGAACCATGAGTGGAGAGTGCTGGACGGCCACCGGTGTAAGTTTGACCGGAAGTCAAGATGGGCCTTTGTATTGGATGTCGCTCACATGCACGTCAATTATTGTGGGCCTGCTGAGCTCAGCCAGCTTGAGCTTCTGGAACCTGAGGCTTGTGGACACTGATTGTAGTGCGCCAGTGTTCCTTACATGTCAGATACACGGAGTTTTACTACGCCCATGACGTTCACAAACCTAGCTAAGCAGCATTATTTGCTTAACAACCACAATAATCTAGTGACCGCTAAAACCGGCATTATGTGACACCTACCCACATACCGTGCCTCGAGAGATGGCATTAATAACTCTCTCCACTGGGTATTATGTTTGCAATATAGGATACAGATTTCATACCGATATTCCGGGAGCACTAGTTCTGTTACGACGAGGTACTGGCGTACTTAAAGCTCTGAGGACGGGGCGTGAGTCGTGCTTGGGTAGCTCAGTTGGTAGAGGACTTGCCTGCGAAAGGCAAAGGTCCCGATTTCGAGTCTCAGTTCGGCACACAGTTTTAATCTACCAGGAAGTTTCAACAAGTTGCCTGTTCGGACGAGTCAAGTGTATCGAGCTGCACGCTATAAATATACTGCCGGTTTTAAAGCCGCATATTTAAGTACTGATTTATTATTAGAAATTCAGTTCACCAACGAGCTAGCAGCCTGCCTATCCCCCTTATAGCAAAACTGAAAGGAAAATGATGCATGTTCACGCCTGCTTATAAGCACTAACAGTGGTGACCTTGAAACGTCCCCTTAGAAGAATTATACAGGACTGTGCTTAACCTGACACACAATATTTTCAGCGCAACGCAATCTGACTTTCAAAAATCCCTACAAAAGAATGGCCCTGACTAACATTAACCTATACGTTTCACAAATAACTTACCTCACAAAAATCTTCGTTACTCGAACTACTGCAATACAGCGAGCGCCACTACTGCCAGCTTAATAAAAGATTCAAACTAAGGAAGGCACTAACTACTGATAGGCATAGTTAGCAAATGGAAGATTTTAATAGAGAACAAACACTGTATTTACCTTAATAGTCATATTATATATAGCAATTCATGACAGTCTTACAAATTTCAAAACTCCGCCATCTCTCTCCCCACATCCATCACTGCTGGCGGCTCACCTACAACTGCGCAACGCTACGCGCTGTTCACATCCAGCTGCCGCTGCCCAACACTACAATGGCAGACAACAATGCAAACTAGACACAGACTGCACACAGCACAGCCAGTGATTTTCATACAGAGCGCTACGTAACGTTGCCAATAAGAAAACATAAACAGCCTACTTACGTAGCCCCCATGCTCCCCACAAAAAATTTTACAAATTGTTTTGGGCAGTGGCCAATAATGATTTGATAAAATTTTTCATAATTACAATAACAAAGAAATCAAAGGCACACACTTATTGATACAATGTTGGTCAAAAGCTAAAATTTTCTCACAGTCTGTAAAGACAGTCCTAATTCATCACAGTAAAATTACAGTGTTTTTCTTTTTTTTTCAAAGTCTGAACAGTAAAAGAGAATGCACACAGAAGTAGTGGATTTCCATGCAGTCTTGAAGAAGTCGTGTCCTTCCATCGGAAAGACAGTGCTGACTCTTGACATGCAGACAAGTAATGGGCCACAACAGAGCAAACCCACGGCAGAGTCATTTGACGTTTTGAAGAATATTGGTAGGTAGGTCAACACAGAGTAGACCCACTGTAGTCCTGGTAGAGAGTATGGTATTGGTGGGTCACCAGAGGTGCAGACCCACTGCAGTCCTTGTAGAAATAATGGTATTGGTGAGTTGGTGAGTCATCAAAGGTGTAGACCCACTGTAGTCCTTGTAGAGATGGCCAGCAGCCATCTGTTGTGACTGTGCAGGTGCACAATCACCATTGCAGAGTCTTGCGGATTATATAGCAAGGATATAACCATCACTTTTGCACTTGCAAAGTTTTTGGAATTGTCCTTAGAATCAGCAATGCTGTTATCCAGTCCCTTGCTGAATTATTAACACACGTGTAAGCACTAACAGTCCCTACTTCTCACATATTGTCCATATACTATGACCAACAGAAACGTGTGCAGTGAAATGGAACTTACAAGTTACTTAATTTGATGAACTGGTGTCAAGTACAATTTTATAACATAAGAACACAATAACAAAGGTACAAAACACATCATTAAAAACATAATAATACAGATAACATTTGTAGTAATAGGGGCTTTACAAAAGAATAGAATAAACATATACATCTTTGTTACAGGAATTATGACATAAGTAAATACATAAAAATCAGAATAACTTTTGAAATATCAACTTCACACATGACCATAAAAACAAAACAGAATAAATAATGTCTAAACATCTTTGCAAAGTAAATAACATAGTATTAGAAAAATTCTACAACATAGCTCTCATCAGCTAAACACATAAGGACAAGAAGTACACAAATACACAAGGGTACACAAACACATAGCGTAATAATACAAAAGGAAAGGACAGGGTTTGTTTTCAGTGTAACATTTGGTACTGCAGTCCAACCCAAAACTTCATTCCATAGATCTTTCGTCTTATTTCCACATTTGTTTCCACCAAAAAAATCCTATCCAAGCATGCTTTCTGTATTCTGTTCACACATTTCTTACCTCATTATTTATTTACCATTATCTTACCTCAACATTTATTTCCAAAAAAATCCTACCTAAACCTGTTGTCCCTAAACCCTACTTTTTTTGTTCATATCCTCTTTCAAAATTCTTTTTTTTTTTTTTTTGGGCCACACCATTTTCTCATATCTTCTCAATGCATTTCTTTCCATTCATCACAACTCGTTCTCTTATATAGCCTACCCCATTTTAAGCTAACTTAAATCTACTGAGCTCAGATGCTAAACTAAGGGACGAGGCAATGCAGCAGCACAAAACAATTAACACAAACAGCAATGACCAAAAATACAAATGGCGAAGCAAGCAGTATAAATTACAACTAATATAAGGCAATGAGCAGCAAACAAGAAAAATAAATCAGTAGTAAACTGGCTTAACTGAGTAACACAAATTAAAATTCAGTAGCACTATGCCTGGCAAACAGCAGCAATAAATGCTATAACGTATACCTAAGCATGACAAAGCTCAAGCAGAAAAAATAGTACACTAAAGACAACAATATAGATAAAGGAAATGTATAATCGCATCTTAATGTCTATGTAATTAAAGTGGTGCACCACAAGAAGTTATTCTACCAAAAAAGTTACCAAGTACTTGAAAAGAAAATTATGAATGCAGTTCCTCTGAAGATAAATGTCTTTTTGTGCTCCCTCATTTTTTTGAAAAAATTATTATTTACTCGATCTGTAGACAGAAAATATTTATATTTAGTACATCTATAAAATTTTATTTTAACCAATGCTACAGTGCAGTTAGAAACTAGATATTAAACAAAATGAGCAAATATGTACAAAGGAAGGCATGAAACATCATTCATTAGCCATATGGCATTTCATAAGGTAGTACATAAAATCTCTCAACTAGAAAGACAGTAGTCGTAATCACGTGTACAGGCATAAAATATTTCTCATCATTTCATTAGACATTTCAGTAGATATAATAAATTCAGACCGCCACAGTGTTATCATATGTTTTCAAGTTTGAGTGTGTCGTATTTGCGATGCTTTCGACAAAGAAATGTCAATAGCGAGGATAATGGCCTCCCTTTTTTTTTTTTTTTTTTTGCACCTAATGGCTTTCTTTTGTCAGATGACTACCTCTCAGGTGGGCGTCCAAAACGCATTACGTCAAGGTCGCTTACCTTTATTACTGAAATATTTACGACAGCAGTTTCCGCTACAGTGGCAGTCTCATATAAAAAAATCACAGGTTGAGAATTTGCGTTGCAAATGTGTAGAAACAAAATCCTATGAATATAACAGTGTTCAAAACGTTTTCGTCGGCATTGTGATACATTCATGCATTTACGCACATTTCATAACTCTTAAAGTACGATTCTTGGTTTCCAACATCCTTTTCCACAAACCAGAGTCCCTAACTTCTATTCATTATTCATATACATATAAACACGTAATCACATTCCTTATATAGCATCAGCTTATTGATCATAAACATACCTCAACAGCATAATACACATCGTCGTCATAAAAATAACATCATAACACCTCAGTCAAATCTCGAAAACGTCGTAGCTTTCTGCAATAATGTCAAAACCTAAAGAAAATTCTCTGCTCATTTCAATAGTGTCATCTACCTCAAACGTACTTTAAAATCATGCTCCATTACCAAACACATCATTCAAAGCTCTCATAGTATCACAATGGTTCCGAAAAAATATGAACAGCTTACAAAGTACAGACAAAAAACAATTTCATTAGTGTGAAGTTACCCAACTGTGTAATTGCGTAAACATCTGTCACTGATGTAGTAAAAAAAATGTTTATCTCTCAGTTAAATGATCAGATAGCTGTGTAATTTGTGTGTTAGAGAAATATGGTACCGATGTGTAAAGTTGTATAAGCCAATACCATATTAGCTAGGGCTCCTTGTGCTTGCCAAACACATGATACACAAAGTAGGCGTGTACCCCCCTGAGGATTAATGTAATTATACCCTCAGGTGTTACAGATTACAACGATGGAATGAAATTATTATGGAAAACCTTTGTATCATTGTACTTCAAATATCTTTAAAAATAAATTATTTAAGTGCAAAATTAATCACTCAAATACGTGTCCTGTAGCGCTAAATATGCGTCTTGCTGTAAGATAATCTCTGTGGAAGTGTCGTAGTTATTGTCCTCCGAAAGCTAAGTTCTGCAGAAGTCAATGTACTTACCTCATGATAAACAAAAGTGAAATGCTTTGCGTATAGATATCTTAGTTATTACGCTTATTGCCATGATGAAGAAAGTACTGTGCTGTAACGTATTGTTGTGCTACAGAAAAGGCAGTCTCATTGTACTACTAAAACATGTTTTACTTTCCAGAAGAATTCAAAAAATCTGTGCAGATATAAAGCAGATACAGTACAAAAGCAACAATGTAAATTGTGTCACACATTAGTAGCGTCGTGATATAATTGTGTAGCTGTCAAAGAAACCAAGTGCTAAGTCATCTTTAATCCCACAGAAAGTACTTAAAATAAAGAATGTCTTTTCAAGTAAACCAAAATGTTGCATGAAAATCTCATTAGCAGTGCCGGTATATGTTCTAAGTATGTGAGCCTGATAGTTGTTACGTAATCGTGCAACTAACAAGCAAGAATGTACAAATACAACACTGTGTCGTCTGTTCACTATAACAATGCAATCGTAATTTCTGTTTAAAAATGTTCCCTAGGTCCTAGACTGGATATTTAACTTCAAACATTGTTGCATGTTAACAGATTCTAAGTCTGACAAAGCATATTATATAGTAATGTGAAGCGAAAAATTTTATGGCAAAGACTAAGTTAAAAAGCAGATTATCTTTCAATAAACGGTTTTACATTTGAAATGTGGTGTAAACCTTTACTCTTCCTAGTGCACAGAGTTTCAACTTCAAAGCAATTATCATGTTGTATACATCGGTAAAGAACGCTAAAATTTTTCTCAAGGCTAGCGTCTTATGTCATTTTTCTCGGAGACAGCGGGCGCACGCGGCTGCCTGCTGTGCGAGTCATTGTCTGTCTCTTTGTTGGCGAGCGTCGTTATTGGGATTAGGAGACCTAGCTTCTACAAATTCACGTTGTCGAAAGTGCCCTGCTCTGTTTGAATCCCGCCAGTTCTGATAAAATTCAGGTCTGTCGTTATGTCGGTAGTTTACATAGTTTCTTTCTTGTCGGTCACGTGGTGAAGAATTTCTCCCTGAATCGTAACTGCGGGCTGAACTGTTGCGTCTGAAGTTATTCTGTCCCCCTTGATAACAATTGTTTAGGTTTCGATAATGTCTGTTTCTCTGATTGTCTCTGTGATAGTCACTACTGCGGAAATGCGATCTTTCTCTGTAACTATTACTCTGCCAGTGGTTGTCATACTGGTGGTGTCTGTTTTGGTCACGATTTACGTTGTAAGAATAGGCTTGTCGTGTCCAGTTATTGCTTCTGTCGTCACGGAATTGTGACGGATGTGACCTGTAGTGAGTTTTTTCCTGTTTTCGCATCCCGCGACTGTCTGTGTCAATTTCTAATTCTTGTAAGAGTCCTTGAAAAGCTTCAATGTCGTCTTTGCAACGTCCTGCCAAAATAATATGACGTAATTGTTCAGGCAATTTGAGTAAGCAAATGCGGATGAGTTCTGAGGGGCTGTATGGGTTTGAAAGATACTGATTCTTATGCAACATGTCTTCAAAATATTTGACAAGACTGGAAAATTCAGATTGTTCATCATGATGCTATGTTTTACTCGGTCTTGTATAGCTTGAGACCAATATGCTGAGAGGAAGGCATGGTAAAATTCTCCTTCACTGTGAGAATCGTGAATGACTGATCGCATTCTTACAGCTGGTTCATTCTCTAAATAGCCACACATAAATTCTAATCTGTGTTCTAACGACCAGTTGGGAGGAAACAATGAGAGAATTGATGGAGCCACGCTTGTGGATGAATGTCGTTGGCAGAATTCTTAAACATTTTGAATTTACATGTAGTAATGAACAGCTTATAGTCAAAATCATCGTGTCGGCGAGTAGCATATCGGTCATTGTGTAAGTAGGCTGTTTAGGTTTTTTTATTGGTAACGCCACCTCTGTATGAAAATCACTGGCTGTGCTGTGTGCAGTCTGTGGCTGCTTTGCATTGTTGTAATACTCGCCATTGTAGTGTTAGGCAGCTGGCTGTGAACAGCGCGTAGCGTTGCGCAGTTGGAGGTGAGCCGCCAGCAGTGGTGGATGTGGCGAGAGAGCTGGCGGAGTTTTGAAATTTGTCATGAACTGCTATATTTAT
This sequence comes from Schistocerca americana, assembly GCF_021461395.2. Lineage (NCBI taxonomy): Eukaryota > Metazoa > Arthropoda > Insecta > Orthoptera > Acrididae > Schistocerca > Schistocerca americana. Next base: position 90,562,083 of record NC_060119.1, read on the forward strand.
ATATGATGATATCAAGGTAAATACATTGTTTGTTCTCTATTAATATCTTTCATTTGCTAACTATCCCTATCAGTAGTTAGTGCCTTCCATAGTTTGAATCTTTTATTTAGCTGGCAGTAGTAGCGCTCGCTGTATTGCAGTAGCTTGAGCAGCGAAGATTTTTGTGACGTAAGTGATTTGTGAAAGGTATAGTTTAATGTTAGTCAGGGCCATTCTTTTGTAGGGAATTTTGAAAGTCAGATTGCGTTGCGCTAACAAAATATTGTGTGTCAGTTTAAGCACAGTCATGTAAAATTGTTCAAAGGGGACGTTTCATATGTCGACCCTTAGCCGAGGATACCTCACTGGAATCTTCTGATTTTTTTTCTTGTAGTTTGTGTAATTAGTGTAGATTTTGTTTATTGATAGCGCGTAATCATAGAGAGAATTTCCTTTGTAGTTGTAGTTTTTCATTGTTGTACAGTAAAACAGTTGTGGCATGCATGTAGATTTGCACCAAGTATTTCGCAGCTGCGCTGGCAATTAAGTAGACATTATTTCCATTGCTATGTTATTTTATTTTGCTCTTCAAATTGTGCTTTTCTGTGTTATCGTGTGAAATATTGTGACAATTATGGCGTGTGAAAAACGTAATACTAGGCTCCAAAGTACACTGAGAAATGACAGTGAAGACGAAAGCAGTGTGTTAGCGCCGCAGAGTAATGAATTAACTAATGTTCAAAGTAGTAATTTGGTAATTGCGCATAGGGAAATGGAGCGGGCGGCAAACAATGGTGTAGACAGCGAAACAGGTAGTGAACAGGGAAGCGTTATCGATCGATTGGTCGGCAACAGCTCGCCTCAGGAATCGGGAATGACAGAACACAATATTGCAAATACTGCAGACTCAGGTTTTGGGTTCTCACCGTTTTCTCAAATGAGTCAAGACACATTTTCCGCTTGTCAAAATGTGAATGTTGCCGGTGCAACTTCACTGCCGAAAAGCACTGAGGAACATGTTTCAGACACCAGTGCATTGTTATTACAATTAATGCAACAAATGGGACAAAAGCTTGAAAAGTTAGACAAAATGGAACAACACCAGAGACAAACACAGCAACAGTTAGACACAGTGGAACAAAATCTCAAAAAGCTAGACACAGTGGAACAAAATCTTAAAAAGTTAGACACAATGGAACAAAATCAGAGACAAACACAGCAACAGTTAGACACACTGGAACAAAATCAGAGACAAACACAGCAACAGCTTCAAAAGTTAGACTCATTGGAACAAACTCTTGAACAAACGCGTGAAGATTTAACTACTGAGTTACATAACATTGAATCGAAATGTCAAAAAGTCTGTAATGACGTAAAAACTCAAATTTGTGAGCATTTTCAACCTATTTTTTCGCGGCATGAAAAGGCATTACAGAATCACGAAGCAGCCATAAAAGAACTGCAAATTATTGTTCATGAAAATCATGAGACCTTGCAAGCTAAATTTGACTCAGTTGCATCTACCGATTCGGTTACGCAACTTGCAAAAACTCAGGAAAACTTAAAGAACACAGTAGATTCGATTTCAACACAAATGGACACTCTGAAACTTGGTTCAGAAAAACACATTGAGGAAATGTGTTCACTATCGGAGAAAGTAGCCGAACTTTCGGATCAGTTCACTAACTTATCTACGAAGGTAGATGATAATCTGAACGACACAAAACCGGTAGTCTTTAATGACACAGAAGAGTGCGAACAAATTAGAAAATTCAAACAAAATCAGAATCAAATTAATACGCAACACCTAAGAGAAATCTGGGAAGTACAAGATCAGCTGACTCAGGTAATACAAGAATTACGTATTTCAGAGGACACTCGCGCTCCAATACGGGAAGAGGGACTTAGAAATACGGAACAACCACAAAATAATAACACAGGACACTTCGGAAGTTATGAAAGAAATTGGCAAGGTGCACAGAATTTTGAAATGGAACCACCGAAACGATGTAACAATGACCGATATGCGACTTGCCGACATGATGATTTTTACTATAAGCTGTTCATTACTACACGTAAATTCAAAATGTTTAAGAATTCTGCCAACGACATTCATCCACAAGCATGGCTCCATCAATTCTCTCATTGTTTTCCTCCCAACTGGTCATTGGAGCACAGGTTAGAATTTATGTGTGGCTACTTAGAGAATGAACCAGCTGTAAGAATGCGATCGGTCATTCACGATTGCCACAGTGAAGGAGAATTTTACCATGCCTTCCTGTCAGCATATTGGTCTCAAGCAACACAAGACCGAGTAAAACATCGCATCATAATGATGAAACATTTCGAACAGTCTGAATTTTCCAGTCTTGTGAAATATTTTGAAGACATGTTGCACAAGAATCAGTACCTGACAAACCCATACAGCCCCTCAGAACACATCCGCATTTGCTTAATCAAATTACCTGAACATTTACGACATATTATTTTGGCAGGACGTTGCAAAGACGACATTGAAGCTTTTCAGGGACTGTTACAAGAACTGGAAAGTGACACTGACAATCGCGGAACGCAGGAGCACAACAATTACAGATCACATCAGTCGCAATTCCGCGATGAAAGAAATAATAACTGGACGCGACAAGGCTATTCTCACAACACAAATCGTGACCGAAACAGACACCACCCGTATTACAACGGTTGGCAGAGTAGTAATAATTACAGGGAAAGATCACCTCTCCGCAGTAATGACTATCACAGAGACAATCAGAGAAACAGACAATATGGGAACAAAAACAATTATTGTCAAGGGAGACAGAATAACATCAGACGCAACAGTTCAGCCCGCAGGTACGATTCAGGGAGAAATTCTCCACCACTTAACCGACAAGAAAGAAACTACAGGAACTACCGACATGACGACAGACGATGTGATCGTAACGACAGACCTGAATTGCATCAGAATTGGCGGGATTCAAACAGAGCAGGGCACTTTCGACAACGTGAATTTGTAGAAGCTAGGTCTCCTAATCCCAATAACGACGCGCGCCAACAAAGGGACAGACAATGACTCGCACTGCAGGCAGCCGTGTGCGCCAGGTGGCTCAGAGAAAAATAACATAGACGCTAACCTTGAGAAAAATTCCAGTATTCTTCACCGACGTATACCGCCTGACAATTGCATTCAAGTTCAAACTCTGAGTACTAGGAAGAGTAAAGGTTTACACCACATTTCACATGTAAAACCGTTTATTGAAAGATAATCTGCTTTTTAACTTTGTCTTTGCCATAAAACTTTTCACTTCACATTTCTAGTATGCTTTGTCAGACTTAAGAAACTGTTAACATGCAACAATGTTTGAAGTTAAATATCCAGTCAAGAACCAAGAGAACTTATTGAAACAGAAATTACGAATGCATTGTTATTGTGAACAGACGACAGAGTGTTATTGTGTGTGTACATTCTTGCTTGTTAGTTGCACGATTACATAACGACTACAAGGCTCACATACTTAGAACATTTAGCAGTAGTGCTAATGAGATTTTAATGCAACATTTTGGTTTACTTGAAAATACATTCTGGGTTTAAAGTACTTTCTGTGAGATACCAGACGACACAGTGGTTAGTTTATGTGACAACTACACGGTTTTATCACGACACTACTAATGAGTGACAATTTACAATGTTGCTTTTGCAGTGTATCTGTTTTATATCTGCACAGTTTTTCTGAATTCTTCTGGAAAGTAAAACATGTTTTAGTAGTAACTTTTGTGGTACAGCAACAATGAGACAGCCTTTTTCGTGGCACAACAATACGTTACTGTACAGTAATTTCTTCATCACGCCAATAAGCGTAATAACTAAGACATGTATACACAAAGCATTTCACTTTTGTTCATCATGAGGTGAGTACATTGACTTCTGCAGAACTTAGCTTTCGGAGGACGATAACTACGACACTTCCACAGAGATTATCTTACAACAAGTCGCACATTTAGCGCTACAGGACATGTGTTTGAGTGATTAATTTTGTACTTACATCATTTATTTTTAAAGATATTTGAAGGACAATGATACAAAGGTTTTCCATAATACATTTCATTCCATTGTTGTAATCTGTAACACCTGAGGGTATAATTACATTAATCCTCAGGGGGGTATACGCCTACTTTGTGTACCATGTGTTTGGCAACCACAAGGAACCCTAGCTAATATGGTATTTGCTTATACAACTTTACACATCGGTACCATATTTCTCTAACACACAAATTACACAGCTATCTGATCATGTAACTGAGACATAAACTTTTTTTATTACATCAGTGACAGATGTTTACGCAATTACACAGTTGTATAACTTCACACTTATGAAATTGTATTTTGTCTGTACTTTGTGAAATGCTCATATTTTTTCGGAACCATTGTGATACTATGAGAGTTTTGAATGATGTATTTGGTATGGATTCATGATTTTTAAAGTACGTTTGAGGCAGATGACACTTTTGACATGAGCAGAGAATTTTTTTAATTATTGGAGGAAGCTACGACGATTTTGAGATTTGACTGAGGTGTTATGATGTTATTTTTACGATGACGATGTGTATTATGTTGCTGAGGTATGTTTATGATTAATAGGCTGAGGCTATATGAGTTATTTGATTATGCTTCATATTTATAATGACGAAATATTGACGAGTGTCGATGGATACGTATATGTGTAATAAGGTAAGGAGTAATGAATAGTGGGTAGGGACTCTTGACTTGTGAAAAAGGATGTTGGAAACCAAGAATCGTACTTTAAGAGTTATGAAATGTGTGTAAATGTGTGAATGTATCACAATGCCGGCGAAAATTTTTTGGGCAACGTTATATTCATAGGATTTTCTTTCTACAGATTTGCAACGCTAATTCTTGACCTGTGAAATATTTTTATGTGAGACTGTCACTGTAGCGGAAACTGGTGTCGTAAATATTTCCGTAAGAAAGTTAAGTGACCACCTGCACGTAATGCGTCGTGGGCACGCAGCTGTGTCAAACACCTGGAGAACAAGCCATTAGGGTGTGCCTTTCCGGAAGCACAGGTAGAAAAAAAAAGAAAAAAGGCAGGCCTTTATCCTCGCCATTGGCATTCCTTTAGAGAAAATATTGCAAATGCGACACCTCATTACTTCCATTAACCTTGCTATTCACATTCCTTTGTAGAAAGCATCGCAAATATTACACGCTCATTACCTGAAAACATATGATTAATCGTACTTTGTGCTAATTACTACAATGCTTATGAATTGATGGGAAATATTCATACATCTGCACACCTGATTATGACAAGTGTCTTTCTATGAGAGTTGAGAGCTACTGACTTACGAAATGCCACATGACTATTGAATGATATTTTTATGCTTTGCTTTTCGTAGTTGCTTATTTCACTTGATATCTGGTTTCCAGCTGTGTTGCAGCATTGCTTTTATAAAATAAAATGCATTTACTAATGTGAACACTTTCTGTCAACAGATCTATTAAATAATTATTTTATGATCCACATTCTTTAAAAAAGGAGCACTTGGAAAGGAAAGAACAATAAGAAGGAACTAGTAACAGTAACACATAATTTTCTTTTCAAGTACATGGTAATATTTCTTTTTACAATCAGTTGTTGTGGTGCACCACTTTAATTACATAGATATTAAGATGTGAATATACATTTCCCTTATCTGCATTGTTGTTTTTACTGTAATATTTTTTCTGCTTGAGCTTTGTCATGTATAGATATAAGTTTTATATTTTTTATATTTGCTGCTGCTGTTTGCCAGGCATAGTGCTACTGAATTTTAAATTGTGTTACTCTGTTAAGCTAATTTTACTACTGACTTATTTTTCTTGCTACTGTACATTGGCTCATGTTAGTTGTAATGTTGCATTGCTTGGTAATTTATATTTACTGTAGCTTGCTTTGCAATTTTCCATTTTTTTTGCATTGCTGTTTGTGTTAATTTGTTATGTGCTGCTGCATTGCCTCGTCCCTTAGTTTAGTATCTGAGCTCAGTAGATTTAAGTTAGCTTAAGAGGAGACTATATAAGAAACTAACTATTATAAATTTATAAGAAATGCATTGAGAAGCTATCAGAAAATGGTCTGGCAAAATAAAAAGGATACTGTACAGAGGAGAAAAACTATTATTGACAGAGGATGTGAACAGAATACAGAAAGCAGAGAGAAAAACTATTTTTGACAGAGGATGTGAACGAAATACAGAAGGCAGGCTTAGATAGGACTTTTGGGAATAATGATGAATGAAGGGAGATCTCCAAGAAGCAAAGAAAGTTTTGTTTGCAAAATACTGCAATGAAACAAACCCTGTCCTTTCCTTTTGTGTTATCCCACTATGTGTTTGGGTACCCTTGTGTATATATGTTCTTCCTGTCTTTATATGTTTACCTCATCAGACTTTTGTTGTAGAATTTTTCTCATGCTCAGCTACATGAACTATGATGAGGAATACTGTTATCCTCAAATATAATTTGCGTTAATAATATGTTATTTACTTTGTAAAGATGTTAGACATTATTAATTCTGTTTTGTTTTAATGCTCATGTGTAAAGTTGATGTTTCAAAAGTTATTCTGATCTTTTATGTATTTACTTATGTCATAATTCCTGTAACACTGATGTATATGTTTATTTCTATTCTTTTGTAAAGCCCCTATTACTACAAACGTTATCTGTATTATTATGTTTTTAATTATGTGTTTTGTACCTTTGTTATTGTATTCTTATGTTATAAAATTGTAATTGTCACCAGTTCATGATATTATTAACTTGTTAGTTACATTTCACTGCACACGTTTCTGTTGGTCATAGTATATGGACAATATGTGAGAAGTAGAGACTGTTAGTGTTTGCACGTGTGTTAATAATTCAGCAAGGGACTGGATAACAGCATTGCTGGTTCTAAGGACAATTCCAAAAACTTTGTGAGTGCACAAGTGGTGGTTTATGGACTTGCTATATTACCTGCAAGACTCTTCAATGGTGATTGTGCACCTGCACAGTCACAACAGATGGCTGCTGGCTATATCTACAAGGACTACAGTGGGTCTACACCTTTGCTGACTCACCAGTACCATTATTTCTACAAGGACTGCAGTGGGTCTGCACCTCTGGTGGCCCACCAATACCGTAATCTCTACCAGGACTACAGTGGGTCTGCTCTGTGATGACCTACCTACTAATACTCATCAAAATTACGACTGACTCTGCTGTGGGTTTGCTCTGTTGTGGCCCATTACCTGTATGCATGTCAAGAGTCAGCACTGTCTTTCCGTTGGAAGGACAACACTACTTCTTCAAGACTGCATGGAAATCCACTACTTCTGTGTGCATTTTCTTTTACTGCTCAGACTTTGAGGAAAAACTCTGCATTTTTACTGTGATGAACAATCTGGACTGTCTTTATGGACTGTGAGAAATTTTTAGCTTTTGACCAACATTGTATCAATAAGTGTGTGCATTTGATTTCTTTGTTATTGTAATTATGAAAAAATTTTTTCAAATCTGTATTGGCCACTGCCCAATACAATTTGTAAAATTTTTTGTGGTGAGCATGGGGGCTATGTAAGTAGGCTGTTTAGGTTTTTTTATTGGTAACGCCACCTCTGTATGAAAATCACTGGCTGTGCCGTGTGCAGTCTGTGGCTGCTTTGCATTGTTGTAATACTCGCCATTGTAGTGTTAGGCAGCTGGCTGTGAACAGCGCGTAGCGTTGCGCAGTTGGAGGTGAGCCGCCAGCAGTGGTGGATGTGGCGAGAGAGCTGGCGGATTTTTGAAATTTGTCATGAACTGCTATATTTATATATGATGATATCAAGGTAAATACATTGTTTGTTCTTTATTAATATCTTTCATTTGCTAACTATCCCTATCAGTAGTTAGTGCCTTCCATAGTTTGAATCTTTTATTTTGCTGGCAGTAGTGGCGCTCGCTGTATTGCAGTAGCTTGAGCAGCGAAGATTTTTGTGAGGTAAGTGATTTGTGAAAGGTATAGTTTAATGTTAGTCAGGGCCATTCTTTTGTAGGGAATTTTGAAAGTCAGATTGCGTTGCGCTAACAAAATATTGTGTGTCAGTTTAAGCACAGTCATGTAAAATTGTTCAAAGGGGACGTTTCAATTGTTACGTCGTGTCGGCGGTTCCATCTCAAAATCCAATGCGCCTTGCCAATTTCTTTCATAATTTCCGAAGTGTCCTGTGTTATTATTTTGTGGTTGTTCCGTATTTCTAAGTCCCTCTTCCCGTGTTGGAGCGCGAGTGTCCTCTGAAATACGTAATTCTTGTATTACCTGTGTCAGCTGATCTTGTACTTCCCGGATTTCTCTTTGGTGTTGCGTATTAATTTGATTCAGATTTTGATTCAGTTTCCTAATTTGTTCGCTCTCTTCTGTGTCATTAAAGACTACCGGTTTTGTGTCATTCAGATTATCATCTACCTTCGTAGATAAGTTAGTGAACTGATCCGAAAGTTCGGCTACTTTCTCCGATAGTGTACTTATTTCCTCAGTGTGTTCTTCTGAACCAAGTTTCAGAGTATCTACTGAGTCCTTTAAGTTTTCCTGAGTTTTTGCAATTTGCGTAACCGAATCGGTAGATGCAACTGAGTCAAATTTAGCTTGCAAGGTCTCATGATTTTCATGAACAATAGTTTGCAGTTCTTTTATGGCTGCTTCGTGATTCTGTAATGCATTTTCATGCCGCGAAAAAATAGATTGAAAATGCTCACAAATTTGTGTTTTTACGTCATTATAGACTTTTTGGCATTTCGATTCAATGTTATGTAACTCAGTAGTTAAATCTTCACGTGTTTGTTCAAGTGTAGTGTCTAACTTTTTGAGATTTTGTTCCACTGTGTCTAACTTTTTGAGATTTTGTTCCACTGTGTCTAACTGTTGCTGTGTTTGTCTCTGGTGTTGTTCCATTGTGTCTAACTTTTTAAGATTTTGTTCCACTGTGTCTAACTTTTTAAGATTTTGTCCCATTTGTCTCTGATTTTGTTCCATTTGTTGCATTAATTGCAGTAATAATGTATAAGTGTCTGGAATCTGTTTCTCTATGCTTTTGGGCAGTGCACTTTCACCGGCAACATTCACATTTTGACAAGCAGAAAATGTGTCTTGACTCATTTGAGAAAGCGGTGAGGACCCAAAACCTGAATCTACAGTATTTCTGAGATTGTTTCCTGTCATTTCGGATTCCTGAGGCGAGCTGTTGCCGACCGATCGATCGATAATGCTTCCCTGTTCACTAATTGTTTCACTGTGTACACCATTATTTGCAACCCGCTCCATTTCCCTATGCACAATTACCAAATTACTACTTTGAACATTAGTTAATTCATTACTCTGCGGCGCTAACACACTGCTTTCGTCTTCACTGTCATTTCTCAGTTTACTTTGGAGCCTAGTATTACGTTTTTCACACGCCATTATTGTCACAATATTCCACACGACAACACAGAAAAACACAATTTGAAGAGCAAAAATAAGAGAACACATTAACATAGCACTGAAAAAACATCTAGTTAATTGCACGCGCTGCTGAGCAATACTTGGTGTAAAACTGCATGCGTGCTACAACTGTTTTACTGTACCACAATGAAAGACTGCAACTACAAAGGAGATTCTCTCTACAATTACACGCTAGCAATAAACAAAAGCTACACAAATTACGCAAACTACAAGAAAAAATCAGAAGATTCCAGTGAGGTATCCTCGGCTAAGGGTCGACATATGAAACGTCCCCTTAGAAGAATTATACAGGACTGTGCTTAACCTGACACACAATATTTTCAGCGCAACGCAGTATGACTTTCAAAAATCCCTACAAAAGAATGGCCCTGACTAACATTAACCTATACGTTTCACAAATCACTTACCTCACAAAAATCTTCGTTACTCGAACTACTGCAATACAGCGAGCGCCACTACTGCCAGCTAAATAAAAGATTCAAACTAAGGAAGGCACTAACTACTGATAGGCATAGTTAGCAAATGAAAGATTTTAATAGAGAACAAACACTGTATTTACCTTAATAGTCATATTATATATAGCAGTTCATGACATCCAGTCTTACAAATTTCAAAACTCCGCCATCTCTCTCCCCACATCCATCACTACTGGCGGCTCACCTCCAACTGCGCAACGCTACGCGCTGTTCACATCCAGCTGCCGCTGCCCAACACTACAATGGCAGACAACAATGCAAACTAGCCACAGACTGCACACAGCTCAGCCAGTGATTTTCATACAGAGCGCTACGTAACGTTGCCAATAAGAAAACATAAACAGCCTACTTACAACCTCTTGTAAGTAGCATAGTAAAAAGTGTGCGATGGGTCAGTCGTTCGGTTTCGGCACATTTGTCCGCAACGCTTCACGTCGGATTCCCTGGTTTTTTTTTTCATTTCTGTCAACGCCAGTGACCTAGCAGTTGCAGTACCAAAATAGCGTGGCGAAGCTAAATGTTGCATTTCCTGTTGGTAGCACCGATTACGTGAGCAATTCCCCTCGCACGTCCCCGCCCACAGCAAAGACCAGTCATGTCATTCAGATTTTTGTTCATCATTTTCGGCAACTACTTTTGAAGAATACCGATGTGAAGAAGTAGCACAGTGGTTCGTTATGGATTGTTTTTATAAGACAGCAGGTGTACTATTTCCTACCCAGTGCAATCCGACCGACTTCTTCTTTGTGCCACCTCTACTTGCTTCACGCTATCAAAGAGAAAGACTGGAAGTGATGAAAGCTGACAGTAAAATTATGTTCTACTACAATTTCAAGAAAAAACTTCAGATATTCATGGATAATTGCGATAAATGTATAATATAAAACAAAAATATCGGAACTCGATATCGCCATTTCGAAATCGATATATGGATAAGCCGTAGAATTTGATATCGCCGAGACGTCGATATTTTTGGGAAAGAATGTACATTTACCGACATATCGATAATTTTATCAACAGCCCTAAAAAAAACTAAACTCCTCCGGAACATGAAGACCCAACGGTACTGACCGGCCTCCGTGTCATCCTCTGCTCACAGGCGTCACTGGATGCAGATATGGAGGGGCATGTGGTCAGCACACTGCTCTCCCGGCCATGTGTCAGTTTAGCCGCTACTTCTCAGTCAAGTAGCTCCTCAGTTCGCCCCACAGGGGCTGAGTGCACCCCGCTTGCCAGCACCGCTCGGCAGACCGGATGGTCACCCATCCAAGTGCTAGCACAGCCCGACAGCGCTTAACTACGGTGATCTGACGGGAACCGGTGTTACCGCTGCGGCAAGGCCGTTGGCCATCAACAGCCCTAGGTATATCACAATTCTTTCAAAACGTCAAGCGCTCGCAGTAAAGAGGCGGCGCAAATTAACAATTAAATTTCACATCAAACCTTGTAGTGACTCAAGGGAAATAGATTCGTTTGCCACACATACCAAAGATGCAGGCTCGTCCAGGGCGATACACAGTGCTCCACAAAAAGTAGTCATGACAAAACAGGTGAAAATGGAGGCACATCCTTGCCGTCGCCAGTAAAATTGGGATAATCCAAGGCCATACTCTGTTCCCGAAGTAGTCACACAGAATTCAGACATGTCCGAAAGAACAGATACCATCTACATATAGCTATACACCGGTGCGATGTGCTCGGGCCCCCTCTTGCACGTACCACTCACTGGCTACTCGGTCCACCAACGCTTGCTGTGTGGGGACAAACTGTTCCAAAATGATAGTGTAACATTCACAAGTTACCTGTTCTCGCATGAAGAAAGGGCCGATAGTGCTTCTGCTAAACACCGCAGCCCAAACAGGAATTTTGAAAGAATACAGTCTTCTCTCTTCACACAAATGGCAATTGGCAGAACCTCGAAATCACTAGTTTTGTTTATTTACGAATCCATTCAAGAGGAAGTTTGCGTCATGTGTGAAGCAAATGCAGCATTTATTACCAATTGTGGTGTCACCGCCAGACACCACACTTGCTAGGTGGTAGCCTTTAAATCGGCCGCGGTCCGGTAGTATACGTCGGACCCGCGTGTCGCCACTGTCAGTGATTGCAGACCGAGCGCCACCACACGGCAGGTCTAGAGAGACGTCCTAGCACCCGCCCCAGTCGTACAGCCGACTTTCCTAGCGACGCTACACTGACAAATACGCTCTCATTTGCCGAGACGATAGTTAGCATAGCCTTCAGCTACGTCATTTGCTACGACCTAGCAAGGCGCCATTATTAGTGTATATTGAAATGGAAATTATGTACAGTCAAGAGAGATGTACACCGATTGTGGATTAAAGTTAAGTATTCTACCAGTACCTCCTGTTTTGCTAGTCTTATTTCTCTGACCTGTTCCAGACCTCACGCCAGTCTGCGTGAGCTTAAAAGCGTGCATTTCGGCCTCCTCTAGCAACACGGTGCTGGCTCTTCTGCCAACACTTCACCAATGATTGTGAGAATCTGGTTCCCAAAGTCAGCCCTTTGGATTTTCAATGAAAACATGTGCAGATTATTTCTCAGCATCGTATGCTTACTGGGACGCTTTAAGCAAGTCTCTGATGCACTTCCTCGGACGGACTTCCTAGGATGTTGCTGAATAAGTCCAGAAACTGTGGCCACTCTTATAGGAGTAACTACAGTTGGCCTGCGGCCAACAATTCGCACTACATCATCAGCCTCGCCGCCTGTCCTTTAGAATTCGGCGAAGGGCTCGCGAATGCCTTTCGCACCGGATCTTTTTAGAACGTTAAATTATGTTTGAATACAGCGTTTTGTTAGTGCAACATTGTGTTATAAACTGTGATATTCAAGTACTAGGAACACATGTTATTCAATGGAATGTATAACTTCAACCGCTTCCCTCGGTGTACTATCCTCGTTTACGTCCCAGTGGTGGAGCTCATCGCATCGTAATACTGTTTATAGGCACTACGCATCTGACAGAACTTTTTGTAACTACTACTAAGAAATTTCTTTGGAAAGTTCTTACAGATTTGGCAATAAATGTAGCATTCCTTGCGTTCTTCTACAGGTTTTTGATTTTATGTTATTTAATTTTTCGTCAAATGTTTGAATGGAAGGAAAACAGAGACCCCTATAAATTACACAACGAATTTTTGTCAGAATTTTCACAGCCAAACGATGAGTGGGAAATGGACAAATGGAGTACCCTATTGACCCAGCGTGAGGTATACTATCGTTAAAAAGGGTTTATTTGGTTGAAAATATTAATGGTAATTAAGTAAAACTTGTGTGATTTAAGAGGAAATTCTTGTTTTTCAAACGAAAAGTGGGAAATGGACAAATGGGGTATCAAGTTGACCAGTGAGAGATATATTTTCCAAAAAATATTTAATTTCATGAAACTAATCAAGGAGCTTAGGGAAAAATAGTGATCTGAAGAAAAATTCCACGATGAATTTTTATCCAAATTTTCATAGCCAAACGAAGATTGGCATATAGACGAATGGGGTGTCAAACTAACCAGCGTGAGGTCTAGTTTTGCAGAATTTTATTTAACTGCTCGAAATTAATCTGCGTAACTAAGAGAAACTGATCTGAGGGAAAACTGAAAGTGATCAGGGTAATTAAGAGAAAGTGGTTTGAGGAAAAATTGAAATATTTCACGAGCATCTGTTGCTAGCAATGTAAATGAAGTGTCAAAAAGTTTATTTCTTCAAGACATAGGTTTTATGGGCATACGAAGTTTCATTACTGTGATACTTAGCTGTGAAAAATAATCCCTGCACATCAAGTACTAAATGTAAAAAATTTCCAGAACAGAAGACAACACTACGTAGGGGGAAAGAGGTACCACAAATTTCAGTTCTAAGGCATAGCTGATTTGCGCATAAAAGGTTGCATTGATGTAATATTTAACTCTCAAAATGGCTTCCTACGAATCAGGTACTAAATTCAGATCGTTTGAGAGGACGCTAGGGAAGTAAATAACATGTCCAAAAGTTCATGCTTTGTTAAAAAAAAAAGAAAAGATGAAATGATTTGTGAACTCATTTATGTAAAAGTAAGAAACAAAAGAGATTATGGAAACATTTTGCATGTCTTTATATGATGCTACAAACCATACACACCAAATGAGGTGACGACTAAGAATGTGTATTCTCTCTTCTGATATTTAAAGGATTTCCTACTGAAAAATTTTTGAGACTGAAAAGTGTTTAAACGGTTTTGCATTTTTTGGCATAGTTGGCGGACAGAAATATGTCACCGAGCGAGGTGGGGCAGTGGCTGGCACACTGGACTCGCATTCGGGAGGACGACGGTTCAAACCCACGTCCGGCCATCCTGATTTAGCTTTCCCGTGATTTCCCTAAATCACTCCGGGCAAATGCCAAGATGGTTCCTTTGAAAGGGCACGGCCGACTTCCTTCCCCGTCCTTCCCTAATCCGATGAGACCGATGACCTCGCTGTCTGGTTTCCTCCCACAACCAACCAACCAACCAGAAATATGTCAAGGCCACACAACAGCAGTCTGCACGGTCTAGAAAAAGCAACAAATACATGTCCCACGGTACTCTTTAAAATTCTAAGGTTCTGAGTTAAACATTCAACTACAAATTTTGAATCGGCACCTCATTTGATGAACATGATTTAGAGCATCATTGAAAGGCGAGTCAAATGTTTTGCTAATTTATTGTATTTCTCACTTTTAGACAAATCAGTTCACGAAGTTTAGCGGGGTTTATTTTTTTCCAAAAACAATTTCTTATAAAATCACGCAGTCCTTTGTTTGGCACACTTTATTATTACGTCGTAATTCCCTGCAAGACTTACAAAACAGTTATGTCACTCACTTTGTCTCTTCTAGATATGCTATTCTGGCACACAAAAATTAATTTAATAAAGGAAAAGAACAAAGTTAATATCTACACCTCACTGATTAACAAACTTTTGTTTGACGACCCCTGATCGTTTTTGGGCTCTATGAAAAGAGATCATAAACACATTCAATGACACAAAAGATACGTATTTAAGGTGAAATACATGGGCGCTTCTGGCTCTATAATTAGAGGCGGCTGCGGAAGATGTTTAGTGAGGACCTGGGTGCTCATCTAGCATAACGCTACTAGCACTTGGTAGAGTCTGAAAAGAGTGGCATTGTGCGTCTGTATGCAGCCGGATATCTGAATTACTCATTGTCCACGAATGAAAGGTGTGTTGATCTGAATGTAGCCTGATGTTGGACTGAATGGAAACACGAGAAAAGAAACGTGCGTTATCAGTATTCTGATCGACTAAGTCCGATCACATCACGGGGAATATGGCTGCGTTTTACGTCAAGGGCAAGCACTGGTGATAAAAATACTTTCCGACCAGTGTCCACTGTGAGATTGAATACCCCGTGTGGCGTTGTGGTCACATGACGTGGTAAGGAAAGTCTGCAGTGCGTCCTAAAATTCCAGTTACAAACTTCCAGAACTTGGAGAGGGGAGTGAGTACATAATATTTGGAACAGGAACCCATGTCCGGAAACGTACCGTTTCCCCTCTATGACGGTTTCAGTTCAGATGTGTAGCTGACCCACTTCTGCTTGAGGAACAACACTTAAACATTACGTGTTTACGCTACTCCAGAACAAAAAAGAACCCAGTACACCGGTGATGTACGTACAGAGCGATACTGACGCACTCCAACTGCGGCTCGATGTTGCGACCACCAGCGTTGTTACTGAGATGGTTTGCCGCGCGGGATTAGCCGAGCGGTCTATTGCGCTACATTCATGGATTGTGCGGCTGGTCCCGGCGGAGGTTCGAGTCCCCCCTCGGGCATGGGTGTGTGTGTTTGTTCTTAGGATAATTTAGGTTAAGTAGTGTGTAAGCTTAGGGACTGATGACCTTAGCAGTTAAGTCCCATAAGATTTCACACACATTTGAACATTTGAACTGAGACGGTTTCTACGAAGCACGTTCTGGTACACACTCTCCACCCCAACTGCTGTCTCTTCAGTTCCTAGTACAACGGCCACAACTAATGCCAGCAGATCTTCCTCTGTAGTTACAGCAGTCTCGTAACGTACACCTAGCGTACGACCCTACAAGAAGTACTGCATAGGAGTGAAATCCGGCGATCGCGGTGCCTATGTGGTTTGACCATCTCGGCCAACCCATGTGTCACCATACCGTCTGTCGAGATGTCTCCAACCCGCTCGTGAGAAGTTAGGTGGAGCACCACCATGCTGAAACCACATTTCCCGATGGACGTCAGCGGCACAGCTTCCAAGAACGAATCCAACGCGTTTTGTAGGGAGATCGGGTATAAAGTAACAGTTACCTTGAGTTGAAGGAGGTATGGCCCAGTCACATAACCGTCCAGAATAGCTGCCCAAACAATACCATACCAGTGCTAAAATCCCTGAATGTGGTGGCACGAGAGTTTTGGTCTGTCCAGACATGGCTGTTTCTCGAGTTCAGAACACAATCCCTAGTGAATTAACATTAACTTGAGAATTCGACGTGGAAACAGGGGTGTTGCGCTGCAGCGGTGCAAGAACTACGTGCAGAAGACAACGCGTTGTGAAAAATCAAATGGACCCATAGCGTGTACCCATTGTAAGTGGTACGGATGTAATTTTTGCTCACCTAGTGATACTGCGACTAACACCCATTGCTCGTGCCATTGTTCGAGTGCTCGTTGGCGGATTTCTTTGAACGCAGTGCGGTACATCAAATTCGGACGTGCGATGTTGCCGTGGAGCAACACAGTCCTGCCTACTGACGATGACGGTGCATGTTTCTCGGAGACGCTGTGTAATTTGGTCAAGAAATTGGTGCGATTGCGTGCTATGTCGCGGAAAACGTTCGTGAGGCGGCCGACTAGTAGCTCTTCCGTTACCTCGAGTTTCACCATGCACCGGGAGCATGGCTATGAGCACTATGGGATTTAACTTCTTAGGTCTTCAGTCCCCTAGAACTTAGAACTACTTAAACGTAAGGACATCACACACATCCATGCCCGAGACAGGATTCGAACCTGCGAGCGTAGCCGTCGTGCGGTTCCAGACTGTAGCGCTTAGAAGCGCTCGGCCACAACGGCCGGCACCGGGAGCATGTCTGTGTATACCGAAAAAGTGCCCCGAACCATGTTGACTGTGTCGCAGGTGCAAAAGCATTTAACAGATCTAGCAGCAAGGCAGACGTTACTTGACATTGGCGACCACGTGGCACAGTACAAGTCCCCCTGTCTACCCTATTGCATACCAGAAAAAGCAACTCTGAATTCTTTCTCTGTCCCTCAGTAGACGTGGACACGTTACATATCTGAGTTGAAACCGTCGTAGAATGGAAACGGTACGCTTCCGGACACAGCTCCCATTGAAAATATTATGTACCCATTTTCCTCTGTAAATCCTAGAAGTTTGTGTCGGAACTTACGAACATCTTGAATAAGCGGATCAGAGATGAATGGGAATCATTCTATGGATGACACATACCCAAATGGGGACTTCAATAAAGGCCACATTGTTATGACCTGCGTAATCTACCCCCTCCTTGCTACTTGCCGCTATAGCCCACAATAAGCAAGTCTTTTATGAATAATTTCACAGGAGCGAAGATTACAATAAACTTTCTAGTTTACTTAACTTGTCATGTACAGTTGGTTCCAGTTCTTCTTGTCTAGGAGCCTGATTCTTGATACTGAAAAGTCACATTTTAGGTCTTCATGGTTGGATTGATCCAAATAAATTTGAACGTTGTTGTTGCAGAATTTTTGTTTTTACGTTTATGTGTTTTCTCACATTTTTAGTATATCATACAGTCTTTTGTTTTTCCACATTAAGAAAGCCGAAATTACGTTGTTCGCACAAAATACGAAAATACGTCCGATCATATCAGAACAGTGTGTCAGCACTCTGCGGAAATAACCATATTCCAGAGGGTTTACAATTTTTCTTAACAAATGAATTCTACTAGTGTCTCTTCCGTTATTATTTTCGATTATTATTCCATAAATAAATCTAGAAATAAACGTAGTAAATAGTACAGTATTGCACAATTGATAACAGAAATTTTATGTGCGCCAATAGTTCGTAATTTCAAATGTTTCTAAAAAAATATAATTGTAACTGGAAATTCAGATCTAGTACGTATCGATTATAACATTGAGACTAAAAATTATAAAGTAATTCATTTTCATAGATTTTAGCTTCAAGTATAATATACTTTGTGTAAAATTAAATGAAAGTTTTCGGAGAAGCAACTGAGAAAATACTAACCTCTCCAAAATTCGAAAAATAGTGTGTCGACAACTACTGCTGAGAAAAAGTAATCCTAGTGGAGGATGTCCCGTTACACCGGACACCTTGGAACGAGCACCTTGGAAAAGACAAAGATGGTCATCTGTTCGCGTGCTATGTCGTATGCACCAACGCATGAAGGATGGAGAAACCATGAGTAGGCGACAAGGTATTGGGCGTCCAATCCTTGGATCAGAACGTAGACGATGGAGGCTTTTCCGCCGGTCTGTAGCAGATCCTACGACAGATTATAATGTTGGTGCAGGCTCAAGCGTTCCAGAGCACGCCATTCAGTATTCACTATTGAACATAGGACTGTAAATGTAAATGAAGTCCCATGCTGCTTGACAGAGCGTAGGGGACGATGCGGGAGACCCGCACCGCCGTACTAGGCAAGGTCCCAATGGAAGTGGCTTGCTGTTGCCTTCCTCCAACCGTAATGGGGATGAATAATGATGATGATGAAGACACAGCAACGCCCAGTCATCTCGGGGCAGTTGAAAATCCCTGACACCGCCGGGAATCGAATCCGGGACCCCGTGTTCGGGAAGCGACAATGTTACCGCGAGACCACGAGCTGCGGACGAACATGGGACACACACCAGATATCCTATGCGCGCACACATTTGGACTGTGAATCAGTGGAAACGTGCCCTCTAGGGGATAAATCACGTTTCTTGTTGCACCAGTTCTACAGTCATGTTTGGATACACCGACGTCCATGCGAACGGCTGCTAGAAACATACACCGATTCACAGACGCAGGGCAATGGGGTTAGTATTATCGAATGGAGAACATTCACATGGGTCTCCATCGGGCCTGTGGTAGTAATGTAAAGTATCATGACAACTGTGGACTACGAGAAAATATTGCGGACCACCTGCACCCCTTCACGCTTGATGCCTTCCGCCGACAGTGATGAAATATTTCAGCAGGATAACTGCCCATGTTGAAAGGCCAAAATCGTGCTACAGTGATTTGAGGAGCGTCGTAGTGTACTCACGTTGACATCTTGGCCACTGAATTCGACAGATCTGAATTCAATGGAACACGTCAGGGACGCCATCTTCACCCTCTCACTAACCTCCGGCCTGCAGTTTACTTGAATTACTTGGTTTTTGCGTAGACATCTATAGCTTTAAACCTACCAAGAACCTATTGAATCTTTGCCACGATGAACTGCTCCTGAGTTGCGTTGCGGAAGTGGACCAACGAGCTTTTAGCAATGGTCGTTCTTATTTGGCCCATAAGCGTAGAAAGCCCTCCGTAAATGTACCTGCCAACCGTACACAAGTAATGGACGCACTCTAACACCGCGTGTCATCAAGAAAATTTACTCAGGGTCCTGCAGAGGCCTGGCTACTGAATCTCCGTTCCATACAGGGGCTTCTGGTAACACCACAGTACTTAGTATGTATTTCCAGTGGTGTTGCAGTCTGGAAGCGTAGACTGAATTTCCGTTGTGCTCTGCGTACGTCTACGTGATGACGGCACGGAGCAGTTACAATACATTTTGGCACAGTTTTGGAGAGACGCAACCGTGTATCACGCAGCGTCACGGCATGTGGAGACTCTGGGGATAGCGTCAGGTCACCTCTGGTAGCGATTCAAGTATCTCTGCCGGCTCATTGGTGCGTCATAGTCATCCTGAATCCTCATGTGTTATCACTAAAATATGATGAGTGCTCTGGCACCATTTTTAACAGAACACCCTTCGTCCACACACGGCACTTGTCTCTGAACTGCCTGAATGATGCTGAGACACTCCCTTTGCCAGCATAGATTCACCAATATATCTCCAATAAAAGACGAGTGGGACCAGGGAAACATGTTGAGGGCCAATTACAGCAGTTGTAGACAAACTTACCGTAGCTTTTTTTTCATCAGTCCTGTGACTGATCTGATGTGGACCACCATGGATTCTTATCGTATTCCTACCTCTGCATCTCAAAGCAGCACTTGCATCCTATGTCCTCAACTACTTGCTGGATGTATTCAAATTTCTGTCTTCCTCTACAGATTTTACCTTCTACAGCCCCCTCTCGTATAGTGAAAGTTATTCTCATACATCTTATGTCCGTCATTTTTTTCCATATACTTACTTTTTCGCCGATTCTATGGCGAACCCCCTGATTCCTTATCACTTCGTATACTTTTCAACATCATTCTATAGCACGTCGTCTCTTCTTTTCCAACATACTTCTTTTTTAACATCCTTTCAACAGAGAAATTTCTTACGCATATTTAAGGCCGAAGTTTGATACTACTAGACTTCTTATGGGCAGGAATCCACTCTTTGTCTATGCTGATCTGTTTTTGTGTCCTGCGGTAAGTTTGCCTACAACTGCTGTAATTGGCCCGCAACATGTTTCTCTCGTTGGAGACATTTTGGTGGACGTATGCTGGGCAAACGGAGTGTCTCAACATCATGCTTGCAATGTGGCAGAATTATTTCATCCTGTCTACTTCTTATTCCTCAGTGTTGATGTTAACTTTACTGCTAATCTTATTGCTGCTGCTCTTCATTACTTTCGACTTTCCTCGGCTTAATCTGAATTCATACTGTGTACTCATTAGACTGCTTATTTCATTCAACAGATTCTCCAATTCTTCTTCATTTTCATTTAGGATGCAGTGTCAGTAGCTAATTTTATCATTGATATCAAATGGTTCAAATGGCTCTGAGCACTATGGGACTTAACTGCTCAGGTCATCAGTCCCCTAGAACTTAGAACTATTTAAACCTAACTAACCTAAGGACATCACACACATCCATGCCCGATGCAGGATTCGAACCTGCAACCGTAGCGGTCGCGCGCTTCCAGACTGAAGTGCCTAGAACCTCTCGGCCACATCGGCCGGCTATCATTGATATCATTTCGCCCTGGACTTCAGACCGACTCCTGATCTTAGGTTTCCGTCTCTCCTCCGATATACAGAAGTAACAGTAGAGGTGAAACATTGCATATCTATCTTACACCCGTTTTAATCTGAGCACCTCATTGTTGTCTTTCATTCTTATTTTTCTATCTTGGTTGTTGTACAATCGATACAACGACTGTATGGCATCCTTCCCACACAAATCACTGTGTGCATCCAGGACCAAAAGGGTGCAACTTTCAAATGGCAAGAAACTAGCAATGTGTTCGTACTGCGAATTTCGGTCTTTATCAAACTTTATTTTGCAATCCCTCGCTGCCTATGTTTCGTTTCAGTTCCTCCTCTCGTTGCAGTCGCTCCACGATAAACTTCAGATGCACAGCGAAATAAAGGTGATCCAACGCTGGATCAGTTTCTTTCTGGTATTCTGATTACACCTAACAGCGGCATGTATCTCGTCGCATCTACGTGGTTCGCTCTCAGGGCGATCTTGCTTGACGTTCCGGCCCACTGACACGACGTCATGAGTCAGATGCTACAGCGGCGACCTGGCTGACGATTTCACGGAAACCGTCCGTCTCTGTGCCTGCTGCTGCCGGCAGGCGGCCTTGCGGTTGCCGGAGGAGCGTGCGCCCCAGTTTCGCAAACAGCCGCCCTCCCTCTCCGTACAGACGAATGCTTCAGTGTTAGATGAGACCTTGGCACTTTTACTAGTTACCAGTACACTCCTAGATACTGCTCTGGCCACAAAAGTTTTACCTTTCTCTGATATTCAAATGGGAAATGATCAACACCTGGAGCAAAGATTCAGTGGGAAGCATCAGCTAACGCTATGTAAACAGTAAAGTAAACTTGTCATCGACCTGAATATTGGTTTGGCCACCACAGGGCTTTATTAGGCACGGATCTATTAGAAGTGTTATCCCGTTACCAACCAGTTACAAGGAGACCTACAGTGTCACGTGGATTCCGAACCATGTTCTGTCAGAAAATGACAATTCTCCAGTTAATGTAATGTACTGACTAGCGAAGAAACCCGACGTTGCCCAGGTATTTATTTAAAGCTGTACTTCCACGCCCGTACCACGAAGCTGCTGTTCTTGTGCTTAATGTTTATGACGCCATATCCCCTAAGTATGTGTTGCACAATGATATAATACTGTAGGTGCATAGATCGACATATATGGACACCGATATTTATTGCGAATAGAGTTAGTAGCACAGAAGTAATAAATTCAAACATCATGCATTATGCGGCAAGTTTTCACGCATCTCATTGTTTATGACGCCATATATCTTGAACTATAATATACACTCCTGGAAATTGAAATAAGAACACCGTGAATTCATTGTCCCAGGAAGGGGAAACTTTATTGACACATTTCTGGGGTCAAATACATCACATGATCACACTGACAGAACCACAGGCACATAGACACAGGCAACAGAGCATGCACAATGTCGCCACTAGTACAGTGTATATCCACCTTTCGCAGCAATGCAGGCTGCTATTCTCCCATGGAGACGATCGTAGAGATGCTGGATGTAGTCCTGTGGAACGGCTTGCCATGCCATTTCCACCTGGCGCCTCAGTTGGACCAGCGTTCGTGCTGGACGTGCAGACCGCGTGAGACGACGCTTCATCCAGTCCCAAACATGCTCAATGGGGGACAGATCCGGAGATCTTGCTGGCCAGGGTAGTTGACTTACACCTTCTAGAGCACGTTGGGTGGCACGGGATACATGCGGACGTGCATTGTCCTGTTGGAACAGCAAGTTCCCTTGCCGGTCTAGGAATGGTAGAACGATGGGTTCGATGACGGTTTGGATGTACCGTGCACTATTCAGTCCCCTCGACGATCACCAGTGGTGTACGGCCAGTGTAGGAGATCGCTCCCCACACCATGATACCGGGTGTTGGCCCTGTGTGCCTCGGTCGTATGCAGTCCTGATTGTGGCGCTCACCTGCACGGCGCCAAACACGCATACGACCATCATTGGCACCAAGGCAGAAGCGACTCTCATCGCTGAAGACGACACGTCTCCATTCGTCCCTCCATTCACACCTGTCGCGACACCACTGGAGGCGGGCTGCACGATGTTGGGGCGTGAGCGGAAGACGGCCTAACGGTGTGCGGGACCGTAGCCCAGCTTCATGGAGACGGTTGCGAATGGTCCTCGCCGATACCCCAGGAGCAACAGTGTCCCTAATTTGCTGGGAAGTAGCGGTGCGGTCCCCTACGGCACTGCGTAGGATCCTACGGTCTTGGCGTGCATCCGTGCGTCGCTGCGGTCCGGTCCCAGGTCGACGGGCACGTGCACCTTCCGCCGACCACTGGCGACAACATCGATGTACTGTGGAGACCTCACGCCCCACGTGTTGAGCAATTCGGCGGTACGTCCACCTGGCCTCCCGCATGCCCACTATACGCCCTCGCTCAAAGTCCGTCAACTGCACATACGGTTCACGTCCACGCTGTCGCGGCATGCTACCAGTGTTAAAGACTGCGATGGAGCCCCGTATGCCACGGCAAACTGGCTGACACTGACGGCGGCGGTGCACAAATGCTGCGCAGCTAGTGCCATTCGACGGCCAACACCGCGGTTCCTGGTGTGTCCGCTGTGCCGTGCGTGTGATCATTGCTTGTACAGCCCTCTCGCAGTGTCCGGAGCAAGTATGGTGGGTCTGACACACCGGTGTCAATGTGTTCTTTTTTCCATTTCCAGGAGTGTAATTTTGCACTTAGATTTAGTGGTAGACGAGAAAATTGTCAGTAAAATTTGTCGCGAATGCAGTTTAAAGAAGTGTTAAATTATAAGGTTGTGCCTCATATGGTACTTTTAGTGCATGAACAGTGGAGAAGTAGTAAGCGATAAACGTTTTTTCTTTCAACCGCGAGAAAAAATTTCGTAACGATTTCAAATTATGTTTGTTGCAAGCAGCTAAGTGCTCTCATTCTCGGATATTAGTCGAATAAAGTCTGGGAAGGCACACGTCACGGGCTGCGTTTGTTTTTCATCCCCACCTCCAAGCCACCCCTTTGCAGATAGGTGGTTCTAAAACCCTGACTGCGATTGTTGCCTGGCAATAAGGTATACGTGTACCATGTTTTGTGGAAATCGGTCCAGTAATTTGGCAGGAGATATGGAACAACACACACACACACACACACACACACACACACACACACACACACACACACATACAACCATATTTATTATATGTATGGGTTCTGTTAGCGCGAATAATCTGTGGAGTTGTTACAAGAGTGCAATAAAACACAAAAGTCACAACACAAAGACTGTCAAGCAGTGTTTTTAAAATAATAAATTATAAAAAAGGACAAAAAATAATACCTGTCTTCGAAGTAATGACTAATCGTTAAACTTACGAACGTTCCCTGGATTGTGCATCTGGGTGACGATTCAGACATTCCTACATTTAACAGGCATTCCGAAAACAGTTTAAAAAAATTATTTTCCCCCACTCGCAGCCCTTCTTCCATATCTCAGCAAACCTTTTAAATGTAACATTGCAGGGTCATGTTGTGGATGGTTGACACGTTGCGAGGGAGTGCAGAAGCGAATGCACGGTGAATATAACGAGACCGTTACAAACTTAACTGAACACCAGCCGTGAAAGCCTAAATTGTGCGATTAAGAATGCGGATGCTTCAAAGGAACTGTGTTTAAAGACTACGATCTCAAAAAAGGCAAACAAGGCGCATAAGTAGAAGGCGTAATCCTACACTAAAATGTGAATGTGTCACAATGTACGAATTATTTATAAATTTAGTTTTTCTATTATTGTGATCTAATTATGTTAAATTTTATAATGTGTGTTGTAAAATACGAAAAAAATAGAAAAGTGCCAGACTTCAAACTCAGAGGCCTGGGTTAATTTCCCAATCAGTCTGGGATTTTTCTTTTGCTTGTCATGTATCGGTTCTTCCACTAGTTAGTGGCAATGATATGTGGCAATGATATGTGGCAATGATATGTTAATGTAAAACATGAGACTTTGCCCTGTGGTACGTAATCCACGTTCAAGTGCAAGTATTCCTTTAACTGGCTGGATAAATCGGTTATAAGGTTGTAACAGAGTGAGAACATCCCACATTCGACAGGACTTTTGTGACCAGACGAAATACTTTCGTCCAGCCATAATTATGGGTTGTTTGATTGCAAGCTGACGTGGAAGATCGAACTAGCACTCACGAAGTATTAGTTCGCTTTATTAGGTGGCACAACAAACTAGAACACAAAAAATATTAGTTAATTTATCACTTTTAATAAGTTTACTTACGTGTTGAGCACATTTTTGTTTTTCATTAGCCTTACGCGTTTCGACTTTCCGTCATTTTCCTCATTGCTATATCAGTTATATAAAAACATTAGATACATTGTGTTGCGTCAACATTTTCGAGCACGAGACAAGTGCAAACTGTTTGATGAAAAACAAAAGAGTGGTCAACGCATGAGTGAACTTGTTAAAAGTGCATCCAGATGGTCGCTGCGTCTCATACCATTTTCATATCATTTTATTGTATTAATGAATAAAAGACACTTCTCTTCCAGGTGATGATGATGGTAATGATGTTTGGTTTGTGGAGCGCTACTTATTTTCCACAGGAGTACTGGATAATTTACAAGTGTCATCGACTAGCAAAGCATCACCTGATGCCCAAAGTAATGAACTGCTCTCTTGAGGTAAAATGTTAAACATTAACAGTAGTACAAGTTTCATCTGAAACTGTAACTACTCGTTGGTCGCAGACGGTGGTGTTACGGCCGTATCTGACACCCCGAACCGGGGCTGAGTTCTTGCATGCTTGACACTACATTGAACTCAGCGTGAGGGCAATGCTATTGCTGAGGGCGTGGCGCCTACCGCATGTCGTTATGGATTGCAACGAGACATCGCTAATGGCCTTGGTACCGATTTGCTTTGCCGACTTTGGTGTGGCAACGCCATCTCTGGATGATACCACAACGATCATGCCTTGTAAAGCACTGCGGTGTTGAAACCAACCGTCGCAGTGAGGACAGTTTCCCTGTTTTGAAAAGAAGATAACTAAAATTGGTTCCGTTACATACTGACTGCCTGGTGCAGCAACCTCTTGAATATCTTGGATTAAGAATGATCACATAGATAATATTGTGGGTAGAGCAAACCAAGTGTTCATTGGCAGAACACTTAGAAGATGCAACAGGTCTATGCTTACACCACGCTTGTCCGCCCTATTCCGGAGTATTCCTGTGCGGTGTGGGATCCGCATCAGGTGGGACTGACGGATGACATCGAAAAAGTACAAAGAAGGGAAGCTCATTTTGTATTATCGTGAAATACGGGAGATAGTGTCACAGACATGATACGTGAATAGGAGTGGCAATCATTAAAACAAAGGCGTTTTTCGTTGCGACGGGATCTTCTCATGAAATTTCAATCACCAGTTTTCTCCTCCGATTGCGAAAACATTCTTTTGGCACCCACCTACATAGGGAGAAATGATTATCTCGCTAAAATAAGAGAAATCAGAGCCTGCACAGAGAAATTTAAGTGCTCGTTTTTCCCGCGTGCCGTTCGATAGTGGAACGGTAGAGAGACAACACTTTATTGTGAATAGCAGTGTAATCACGTAGATGTAGATGTGCATATGAAGACAGTCTCGATTACTAAATCTCTTTTATTTACAGGAAGCGACGCGTTTCCCACGTTTGGGGCATCATCAGATTGGCGTAAAAATTAATGTGGAAAACCAGCATTCGCCCACAAATATTCACATATGGCATTAAGATAAAATTTTATGACGAATTATAACATTACAGGTCGGAATTGATCTATGAAGTCTTGAATATCTTATATGTATCTGTCAGTTGGTATGGAGAAATTGCGATTTCGGGTATTTCTTTGTGTAGTTTTGCGTGATTAATACCCGACGCTATGCAAAGCTGCCATTTAGTTACGCGCACTTTGCGATCTGTTATGTTTTATTTTCCGGTGATACATCATATTTTTTTCTGATAACCGTTAAAATATAATGACGATAAATGTTTGAGATCATTTGGAATAATATTTTAATAACTGTGTAGGTGACGTGACGTCATTCCTTTACTCTTAGAAAAAGGGTGTTAATTGTGAGTTTATGAACTGTCAGTGACAGGATCAGCGATTACGATTCGATAAATAACTGATTTGACGAACTTCAATTGCACACAATCGCATGGGGCGAATTATGACCTTGGCATTGACTGCAGATGTATGCAGGCCAATTTCGTGACAGGCTGGTAAGCGTCGCGAGTGTGTCGCGGTATCAAAACTGCTTTAGCGCCGCCGATGGTTTGCTTTAAACTCGTGAAAGTACAATTTACGCGAATTCTTAATTATCGTGAAAGGGTAGAATATTTTATGGTTATACCACTGTTGATGGGCCATTTTGGAGGACGCAAGTCTGGACAGAAAGATCAATTTCAAAGTCCAATACAAATCCTGTCGACAGAAGTAGCCTAGCAACCCAAAAGCTCATACGTGGTTATCGGTAGAAACAGTGTACTATTTTTCATTTACACATTTACACTCTAAATCGAGGTATGAATGATTTGTGGGTGCGAAATAAACATTTGAAAGCATTTGGTTGAATAAAAGGAAAGATATAAAGAAGTTTATTAGTATATTTTGTTATTTCATGAACAGTGATATTTTCGTATAGTGGTGTAGAGCCTTACGTTTTATTAATATTGTGACAGACTCATCGCAAGTGCTCTCGTTCCAAGTCGAGTTTTGGGCCTGATTAAGAGTAGCTGGTTCTTAGAGTCTCAAAGATTAAGTGAAGAATAAAATCACAAATAACGCCGCATCGAAACCCACTATATTTATACTATATTAGGAATCAGGTGGTATCGTGGCCGTGTAGCTGTGTGTTGTCAACAACAAATAGGTAAACACAAACATAAACATTTCTCATGCTCTGATATCGACGAGGGAAAGAACAGACGACAACGGCGACATACACGTATCCATATACAAACGGTATTCGTGGCGCCTTACAATACAACACAACGACGTCACAGTATAGAACCACCGTCCTATTGTCATGGGATGAATAAAAGCATTACGGAACGTAACACGGAGCCAACCGCGAACCGGCGAACTCAGCACGGAGCGTTGCGTACAGCTGACAAATAGCAGATAATGCGGTCAAGAACAGGACACGTCAGCACTCCAAGCCGGCCACGAATGCACGAATGCTAGTTTTCCAAATTAATTTTTACGCCAATCTGATGATGTCCCAAAAGGGCGAAACGCGTCACTCCCTGCAAATGAAAAATATTTTGCAACCGAGATTGTCTTATTTCAAGGAAGGAGATAACCAGTTTTTTCTGTTTGTAAAGGTCGGTTGTTTATGTGACTGCCTGTTTAATGCCACTAATATTTTTGCTTTTTAATGCAACTAGCAAGTGCCAATAATTTTTTCTTGTTACATACAAAAAATACATTTCCTTCTTCTCAATTTATTTTTTCTGTACTCCGCGTCAAAACTAATAACATTTCTGTCACTATATACACAGTGCTGATATTCAAAACTTTCCTTTTGCTTCTGACATTTTCAGCCTCTTAGAGAACAAAATTTCCTTATATCCTTCTAAACACAAAGCCAGTTTTTCACATAAATCACAGTCATTAATTTGAACGTTTTATTCGCACGCATTCAAAAGATACCAGTAGATTTTAGATAATTTTCGTCTGCATTTCTACACCCTCTGAAGCACACTCAAATACGACCACTTCTGAAGATATTTGTTTGCAAAGGCATAAAAAACTTCTGACGAAAGCAGAAGCTCTATCCACGTATTTCAACTTACCGTACTCTGTGTGTAACCAGAAAAAGTCGAAAGCCAAGAAATGACACGAAACTTCCGACTGCGGAGATTTCGTTCTGTGACCAGCATTGAGACGGATTGTAGTCGATAAAGGGAGAAGTTTATCATAATGACCGCAGGAAAAGAATAAGGTGACTATCGCGGCAAAGATATAATAAAAGCCACTGGAATAGCTTCCATGCGCACTGCAGTCTTGCATATGCATATGTTTTATTACCATACATTATGAGCATTGCTTTTTTGATTCCTTTTGAGTGATCAAATCTTATGTCAGTTATCTCAGAATGCCGACGGACACAAGCTCCTCTATGAGCGATGTCACAGAAATCGGATTTAATAGCCGAATGTTTAACGAATTTTGTACCTTCCAAAACAACGTGTGTCACTCTTTTTTCCGTCACCGTTAGAACCATGACCGGACGTGTGCCCCTGGTTGTATTACTGTATAATTATTTAACGTCACCACTCACACTGAAAATGTTTTAAAATACAGCTCTTACATCTTTAAATAAAGATGCAGACTATTTAATACGGAACTTTATGTCCACTGCTGCAATAACGCTTATCAGCGTAATTTGATCAAGGAATTTATGGTATGGGCAGTGTTTACGCTGACAGCACACGACACTGCAAACGCACCGAATGGATAGAAACTCATAGAGGCACTTCCATGACCTTGATCGCTGCCAAGTCATTCAGAGCGCTCCAGGATTCTCAATTTTTCCTTGGGTGATTTAAAGTCTTCCGCATTTACCAGAATGAGATTTTCACTCTGCAGCGGAGTGTGCGCTGATATGAAACTTCCTGGCAGATTAAAACTGTGTGCCCGACCGAGACTCGAACTCGGGACCTTTGCCTTTCGCGGGCAAGTGCTCTACCAACTGAGCTACCGAAGCACGACTCACGGCCGGTACTCACAGCTTTACTTCTGCCAGTACCTCGTCTCCTACCTTCCAAACTTTACAGCACTTGCCCACGAAAGGCAAAGGTCCCGAGTTCGAGTCTCGGTCGGGCACACAGTTTTAATCTGCCAGGAAGTTTCTTCCGCATTTATTTTCGTTTCATATTAAACAGACCTTGTTTCACCGCAATGAGTTACTAATTTTGAATGCTTGTGCGCATTGCACTCTTTCAATTGCACTGTAAATATGTTGTTCATATTCTGCCAGATTTTTGCTGGCATCCGCGATACTGAGTAGGGCAAATGATTCAATATCTGTATTTGTTTCTCATAAAAATGGTCTCATCGCATGGTGTTCTGTGGTGTTCATTCCGGGTTACGAATACGTGTGTGAACAGCTCGATGTAAATGTATATAAGTACTACATTGATTGTATTCTGTTTCACTTTTTCTTGCAACCATTCTCTGTACTTTCTCGCACTTAATGGAAAACCCCATGTTAGTAATTTTTCACAGAATTGGTATTCATCTGTAGTACACCTTGTCACAGAATGAGTATGTAATTATGCTTTGAATAGGGTTGATTCTTGCCATAATGGTGTTGCTTCTTGCCATTAAGTACGCCTTGTAGTCTTAGTGATTATACTATTCTTCCTTTCAAATACTAAAAATGCAACAGCAGTTACACAAATGAGTTCACACATTAGTATCAAGTACTACAAACAATACATTTTAGGAGAAATCAATGTACTAGTAACATCCTCGCACTCCAATGAGAAGTTTGGAGTTCTCTGTTATTATGTCTCCATACTCGACATCAAATATTACGTCCAGCCTTATCGTCAAATATGGGGTGTCTACGAATCCTTCGTACTCGGTTCGCTAGACAATGAAATCATGGAAGTCGTATTAATGAGTTTTACCACAATAAGAAAAGAGACAATACATAACTTTTGCAATTACACAGATTTGTCGCAAGCAAAGGGCGACATACAAAATAATCACACCTCTTCAATATTAAAGAATTCAAAGTCTGTGTTACATCGACAGTAAAAGCGGAGCAACTAGTATTGACACTTCTATCGAACTCGCTAATCTTGAAGCAGCTATTCAACTGTCCTCTTCACAGAGTGGCCGCTGCTGTCACGTTGTCGTCCTGGAAGGGGTCGGTCGATGTGGTATTGGCTGATGTCTTCTCACAGCCGTCTCTTTGCTATCGTTCCTGACCTGCGTGCCGCTGCTTGACTTTATGCCGTAACATCTGTCAAATACGAGAAAATATAAAAAATAGGTGTGAACAAAAATAATGTAGAATACAAGCGATACACTTGCAACACATTTAAATCACGCAGTTCACAGACGAATTTGTAACAACAAATAAATATAAATGAGTCCACAAAACACCACGTCATGCAACCAGTTTCTGTTTTATGTGAAACAAAAACAAATGTGGAATCATTTACGAGGGGCGTTCAACAAGTAATTTACACGTTTCTTTTTGGCCAGATACTGTTAAAAACATGTGGAATTCGTTGTGGGACATAGTGGTATATTCCCACTTCATCCCCTATAGTTTCTAATAGGAGGCGGCCCTAAACATAGCCTTCACAATGGCGTCTGTAACGAAAGTGCTGAGGTGACAACTTCTGCCACCGATTCAGGATGACCAAATGCAGTGGGAACAGGTAGAAGGCACCGTATTAAGACTCGTCCGAGCTTTCCAAGTGATTTATTGTTTCCAACTTCAGTGCCATGTTCTCCTCGGTCTGCGTCACAGGGCCCTGCAATGCTGAGGAAGCACCCCAGCGGCTCGTGCAATGTAATGCTATGTCGCCCAGCCTTGCACACAAGCGGAGTTGCGGCGGCGTCACGATGCAGGAAGTTGACTCGGCGGTCTGCGGCTCTGCCGCTCAGTGTGGGCACCATAGCGCCATCTGGTTTCCCCCTTCAAGCTAGACAAGTTTCCGTCTTTGTAGTTTTTTCGTTTGACACTTATTTCGTGAGATATTTGGCCCAGTCACTATCAATGGACCATATATATATATATATATATATATATATATATATATATATATATATATATATATATATATCAAAAACGTTTTGCATCACTCCAGTTCCCAGAACTCCTGAACTTAGACGTTGACTGCACATATTGTATCACAGACACAGTCCCTTTGACTGTTCAGAGACTAAACCCACCCAAAGATGTAAATAACCATGCATGAGCAGCGCCTATTAGACGGAGGGGGTCCGACAGCCGATCAGTGACAGTCATTCCACCAGGAAGGAGGTACACGGCTCGTGTTTTCTGTAGTTCAACCATCTAGAGGGTCAATACCATTTTTCGATAGCGGCCTCATTGTTACTTTGTGCTAGGAAGCGCTCTCAACAAGGGAAGTATCTAGATGTCTCGGAGTGAACCAAACTGATGTTGTTAAGACTCGAAGGAGATAGAGACAGGAACTGTCGATTACATGCCTCGCCCAGGCCGCCCAAGGGCTACTATTGCAGTGGATGACTACTACCTACGGATTATGGCTAGTAGGAACCCTGACAGCAACTCCACCATGTTGAATAATGCTTGTCGTGTAACCATACGACTTCATGTTACAACTCAAACTGCGCGCAATAGGCTGCATGATGGTCAACTTCACGCCTGACGTCCATGGCGAGGTCCATGTTTGCAACCATGAAACCATGCAGCGTGTTAGAGATGCGTCCAACAACATGCCGAATGGACCGCTCAGGATTGGCATCACTCTCTCTCCACCGATGACTGTCGCACATGCCTTCAACCAAAAAATCGTCGGAGACGTGTTTGGAGGCATCCCGGTCAGGCTGAACGCCTTAGACACACCGTCCAGCGAGTGCAGCAAGGTGGAGGTTCCCTGCTGTTTTGGGGTGGCATTATGTGGGGCCGACGTACGCCGCTGGGGGTCATGGAAGACGCCGTAACAGCTGTACGACATGTCAATGCCATCCTCCGAGCTATAGTGCAACTGTATCGGCACCATATTGGTGAGGCATTCGTCTTCATGGACGATAACTCGCACCCCCATCGTGCACATCTTGTGAATGACTTCCTTCAGGATAGCGACATCGCTCGACTAGAGTGGCCAGCATGTTCTCCAGACATGAACCCTATGGAACACGCCTGGGATAAATGAAAAGTGCTGTTTATGGACGACGTGATCCACCAAACACTCCGAGGGACCTACGCCGAATCGTCGTTGAGCAATGGGACAATCTCGACCAACAGTGCCTTGATGAACTTGTGGATAGCATGCTACGACGAATACAGGCATGCATCAATGCAAGAGGACGTGCTAATGGGTATTAGAGGTACCAGTGTTTACAGCAATCTGGACCACCATCTCTGAAGATCTCGCTGTATGGTGGTATTATATGCAAAGTGTGGTTCTCATGAACAATAAAAAGGGCGGAAATTATGTTTATGTTGATCTCTATTCCAATTTTCCGTACAGGTTCCGGAACTCTCGGAATCGAAGTGAAGCAAAACCTTTTTTGATGTGTGTATATAATACAGGATGAAAGGAAATTCGTGCACTCGGACATTGCAGCGCGTTTGCTCACATACTGGCAATACAAAGATATTCTCTTACAAAATTTCGTCCTGCGCATATTTCGGGCAGTAAATGGGCATTAAAGCTTGGCAATCTGGCAACATTGTAATCACGTATACGATAAGTACCTATGCCAGCACGCACAAGTATATC
The DNA here is from genome assembly GCF_021461395.2 of Schistocerca americana. Taxonomy (NCBI): domain Eukaryota; kingdom Metazoa; phylum Arthropoda; class Insecta; order Orthoptera; family Acrididae; genus Schistocerca; species Schistocerca americana. The sequence continues at coordinate 90,595,758 of NC_060119.1, forward strand.
TACGGTGAAAGCGAAGATCGATTGATTTTAAGACATTTATTACAATTACTAGTTTCGACAGAATCGTGCTGTCATCTTCAGATTTGCATTATACTTTGCGCAGATGTTCGGATACATGTGTCGTCTACATTTTGAGAACAAAGTGTAAATATATTAAAAAACTCCGCATGGTTTGTAATTGTATCTGCACTTCGTTCTCAAAATGTGGATGACACATGTTCAAAAATGGCTCTGAGCACTATGGGACTTAACTTCTGAGGTCATCAGTCCCATAGAACGTAGAACTAATTAAACCTAACTAAGGAGATCACATACATCCATGGCCGAGGCAGGATTCGAACCTGCGACCGTAGCGGTCGTGTGGTTCCAGACTGTAGCGCCTAGAACAGCTCGGCCACTCCGACCGGCGGACGACACATGTATGTGAACGTATACGTACAGTGTAATGCCAATCTGCTGATGACAGCGCGATTCTGTCGTAAGTAGTAATTGGAACAGAGGTCTTAAAATCAAGCGAAATGGCTTTCACAAAAATATATGTCTATATAAACAGAGATCACTCCAACAACATCTACAAGTTATGAAGCTCTTTTTCTTAAAAAATAATTCAGTTTTTCCGGAAGTGTAACTATTTGTTTGCCTGTTCATGTACATTATATCTGCCCATTTCTGACCCATTCTGATAATTCCCCAGTGGTGCAGCTTCTTTTTATCTTAGAGTATATTTTATGCAATAACGACAATAACAGAGGTAGATTTGTAAGAAAGTTTTCCATTAAAATTACTAATGTACACCGAAAACAATTTTTGTCCTCTTCATTAATTTTTTCCAGATTCTTTTCGCCATATTCGATCTACCATTTCGAATTTCTCAATTTCGATATAAATATCCTTATCAGAAGGGTCAGAAAGCTCATTATACCCATTTTTGGCCAAATTGGAACAGATTTTGAAATTTTGTCCTCGTTTTCAGGATTCTGGTACACTGTGTCTCGCTCCGAAGTCCACCGAGTACGATAACTACAGACCGGTCGGCAGTGGGCGACGCTTCGCTCGCTTCGGACAGCCCGTCACTCACCGCAAGAGACACACCTGTGGCGCCACATATGCAGATAGAGGTCTCCGCTAATGGCGACGCCCACAACGCAGCTAATAGTATTCTGCCGCGCCACCTTGTAAGTCGGCACACGCAGAGATGCGGCAGAAGGCACGACGAACCTTGGAAGACTGCCATCCGCGCCTGCGCCACAATCGTCAGTTACTACAAGCGACCGGTAAGTGAACCAAGGACAGTATTCAATTACATGAGTAATTGCAAATGCAACTGAGGGAGTTACGTACATGCGTTTTTTGCTTTTGCTTACTTGGCTACTTGTAAATAATATTGTGTAAACTTTAGCTATGCAATTGAATGTTTTTGCGTTTGTGTCACAAAGGTTTACCTCGTACCGACCTACTACAACTGCAGGCACAACAGAAATTTTTAAATTTTCCCAAGTATACTGCGTGCAACGTAATAACCAGTTGGTAATATATCTACATCTTTAACATCGTCTCAAAATACACTCCTGGAAATGGAAAAAAGAACACATTGACACCGGTGTGTCAGATCCACCATACTTGCTCCGGACACTGCGAGAGGGCTGTACAAGCAATGATCACACGCACGGCACAGCGGACACACCAGGAACTGCGGTGTTGGCCGTCGAATGGCGCTAGCTGCGCAGCATTTGTGCACCGCCGCCGTCAGTGTCAGCCAGTTTGCCGTGGCATACGGAGCTCCATCGCAGTCTTTAACACTGGTAGCATGCCGCGACACCGTGGACGTGAACCGTATGTGCAGTTGACGGACTTTGAGCGAGGGCGTATAGTGGGCATGCGGGAGGCCGGGTGGACGTACCGCCGAATTGCTCAACACGTGGGGCGTGAGGTCTCCACAGTACATCGATGTTGTCGCCAGTGGTCGGTGGAAGGTGCACGTGCCCGTCGACCTGGGACCGGACCGCAGCGACGCACGGATGCACGCCAAGACCGTAGGATTCTACGCAGTGCCGTAGGGGACCGCACCGCCACTTCCCAGCAAATTAGGGACACTGTTGCTCCTGCGGTATCGGCGAGGACCATTCGCAACCGTCTCCATGAAGCTGGGCTACGCTCCCGCGCACCGTTAGGCCGTCTTCCGCTCACGCCCCAACATCGTGCAGCCCGCCTCCAGTGGTGTCGCGACAGGCGTGAATGGAGGGACGAATGGAGACGTGTCGTCTTCAGCGATGAGAGTCGCTTCTGCCTTGGTGCCAATGATGGTCGTATGCGTGTTTGGCGCCGTGCAGGTGAGCGCCACAATCAGGACTGCATACGACCGAGGCACACAGGGCCAACACCCGGCATCATGGTGTGGGGAGCGATCTCCTACACTGGCCGTACACCACTGGTGATCGTCGAGGGGACACTGAATAGTGCACGGTACATCCAAACCGTCATCGAACCCATCGTTCTACCATTTCTAGACCGGCAAGGGAACTTGCTGTTCCAACAGGACAATGCACGTCCGCATGTATCCCGTGCCACCCAACGTGCTCTAGAAGGTGTAAGTCAACTACCCTGGCCAGCAAGATCTCCGGATCTGTCCCCCATAGAGCATGTTTGGGACTGGATGAAGCGTCGTCTCACGCGGTCTGCACGTCCAGCACGAACGCTGGTCCAACTGAGGCGCCAGGTGGAAATGGCATGGCAAGCCGTTCCACAGGACTACATCCAGCATCTCTACGATCGTCTCCATGGGAGAATAGCAGCCTGCATTGCTGCGAAAGGTGGATATACACTGTACTAGTGCCGACATTGTGCATGCTCTGTTGCCTGTGTCTATGTGCCTGTGGTTCTGTCAGTGTGATCATGTGATGTATCTGACCCCAGGAATGTGTCAATAAAGTTTCCCCTTCCTGGGACAATGAATTCATGGTGTTCTTATTTCAATTTCCAGGAGTGTATATTCAACAATAATTAATGTTTGCTGTATTCAGTTGCGGCGCAAAATCATTTAAATAAATGAAAATAATAGTTGATTATTTGTGAATGCAGGCTTTCCCGGTGTATACTGCTGATGAAATCTTCTAGGGATTCCGTCCGGGCGAAGATGAGAATGACACTCATCGAAACGTCGCGGATTTTCGACGCAGCTACCCGCATGGAATCCAGAGAAGATTTCATAAGTAATAATTTATTATTTGTTAGCTGACACAACAGACGTTTTTTCTGTCCACACTTCAATAAATTTGATTGTGATGCTTTTGCAAAGTTGTGAAAAGATAATGGAAATGTGAAACAAAGAAAAATGAAAAAAAAAAATTGATTGATCATTGTATCTTCTGAGGATTGTGGCTGTGGATATTCAACTTGAGGAGTAGCACACTCAGAAGTACGCAAATGGGTAATCTTACATGCGGAACGAATTCTATCCACATTACAACACCGTAATGCTGGAAATGTGTAACGAGCCTAGAGTGTGATCGACTTGGAGCCAAGCAACTTTGTTCCGATGCGCTGTAATCAATCCACGTTGTAGCGGAATGCGAGCTTGATAAGCATTCAACGCAACACTTGTTTGGCTTCTTACACGATTATTCAAATTCATTGCCACACCATTGGTTTCTACTGACTCATTCGATGCATATCATCGTCGTTTGCATTTTCTCTTTCTTCTTTCGTACCTATTGACAGTGTTTGTGGTAATAGATTACGTTCAATTTCATTACGCTCTTGGCGTTGCTCTGTAGTTCGATTGGATAGAAAATTCGTTTTGTTTGTAGCCTTGCCGAGTTCTGTATCCTGAATTGCTCCGTCTTACTGGCGACACAGCAGCACGATAAAATTGTGTCAATTCAATTAAACTGTGTCGATCGCGACACAGCATGCGATGCGAATAATCACAATTGAATTGAAAATGGACAGTTAATTCAGTGTTTTGTTACTGTAACAGCGTTAGTCACTTCAAACCCCACATTATGTCGTGGGTAAATCTGCAAATTTGTTTGAGGTACACCGACGAAATCTAATTCACTTCATAAAACGACTGCGAAGAACTTACAACACGATCACAATTCAACTGAAAATAAACAAGTGAATCAATTTTTCGTCACTACGTTACCGACTGGATTGGTTCGCAATTTAACAGTCATTTATCAAACGGCATTTTCACACGTAAGAGCTAAATAAATTGCAATTGAAATAGAAATAAAATAACTGCATATGTTGGAAAGATCGCGAAATAACGCAAAAGTAAAATCAAACGTACTTTCATTTTAATCCACGCTGGAATTTGTTTCTCCAAATTTATCTCTATACCTTCCAAATTCTTTATTTAAACTGAAAACATTCGATTGAGTTATTTCCATCCTGAAAGTATAACGAACAAAACAGAAACAAAAACAACCAAATATGTCTTTCCTGTCGTCAGCTACAATCGAGAGTGCGTATAAAAACTATGGTTTTCGCAATTTGTCCGAATTATTCGAGTTTCCTTCTTGATTATCCCAATTTTTTTCCTGGCAAGTTTCCAAGGACCATAACGACAAAAAAGAAAAAAAGCTTCCCATTTTTTCCCTAACATTCTTATCCGGACTGTAATGAATATTTCCTAAGAAGTTAGCGAAATTAGTCCAGTTGTTCTCAGTTGATGCGCTTAGCAACGAACAGCATTTAATTTTTATTTATGTAGCTAGTTTACTGTCACAGTTACATATAAGATTTAACGGTGATTAGCTTTTGCTAATAAAGCTAAGGATCTGCAAATCAGTGATGACATACTACTAGCGTCGATTGACATAGTACATCTGTATACAGATTTATCGATAGGTGAAAGTCTAAAAACAATAAGAAAAATTTTGTACTCTATCCGACCATTCTAAAAGGCGAACTGATATAATTTCTTAAACTATTAAAATTTAGCCTCAGTTTTAATTACTTTGAATTTCATGGGATATTATACAAACAGAAGCATGGTTTGCCGTGGCCAATGGCCTTTCTGAATTATCAGCAGATAAATTTATTAGTAATGTAGAGACAACGATATTTTAAAACAACCCACTTTTGTAACAGGAGGTACTGTAGTTAGGTACAGATGCTACGTAGATGATACATTCATTGTAATAGTGATTCGGTGGGGAGGATCTACACGACCTCCATATGACTTTTAATCAGCATTAGCATAGTATTATGTGCACTTTAGAAAAAGAGACCGAAAAGGTGGTTAATTTCTTAGATTCGACAATGCCAAGGGAATAAAATAAGCGAAATTTACGATTTATCGTAAACCAACATAATCAGATGCAATAATGAGGGATGAATTCAGCCGTCAGCCACAGCATAAAAGAGCGTATTTCTGTGTTTTGGTTGCTCGCTTATGTAAGGTCTAATCTTCCGTTTCATGAAACAAAAATACAATGAGATTTATGTGAGACCTGAGTTTCTCCTGGCGTATACAACTTTCAAATAACTTCCACGAATTCAGTCAGGTAACACATTTCAGCGACCGCCGATATTTCGGCGGGAGAACACCCCGCCATTTTCAAGGCAAACTGCAACGGACACGTAACGTTAGCAACAGCCCCGGACGGTGCACAAGACCCGCCCAATCACCCCCCCCCCCCCCCCCCTCCCCTCCACACCAATCCATATCCTAAGCTCCATCCATGGTGTGCCGCATGCCAACGTCTAAGTTGTTCGTATCACAGATATGCCAGTCATAACAAGGGAGAAAATCAGTAGTTAGTACGAAATACAGTTTTTCCGGTACCATTGCGAAAAGAATTAGAAATATGTTCATTGAATATGCGAGTTGAAAAATCATCAATAAGAAAGAAAAATAAAAATGGTATCCACACTGTTTTTTATTTCATGAGCTTTCATCTGCACTATATCAAGAAATCTGATTTTTGTTAACTGCAGTGTGCGCAAATTTCCGTCACCTCGCGTAGTGTAAGAAATTCTGTTGGGAAATATTAATTGGTAGTATCCCCAAGGATGCTGTCCATTATCTCGATTGTCTAAAGTCAATGTTGTGCATAAACAAGGCGAAGTCGATGTCTTGGTTTGTTTCTGATTACCTCATTAAGACTAAAGAATATAAGAGTGGGATAATGTAGTAATGCGTAAGGCAAGCAGTTAGATATTTATACAGTGACATTCTTCATTAATATTTGCCTGTGTAATGGGTGAATTTTTACTTGTGAACTCTTATGACTGCTCGCTTATACCAGACACGAAATTACTTTGAGTTCTTCTTCAGTGTCTGAGAGCTTTAGAACTGACTATTGTTAAAGATATGTACATAATTTCGTCAGTGTCATTCCAACACATCTTATCGTACTTTAATGTCTGTTAGATATCAGTTTTGACAGCAGTTGGCCACAAGACAAGATTAGGTACCTTGTGTATGATAACTTTATTGAGAATGCATATCTATGTTTCATCTTGACAGTATTACTGCTAAGAAATACTAACAGCACAACACTGCTAGTATGAACAACCGCGGTAAAACAAAAAACGACGAACAGAAACACGACAGCGACGAGGACTACCAAAGATCATATTGATGCGCTCTTGGTTGGTGTGGCGGGGGGAAGGTGTGGAGGGGGGTAAATGGGCGGGGATTGTGCAAATGTTCGGTGAATACTAGTGCCACCAAAGATGAGCAAAGTCAGAGCTATCGATAGTGAGACTACGAATTCGCAGATGTGGTAGCATTGACTCTGTCCCTCTGTTTTTTGACAAGGGAGAGAGCCGGATTCCAAACAGAGGTTGCTCGCTAATTTAATCTCAACTGCCTCCTTAATAACACTGTTCCAATAGCTGACCGTGCATGCCTCTATCTCAGTGTTATATGGGGTGGCCAGTATCCAAGCAATGTTCGGCAATAGCAGATCTACTTGGCTGCTGTAATCGTGTGTGCCGTTTATGCTTAGTACATCGGTCCTCCACGGTCCTGATAGTTTGACCAATATATGCCATGCTGCAGTCTTCCATCTTGGTATAGCATGTGTACTGTGTCATGCAGCATACTCAAAGCTGATCACGTTTTGTTCCTGTCGTTACATGTGTGCCATTTATGTGAAGGACAACATGCCACCGACCAGAGAAGACAGGATCGAAAAATCATCCTTCTCGCTGGCGGAGTGTCTTTAAATATTGTGGGCTAGCATGAGACTTTTAATTAACTTATATCGCGGTAACACTTGTACGGACATCGGCTGCCCCGAAGTACGTACGATATAATATTTTTTAAACACAACACGTGACTCACCGCCTTCTAATAAATAGGTTGCGTGAGCGCTGCTATGTAAAAAAGAAAATATGCGTATTCTTACGCAAACTGTAATTATTAATATGGGTCTCAGGGACTACTGCTTATTTATGTACCAAATGTCACAGAGATTAACTGAGATATTGCGGAGCTTATTGAACGGAATGATTTTCAATATTTCTTGTTCATTATTTGCAAGGCAAACCTGGAGAGAATCTCATCTGCCGTTAAGCGGCCAAAATGGAACATACTGAACTCACTCACTACTGTGAATTTTAGTAAATGAAATCTGTCACTACTCTTTTTAAGTTTGAAATTAATGAAAGATCAAAATTGAGAAGTCTCTCGCATTTACATTTAATATTATAACATAAATTATCATTTATAAAAGATCGTTCGCGTAATGGCCGACCAAATGCTGCTAGGGAAGAAAAGCTCCTCGGAACTCGAATTTCTGAAAAACTTCGTTAATGATAATTAATGGTTGCGACCATGAGAGCTGACAACTAAGTCAATAATACACACTTTCTAATAACAATTTCTATTATATTTTACTAAAATACAAAAAAACTTACATTAATTATCGGACAGCACTACAATGGCGGCCTACCTCTAGACGAAACAGAAACAGGAGGGCGAGTTCAATCAAAGCATTGTCTCTGATCTTCATGGCCTATGTTACATAAGATTATACAAAAAGCGGATCGTTGTTAATTACATCGATATTTGATAATAATAATTTATATTCTTTACTAATTGTTATACACCGCGCAGACGTACTTAGTCTTTGGATAATTTATGGTTCATAGGTCGCATAACAAGAACTTCTTTTCCCTTTCTCCAGATGTCCATTTATGTGACGTACCGTTACACGGGATACAGAAATGGCATCCGAGACGTGGGACACACGCTCAAGGATACTTCAACTCAATAAAGACAAGGCAATAATTGCACAAACTCTGGCTTATAATTTCCAACAGATTTTATTTAACAACTGCATGCCAACAGCAAACTGTTGTTACCCCAGAATAATATACATAATTGCCTTAGAATCTGAAACGTTACTAAACAGACCAAATGTATACGGGCGTCAAAGCCCCCCCCCTCCCCCTCCCTTAATAATAAATAATTTTAAAACCCTCTTTACATAAATCGTAAGAACCATAAAAACAATAAATGGTTTACTGAGAAAAACTTCCATAGAAGTAGGACGAATGGTTCTGAGCACTATGGGACTTAACATCTGTGGTCATCAGTCCCCAAGAACTCAGAACTACTTAAACCTAACTAACCTAAGGACATCACACACATCCATGCCCGAGGCAGCATTCGAACCTGCGACCGTAGTGGTCACGCGGTTCCAGACTGAAGCGCCTAGAAGCGCAAGGCCACACCGGCCGGCCTAGTAGGACAACTTTTAAGATATGACAGCAGAAACAACTCACAATTTCTCTTTCTGAATAAGATATTAAAAACCCAGTAGAATGAAAGACTTCTTTGAGGTGTTACAAAATTTCAGTGACAAGTAACGGCAAATCAGAAGTGCGCGGAACCTAAAACTCATATCGAGCCTGAATGAAAGCTGAAAGGAACGGTGAAGAAGGAAAGACGGACGCCTCGGCATCACCAGGAACAAATAATAAAATACTCAACTAAAATTCGGTAAAGAAATGCAGTCTGGTGATAAACAGAGCGACCGCGCTATCGGTTACAAATCGAACTGGCCGCCGCCAAGGCGTCGTCCCGCAGTTAAACGACCGGTTACAACGGACGACGCGCACCGCTGATTGTACCACTGAAGCAACAACATAAAACCACACAGCAACTGGGCAGTATCCAGACTAACACAATCCTTAAAACATTAGAAAAATTTAAAACAGGAATAAGGCCACAAGCGACCCACAAGCCATTCACTTTCAGAATTATCTACACTACTTTGTCATTAACAATATGTGTAGACAGGATTATTATTGCCAGAGCAGGAAGTGATAATATACTTAAATACATAAAAAGCTGGTCATAGAGCTAAACACTCCCTCGTAACTTAATTCATAACATAACCCCAGAGCCGATTAATTATATATATTCCATAAACTGTCCGCCCCTGGTAGCTGAGTGGTCAACGTGACGGAATGTGATTGCTAACGGCCCGGGTTCGGTTCCTGGCTGGGTCTGAGATTTTCTCCGCTTAGCGACTGGGTGTTGTGTTGTACTTTTCATCATCATTTCACCCCCATCGACACGCAAGTCGCCGAAGTGGCGTCAACTTGAAACACTTGCACCGGACGACCGGTCTATACGACGGGAGGCCCTCGCGACACGACATTTCCATCTATATTCCATAAACTCACACTCAGTAATTAGAATACTACAGGACTCTAGCACACAATACATTTTTTATTATTAAACTCCTGCATTTTTACCTCTGAACACATAACCTCCCAGCAGACAGCCAGAAAATCGAACCTGTGGTTATTTCGGAGTGCACAGACACACACATACATATACACTCCTTGCCCGTATCTTAAGTGCGTCTTAAACAGGCAAACCTCACTCACACAGGTAACCACCGTTCAATAACTTGTGCACCAGTGGTCAATACGAAACAGATAACATGGCCGTCCAAATACTGGGAGAGCTGTTAACTGGAAACAGCACAAAATTCAATATACATATATGCAGCAGGACTTTAAGAATCTGAATAATTCGCACCGTTTGATTCTATAGCATATCCGGCTGCAGGCTGATACATTCCGAAGGCGCTTTCACATGTACACATCGTTTAGCAGCATAGACAAGACCATCGCCCTTCCACTAGACACAGTACAGACTCGCCGACCGCACGCACGTCTCTGACCGCAGCCCCACTGCCAACGTGGCAGAAACAGACAGGGCATGCGCAAACAGCGACCGCCGACAATCAGACTGCACACCGGAGCGCCCACCAACCAACCTAAAAACCAGCCCTCTCTCGAAAACGTCGAGCGCTTAAATAGCCGAAAAGCGACCAGAGATAAAAGCCGCGGCCACGTGATACAGAGTCGATGGGAGATATCTTAAATGAATATACAGAAGCGACTGGCGCCATCGGTGCCACGTATCGCAAGTGTTCTTTGACGAAGTAAAATCCAGGAGTACTGTCGTTCCACTGCAAAGATGGATGATATAATGCACTGCGCTGGGAAACGATCAAATCACTGATTTCTGAGAGCAGATCCCTAATGCCAAGATCCTGTCTTCTCTGGTCGGTGACATATCATCCTTCACATTAAAGGTACACATGTAACGACAGGAACAAAATGTGATCATTTTTGAGCATGTTGCATGACTAAGTACACATGCTATAACACATGATGCATAACTTTTCACCTATCAAAAATACCTCTCCATTGTGTTTCTCATCAAATTCTACCCTCAAGACAAGTATTGTATGACCCCTTCTCTTGAAGAAATATGAGCTGAATCCAGTATAGAGGATACCAAGATGGCTTACAGCCCTCTCAAGTCACCCAGGAAGTTTCCCCCATTCCCTTTTCCTATATCAGTATCAATCCCCTCCTTCCCTCTTACCATTTTCGGGACATTGAACCCTGTCCCGCCTTTTAGGACACCCTGTATTATGGCTGCATTACAGGAAAGTTAGCGCATGCCTTATCTGGGCTTTTCGGACAGCAAGCCAATTGAAGTTTCAGCTAAGACACAAAACCGTAAAAAAATGATAAAAGGATTACAAAGTATGATGCATCTGACGTGTGAGATTACAATGAGGAATATACCTTTTTATATAGACCAAACTGATTGTAATTTTGTTACAGGATTGAAAGGACATATCAGCTCAAATGATAAGACTTCTTTTGGCTGTCACTTAGTAAATAAAAAACATGTAGCCGGTAGCACTGAAAATACTATGGAAATTGTACATGTAGCACCTTTTGGCTGTCACTTAGTAAATAAAAAACATGCAGCCGGTAGTACTGAAAATACTATGGAAATTGTACATGTAGCACCTAATGGAATGAAACTGGTTATACTTGAGGAATGGGAAATATAAATGGAGCGTGAAGGAGCTGGTCAAATTGATGAAGGAACAGTCCGAATTTAAGTACAATATTTTTTATGCTCTTTTCAAAATTTAGTTATGATTCATTACAATAATCAGCAGGAGCCGGCAGCTCTGGGGCTTTTAACAGTATAACGTGACTGCACTTCATTTTACTTTATAATTTCTAGAATGTTTTGAAAGGACATCACTGTAGTCCGTATAGCAACGACGCGGCGTTCAATAAGGTGCAAATTGCAGGTGGCAAGGTGGGCGAAAGCTGACGCTCGCACTATTTCCTGGAGCTGAACACCACTGTAAAGCAGTCAATACGCAGCGATTATATCTCCAGTACGACAGAATGCACCACAATCAGATCATAGCGATGATGAACAAGGAAGTACGTGCCAACATACGAAGTGCCTCTCCTACACTAACCTTGACACGTCGGCCATGAGTCGCATCTGATTGTAACGTATAGCTCTCTAACGAAGAATTACGAAACGTGACATCGGATAACTCACGCACACTGTTATAAATCTTAATTCCGTAGCAGTCACCGAGTATCCATCACTGTAGATTTGCAAAACATACTGCACAAACTTTCAATGCCAGTCTCATTTCGACGGCGATTAACCAAAGAATAATTTCTTCCAGTCATCTGGAAACTGATGAACTGCGGAAAATTCAGTTTACGTCACATATCTACATCTAGATATATAATCCACAGGCAACCATACGGTGCTTGGCGGAGGGATACTGTACCATTGCTAGACATGACCTTTCCTGTTCCTCTAGCAAATCCATATAGCAAATGGAAAAACGACAGTCTGTTTGCCTCCGTGCGAGCCATAATTTCTCTGACGTTTTCTTCACGGTATTAACGCGAGGTGCACGCTAGTGGCAGTAGAAACGTTCTGCACTGAACAACAAATACCTGTTTCTAAACTTTTTTAACAGTGTTTCGTGAAAACTTCTCCCTGGCGATTCCCATTTGAGTTCTCAGTGCATTTGTTAAGAGGACTCTGCGACCTTTGTGGCAGTAAATTGGCAGGTCATCTCGCGCAAGACTGTATAACAATCGGTTGCTAAGAATGCTGCCAAGACAATATTCTGCCCTAAATGCTGTACTCAAAAGGTGACAAGAACGAGTTAGGACGAAGACTGGAAGAAACAGTAGATAGCTAGAGACAGACATTAATGGCAGACCTGGAAGTGCATGGGGAATGGGGCAAATCCGGGATAGATGGCCATGGTTTTTTTTTCAAAAGCCAGTTTCATAACCTAATACACAAGAACAACTTGAAACTTTCCATAAATGGTTTTTCCAGTGCATAAAGAAACAAAAGTTGACTTCGTTTACAAAGATATACCAAATTTCATACTAGCTAAAAATTCTTAAATAATGCGGAACCCTTGGTCACCTTACCTGAGTATCAGCGTTAGATGGCCAGACATGTATAGAGGGCCATCGGACAAAACACTTTTTAATATAAAAAGCTTTCAACACTTTAAAAATGTTTTATTGAATATCTCAATGGAAAAAAAAATTTATAAAGATATTAATTTTAGGTAAATTATAACTTGAACAAAAACCTCAGTTGTAAAAAACATTTTACAATTCTTGAATTTTTTAAAATTTCTATTAACTCAAAGGAACATACCTGTTTAATATGGAAAACAATGAGAAATCGTCTCAATTACGCTGTTAGTTGAATCTACAAATATACCCAATTTCTGAAAAGGAATGTTTACTTCATATGCTTGGACTAATTTTTTAAAAACTGCATTACCACATCGATGACACCCATCAACATACGATGTGCAGGATTCATGTAACCAGGATTCATGTAACCAACGCTTACACCTGACACACTAAGTCCAAACACAGGCTTTATATGTTTTTGAGTAGTCTTCCCCACATCCAACGCACTCGTCCGCTTCTCCAAGGAGTTCGTCGATTGACTCTTTCTTGTTGTGAACGTCATCTGACGAGTCTCAACTGTCTGAAGTACCTTTAACCATTCCTGATCCGAGCCTTTTTCACTGGTTTTTTTTTCCATCAGGTCGAGTCTTTTTTTTCTCCTTTTGCTCCAAGTTTCAATCTTTACGTTTCAATTTTCCGCTTTTGACGTCTAGTTCATAGCTTTAATTTTTAGAGGCCTACTTGTGCTCATTGTGGGTTCTGATATACATTACTGGCTATTCAAATTGCTACACCACGAAGATGACGTGCTACAGACGAGAAATTAAACCGACAGGAACAAGATGCTGTGATATGCAAATGATTAGCTTTTTAGAGCATTCACACAAGGTTGGCGCAGGTGGCGACCCCTGCAACATGCTGACATGAGGAAAGTTTCCAACCGATTTCTCATACACAAACAGCAGTTGACCAGCGTTGCCTGGTGAAACGTTGTTGTGATGCCTCGTGCAAGAAGAAGAAATGCGTACCATCACGTTTCCGACTTTGATAAAGGTCGGATTGTACGCTATCGCGATTGCGGTCTATCGTATAGCGACATGGCTGCTCGCGTTGGTCGAGATCCAATGACTGTTAGCAGAATATGGAATCGGTGGGTTCAGGAGGGTAATACGGGACGCCGTGCTGGATCCCAACGGCCTCGCATCACTAGCAGTCCAGATGACAGGCATCTTATCCGCATGGCTGTAACGGATCGTGCAGCCACGTCTCGATCCCTGTGTCAACAGATGCGGACGTTTGCAAGACAACAACGATCTGCACTAACAGTTCGACGACGTTTGCAGCAGCATGGACTATCAGCTCGGAGACCACGGCTGCGGTTACCCTTTACGCTGCATCACAGACTAGAGCGCCTGCCGTGGTGTACTCAACGACGAACCTGGGTACACGAAGGGCAAAACGTCATTTTTTCCGGATGAATCCAGATTCTGTTTGCGGCATCATGATGGTCGCGTCCGTGTTTGGCGACATCGCGGTGAACGCACATTGGAAGCGTGTATTCGTCATCGCCATACTGGCGTATCAGCCGGCGTGATGGTATGGGAGGCCATTGGTTACATGTCTCGGTCACCTATTGTTCTCATCGACGGCACTTTGAACAGTGGACGTTACATTTCAGATGTGTTACGAGCCGTGGCTCTACCCTTCATTCGATCCCTGCGAAACCGTACATTTCAGCAGGATAATGCACGACCGCAGGTTGTCGGTCCTCTACGGGCCTTTCTGGATACAGACAATTTTTGACTGCTGCCCTGGCCAGCACATTCTCCAGATCTCTCACCAATTGATAACGTCTGGTCAATAGTGGCCGAGCAACTGGCTCGTCACAATACGTCAGTCACTACTCTTGATGAACTGTGGTATCGTGTTGAAGCTGCATGGGCAGCCTGTACCTGTACTCGCCATCCAAGCTCTGTTTGACTCAATGCCCAGGAGTATCAAGGCCGTTATTACGGCCAGAGGTGGTTGCTCTAGGTACTGATTTCTCAGGATCTATGCACCCAAATTGCGTGAAAATGTAATTACATGTCAGTTCTAGTATAATCTATTTGTCCAATGAATACCCGTTTATCATCTGCATTTCTTCTTGGTGTAGCAATTTTAATGACCAGTAGTGTAGCTGGCGAAAGTGAATTATTTTTCAGAATTTTTGTAAGAGTGACTTACGTCGTTTCTTTTGAAATAACAGGCCAAGCCTATCGTCTGGTTTTGTAGATCAATTCTTGGTGTAAGACTTCGCAAAAGAAACGTAAGGGCCGCCACAGAGAGACAACACGCGTCCGTCGTTCCTTAGTACAAAACGACATCAAGTAAATAACTGTGCAGACGCCTGTAATAAAAACACCGACAAGCGTAAAACATGTTCACACAACGAGTCACAAGGTCTCCCACTTTAAAAATCAGTCAAAATGAACACCAACAATTCTGAGACAAGTCATCCTCAACCTACAACGGGAACATACGAAACTAATACAAGGAAAGATGACGGCGAACCCTTAAATACGCCGGTGCACTTACAGGTAGGAACAACGAGATCATAGCTAACTAAAATCCAACCATATAAATACGGTACTATCTCAGACACAGCAACTCACAAACAACACGTTCTCAAATCACGCCACTAAGAGGACATCTAACGAACAGTGGAACCTACAGTCTCAATTTAGTGACTTGTATTAAGCTGGATACAAACACACCTCATTTTCGGGCCATCCTCTCGGGAACGTGAAAATTATTTTTTCGTCAGTATGCACTATTCGTGCCCTATCACTAAGACACTGAGTTAGTCAGGTTTCAGACAGCAGCTACACGGTCTTAACGTACGCTAATACAGCACAACACATAGCCAAATTATACGTCACTTCCTTTCACAGGGTTGAACTAGCAAACACACATGACACATATGTGCCTTATTACCGATCACATGTCGCAGTAAAATCACTCGCAGTGGAGTTAGCTATAACAGATTTCGGAACTTGTGATCCCAAGAAACGAGACAAACAAGTCAACGTCACTACAAACCCCTCTGAGAATAGCTTGTGGATGCCGACAGCAGGAAGAATTTTAACCGTGAACTTGCAATGCACATCTGACTAATCCCTATTACAACCGATCCCCACGCAGCTATACTCGATTCGCAAACCCACGACACAAAATAGACCAAAGCACACCGAGAATTTCGTGTGATTATTATTACGAATATCAGCCAGCTACTCTGCTCTTTAAATGGTTTTTATTTTATACATTATTCATAATGAGCCCATTTCGACAGGTGCTCTGTAAATACATAAGTAAGCGATGGTCTTAATATAATGGTCTGTAACTGTGATCATGAAAGTTATAATACTTCGTTTGGTGGTTTGGTGATTTTACCTTGAATGTAATACCGTTGCTGCCTTGTCCTGCCTCTTTTAGAATTGTTAGTTTCTCCTAAAATGTACACTGCAGATGCATATCTGATTTTAGTTGGCTTCTATGTTTGCTATTGTTCTTTGCAGCTTGGGTGACAGTGGATCAGCGATATTACATGTTTGCATAGTTACCATTATAAATAAGTAATGGGTGGAAATTTGGTAGTTTTTTTATTATTTTTATAGGTTTGGTTCTAATTATGTTTTTTGTCTGGAATTTGTTTTGGTTTTTTTTTAGATTTTCATTTAATACTTTTATTTTTAGTAATAATTTCGTTATTGTCTATGATTTATGTTGATGTTGTGTCCCTGTTTTATGCTCTTCTTGTTGTTAGCACTGTTACTATGGATATGTGTTATTTAGCGTCTTTGACTTATGAGGGTCATTCAATAAGTAACGCCCCACATTTTTTAAACAGCCTTAATGTACGTAGACCTACGTCCTTGTTGGTGCTTCGTATTTGATGTTTGTTCTGTGCGCTGATGAAGTTTCGAACCGTTCTGGCAGATGGTAGAGCTGTAGGACACCTTCAAAATGGCGTCTACATACGACTCACGTAACAAGAAGCGTGCTGTTATTGAATTCTTGTGTTCAGAAAAAGAAACTACGGCGAACAACCACAAACGTTTGTGTGCAGTGTATGGCGATGCTGCAGTTTATAGTACAGTTGGGCGATGGATAAAGATACAGCCTCAGGAAATGCAGAAACAGAGCTCCAGGATCAGCCACGCTCGGGACGTCCTATCACAGCCACTGCTCCAGACATGCTAAATCGTGTGGATGCCATTATTCGTGCCGACCGGCGCATCACAACTCGACAATTGGCTCTACAGTTGTCGGTCAGCATTGGAAGTGCGTCTGCAGTGATCGAGACTCTCAGATATTCAAAGAGGTGGTCACGATGGGTTCCGCGAAAGCTCACAGCGGACCACAAGATTCAAAGAAAGGCCATTTCATCTGAATTGTTGGAGCGTTTTGAGACAGACGAAGAGGCCTTCCTGTCACGGATCGTTACAGGGGACAAAAGCTGAGTGCACCACTTCGCGCCGGAAACAAAACGGCAGTCCACGAGTGACATCATCCTCTTTCGCCACAAAAGAAGAAATTCAAGACAACCGCCTCTGCCGGGAAAGTCAAGGTGACAGTCTTCTGGCATTGTGACGGCGTCATCCTTGTGGATGTGATGTCAAGAGGGTCAACCATCAATTCAGAGGCATACGTGAAGACTCTGAATAAGCTCAAGAATCCAGCAGAAATCTTGTTCGAAGACGGTAATGCACGCCCACACACAGGTCTTAGAACCTGGGAACACATCGCCAAATTGGGTTGGACATCATTGCCTCATCCATCCGGCACCCTCGGACTTCCATCTCTTTTTGGGCAGCTTAAAGTTTCTTTACACACTTTGAAGATGACGAGAGTGTGAGTCATGCTACGCCTACGGGACAAGAGCTTTTACCAGCAGGGAATACAGGCTCTTCCACAACGCTGGAGTACGACCAAAGAACGTGGTCGGAACTATGTAGAAAAACAGGACATGGACAATACATGTTGATGTACATTGTCACTAAATTCTGACCCTTAACAATAAGTATGTTCCGAGAAAAGAAATGTGGGGCATTACTAATTGAACGACCCTTGTATTACTTTACCCGTTTTCTTGATTTATAAGGTGAATAAAGTTTTCTATGTACTTTTTGTATTTTAGGTCGGTTTGTTTGTTCAGTAAATTGTAGAGTTGATGTATGCCTGTATATATATCTCTACTTCCTCAAGGAGGTTCATGAATGCTTCATTCTGCGTAATATGGAGGATTTCTAGTGCTTCATTTGTAGGTTTTACGTCGTGTTTCTCTGTTTGTAGATGTTGACAAAATGGGGATGGGTTACTTTCACGAACAAGCCGACCTAAAGCTCAAGAAGCACATAGAAATCTTTATTCGCATTATAAATCAAGAAAATGGGTAAAGTAATAAATCGATGAGGCCAAATAACACGTGTCCATAGTAACAGTGATAGCAATATGAAGTGTATAAAACAAAGACTTAACACCACCATAAATCATAGACAGTAACTAAATTACTACGAAATAATTAAAGTATAAAATAAAAATCTCTAATAAAACCAAAACAAATTCCAGAGGGAAAAACATAATTAGAACCAAACCTATAAAAATAATAAAAATTTCCACCCATTGCGTATTTATAATGATAACAAAATACCATGTAATATCGTTGGGCCTGTTGTGTCACCGAATCGTCTCACAGGACCCCGTTATCTACACTTTCTTGAAAATGAGATTGCAGCATTATTGGAAGACATTCCTTTGGCTACCAGAATGCGTATGTTGATCCAGCATGACGGCTCTCCTGCACATTGCAGCAGTCAGGTGACACATCATCTAAACCTAACGTTCTCCGGGCGATGGATCGGTAGATATTGGCACGTTTCTTGGCCACCAAGATCCGCGGACCTTACACCTTTGGATTTTTGCCTGTGGGGATCGCTGAAGGGCGAAGTCTATAAAGAAAAAGTAACCACAAGAGCCGATTCGATTGTTCGGATTCCGAGTAGTGCAACCCTCGGAAAAAAAACACACACACACACACACAAGGCGACCTTATCAAGAGAAGTCAAAAGTGGATTCAAGTTGGCGGTGTAATTTTTGAAAATCAGCTGTGAACGTCCTCATTTGCCTTTGCGTTAAGTTTATTTGGGTTAGATACTAACCGCTGTACCTTTGTACTGAATAAAAATTGGACGCATGTTATATGGCATTTTTACGACAATTCGTTTATTCTGCCACCTCCTAAAATACTATTCCTCCTGAAATACCCTGTATATTAGATGCAATGGCAACAAACAGGCCTGATGTCTTTTAAGTACCTATTAGATTCTACACTGAATTTGCGGCTGAGTTAGCCCCTCTGCTAACAATAATCTATAGTTGATCCCTGGAACCTAAAACCGTGCCCAGTACATAGAAGAAAGCACAGGTTACACCGGTTTACAAGAAGGGTAGTAGAAGCGATCCACTAAACTACCGTCCAGTATTGTTGCTGCAGAATTTCTGAGTTCAACAATAATGAGGTATCTCGAACAGAATGACCTCCTCCACATCAACCAGTATGGGATCCGAAAACATCGTTATGCGAAACCCAACTTGCACTTTTCTCACATAGCATAGTGAAAGTTTTGGATCAAGGCAGTGAGGTAGATAATTTCCGAAAAGTATTTGACTCAGACCACACCCCCGCTTATTATCAAAAGTGCTATCATGTGGGGTATCAAGAGAAATATGCGACAAGGATGGAGAGTCATCTTCAGACGTAAAAGCAACTACGAGTGTGCCCCACGTATGTTCGTTGGGATACTTGCCGTTCATGTTATACATTAATGACCTTGAGAACAATATTAATAGCAACCTCAGATTTTTTACAGATGACGCAGTTATGTGTAGTGAAGTACTGTCTGAAAGTAGCTTCATAAATATTCAGTCACATCTGGATAAGATTTCAGAATGGTGCAAAGATTAGCAACTTGTTCTAAATATCCAGAAATATAAAACTCTGCTCTTGAAAAAGGGAAAAAAGGTAGTATCCAATGACTACAATATCAACGAGTCACTGTTGCTATCGGCCAACTCATATAGATACCAGTGTTTAACACTTTGTAGGGGTATGAAATGGAATGATCATATAGGCTCAGTAGTGGGTAAAGGAAGTGTTAGACTTCGGTTTATTGGTAGAATACTGGGGAAGTGCAATCAGTCAACAAAGGAGGTTGCTTCCAAATCAATCATACGACGCATTCTGGAAAATGGGTCAAGTCTGTGGGACCAGTACTAAAGAGGAGTAACAAGTGATACTGAACGTATACAGAGAAGGGCAACGAGAATGGTCACAGGTTTGTTTAAACCGTGACAGAGTAACACAGAGATGCTGAAGAAACTGACCTGGCAGACTCATGAAGACAGACGTAAGTTATAGCAAGAAAGCCTACTTACGAAGTTTCAAGAACCGGCTTTAATGATGACCCTAGGAATATACTACATCCTGTTACTAATCGTGAGGACAAGATTCGACTAATCACGGCATGCACAGAGGCATTCAAATGAACATTCGTCCCTAGGAACGGGGAAAAACCCTAATGACTGGAACAGTGGGACATACTCTCTGCCATGCACTTCACAGTGGTTTGCAGAGTACAGATGTAGATGTAGAAGTTCTTTGCTATTATTTACTGTATGGACTACAGTTAGGCTGTTGTGGATTTCGTTGAGTGTGTGTCTTTTCGGGTACGTATGGTCAGATACGAACGATCTGGAAAATTGGTTGAGCTCTTTGAAGCACCCTCTAATTCCGTTCCAAATATCTTCTTGGCATCTTTCGCTGCTTGGTCAGTGTACACAGTAAATAAAATTGGTGAGAGGCTACAACCCTGTTTCACTCTCTCTTCAACTACTGCTTCCCTTTCCTGCCTTTCGGCTCATTCATTGCTGTCTGATTTCTGTACACGTTGCAGCTTCTCGGTTCATACATTTTATCCCCGTTACCACAACTAGTTGTCTAGTAAAAATTGATAAATATTTTCTCCAAATCTACAAATGCTGTGAATGTAGGTTTGTCTCTCTTCCCGTTATCTTCTAAGATCAGTCGTTCGATTAGTCTGGCCTCGCTTGTACCTACATTTCTCCCGAACCTAAACTGATCTTCCCCGAGGATGCCTTCTAGCAGCTTTTCGATGTTCATTTAAATGCAGAACTATTCAAAATGAAGGAATAGATTTCAAACATTTATTGCTTCCAAACTACGAAAGATAGAAACACAATTGCAAAAAGTTCCTGAAAAGAGATAAGTTCAAATTTTTATGCATTCAATGTCAGCAGCATATGTTACACGATAAATATCAAAGTGGTGGCTCATTTCCTGCCACACACGAGGCAGCTGATCTCTCGTTATAGAATTCAGAGCTCCAACAATGCGATGTCCCAGACTTTCAAGAGTGTCAGTCACACGGGGGGAAACACGTGGTCTTTCACGTAACCTCACAGACGAAACTCACAAGGTGTGAGCTCTGGAGACCTGGACGGACACCGGCGATGAAGTTCATTTTCTGCTCCTCCTCTTCCAATCCAATGTCCTGGAATGGTGTCATTCAGCAAACGTCGGACGTGCTTAGAGAATTTCTCTAATAGATATTAGTAACTCTGCAAACATGCAATAAATATGTACCGTCTCATCATAAATCGCTAAGCCACTCGAAACCGGTAATGGTAAATAAAAATTGAAGGATAAAACGAAAGACGAATTGTTGCAGTAATTCATAAAAACCTTTATTCATCGCAGACCCAGTGTTCACATCCATTATAGATAAAAGTTAATTAACAAGAACCGTGTGGAGATAACTAATGAAGCGATGTTAGTTTGAACGTTTGCATGAATAACGTAGTGGGAAAAGTGCAGCTGGTTGCGGTCAGTACTGGTATTCTTGTCAGACGGAAGAAGGAAGTGGCTTCCTTATCGTGTAGGATTGACTTACGAAACTAAAACGTTCCAGAAGAAAGGCGCGCAGTACACGAATGCTTTACATCCACAATTGTGAGAACACTACTCATATTTCCAATTCATCAACCTGTATGTAATGTAAAGTAAAATATACTGGATGAGCGGGCTGGAGGTAGGCGAAAACATTTCTTCATATTTCAGCAGCTATTACAGTTTACAAGTTTATTTGCACAACATTGTCCATAGGAGCTCAAATATTTTCATGCATGTTGGTACAGTTTAATGTGGGTACCGTTTCTAGCTCGATAGTTATCGAAACGGTACTCCACTTGTCATCACATGTTCATAAGTATGCCAGATGTTATGGCCTCGACTGCGGCTTAGATTCGTTTTCTCTAACCTACCAGATCTGGAACCTTTATTCTGCAAACAGCGTCCCTGATAAACTCCCATGCACTAAACTCCAGCGGATTCAGATCGGGAGACCGAGGGGGCCAGGCAACAGGAACTCCCTTCCGATTGAACGCTCAGGAAACGTCTCAAGGAAAAATGTAGTAACTTCCCCATAATAGTGGGAAGGGACGCACAGTTCTGCTGGAAAATTACATCGGGAGGTATCTGTGGAACTGCATAGATAGCCATTACAGGTGTGACCTGTCACTGCCGCGCATGCACTGCGAGACTTAGCGCTGTTCGTGAAGTAGGGAGGATCACAACTTGGAGAGTGCCTCTATCGATTTACGCAACGACGTAAGATGTCGAGTTCTATCGTTAAAAGAATTTCTTTCTGTATAACCCTAGCTCAGACCACCTTATATACGGCGAAAAATGGCTATCACAAGAAACTTGTATCTAATGGGTGTGACTAACGAGGTAACAGGTAGAAAAATAATGGAACTTTTCACTGACATCACACTAAGTAATCTGTATGCTTTTATGTCAAAAGATGCAAAACCAGTGAAACAAAATACATTTAGCAAATACTTATTGTTCTCTTTAAGGTAGTAACATACAGGCGTGTACCCCCTTGTCCAATTTTCCTTTTCTTCCGCCACGTCCCAATTTCTGAATAATGCTCTGGAGTTCAACTGTGGTGTCACCGCCAGACAGCACACTTGCTAGGTGGTAGCTTAAATCGGCCGCGGTCCATTTAGTACATGTCGGACCCGCGTGTCGCCACTGTGCGATCGCAGACCTAGCGCCACCACAAGGCAGGTCTCGAGATACGGGATAGCACTCGCCCCAGTTCTACGGACGACATTGCTAGCGACAAGACGGACGAAGCCTTCCTCTCATTTGCCGAGAGACAGTTAGAATAGCCTTCTGCTAAGTCCATGGCTACGACCTAGCAAGGCGCCAATTGTAACAGTGCATGTATCTTACGAGTCTCATTTGTATAGTCAAGAGAGATGTATCACAAGGAGTGATTAAAAGTTAAGTATATTCCAAAGCTACGTACTTTCTTGATAGCAGTCATAACGTATCCTGTTCCAGACTTGACGCCAGTCGGCGTGTGTGTACGCGTGCCTTTCGGCTCCCTTCTCAGTGTGGCGTAACTAGCTTGTTACGCCACAACATCAACAACCCACTTGGTTCCCGAAAATTTTAAAACTTCCTCATTATGCTCTTAGAAAAATTTTGCAGTCATAGAGGTTGTTAGTTTTAAGAAAGAAAATTTGTTGGTTGAGTACCTCGTAACTGCCTTCAAAATGGACTGTGGATTCTCTCGAACTGAGATAAAAAAACTAGCGTTTTAATTTGCTACACGCATAAAAAAAGTTCTGCGTCACCTCGGTTCCGAAATCTGAACAGAACACTGTAATTGAGATCAACATAAAAATCATTTCCGCCCTTATTGCTCATAAAAAACCACATGTTGCATGTTGTACCACCATACAGCGAGACCTACATAGGTGGTGGTCCAGATTGCTGTGCACTCCGGTACCTCTAATGCCCAGTAAAACGGCCTCTTGCATTGATGCATGCCTGTATTCGTCGTGGCGTACTCTCCACAAGTTCATCAAGGCACCGTTGGTCCAGATTGTCCCACTCCTCAATGGCGATTCGGCGTAGATCCCTTAGTGTTTGGTGGGTCACGTCGTCCATAAACAGCCCTTTCCGAACTATCCCAGGTATGTTCGACAGGTTTCATGTCTGGAGAACATGCTGGCCGCTCTAGTCGAGCGATGTCGTTATCCTGAAGGAAATCATTCAAAGGATGCGCACGAAGTGGGTGCGAATTGTCGACCATGAAGAATGCCTAGCCAATATGCTGTCGATATGGTTCCACTATCGATCGGAGGATGGCATTCACTTATCGTACAGCCGTTACTGCGCCATCCATGACCACCAGCGGCGTACGTCGGCCCCACATAATGCCACCACAAAACAGCAGGGAACCTCCACTTTGCTGCCCTTGCTGGACAGTGTGCCTAAGGCGTTCAGCCTGACCGGGTTGCCTCCAAACACGTCTCCGATGATTGTCTGGTTGAAGGCATATGCGACACTCGTCAGTGAAGGGAACATGATGCCAGTCCTGAGCGGTCCATTCGGCATGTTGTTGGGCGCATCTGTACTGCGCTGCATGGTTTGCAAAGATGGACCTCGCCACGGACGCCAGGAGTGAAGTTGCGCATCATGCAGCCTATTGCGCGCAGTTTTAGTCGTAACACGACGTCCTGTGCCTGCACGAAAAGCATAATTCAACATGGTGGCAATGCTGTCAGGGTTCCTCGGAGCCATAATCCGTAGGTAACGGTCGTCCACTACAGTAGTAGCCCTTGGGAGACCTGAGCGAGTCATGTCATCGACAGTTCCTGTCTCTCTGTATCTCCTCCATGTCCGAACAACATCGTTTTGGTTCCCCCTGAAACGCCTGGACGCTTCGCTTGTTGAGAGTCCTTCCTGGCACAAAGTAATAATGCGGACTCGATCGTACCGCGGTATTGACCGTCTAGGCATGGTTGAACTACAGACAACACGAGCCATGTACCTCCTTCCTGGTGGAATGACCGGAACTGATCGGTTGTCGGACCCCCTCCGTGTAATAGGCGCTGCTCATGCATGGTTGTTTACATCTTTGGGCAGGTTTAGTGCCATCTCTGAAGAGCCAAAGGGACTGTGTCTGTGATACAATATCAACAGTCAACGTTTATCTTCAGGAATTCAGAGAACTGGGGTGATGCAAAACTTTTTTTCATGTGTGTATATCCAAGAGTAAAAACTGCTTGCATCTTTGGAAAAATGGGAGCTAGACTTCATGAAACGCCACAGACGACCAAGCCTCAGAAAGGACGAAGCAGTGAGCCTGACTCGTTCAAAACGTTTTGTAGTCACATTGCTGAAAGGTTCCTCAACAATTGTAAATCGGTACTGGACAAAGTACCTTTACATGAGCCAGAAGAAATATTGGCAGTTAAAGGATGTGTTGTGTACATAGTTCCGCTTGTCAGCGGGTACACAACTATCCCACTAGAGCGCGCCCCACTAAGCACAACAGCGCAGGCGCAGCGCTCGTCCGTCTCCGCACTACGAGATGGCGCTGTCTTAGAGACGGACCAAATTCTGCTTCCGCCGGTCCACGTATTAATATGTAACGCAGCCAATGAGATTGCTGCTAACGTAGAACCTTTTCTCCTCGCGGATAACACTCGCGCAGTGATACCTGAACGCGCGAGTTATTATAACGAGTGTACAGATCTCCGATTACTCAGTCTGCATGAGTCGGCATTAGTCTTTACCAGTCTGCATCAGTCTGCATTAGGCTGTAGTCAAGTTTCAGTCTGCGCCTAATAACATAATCATATTTCTGTACATAGCCATGAAGATAAATCTATAGACACTTTGTCAAGTATCAGAGATATATGAGAATAAGATTAACGTACCAAGACCAAAGGAACTTCAGATTGTCAATTGTAAATAGCGTCCAGAACCAAGTTAAGTTATTTCTATGCTTTTTATTATTTTAATAAATGTGTGTGAAAATTAATCAAGTTCTGTTTAAAGTTGGTCACCACCAATCTGCTACTCTAAGTGTGCAAGTGGCATTTCTATCGTCTGACCTAACGGCAGAAGATAAACACGCCACGATAAGACCACGAGACATATTGCTGACACTCGCCTACTTCATTAGAGCGACAAGTCAAATAATCTGATGGTGTGTGTACCGAAGGTCTTACAGTAAACACAGCACAGGATGCAAGCAAGTTTGGAGCTATGGCATCAGCTAGGAGTGGTGGTGATGCTCCAAATATTGCATGCATTATTAGATTATGCAAGAGTCTGCCACTCTTGTTTTTTTCCCAAGGCAGAAATTTAAGGACCATAAGTTGAAGGGTGCCCCATTTGGATCTCTAGGATGTGTTCATACAAATGGCTGCTCCAACAGCAGTATTTTTTCTAAAATATTTGGGACACTTTCCATATGAAGCCAAATTAAAATGAAAGAGTGTACCAATACTTCACAATTACGGAAGTCAAATCACTGCAGAAAGTGTTACACAAGCAAAGAAAAATGGTGTAATATTACTTACATTGCCATCACATGGTAGCCGCAAGAACAGAAATTTATGATGTTGCTGAAACTTCAAGTCGAACGTAGCCGTTATAATACACACTTGTGAACATTCAAACTAGATTTCGACCAACATGAATATGGCTCCTAAATCTAATTTGAATACGGAAAATCCATCGAAGAACGACTAACTGGCAGCAGCAGGACAATGTGGTATTTATATTCAGATATCAATTCAAATACACTCATCCCTAATAGAATCGCTACATCCCTTACCGAAAGCTATTCCACGAAATTGTGGACTTATAGAAGGGGAAGAAAATGTGCCGTTCATTATGAGTTTTGACAGACACACCTGAAAACAGACAAAAATAATCAAGGCATACTGCAAGAGAAGAAGGATTCTTCAACTGCCGAAATGAAATTATTTAGGTGAAATGCAGAAGGAAGTAAATTTAAGAAGAAAAGGTATGTGACTCTGTTTCAGGCAGTGATTGCATTCCACTTAATGTGTGTCATGAGAGTAGTGATTCTGCAACAGGAAGAGGTTCCTACTCAATGGTCTGAAGATGACCACAGCAGTGGTCGAAACCGGTCACCTTGATAAATAAATCGTGATCGAGACTATTTTTAATAGTAAATATCTGTCATGAGAGTTACAATGGAATTAGTTTGAATGGCTTTCTACTGCAAATTCAGGCTGAAGAAAATAAACCAGATGATATTTTATTTAATACAGACACTACAGTCTGGAAGTGAATTTTTGTGATATATGTAACAAAAAAGACAAGAAAACACTTTCTGAGAATGATTGTCTCTGAAAATTATGGAGAGATAACTGTGAGGTTTCTGAGAAATGGAACATTTCTTTGGCCATTAGTGGATGCTGTAAGTGAAATTTTAAAGGAAAATTTTCTCATATAACTACCAGAATGATCATCACGAAGGCACGGTGAACTGAGATACCCTCCTCATTTCCATTCCTCCAACGTCAATTAATGCCTAGTATTATTACTATATTTGCAAATTAATGAATTAAACATGCCAATCAGAAAAGAACAGAATGTAATAGAAATTTACACAGTGGTAAAAGTAAAAAAATATGGAAATTTTATATAGTCTTAATACAATGAAAGTAATTTGTAGCTTTCATTCGTTTATTAACGAAAATTTTTAGTCCTACTTTTTACACCACTGAAGTTATTTTTATGTGTATCTGTTAGAATGTTTAAATTACTACCCTTGTTACGTTCAATGAATTATATTCATAACATATAAATCACTTATTTTCCATTGAGCCGAACATAAACTTCTAAACATTTATCTGCATGGTCACGAAAGTTAAAAAATCAGTCAAGAGGGCAAAGAGATCAGAGAAGCAGTTGTTAGCATCTCACTTAGACAATGAACTGCAATAGTTTGGTTCCAAAATGATGGCCATGGAGGAATTATAGGCAAAGTGTAAAAGATTGTAAATCCTGCTCTGCACAAGTATATGCTAGTAAGTGGATTAATGACGGAGAAGACCAACAGTGGTTTAGTGACGAATTTCGGAAAATGCTGAGGAATCAAGGGCTCTCAGTTCAAAAGAGGAAGGGCAAATGGCCACACGCAAAGATTATTAGAGATTAGGGCGTCTGTGAAAAGATCTATACATGAAGCATAGAACAGCTACCACTGTCACACCTTGGCTAAAGATCTGGCGAAGAAACTGAAAAAATTCTGTTCCTATGTACGAAATCGCTAAGCGGAACTAAGGCTTCCTTTGAGGCACTCTTTGACCAATATGGTTTGGTAGTAGATTATAGCAAAAGGAAGGCCGTAGTTTCGAATTCCATGTTTAAGAAATCGTTCACGCAGGAGAATCGTGCAAACGTACCGTCGTTTGACCATCGCACAGAGTCGCGTATGCATGACATAGTACTAAGCATGCCTGGTGTAGAGAAAGAACCGGAAGACTTAAAAGCAAGTAAGTCGCCAGGTACGGCTGGAACCCCAACTCGGTTTTACAAAGAATACTCTACGTCTTTGGTCCCTTACTTTGTTTGTATTTATCGCTAATCCCTCGAACAACGCAAAGTGCCAAGCGACTGGGAAAAAGAGAATGTATATTCGAAGGGTAAAAGAACGAACCCGCAAAATTACAGACCAATATCCTTAACATCGGTTTGCTGCAGAATGACAGAGCATATTCTGAGTTCGAATATCATAAATTTCTTTGAGACCGAAAAGGTCATGTCCACGAAGCAGCATGGTTTCAGAAAGCACCGCTCTTGCGAAACCCAGCTTGCTCTTTACTCACACGATATGCCGCGGACTATGGACGAAGGCCCACAGCGTGATTCCACACTTCTTGATTTCCGAAAAGCATTTGACACGGTACCCACTGCAGACTGTTTACCAAGGTACGTGCATACGGAATAGGCTCCCAGATATGTGACTGGCTCGAAGACTTCTTAAGTATCAGAACCCAATTTGTCGTCCTCGATGGAGGGTTTTCATTTGGGACAGGGGTCACGCCAGGAACGTCGCAGGGAAGTGTGATAGGACCGTTGCTATTTTCTGTCTACGTAAATGATATGCAGACAAGATGGCTGCAATCTGCGGTTGTTCCCTGATGATGCTGTGAGGTATACAGGAAGGTGTCGAAGATAAGTGATTGTAGGTTTGTGACCTCCCCTCTCCTTCTTTCTCTCTCTTGCTCCGTCGTCGTCGTTTTTTCCTCTTCTCCTCGGCTGTTCAAACCCTCTTCCTTCTTCCTTCGTCGGACCGCGGCTATATCTCAGGGTTTTCGACGAAAGGGAGGGAGAACGGGGCACATATGTGGTTGATCACGATGACGTAGTGCTATGTGTGAGTGTAAGCCTTATCTCCGTTTTGGCAAGATTGATGACTGAAGCTGAAACATTTCTCTAAAAAGGTAAGTGCTCTCATTTTCAAAAGGTGAAAATTATAGTGTAGACTATAATTTTTATCGACCTACTCAATTGAAGGAACACGATACAGTTTATAACGTTCCAACTTCGGATGAAATTTATTGATCCCAAGGAGCTTAAACAAAACTCATCCGTTCCAAATGTCATTCACAACGAAAGTAGTTAGTTTTCTGGTGTGCGTGTAGTGGTCACCAGTGATTGAAATGATCGTTCCGGTAATTGCATTACAATCTGTTTATTGGTTGCTAATCGACTATTCTTTGATTAAAATATCTCGTATTCAAATAGTAAACATATGTTGTATTCAAACAGTAAATCGAACCCCATTCACTGTAAGCACCAAGAACGATTACTATAACCTCCAATAATTCTTTAATAATTATTACCAAGTTAATGTCAAGAAATTACGTGGAGTATCAATTAATCCTTCACGCGACTATAACACACGATAGCCTACCTCGTATCTCAAACTTCGCGCCGTTATTTCAAAGTCCGCGCGCGTTCTCTTTATAACAAAGTTTGACCGTGGCTCTCTAGAATGTTTTCCAAACCAACTCCGGATTATGAATTATCAGTTTTAGGTCAATTCTTTAAAATTAAGGAGGACCCGCACTCGATTACAACTTGTCCCATTCACTTGAGCAACTCAGAAGTTACTATCTTTCTCGAATAGAAAAAAACACGTATAACGCAGCATTGTGATCTGCTGTGTCAAAAAAAAAACTCATTGCCTATTGTCAGTGTCAATCGTTCATCATAGATAGCACTACAAAAAAATCTCGACTTGAGATGACGTCACGCGTGTCTACTTGTTTTGACTCTCCTCCTCTCACGTGACACAAAGTATATCTGACTTTAACGGACATCCCGACAAGATTATTCCTTAAAGATTTCGTGGGCTACTCGGACGATTACCCATGTAATGCTACAGGTTGAAACATGAATACCTAGACGAAATTTCTAGTTAGTGTGATGAATGGCAGCTGTCTCTTAATGTAGAAAAATATAAGTTAAGTGGATGAGTAGAAGAAACAAACTCATAATGGGTTTGTAGCGTCCTGCTTGACACAGTCAAGTCGTTTAAGTATCTGGACGTAACGTCGCGAAGCGACATAAAATGGACCGATCATGTGAGGATTGTGGTAAGGAAGGCGAATGGTCAGCTTCGGTTTATTGGGAGCATTACAGAAAAGTGTAGTTCATACGTAAAGGAGACTGCACACAGAAGGCTAGTGCTAACTATTCTTGAGTACTGCTCGAGTGTTTGGGGTCCGCACTAGGTGAGATTGAAAGAAGATATCGAAGCAATTCAGAGGCGAGCTGCTAGATTTGTTACCGGTAGGTCTGATCACCATCCAAGTGATACGGATATGCCTCGGGAGCTCAAGTGGGAATGGCTGGAGGGAAGAAGACGTTCTATAGTGTCTTGTACTGCAAGGAGGCAAGGGAGAGGATGTTGTGGGTAGCCAGTATCCTCTCTCGACAACGTGGATTAACCCGGTTCGTTATTTGCATGAACATTTACTTAACGCTGAATAGAGTTCATGTCTTGTGGTACAAGCTGATCATTAATAGTTCTCTTGCAGACACTATTGGTAATCTTGCTATTACAAACTTCAGTCGCACTGTTAGTACCGCGCTACAGGCACTACTCTCGTCGCTATGTACTGCCATAGCCTGAGTGAGACAATCAAGCTCTTCGGTCAGCGGCGCCGGCCTAAATGCATGCTGTTGAAGGGGCGTCGGCGGCCTGTTGCTTGTCGGTGTGTCTCTGGCCTCTCTGGTGATAGCCGCGCTCGATCCAGAGCCTACTATAGGTCTTCGCGCTTCATCTTTGCAGACCAGTGTGCCGGCGACAGCTTACACCAGCACACATTCATTTCGAGGAACAATAATGGTTCAAATGGCTCTAAGGACTATGGGACAACATCTGAGGTCATCAGTTCCCTAGACTTAGAACTACCTAAAGCTAACTAACCTAAGGTCATCACACACATCCATGCCCGAGGCAGGATTCGATCCTGCGACCGTAGTAGCAACGGGGTTTCTGACTGAAGCGCCTAGAATCGCTCGGCCACAGCGGCCTGAGAAAGTTTAGAGAAGCGACATCTGAAGCTCACTGCATTACGATCCTACTGCTTCCAACATACATTTCTCGTAGGGACCACGAAGATATGATAGGAGAAATTAGAGCTTATACGGAGGCATATAGACAGTCGTTTTTCTCTTGCTCTATCTGCTAGTGGAACAGGAAAGGAAACGACTAGGTGTGGTACAGGATACCCTCGGCGACGCACTGTACGGTAGCTTGCGGAATTTGTATACAGATGTAGATGTAGACGTAGACACAGCCTTTTAATATATGGTTCGTTGTGGTGCATATGATAAGAAATATAGCAAGTAATAAAATGCTAACAGAATTATACAAATATATCAAAAGTCCAATTATTGCGTCTGCTGTGACTGTCCAGAAACATATGCCCAAAGTTCTCCCCCGTATGTCCAGCTGCCCTTTTAGTAAGAATTGTAGTTCTATTTTTCATACAGACACTGCATGGCTTGAAAAAAAATCACAGTATTTTCTTTTAATTCTGAACGTTTGCAAGAAGAAACTCCTGTGGGAAACAAAACCTGATGGCTTCAAATCTGATGACTGTCGGCATGCTATGAACATGGATGGACCTAATATGTTCTGTTCTCTGCCGCAAAGATGAGCACTACAAACATGCTGAGACGGCTATTTTATAGTACTATTGTGTATGAACATAATGCGCATACACATAAATCCGCAGCTAAGAAACAAAGTAGGGTGTCAATAATGGACTACAGTGTATCATCTGTTAATTCCAACACAGAGTCTTCAGCATACAGTACTTTACGGTGCTAAAACTGATCGCTTGCGTCCCTTCTCTTTCTGTGTCTCTCTGTACGTGTTTCCTTCTTTACGTACTAAATTAGCAGTCACTGTTGTCATTACCACAGCATGTTTCATTTAAGAGAT
The DNA here is from genome assembly GCF_021461395.2 of Schistocerca americana. Taxonomy (NCBI): domain Eukaryota; kingdom Metazoa; phylum Arthropoda; class Insecta; order Orthoptera; family Acrididae; genus Schistocerca; species Schistocerca americana. The sequence goes on from NC_060119.1 coordinate 90,627,947, forward strand.
TGTAATGCTAGAAACCAAATGTGCATTTATAAGAGTAGGAGGCTTAATATCGAAATGTGACTTGTACTCCGTAAATGCCGATTCTCTGTAGACTGGGCGAGGTCTAACGAAGGTGGCTGGCCGAACACGTCTAAAAAGCATCAGCCAACCTTACCAATATTCTAAGACATCATCTCAAGGGCTCAGGCAACTGGCGCCGACGAGTAGAGGACCTGTGTCTGGCACACAGCGGAGACCACTTTGTGGCTGAGGTACAGAGTCGTCGAAGGCAAAGTCTGTGACGTACTGGTAAAATCGCTCCCGAAAACCAGCGAGCAGATAACAGTTATATTCATGCAACTAGGACGACAATTTCAGATAGTCTACTTTCTCTGTTGTTGTGCCCTATTTTCTCCGTACTTCTTCATATCCTCACGCTGTGTTTTCGTTTCTTCTGTTTAGATAGTTCCCGATTTCTTACTTCTTCTGCCTTGAAAGCCTTCGGAACTAAGTATTTCATTATCAAAAAGGCTTCTTTCTGTTGTGTCCCATTCTTTGATGTTTCTTTCCAATGCTTTTCTTATTTCTGTAATCCATACTACAGTCAGTTTCTTTTTGCAGAAATACAGAAATACTTGTTTCTTTCGCATTACCCATTCATTAGGAAGAAGCATACAAAGAAAGTCAATCTTTGCTTTACCATTACTCCTGGTATTTTCTCAACATTTTCGTAGATCTTCTCGTTACTTCCCATTTTCCAGCCATCTGTATATTGCACACATTATTTTTCTAATAATCCGTTTTTCAAGTACTTGTATTCTGTCCAGCTTATAGTGCATTGTTGAGCATTCACACATGCATATAAACGTCCTGGTCTTATGGATGTGGTATAGTATCACGGTTTTGTTTTTCTAGATATGCGTTTCTTGATTTAAATTCTTTTTTCAACCCATACGTCTTTTCTATTTTATTAAGTTACATCTGTCGCCAATTTTTGTATTTCATTTTGCTCCGGCATAGCGGTAGCAGGCAGTACGGGCCATGGCGGCGCTCTCGCTGCCGCTGGTTACTCTTCGTGTTTTACTGTCCCTGTTAATACATATAAATAAAACGAGTATCTCAGTCGACTGATTTGGGACCGCTCTTTCAAATGTGAACGTAAAATTTCGCTTTAAAAGCCACTCTGTTTTTAACGGAAAACAGACCGTCACCTTCCGTCGACTTTGGACGTGCTATGTAAGACTTGATGAGCAGTATTTGTTTGGACTGACTCGAGCTACGCATTTCAAAAACAAAATTACACATATCTGTTGAAACACCAAAGAAAATGCCCCTGACGACTCTTATGAAGGCATTCTGTATAATCCTGGAAGATTCAGCAGTTATATTGTCTGTTGTAACTGGTACGTATGATACACTACGTGATCAAAATCATCCGGACACCCCCAAAAATATACGATTTTCATATTAGGTGTATTGTGCTGCCACGCACTGCCAGGTACTCCATATCAGCGACCTCAGAAGTCATCAGACATCGTGAGAGAGCAGAATGGGACGCTCCGCGGAACTCGCGGACTTCGAAAGTGGTCAGGTGATTGGTGTCACTTGGGTCATACGTCTGTACGCGAGGTTTCCACACCCCTAACCATCCCTAGATCCACTGTTTCCGATGTGATAGTGAAGTGGAAACGTGAAGGGACACGTACAGCACATAAGCGTACAGGCCGACCTCGTCCGTTGACTGACAGAGACCGCCGACAGTTGAAGACCGTCGTAATAGGCGGACATCTATCCAGACCATCACACAGGAATTCCAAACTGCATCAGGATCCAATGCAAGTACTATGACAGTTCGATTTCATGATCGACCGGCAGCTCTACCGGTAAATGCTACACTACGCCTCACTTGGTGTAAGGAGCGTAAACATTTGACGATTGAACAGTGGATAAACGTTGTGTGGAGTGACGAATCACGGTAAACAATGTGGCGATCCGATGACAGGGTGTGGGTATGGCGAATGCCCGGTGAACGCCATCTGCCAGCGTGTGTAGTGCCAACAGTAAAATTTGGAGGCGGTGGTGTTATGCTGTGGTCGTCTTTTCATGGAGGGGGCTTGCACTCCTTGTTGTTTTGCGTGGCTCCATCACAGCACAGGCCTACATTGATGTTTTAAGCACCTTCTTGCTTCCCACTGTTGAAGAGCAATTCGGGAATAGCGCTCGCATCTTTCAACACGATCGAGCGCCTGTTCATAATGCACAGCCTGTGGCAGAGTGGTTACGCGACAAAAACATCCCTGCACAGATTCCTGACCTAAATCCTATAGAACATAGAACACCTTTGGGATATTTTGGAAGGCCAACTTCGTGCCAGGCTTCACCGACCGACATCGACAGCTCTCCTCAGTGCAGCCATTCCCCAAAAAACTTCCCAGAAAAAAAACTGGTAGAGGTCAACCTCGGTAAAAATCACTTTGGGTTCCGGAGGAATGTAAGAACACGTTTGGCAAAGCTAACACTGCGATTTATCTTAGAAGAAATGTTAAAGAAAGGCAAACCGACATTTATATCACTTTTAGATTTAGAGAAAGCTTCCGACTCAGCTGAGTGGACGGCACGCTTTGAAATCCTGCTGGTGGCATGGATAGAGTACAAGGAGCCAAAGGTTATGAGCAACTTTTACAAACACAAGACTTCAGTGGTAAGAGTCGAAGGACACGAAAGTGAATCCGTGATTGTGAGGGGGCGAGACCTTGTTCTACCCAATCCCTGGCGTTATTCGGTCAGTACACTTGGCAAGCAGTAAACGACACCAGGGGGAATTTTGGAAAAGAGACTGAAGTCCAGGAAGGAGAAACATACACTGTGAGGTTCGGCAGATGGCAGTGTAATCCTGTTAGGGACTGCAAGTTACTGTGAAGAGTAGGAGTCGACAATGTCTTGAAAATAAGTTATAAGATCAAGGTCAACAAAGCAGTACAGAGGTAACGCAATGTAGTCGAACTAAACTGAGGTAAAAACAGTCATGGGATAGGCGCACGCCAATATACGCATGGTGGTAGTACCGAGTATGCAAGTTATAAAAGGACAGTGCGTTGGCGGAGCTGTCATTTCTACTGAGGTGATTCATGTGAAAAGGTTGTCGGCAAGATAATGGCCGGACTTTGAGCGTGTGATGGTGGTTTCCATTTCGGAAATCGATAGCGAATTCAATATTCCGCGACCCACAGTGTCAAGTGTGTGCAGTGACCACATTTCAGGCATTGCCTCACACAACCAGCAGCGCAGTGGCCGACGGCCGTCACTTTGCACACAGTTGTCAGTGCTAACAGACAAGCAACACTGCGAGCAGTAATCGCAGGAATCAATGTGGGACGTATGACGGAAGCATCCGTTAGGACAGTGCGGCGAAATTTGACGTTAATGTGCTATGCTAGCAGACGACCGACGTCTTCGCTAACAGCACGACATCGCCTCCAACGCTTCTACTGGGCCCGAGACCATATGGTTTGGACCTTACACGACTGGAAAACCGTGGACTGGTCAGACGAGTACTCATTTAGTAAGAGCTGATGGTAGGGTTCGAGTGTGGCAGAGACCCCACAAAGCCAGGACCTAGATTGTCAACAAGGCACTGTGTAAGCTGGCGGTGGCTCCATAATTGTGTGAGCTATGTTTACGTGGAATGGACTCGTTCTTCCGGATGTTCGACTACTTGCAGCCATTCATGGACGTCATGTTCCCAAACAACGGTTCACTTTTTACGAAAAACGATGCGCGGTATCACTGGATCATAGTTGTTTGCGATTGATTTGAACAACATTCGTGACAATTCGAGCCCAGGTCGCTCGACATAAATCCCATCGAACATTCATGGGATATAATCGAGGTGTCAGTTCGTGTGCAAAATCCTGCATCGGCAACACTTTCGCAGTTATGGACGGTCATGGAGACAGCATAGCTCAGTATTTCTGCAGGCGAAATCCAACAGCTTGTTGAGTCCATACCACGTCGAGTTGCTGCAGTACGCAAAAGTAGGTCCGACATGATATTAGCCGAGCGGGATTAGCCGAGCGGTCAGAGGCGCTGAAGTCATGGACTGTGCGGCTGGTCTCGGCGGAGGTTCGAGTCCTCCCTCGGGCATGGGTGTTTGTGTTTGTCCTTATGATAATTTAGGTTAAATAGCGTGTAAGCTTAGGGACTGATGACCTTAGCAGTTAAGTCCCATAAGATTTCACACACACTGAAACATGATATTAGGAGGTATCCTACGACTTTTGTCACCTTAGTGTACATCAGGCGATGGTGATGAATTTGATTAGGGACTGAGACAGTAAAAGTAGTAGTAGTTTTGTAATTTGGTCAGAAAAATAATTGACGATGGTCTAAGTAGAGAGGCTAAAAAACGAGAGCATTTCGGAAAAAAAGAATTTGTTAACATGTAATGTAGATTTAACTGTTGGGAAGTTTCTTCTGAATGTGTTTCTCTGGGCTGTACGCCTAGTACAGAAGTGAAACGTCGACGATAAGCTGTTAAACAAGAAAAGAATAGCAGCTTATGAAATGTTGTGCTGTAAAAGAATGCTGAAGATTAAATGGATGGACCGACTAACTAATGAGGAAGTAGAGATTCACATTGGTGGACAAAAAAAGTTATAATACAAAAGGAGGGATCGGTTGATAGGACACATTCTGAGGCAGCAAGGAACGTCAATTTGATAGTGGGTAGAAAAAATTGTAGAGGGAGATGCAGTAAACAGGAATGAAATGAGTATCCGCTGCAGTAGTTAAAGAGAGATGAAGAAGTTTGCAGAGGTTAGAGTAGCATCGAGAGCGACTTCAGACCAGGCTACGGACTGAAGACCATAACAACAACAACCTATGTTGGATTCTACGGAGCATTTAGCGATAATTACAGAGTTTGAGTTGCGTTTCCTGACAGATGTTTAATTCACTTTGCCAGTGCCTGTCACAGTTGAAGGTGGCACGTGAGCAGACGGATCGAAGTCATCGCAGGCTGTCTAATGCGGTATAGACAGGGCAGGCGGCGTTTCGTTGCCAGAGCGGCGCTGTGATACAGATCTCAGCCTCATTGGCCGCCTCCTTTTCCCAGTTTGTCAGTCGGTGTGCCCATATGCAGCCGCCGTCCTAACAAGTTGTTGTGTTGTGCAACGCTCGCCAGGCGCTGGCGGGCGTACGCGCCGCACATGACAACTCGGCCCGGCGAACCGGAAATAGCACGGCGACGCTCCGAGATCGTGACGAGGCCGGTTACGGCAGAGGAAGGCAAAGCAAGTAAAGGCAAGGACGCTTTCCTGCCCCGCTGCTGGGGCGTGTGTCACTGCACGCCGGCACCGCGAGGGAGGACTGGCTCTTCACATTCTTCAAGCTGTGCGCCACTGTTCTCAATAAGGCCTTTCTTGGTACACCACCAAAACGAACTTATAAATGTTTTACTGCATTTATGGCATGTTGCAGACATCTGCTTCTCCTCCATGCTCACCTGCTCCTCCCACCTATCGCTCCACCCACCTCACCCTCCTCCACCTGCTCATTCCCTTCTCTCCACTTCCTCCTCTCCCTCGCTTGGTCCATCTCCTGTGTCCTCTGTCGACCACATCTCCTTCCCCCTTCGTCTATATTCTACTCTCCAATCATCTTGCTGTATCCTCTTTCCCTCTTCCTTTTCCACCAGCTCAATGCTCTTCTAGTCTTTCCACCTCCCTCCTACATCCTCCCTCTGGACGTATATCTCCGCCTCCATCTACCTCCGTCTATACCCAAGTACTCCATATCTCTGTACATGGCCTCCGGCCGCTCTCTCTGTACATCTCCTCCTCTCTCCTTGTCTGTCTAGCTCATTCCACCCGTCTCTCATTATCCATCTCCTCCCTTCCCTCCTTTCACAGCTCAGCCATGACTATTTGCAGGTGTAGCCCTGTACAGCGTTCTGCTGCTACCGACATGATATGCCTCCTCCGCTCTGACTCTTCCTCCCCACACTTCTTGTCCTCATCCTTCTCTCTCTCTCTCGCTCTATCTCTATCCATCCCCTCCACCCCGTCTCCGTCCTTCTCCTTGTCCCCATTTTCTCCCTCCACCTCTTTCTCTTCCTCTCTTACTAGCCATCTGCTTCATCTCTCTGCTCAGCCATGTCCATCCGCACATGTAGCTCTCACAAAGGAGGTCGATAAAACAGGTTGATAGGACTCCCACACAACACAACTGGCCGGCGGTTCTAGCCGCTACAGTTTGGAACCGTGCGACCGCTACAGTCGCAGGTTCGAATCCTGCCTCGGGCATGGATGTGTGTGATGTCCTTAGGTTAGTTTGGTTTAAGTAGTTCTAAGTTCTAGGGGACTGATGACCTCAGAAGTTGCCCAATAGTGCTCAAAGCCATTTGAACCAATTGAAAACGTGTGTCATGGAGGGCAACCCACTCATTGGGGCTGGAAAACTTTTTTGTCCCTAATGTGTAGACTGCACTAGAAAGCGGAGCACTAAGGCAGGCCAATACTGTTCCCACACAATCTACCTGTTGTGCAGGGTAGCCTATATTCCACGGGGTGGAAAAACAGGTTTTTGCCCATAACTCCGCTCCTACTTGAGATAGGAGGTTATAAACTCCTGATACTCTTGGGGCCTGCTGATTCTGTGGCAAATTTGGCCGAAATCAAAAGAGGGGTTTGGGAGGAGATTCTGGATATACATACACACATATACACTCTGCCTCGTATGGAGAGACAGAGGTTGTTTCAACTGACATTAGTAGCTGACAGACTATACAGCTTAAAACAGAATATTTTACCTGAATAAAATAGTTATGGGTAATAGACAGACTCATTATGAAACGCTAAAACAATTAAAATGCTGCTGTTTCGAGCATTGCAGCGTTCCTCTTCAGGGCGGCTAACTGTTGGATTGTGGAGATGGTCTTCCCTTGTATACTCTCTTATTTCGTTTGTCAGGTGGCTACCGACGTCACGCTCTTGGACGTCATTGTATAATTCAAAGTAAATATTGCACTGTGGGATATTGGCTGTCTTACTCTCCCAGGTGACTGGTAGGCAATAGCGAGTCGCCACCTTCTATCCATGTAGTTGCGTTTCCCTGCAACGAGACTTTAATGCTACACAGTATGCCGTTGATACCAGGTCCTGTGAAACAGCCGCCTGGTGAACAAATGCAGGCCTATGGACTGGGATCGATGGTGGCCTACTCGTCAGCAACTTGTAACCAGCCTCCCTGTTTATGCTGTTTGGCAGTTTAAGTAGTTCGAACGCCCCTCTTATTTTTCGCTTCTTCACCCACGGCTGCCGCGCAAGTACACGAGGTTCCTGAAAATTAGTAGGTCAGTGGTGTTCGGCCACAGCTGATCCGTTGCCTTGCCCCAGTCGCACATAGCGTTCATGTCCTGACGCACAAGTGATCGTCCGTCTCATCGGATTTCTTAGACGCCTGCAACGTGGAGGACATCTATGGAATCCGTGCGTCTCACCAGATCTCAGACCTTGCATCCTGGAATATTGGTTTAATTCCTTCTTAGGCGTCAGGCTAAGTGATGTGCCACACAGTAATTAAACCTATGTCCCAGATCTGCCACAAGATCCGAGATTTGGTGGGGTCCACAAAGGATTTTGTTGATACTCTTCATACTGCAGGTGTCTACGAACTCCGATGTGAATGTGGCGAAGTCTACACAGCCGAAACTAGGAGACCGATTAGCACTCGTCTGTCGGAGCATGAACTACGCTCAATTTGTTTGCTTCTAAAACTTCACATCTGATAATGTTAATGTGTTTATTGCATTGTCTTCGTGGCTTGTTATCTTTAATACTGATTGGTGTACTAAAATTTGAACAAACTGTGTTTTGAAAACTACATTATGGCATATGAGAAACCCAGGCCCAATATCCGGCGAGATGAGTGCGGGAAACCTTCCAAAACAACCCTCAAATTGGCCAGTGGATCCGACAATTAGCAGCCTAGTACTGAACAAAGATGATCGTCGTCCCGCTAGTTTGACACGTTATGCTAACGAGACTGCAGAATTCGTAACTATATGACTGCATGTTGTTGTGTGTTGCACCGAGTGCAGTTTAAGAAGACCCAAAGCACGCAGACGACATCTTTTCTACCCTGAAATTTCACGTGTTTCGCATCTTCTTTCCCGTCGACGAAGTATGTATGAACATTCTTCAGCATAGCATGATCGTGTACTTCAGAATCTACTTTGTTCTACCATATAACCCTCAATGTGACGTCAGCAAATCTTGCAGGGTCGTCCGTGCTCCCAGGCAAATGATAAAAAGTTGCTCGTAGGGGAAAAGGAGATATCCTTGTAGGAAGTGGGAACGGATGTGTTCCCATTTTGTGCTGGTAATACTGTCGCTGAAATCCGCGAAGCAGAGTGTCAGAAGAGTGCGCTTCTGCAACTTGGTGAGTGCCGTATGAGGAAGCTACAGAGAAAATATGGGAATGTTTTGTAAAAGTTCATATCAAATGATAGCCAAAACCGCTGTAGGGCCATTGAAATGATATGATAAAATTAACCGTGAATAGCCTGACGGTTAAACAAACCCAAGTTACAAGTGCGCGCCAAGGTCGTGTCCCTTTGCACTTGGGACTTTTAAAATGTTGCTTAATAGAATCACAGAATATCATTTCCACAAGCTTGGCATGTCTACAATTAATACAAATTCTACACCTGCAGAATCTGGCAGGGCGCAAGTGTCCCCCACGTGCCTCCGCTTGCGGATGCCTATGAAAGTAGGTTACATAGATGAATACTAGCAGCAATGTTGTAAGTCAGTCATCTGGCACACTTTCTATGCTCGAGTACACTCCTGTTCAGAAAAAAAAGAAAAAAAAGAAAAACAGGACACCTTGAATGAGTAGAGATAGGACATGTACTGCAGAAATGATTAACGTTTGAACGATGTCGGCCCACAGGTCTAACGTCAAAATCGTTATCGCGGCGCAGCAACACCTACCGGTAAAATATGCCTGGCGCTCTCGTTGTCACTATAAACCGAAGGTAATGCATCAGTGTGACTTCAGCTGACGTGCAAGATGCTTCGCAGACGTATGCGCGAACCGTGCCGTCAAATCAGTGAGCTTGAAAGAGGGCACGTTATTGACATGAGAAAATGTGATGCATCCATCCGGGAAACTGCTGATGGTGTAGGACTAAGTGTTTCGGCAGTGCAACGGGTGTGTGCAGAATGGTTCACGGAAGGCCGTAGATCACGACGAGATGGGTCACGTCGCACCATCCAGACCATCCCCAGTGAAGATCGACATCTCATCCGAATGGCATGGCGGGACAGACCTGCGACCTCCCATACTCTGACACAAGAGTGGAATAGTACAACACATCGTACACTATCAGGGGTGAAAGTCTGTCACCATTTATTACGGCATGGGTTACTTGCGGATCGTTCACTTCTCCGCCTGTCTTTGAGAATGTGCAGAAACATGCTGGAAGGCAATGGTGTACGGAACGACGTCACTGTGGACAGCAATGGCATCATATAGTGTTTCCGGACGAATCCATGTTCTGTCTGTCTGAAAATGATGGCCGAATTTTGACTCGCGCGCAGACAGGGGAAGCGGCACCACAGTGACTGCATTCGCACAAGACATACAGGGTCACTCGAGGCCTTGTGGTGTGGGATGCAACTGGGTGCAACCGCAAATCACAGTTGGCGCGTGTGCAGGGCACTGTGACCAGTGTGACCTACGTGAATGACATTCTGTGACCCGCAGGCATACGCTTTCTGCACAACACATAACAAGCCATTTTTCAGTAAGACAATGCTCGACCTCAGGTTGCTGCACGAATACGTGCCTTTTTTGTATCACAGGTTGTCAGTCTTTTGTCCTGGCCCGCCAGATCATCAGTCGAAAATGTGTGCGATACGACGAAACGACGGGTGCAGTGCTGTGACGCAATGCCAACCATCACAGATGAACTTCCGCGTCCGGCCATCCTGATTTAGGTTTTCCGTGATTACCCTAAATCGCTCCAGGCAAATGCCGGGATGGTTCCTTTCAAAGGGGACGGCCGACTTCCTTCCCCGTCCTTCCCTAATCCTATGAGACCGATGACCTCGCTGTCCGGTCTCCTTCCCCGAAACAACCAACCAGATGAACTTTGGAACCAGGTGAATGCAGGATTGACGGCTATACGGCAGGACGCCATTCGCGCCTTATACGCGTCGATGCCATCACGAGTGGGACAAGTTATCAGGGCCCATGGCGGACATTCTGCCTACTAGGCAACAGGACAAATGCTGAACCAATGTGGCTGAAATGCTAATCACTTCTACAGAACATACTAATGTACGTGACCTGGGAATATGAATGTAATGTAGTGTTGGCAGAAGAGCCAACACTGTGTTGCTAGAGGAGGCCGAAATGCACGCGTTTAATTACACGCTGACTGGCATGAGGTCTGGAACAGTTAAGGGAATTAATAGTAGCAAATAAAGTACGTAGTTGATATAACACTTAACTTTAATCCACAATTGGTGTACATCTCTCGTTACTGTACAAGCTTCACCATTAATTATCAAATGCTATGGCGCCTTGCTAGGTCGTAGCAAATGACGTAGCTGAAGGCTATGCTAACTATCGTCTCGGCAAATGAGGGCGTATTTGTCAGTGAACCATTGCTATGAACGTCGGCTGTACAACTGGGGCGAGTGCTAGTACGTCTCTCTAGACCTGCCGTGTGCCGGCGCTCGGTCTGCAATCACTGACAGTGGCGACACGCGGGTCCGACGTATACTAACGGACCGCGGCCGATTTAAAGGCTACCACCTAGCAAGTGTGGTGTCTGGCGGTGACACCACATGTAATATCTCTAGTAGTTCAAGATGTTCTGTTTTTTTTCTGAACATGACTGTAGTGCTCTTTTGCATTGAATTGTTTGGAAAGTCATTTCAACACATAGACGACTACAGATAATATGTTCCTATGGTGAATCTAAACAAATTCGTGACAGGATCAAAAATTTCCTGACACTCAGGTGCAGTAAGTTATCCTGGACGGACAGTTATCTGCAGACACTGAACTAATATTTGGTAGTCCCTAGGGGAGTGAATGAGGTCAATTTCTGTTAATGTTCTACGTTAATGACAACGAATAATCTGAAATGGAATCTCAAAATTTATGCAAATGACACATTTATCAATGAGGAAGTTCTATCTGGTTCAAATTACAGTAATACACAGCTAGATATACATAAAAGCGAAACCCACGTTTACAGTACTTCTAGACTTACAAATAGCGTGCGACAGTGTCGATTGATACACTCCGAAGAATTCGCAACTTATAAGGGACAAAAGACGGGGAGCGAAATATTATTTGTGACTTATATAGAAGCCAGACTGCAGTTCTTAAGATCGAAGGACATGAAAGGGAAGCAGTAGTTTGACTACGGGACGAGACAAGCTTGTTGCCTGTCCCTGTTGTTATCCACTATGTACACATAGCAAGCATTAAGCAAACTAAGGAGAAAGTTAGAAAAGGAAGAAAAGTTCAATGAGAAGCAATTACAACTATTAGATTTGTCCGTCACCTTGTCATCATGGTACAGGCGGGGACTTGCGAAGATCAGTTGAAACGGATGGGTAGTGTCTTTGAAAGCGGTTACCGGTTCAATATCAGAAAAAGTAATACAAGGGTAATGTAACCGATCTTACATAGAGAATGCTAATGAAATTAAACCGTCTGCCGAATGTCGCTGGAGGAACGAAGTGATTGGTGAAAATGGCACCGCTTTCTCGTTTCGAAGAAGGGTCGTCGAAAAGACGCACACAACTATGGACCTATATCTCTGAGGTCAGTGTACGCCGTGATCCACTATTGCGTCCCTGTATTTGGTTAACTGGTACTCTATCGGAAAGGCATAAGATTGACAATTTTAATGTTACGTTATACTCTTTTCTACGCCATTACATAATAATTTCCTACTTTTTCGTACATGTGCAAGCCTGAATGTGAATTTCACTCTGCAGTGGAGTGTGCGCTGATATGAAACTTCCTGGCAGATTAAAACTGTGTGCCGGACCGAGACTCGAACTCGGGACCCTTGCCTTTCGCGGACAAGTGCTCTACCATCTGAATTAACCAAGCACGAGTCTCGCCCCGTCCTCACTCCGCAGCAGAGTGAAAATCTCATTTTGGAAACATCCCCCAGGCTGTGGCTAATCCATGGCTCCGTAATATCGTTTCTTTCAGGAGTGCTAGTTCTGCATGGTTCGCAGGACAGCTTCTGTAAAGTTGGAAGGTAGGAGACGAGGTACTGGCAGAAGTAAAGCTGTGCGGACGGGGCGTGAGTCGTGCTTGGGTAGCTCAGTCGGTAGAGCACTTGCCCGCGAAAGGCAAAGGTCCCGAGTTCGAGTCTCGGTCCGGCACACAGTTTTAATGCGCCAGGAAGTTTCATATCAGCGCACACTCCGCTGTAGAGTGAAAATTTCATTCTAGAAACATCCCCCAGGCTGTGGCTAAGCCATGACTCCGCAATATCCTTTCTTTCAGGAGTGCTAGTTCTGCATGGTTCGCAGGACAGCTTCTGTAAAGTTTGGAAGGTAGGAGACGAGGTACTGGCAGAAGTAAAGCTGTGCGGACGGGGCGTGAGTCGTGCTTGGGTAGCTCAGTCGGTAGAGCACTTGCCCGCGAAAGGCAAAGGTCCCGAGTTCGAGTCTCGGTCCGGCACACAGTTTTAATGCGCCAGGAAGTTTCATATCAGCGCACACTCCGCTGTAGAGTGAAAATTTCATTCTAGAAACATCCCCCAGGCTGTGGCTAAGCCATGTCTCCGCAATATCCTTTCTTTCAGGAGTGCTAGTTCTGCATGGTTCGCAGGACAGCTTCTGTAAAGTTTGGAAGGTAGGAGACGAGGTACTAGCAGAAGTAATGTTGTGAGAACGGGGTCACAGTCGTGCTCGGGTAGCTCAGATGGTAGAGCACTTGCCCGCGAAAGGCAAAGGTCCCGAGTTCGAGTCTCGGTCCGGCACACAGTTTTAATCTGCCAGGAAGTTTCATGTGCAAGCGTTTTCATCGCTCACAACTAATGCGACCTACATAAGCTTTGCTTTAGTCAACCTTTTGTCTCCATCTACAACTTTTATCCCACGTACTTACATCCATAACAAAATTGACTAGTCCTTGATACTTCAAGACGTATTCTGCCAATCAGCCTTTCTTTTTTACCTCAATTCTTCCTTGGTTATCCGATCCACGCACATAATACTCAAAACGTTTCTGTAATACTACATTTCTGACGTTCCTATTCTCCTCCAGTCTATACCGTTTACCTTCCACGTTTCCTTTCCATACAAGGCTGCCACCATGCAAATATTTTCGCAAAAGAGTTCCTAGACCGAAATATACATTAGATGTTCACAAATTTCTCTTTTTATAGAATTTTTTTTTCATTCTGTAGTCAGTCTGCAATTCGTATCATCCTTACCTCTGCTGTCGTCAGTTATTTTGCTCCCGAAATAGCAAAACTCCCCTACAAGTTTTCCTAATCTAATGCCCTCAACATCACCTGGGCCTGGACTTTTACTACACTGCGTTACCTATATTTTAATTTTGTTGATTTTCATCTTACGAGGGCGTGCTGAAAGGTAACGCCTCCAAATTTTTTATACGTAAATTCTTAAACCTATTTAAACAAAACAAACGCTATTAACATTCTGCACCTTTATTCTTCATATCTTTCTCAACTTAGTCACCCAGGTGACGAACACATTTCTCCCAATGAAAGATCAGCATCTGGTCAGCTTGTTGTTACTGACAGAGCCACAACCTCAGTTCTGCTTGAACCGGTTTACCGCTATCAAAGTGAAGACTTTTTCTTTACCGTTGTTTCACCCACCACGCCCCATATGGGCGGCGGATGGGCTGTCACCGGTACAGTACTCCGCTCATCAGCCAAGAGTGTTCATAAACGATAACAAAGGTGAGAGAAAAATAAAAATATGAGGTCTGTTTACGTTTTAAGTTAAAAGGTTAAAGACGCACAGCTAAAAGGGCGAAGAATATATAAATTTATAAACACAGTTGCACTGAGATGAAATTTTCCTACGAAAAAGCTCTGCACTTTCACTTGACATCTGAAGGATCACCACTGGGTGAAAAAGTATTCTGAAATGAGAGAATATGTTTCATAGATGGTCAGGGGGTGCTGTGGATATGGAGACAGGAGTCCGATGGGTGGGGAAACTATGCAGATAATAGGTGAAGCGGGTAGTGGGAATACAGACAGTGGAAAGGACGAAGGGTGAGGAGGTTAGGGGCACAAGAAGAAATGGATAGAGTTGCGTCTAGAGGGAAAAGGAGAGAGGAGCCCTCGTGTGGATTGGAACAGTTGAGGTGGTGTGAAAGTTGGTAGGATGGATAAATAGCTGGACAGATCTCATTGCCTTGAAGGGGGAGCTGGTTGAAGTTGCGTTGAAATAGGATATGGAATGTGTGTAGGTTTAAGGATGGAGGGGTTTGTTTGTGAAGCTGAGGCAGCATGCCAGCTTTTGTGATCAGAGGCGTGACAATGGTGTTATCGGAATGTAGTTTACAGATAGTGTAGGAGATGAGGAGGTCTTCGATGGGGTAGGAATTTGATCAGATTGTAGAGGATCCATGTGGGGGAAGGTAAACGGACCCAGAAAGGGAAACGGAGTGCATGGCATTCAAGGATCTGGAGCGACTTATAGAACTTTGGTGGAGCGGATATCCAAGCAACACTGGCATGACATGGGTTGGGTCAGATCATGATTTTGTAGATGTGGGAGTAGTAGAGGGGTATTATTCCTAAATTCGGTCTGTTAGTAGTTTTAGAGTACTGTGTGCTTCTTGTTGGATAGTCAGTGGTTGAGGTTTCTGTGTTAGTTGCCGGTCGAGGGTTAGTGCAAGACAGTTAGCTGCATAAGACGGTCGTAAATTGTAATGTAGAAGTCATGGAAGCGGAAGAAATACGTGGTTTGTCCTATAATTATTGTCTAGGTTTTGGAGGGATTGATCTTGAGGCACCACTTGTTACGCCTGGAGGTAAACTAGCTGAGGTGGGTTTGGAGGGATCTTTGGAATTTCGGAGTGTAGGATAGAGGCGAGGAAACATATGTCATCAGCGTACTGAAGAAGGTGGAATGGTGGGGGTGGTCTGGACATACCAGCAGTGCAGTGGAGATAAAGGAGAGGAGAGTGGACAGTCTTGAGGCACTCCTGCAGTGGAATGGAATGTACAGCAATTGGTATTGTTAACAGTGACAAAGGATGGCTAATTAGATGCTGCAATAAGGTGGATATTTTTAATTGGAGACTGGAAAGGGGATTGTAATACCATTCACGATTGTAGGCTTTCTCTAGGTCAAGAGACACAAGCATAGCAGATTTCTGGGAGCAGATTTGGTGGGATAGGAGATTAGTGGGTGCAGGAGCAGGTTACTAGAGGGGAACCTGTGACAGAAGCCACACTGGTTAACTGGAAGAAGGTGCTGTTCATTCAGATGTTGATGATCACGTTGGGGAGGATAGGTTTGAAGACCTTGCTAAAACCTGAGGTTAGGCAGATGGGGCAATACAAAGAGTCATCAGTGGAGATTTGTGTGGTTTGACGAATACGAGGATTTTGGAGGTTTTGAAAAGCTCAGGATAATAACCTATGGAGAAGATAGTAGTATAAAAGGTTGCAAGGGTGACGAGAAGGGAAAGGAGCATTCTTTACGGTGGCAACAGGTGATGCGGTCATGACCAGGGGATGTGTTGCATTTTCTGTGAAGACATTTTTTAATGTCATGTGCTGTGACTGGTGTATTTAATTCTGTATTTTGTATATTGCCCAAGTACTGGAAGCTGATGCCAGGGGTGGGACAGCAGTGTAGCTACTTTAGTGAATGGTAGGGAACGGCAAGTAATAAAATGAGGGTCATCTGGGATAGAGAAGACGTCAGAGAGATAGGATGCAAAGGGTCAGCTTTGCTCAGGTTATCAGCTATGGAATGGTTGTGGTGGAGGAGCAGGTATTGAGTTGATGGAAGCTTTCCTGTACTTGGAAGAGTTGGTGGGGAGTGTAGTGTTGAGTCTCGTGCATGTCTGGTGCCAGTCCTGACTTTTTTTGCATTTTATAAATTCCTGATACGCCTCGGTACTTGTTGGTGGCATGTAACTGTGCCCCAGCCTTAAGTGAGTAGGATGTAGCAGTACATGTGACACTATTCTCAAAGGAGGAGTAAGGCTTGTGGGGTGGGTGGCCCAGTGAGGATACATTGTCTTGGTAGGAATGTGGTTGGAGATAGCATCTGACAAGGTCTGTTCCAGGAAGGATGTGGCTTGAGGGATATCATCGGGTTGTTGTAAGGTCTGGGGGTGACTACCAATCTGGCTTTCTATGTAGTCCCAGTAGGCATTCCAGGTGGTATGGGAGTAGTGTTGTATAACTCTTGAATGGAGATTGGAATGGGATCCACGGGGAAAAGGTTGTGTGTAGTGGATGGTGAGGAGTACACATAGGTGGTCACTTCCAATTAAATCAAGAACTTCTGCCATGAGGCCTACAAGGAGGTTGGGTGGTGCTAGGATGACATTGAGGGTGGTGTTGATTTCAGGATGGGTGTTGTGTGGGATGGGATCAATGTTACCTTCCAGGGAGCCAGTAAACTGATGCCACCACTGGAGGTCTGCTGAGTATCTCCTATGGATGTCCAGATCAGTGGCAGTAATATAGGTGGAAAAGGTACGATCTGAGTAGGTGAGTAAGTCATAGGGATGAGATGATTATGTCAGATGTTTCTGGTTGTTCAGGTAATGGTTAAGGTGTAAGGATAAGGTGTTCAGTGGGAGTACTGTATAAGGGTTGTGGCCAAATGGGGACTTTTGTGATGGCTAATTGCATCTCTATCTCTGGACAGGGGAAGGGGGGTATTTGTGCAGTGAAGAATACAGGGAGAAGTTTGGATGGTGTGATTTGATTGGAAGAATGTTTCATTAAAGATAAACGTATGGACATTTTGTTGTGACAGGGTATGCATAAAAAGACTTTTATTGGTGGGTAGTGAGCAGATGTTATGGGACAAGACTTTGTAGTGCTGTCACGCCATTACAAGGGAAAGTAACAGTGGTGCTTATGGGTGGGGACTAGATGGGCCTTATACTAGTGTGGCAAGATGAGTGAAGAGAAAGTGGGCCTGGTGGTGGGAGTAGGTAGCTTGGATGTTGAGATGAAAGACACAGCGATCAACAGGCGAGATTTGTTGAAGTGTGTGTGGATGTTGGAATGGAGGAATATTTTGGAGGAGAACTGTTATGAATTTGATGATGTCTTCAGCAGTGGAGGTTGGGTGCAGACAATTGCTGGGATCAGTGGGGGTTTCAGTGGGACAGACTGAGACAGTGAGTTCCAGTTTGATTGGTTGAGGATTGGTTTTGCATTTCATGAAATAGGTGGAGTGGGAGTCATTGCAGATGTTGTAAGTAGGAGAGGAAGCTAGATTAGGGCATCGTTTAAAGAAATGGGGGGTTTTACAGTGTTGAGAGGTAGACGCATTTTTACAACCTCTGGTTAGATGATCATTGTAACAAAGAAGCTTTTGATAGCAGTAGGACTGTGGATGGGATTTGGAAGGTTCAACCTTGTGGCAGTGATGGTATATCAGGGCTCCCTCTTTAAGGAGAAGGTTAACGGTGGAAGTAGGTTCAGTAAATACACAGACAATGTGATTGGGTCCGTGATCATTGTTGATCTGAAGGGCTTGTCGGACTTCTAAATTCGGTTTGTTGTTCAGTTCGGATTCCTCTTCAGATCTATGGTGATCAGTGCAGTAAGTGTGGGGGGGGGGGGGACAGAGAGGAGGATGGGGTTGTGTGGAACATGGTATTGTGGTAATAGGTATTTAGCAGGCTTGGGACCAAAGGCAATATGAAGAATTTTGAAGAGGAGGTCACTGTGAAAATTGAGGTTGAGGGACTTATTAATATAGGCACTTTTCTTGGGATGATTTGTAGGCTGTTAAAGCTGAGTAGGTATTTTTTTATTTCCAGGGTGAAGGATTTGGGTTTGAGGAATTTTGGATCTGGTTTGGTGGTTTGGAGAAGACAAAAGTGTGGATTGTGGGGGAATACAGGGGGGGGGGGGGGGGGTAGGAGTAGTGTCCATGTCCATATGCTGGGTGTCGTCAGGCTCAGTTATTGTTTTTTTGTGTGGAGTAAGACTGATATCAGTGTTTGTAAAAATGGTTCAAAATGGTTCAAATGGCTCTGAGCACTATGAGCTGTGGTCATCAGTCCCCTACAACTTAGAACTACTTAAACCTAACTAACTTAAGGACATTACACACACCCATGCCTGAGGCAGGATTCGAACCTGCGACCGTAGCGGTCACGCGGTTCCAGACTGAAACGCCTAGAACAGCATGTCCACACTGGCTGGCTAGTGTTTCGTCGTTTTGTTGGTCTTTTAAGAGCTTTTTAGGGGAAGGATAGTTGTGGGATGGAGGGTGGCGAGCTGTGACGTTTGAGCAATGCAGGTCTTTCAGCATGATATGTATTGATTGGTGCAGTGAGGCTAGATGAGGTGATGCTCACATTGTCATCTGACGCAATCGTTGCTCAGTGGGCTGTTACGCATGTGGCAGTGGTGGATGTTGTGGCTGATGCGTCTTGGCTGAATGGGAAATTATAAGGGGAGCTGCATAGATTATGGTTGTTGTGGAAGTGGTTACTGTAGGTGAGGGAGGGTAGGTGTAGGGAGTTGGTTGTGCTACGTGTGGTGATAGTGGCAGCTGAAGAAGTATAGATGATAATTGTTGTAAGATGACCCATGATGGTGGACGGTGTTGAGCAGCGTCGAGAGAGATGAGCGGCCGTGAAAGCGGCGCTGAGACGACGGTGACAAACTGTGGTGAGGTTGCGAGCGATGAGAATGTCTCCGGTGTGATGCAGTGGAGGCGAAAAACAGATGGCACCGGCGGCGAAGACAAAGAGGAGATGAAACTACGGTGACTGGCTGATGGAGGCGAAGACTGGCTGCCGATGACCAGTGGCGAGAGCGAGGTCGGGATGTGACGACGATGACTGTCAGCGTAGGAAATGACAGGTAGTGAGCACTGGCAGCGAAAGCATTGATTGGCAGTGTAATCTCGCAGCAATGGCGAGGGCGACGGCGATAGCGATAGGGTAGACACCTGGAAACACATCCATATCGGAACTGTAAACCTGAGAGCAGCCCAAGCAGTTTTATTTACGAAATGAACAGGGGTTGCAGCCCTCGAATGTGACCAAGTGAAGTACTTGGAGATGTCCTGTAAGTCTTGGGGCCTCTATGGAGGACGATCGATGACAGTGAACTCAAGGCGTCGAATTGCTGTATTTGGCGCAGCACGCTGCTTCTTATTCACCAGCATAGTTATGGTGCACATCGCCATGGTACACGCTACAATTCGGAGCCCTCTAGTGGTAGAGGGCTGTAAGAACGCTGCCGGAAAAACAATTAGTACACACTTTTAGACGTTTCCACTTCATTCAAGATTTAGTGTTGCAACAGTGCAAATGGAGTATAAGAAATCATTACATTTGCAGATCAGTAGCACAAGCGGTTCCCTAGTACCAAGTATCAATCCATGATGAAACACCCGTATTAGTGTACGTTCCATGGACAGAAATGTAGGCGCTGACTCTGGCATCTAGTGGGTCATACACATAGTGAATACTTCTCGTGTTACGTCATACCGCACATGCTCGTCTTGTTCACGTAGTTCTGTAGGACTTGCTGGTTACTGAGTCACACGAGTCACTTCTCGTCCAATCGACCCAGAAGTGCTCGAGTTGAGACAAGTCCACAGATCGTGCTGACCAGAGAAGTTGCTGCACGTATTGTAGGTCACATGGAGGTTCACGGACAGTGTGTGGGCGAGCATCATACTGTTGGAACAACAAATCACCATCATGAAGTTGCTGCACGTATTGCACGTCACATGGAATTTCACGGACAGTGTGTGGGCGAGCATCACCCCGCTGGAGCAACATATCACCTACCTGTTGCAAGAAAAACAAAAGAATGGGTATAACAACATTCTGCACGTTCCAAATGCTGGTTAGCGTCCCCTCCAGAAACAGCAAAAGTGAACAACAGTTATAGTACCCCAGACCACAAGGCCCGGAGTGATGCCATTGAGTCAGAAAATGGACTCTTTGAAACAGGGATCACCAGGTCTACTTTGTGAGCACAAATGACCATCACTTGCACGCACAGAGACTCTGCAATCATCGCTGAAGACCACAATGCGCCATTCCATCTTCCGAGATATACTCTGACGGCGCCACTTGGCCCGTGCACGTCGATGTTGTGGCGTTATTGGAGGACGCTGCTCGTAAACAGTTCGCAATAGCTCGTGTTGACACGTCTAGGCTCACAAGCCGTCTTACCTGTGCTGTGTTAACTGTGCGATCTGCCACAGCTGCCCTTACAATACAACGATCCCGGGGGGCGTCTGTGCTGCAAGGACGTCCAGAACCTCGTCTACGAGTGTGAGAATGTTCACGTGACCACTGGTGCCAGCACTGGCGCTTAACTGACGCAGCACGTCCAACGTATGCGGCAATTCTCCAAAAGGACCATCGCGTCGCTCGGAAGGCAACAATTTGAATCCTTTCAAACTGCTGAGTTGGCTGTAGAAAGAACGAGTGTGTCTCCATGGCATGGTTACCTGCTTGCTTCACATGTTTACACCACACTGAGCCTTCTACGAGGGTAATTCCAAAAGTAAAGTCTCCTATTTTTTTATAAGTACAGAACTCTGTTTGTGTGGCAGTTGGTCACACTGTTATGAAGAGTGCTTCACGTGCTGTGTGTAAACACGCGCACGCCGCGCTGAGGCGCTCAGTCTTGGCTTGGCAGCCGTTGAGAATGGAGCTCCTGTTGGATTTTACCGCCAAGTGCGGATTGCGCGCAGTTACTCGGTTTTTGAACGCAAAAGGCACTGCGCCGATTGAAATCCATCGCCAATTGAAATGTTCGTAAGTGGTGTAGAGAGTTTGCAGCTGGTCGGACCGAAATTCACGACGAACAAAGGAGACCGTCAATTTCTGAGGAGACAGTGTTGAAGGTTGAGCAAAGCATGCGTGAAGATCGGTGGGTCACCCTGGATGATCTCTGCACGTTGGTTCCTGAGGTTTCCCGAAGAACCGCTCACAGAATTTTAACGGAAACATTGAACTACGGGAAGGTGTGCGAAAGATGGGTGCCACACATGCTGACTGAGGACCACATGCGGCAACGAGTTGATGCTTCCCGCGCATTTTTTCACCGCCTTGTAGCCGAACAGGACAACTTTCTGGACTCAATTGACACGGGTGACGAAACCTGGGCATACCGCTTTACACCTGAGACCCAGCAACAATCACGTCAGTGGCGGCATCATTCATTCTTCTCCAAAGCCTTGGAAATTCAAACAAACACAGTCTGCCGGTTAAGTGACGACAACCGTTTTTTGGGCTCGGAAAGGGGTATTGTTGGTTGACTTTATGCCCACTGGGACCACAATTAACGCTGACAGGTACTGTGAGACTCTGAAAAAACTCAAACGGGCAATTCAGAACAGCAGAAAAGGAATGTTGAGCAAGGACGTACACACTCTCCATGACAACGCTCGCCCACACATCGCTCGGCAAATCGTTGCTCTCCTGCAACAGTTTCAGTGGAACATAATCACCCATCCACCCTATAGTCCTGACTTGGCGCCCAGTGACTGTCACCTGTTCCCCAGGGTTAAAAGAACATTTAACCGGAAAGCGATTCAGCTCCGACGACGAGGTGAAAGAAGAGGTTCATAGCTTTCTGAACAGCATGGCGGCCAGCTGGTATGACATGCGCATACAAAAACTGCCACAGCGTCTACAAAAATGCATCGACAGAAATAGTGATTATGTCGAAAAATATCTAAATGTTCAAGCTGTAAACTGATGTAAACCATTGTAGAAATAAAGATGTCTGTGCACTTATAAAAAAATAGGAGACCTTTCTTTTGGGATTACCCTCGTAGTTGTGATCATTCCCTACTAAAAAGTCCGCAGCTCGTGGTCGTGCGGTAGCGTTCTCGCTTCCCGCGCCCGGGTTCCCGGGTTCGATTCCCGGCGGGGTCAGGGGTTTTCTCTGCTTCGTGTTGACTGGGTGTTGTGTGATGTCCTTAGGTTAGTTAGGTTTAAGTAGTTCTAAGTTCTAGGGGACTGATGACCATAGATGTTAAGTCCCATAGTGCTCAGAGCCATTTGAACCCTACTAAAAAGCAAACACGGATGGCTCTCTCCAAGCTATGTTACTAGACTGTCTGTTGGTGGACGACGCTGAAACCATTATCATTAGATCTACCATCCCAAAGGTGGCATATGCCGTCATGGGATAAAAATCTTTGCAAGTGTACTAATTTTTTTTCCGGCTGTGTCTGTGGACGTGAATAAAGATGTAGAATGTTAATAACCGTTTTATTAAAAAAGCTTTAAGAGTTTTGACTTAAAAAATCGGAGGCATTCTTTTTCAGCAAGCCTTCTCGTATAAGCTTTTTTTCCAAACACTGTCCATCCGCTCAGCTGAATCTTCCAAGTCCTCTGCCGCCTATAGTTCATTTAATAAAATTGCAGCCAAATAACCATATACAGTTACTTTGCTTAACATTTTACATCTACATTTACATTTTACATTTTTGCATATTCATTTATCGATTTCACTGTTTTACTGCACAGTTCTATGTGATATCGTTCACAGGCTTCGTTAGACAGTTCACACACGTATGTTGTGGTTGGGTCGTGATAAGTTTTGTTTTTGGAAATTAGATGATGAAAGCCATTAATACATAATCTAGTTATGACATGTCGCAGTTCGAAGTTTGGTGCTGTCCATGAGCGGTTCGTCATCGCTTCGGTGCCATAGAACTCTGGCCATACTTATTCTCGTTTATCCTCAATGATCTTCAGTTGATTTCTGGAAGCCCTGGTGTGTGGCGTCATACATCCAAGTTTGATGTCTTCAATTAGGAATGTCTCTCTCGCTAACAGGTACACTAGCCTAGATCTTTTTGTCTTTGAGAGACCTAGTGCTCTTTTTAGATAAGTCGATTGTACCTTTCCTAGTGTTTCTAGATTTTTTTTCTGTCAGGTGGTCCCATATAACCTCCATCCCATAGGCCGGGTTTGGCAAGATTTTTGCGTTGAATAATTTCATGGCCGTTTCTAGACAGAGTAGGCGGATGTTTTTGTTGTCCTGTATTGCTATTGCCGTCTATAATGGAATTACTTCGTCGGTAAACCGTAAAGTTTTCTATATTTTAAACATAGCTGCACAACAGCAACGGTTTCGCGTAATAAAATTATAAACAGCCGACCAGTTGCAATGGATAAAGAAATTCTTTAACTAGGTTTCGACAAATATAAATTTGTCTTCTTCAGAAGGTAACAATATTAGATTAGTAAGGACTAATGTACCATCACCGTTTTTAAAATTGTCGGCATAGATCCATGTGTCAAAATTAAAATATAGCCCTAGAATTAGGGTTTGTCACGTTAATATAAAATAGCTCATGGATCTTGCAGAGTCGGTTGTGAGCTGTGCAAGATCCAAGAGCTATTTTATATTAACGTGACAAACCCTAATTCTAGGGCTATATTTTAATTTTGACACATGGATCTATGCCGACAATTGTAAAAACGGCGATGGTACATTAGTCCTTACTAATGTAAAATTGTTACCTCCTGAAGAAGACAAATTTATATTTGTTGAAACCTAGGTAAAGAATTTCTTTGTCCATTGCAACTGGTCGGGTGTTTATAATTTTATTATAGTAAAGCTTTCTTTTTTTTCTCCTTGAATTTTAATAGCCTTTCCAAACTTGCCATACGGCTAACTAGAAAAAGAAATGCTCTATATTATCGTAATTTAGAATTATCAAGTGACAGACGATGACACAGAGGTTCATCCTCTCAGATCACTCCATTTTCTGGAGCAGAGGGTAGTTCCTGGTACTAGCGTTACCCATCGGAGAAGCTGAGAGAGCAGACGTGCGCAAAAATCAGCAGCCGGTCACAGCAGGTCCGAGAAAATGCGTAAAGGGCCGAGCGGGTACGTATTTCGCAAGTGTCGGCGCCGCAGCGCGTGCCGTGCCGTGTGTACCTGTAAGGAAAGCGGCGGCCCGCGTGACGTAGCCGTCACGTGACCCGCGGCGGCGCGCCGGCCGGAGCGCCCCTGGTCGGCACTCAGTGTCCGGCGCTCGCTCCCCACGGACGTCACCGCCACAGCCTCACAGCCGCACAGCCGCTCCTCACACACGCCTGCGGGGCCGCCCGGTAAGTCCGCCCAGCTACCTGTTGCGCGCCTCTGCCCGCCTTCCTGCGCTCGCACGCCGACGCCCACCGACGCTACACCCGCGACGCATTGTAAACAAACGCCCGAGCAACAGGTGGGCGGCGCCCGGCGCACCGGGGCGGGAAGTTCGAAAGCGACGGCGTGGGCCGCTGTGGCGAGCAGCTGATCTTGACAGTCACCGGCACCGCCGGCCACGTTTCGCCTTTTCCTCTCCCGCTTTACCTTATTTCGTTATTAGCTCTCCAAACTCTTTAACCTCATCTTTAATCTCGCCTACCTTTGCGCCGATGGTCACGTGTCATACTTACCGCGCGCAACAGTGAAAATGTAAATCCCATTCAACTAGCTAATTCGTACAATATCAGTTGAACTGATAACGAATATCACATACAAAACTAAAACTTAGCTCTGGTTTTCTTTTTGCAAAGATTTTCATCCACAAAGGAAAAGAGAGGAAATTTGTTGCCAGCTTACGAATAACCGTTACACATGACAGGAATGAAACAATATAACAAAAATAACATCCACCTCTCGAGTCCTACCAGTTCAGTACACCACATCATTTAGTACTGTAGTTGACAGTAACTGCAACTTCTCCTCGCGTTTTGTTTTGAAGTGTTTTTTTACAACTCATGAAAAATTTTGCAAAGATAATTAATCATCAACGCTAGGCCCATAAACACTTGAGGAAAAAATTACAACAATTCACTGGAATTACCAGTTCAGTACACTACATCATTTAGTACTGTATATGGCAGTAACTGCAACTTGTCCTCGTGTTTTGCTTTGAAGTGGTTTCTTTTTTTTTTACAACTCATGAAAAATTTTGCAAAGATAATAAATCACCAACGCCAGGCCCATAAACATTTGAGGGAAAAATTCCAACAATTCAGTGGATCGAATTCGAAGCCGGTAAATTGTTTGGCCTACAAATTCGAGGGCTTGCCAGATACGAGCAAGACGATGAAATGTTACAATGTGAGGAGAAGGTTCCCTACGAAAATTTTAAAAACGTTTGCTAATTCGAAGCAATATACAAGTTGTTGCTGCAGTGGTTAACGGTTTCGGCCTGACGCGCCCATTCTCAAATCACACACGCTGTTACCATCTGTAACTAGTTATACAACATGGTGCCAAAAGGTAGCAGTATTTTTGTACAAGAATGTCAAAACTGTCAGCAAAAAATACTCTCGTTGATAAAAGAGCCTATGTGTGTACTTTAACAGCCGTTCCCTTATGTAAAAAAATGGAATGCCTACAGGTGTCCTTTCGATGTTATTTCTTATATGGCTACCACTTTCAGTGATTGAGTACACCAAATTCAAATCTTAACTCAAGCTGAGAGGGTTAACTCCAGTCGTGAACACGATTCCATCAGAAACCAGTTCACAGATGTTAGCCACTGATGGAATCGTGTGTACGATGGAGTTAACCCCTTCTGTGTCAGTTAGGACCTAAGGATGGTGTACTGAATCACCGAAACCGGTAGCCATCGAAGGGGCGGTTGTAGGTGTTCCATTTTATTACACAACCAAGCACATCAATGAGAGTATTTGTTGCTCAGAATTTGACTTTCTTGTACAAAGCTGTTCGTGCTTTTTGGCACCATTTTGCATAACAAGTTACGGTTGACAACAAGGTGTGCGGTTTGAGAATAGACAAGTCAGCCCGAAACCGGTAACCATTGCAGCAACAAACTGTACGTTCATTCAAATTAAAAAGACAAAATAAAAAAATATCAAAATTTCCTTAAAAATATTAATTTATATTTCTTAGGAAATAAGACAGCACAAAATTATAACCAGGTGGTGGGTGAACTGTTGTCATACTATAAAATGTTTGGCGATAACATTTCAAGCATTATTCGATTTCGTTCCTAAAAACTGCGCATCAATTTCTGACGAACATGGCGAATGGTTTCACCCAGTTATTACAGTCACGAAGAATTGGTACACAGGGAAGGGGTCTCCTGCTATTTTATAGGAGGAATATCCCGATGTAGCTGATATGCGTGAGAAAAGCGGAAACGCGCAGCCGATTTGTACTTTGATCAAAAATTATTCAAAATATCAGGTCAGAACATTGATGATGGTAAAAGTGTTGACAATTGTGAAAGATAGGTACTCTAGCGGTACCCACTGTAATTTCTTCGTTCATTATAAATTAATGGATTATTTTTATATGTCTGATAACTTATATAAGGAACTGTAAAAAAAATTTCAAATTCTTTTGGTTTAGTTTAACAATTTTGTGAGGTGAAGTTTATTGAATTTTATCAGTGCAGGTGTTTCCCATTATTCAAGTGACTCTTCAGGTCAGCGATTCACAATTGTTGGTAAATTACATATAATAAACTCTTTAGTGTGTATTACTACTTTAATAAATATGTATATTGCTGGCAGAAAGCTGGAAATAATTAGTTGTTTTGACGGATTTTTTGTTCTATTATGTCTAAACAAAGTTAAAAATCCTAATAAAAGATATATACAAATTTTCGACGAAGATTTTTTGCACAGTGCTACTGTTCACATATATAGCCAAAAACGTGGGGTATTTGAATTACTGCTGGAAACAAGACATTTCTTATGCAGGAAAACCCGGGAACCTGCCGTTTTTTGTTTAAAACACAATTTTAGTGTGTTTCCAGTGCGTTGAGAAGTTTGCGCACTGATCGGAAATCTAGAGGACTTTGTGGTGGAACAAATTTAAATCAGCTCTTAGTGTGCATCTAGGCTTCATTCAAAGAAAATTATTATATTATGTCAGTGGCTTCTATTTTGAACACCACTTCCCTTTTCAATGGTCATGCCATCATTATCAGATAGATTAAGATATTTTTAAGTCGTGGGATTAACTTTTGGCATGTCGCTGTGCTGTCTGTTTATCAGAGAGCGATGTGGCAAAATGACTATATATCGTCTTGCAACATTTATAAAATACTCTGATACTGAAATATGTAGTGACGACATATGTAGTGTTCTGTACCAGCATACGGCAAATGTATTCAGCCAGATATGTAGCCAAGAGGATATACAACATTCTTGCCTCATTGCTACCTGCAAAATACGATGACACATGTGTCTCAAATAAATCCGTAGATATGGAAACATGTATCAAATGTAACTACACCTGATGATGATGGCATTGTCACCGAAACACGTATTGGTCATTTCAATAAAAATGAATGAAGCTGTAAATCCTTAATCTTTTTGTGTGTTATCTACTGAACTAGAGCCCTAAATAAACAGTCCATTATGGACGAAGTATTTGGTATGCCTAGACTTCATCGCAAGCAAGGGGCAGTAATTGTCTTCTTCTTCTGACGTGGAGAAGTGCTCAAAGGACTCGTAGCTCATACAAAGTTCTGCAGGCAGAGTGTGATTTAATATTTAAACAATGCTTTTCACATTTTTATTTTTTCAGTGTCAATTTTACGAAAGCTTTTTTGGAAAATGCACCGACAGCTGCAAAATGAAATTCTTTACTCTACTACCAGTCTCAATTCACAGATCGTAATCGGACTGTGAAACATACCTCATTCTAAACTTAAGCGTAACTAGCAGAGAACATCTATAACTAATGTTTTATGTGTGTTCAGACACGGAGTTAACGTAATGTTCTGTAACAGTTACGCTTATTTTGAGGTTAGAGTTAAGAGTTTTCCGCAGCTGTATTGTTTATGGCCTGCTCAGTGAAATTTTAGTACAAGAAAAGAGATTTACTGGGCAACTATCTGCTTACTTTACAAAATATTTTTAACAAAATGCGTTACAGCTATGGAGCACCGCCTTTCGAAAGCGTTGATGTTCACTGACATACGTCCATATCGAAGATGCTGTCACATAGTAAATTCCAACCAATTTATGTATGTAAAATTAGGTTCATTCCTCGTTTTCTGGTTGTTCAAAAAGCATCTTGAATGACGTATTGTCCATATGGTCAAACATATTTCTCAATGGCTACAGATTCAGACCAAATACACAACTGGCTTCTTGGTAACGATGAAGTTAGTGCATTTGTCAAACTTTTAACATGGCGTAGCAGCCATAGTTTAGAATGAGCGTAACCATTTTTATTGATTCCCGTGCATTACAACAATTTTGCAACATTTCCAAATGGCCGTATCGAAAGTGACTCATTTATTTTTTGTCATTGTCTTCTTTTTTTGTCAGACATATCATCACGTTGATAGACTTGTGATGAGAAGCATAGCGACAAAATGGTCGCCTTTTGCAAACTATCGTTCTAATATTTACCTGCATTTATTTTAAGTAATCAACACTGAATTTGAATATTGATACCTCGAGTTCGATTTGAGCACGAGTAACCACCAGACTGCAGACTATAGATGCCCCCTCTCCGTTTCCATGTTACTGCTCGCATTTATAAATTGCAAAACCGTGGTATGAATAATTCTGTGTAGCCAACTGTAACAGATTGGGTACTGAATATCTGCAACGATGATCAACAATCATCCAGCTGGCATTCAACGACATTAATTCTCAGTTTACGTTGGACAGCTAGCGGTTACTTCGTCAGGAGCTGTTTACAAGTTTACGAGAACCGGTTTGCGACGAGAAAGCACCAACGATGGTGTGCGTATTCCTCGCTCATTAACCCAGTGGAGAATAATAACGGTAGTTATTGACTTCTTCGTTGAAAGTTAACGGCCACAAAACCAAGAAAACAAACATTAGGTATTCACGAAATAGTGTAGAGGATCATTTTCTAGCAACAAAATAACTGAAAAAAGTGAAAATAATTACTGTTACCTAACAGACTACCTGCACAATAGACACCATGTTGTTGGAGATGACAGACTATCCGAATAGTTGATCAAAGTCCTACAAAGCATAACAAACTGGTAGCTAAGGTAATAGATTTCAGTACTTAAACAACTGTTTTAGGTGTAATTTTCAGTGGCACGTGTTGTCGTGAGAATCTTGTATTTTCAAGTATCAATGAAATAAGAACACACTGATGATGGCACAAACGTGCTAATGGATGATCTTGTAAGAGAAGTAACGCGAGAACAGTATGTTCTTTACAAACAGAGGCGAAACTCAATCCTATAAATTCTTCTTCAAAAGAGGTGAAACTCAATCCTACAAAGTCATCATCATCTTCTTCTTCTTCTTCTTCTTCTTCTTCTTCTTCTTGATTGAAATCATCTGTCCCTGGGTCGTCGGCTCTTTCCAACTGGTTTGCAATTGATAACTTGTTTGACTAATCTACCTTCCCTCAGTCTGTTGATGTGTTATCCTACGAAGTTAACGTACATTTATTAATTCCTCTGAAACGGTGTGAACTCCTTCGTGCCCTTCCCAGTAACACACTACTAACGTGGACAGGATATGACTGTTGATGTGTTGTGTTGGCAGAAGAGCCAACACCGTGTTACTAGTGGAGGCCGAAATGCAAGCGTTTTAGCTCACGCAGGCTGGCGTGAGGAGGGAAGAACTATACTGACATGAGGTCTGAAACATGACAAGGAATTATAATTCAGAAAGCGGACGTAATTAGTTTGATACTTAACTTTAATCCATTAATGATGAACGCATCTCTTGACGGTACATGATTCACAATATTATCTGTTCAGAATACATTCGTAGTGACTGAATATGGCGCCTTGCTAGGTCGTAGCAAATGACGTAGCTGAAGGCTATGCTAAAATGTCGTCTCTGCAAATGAGAGCGTATAGTCAGTGAACCATCGCTAGCAGAGTCGGCTGTACAACTGGGGCGAGTGCTATCGACTAGACCTGCCGTGTGGCGGCGCTCGGTCTGCAATCACTGATAGTGGCGACACGTGGGTCCGACGTACACTAACGGCCCGCGGCCGATTTAAAGGCTACCACCTAGCAAGTGTGGTGTCTGGCGGTGACACCACATGATGTAAGTATACGGGTAAATGCGACGGATGCCCTGTAAAGATCTGAGAGGATTTCCATCACTGAAACGAGGTCACAGCTCTTTGAAGAATGTCTCAGTGGCGAAGACGGGCAGAACGCTGGTCCCGTGTTTACTTTGACGTCACTTCAGCTTCTTGCCGATAGTAGGGGCGTTTCCCATAGCGCCGAAGAGGTGTACATTCCTGACGCCACCAAAAGAAAGAAAGAGCCTCTACCTTATAGGTCCAACAACGTAATCGGCTCTTCCATAAATGGAAAAGACAACGTAATGAAAATAACGTCACGATCCCCAGGATAAGTAGCTTCTTGAAAAAAAGAAAGTTTTTTACTGAGTATCCTCTTCGACAACATGCTATTACCATGAGATCCATAAAATAAACCGAGTTATTGCACTTGACATAGAACGTGACGCCAATAATAAAATATAATCTGAGTGGTCCTTTTATACATTTTGTTAGTAACGACGCTGTATCACCTATTCTAAGTGTACTGACTTCATTTTTTTGTAAAGCCTATGACGTTCTGTGGTAAGGAAATTAGTGATCAACAAACAGTTTTTATTCAAGCAGAAGGTTATCCTCGTTATCATGGCGTTCTTTAAATATTTAGAAGCTGCGGGGCGCCACTGCATAAAATTTGCAACGGATTCAGAACGTGGGTTGTTTCACGATTCCGAGGTTGGTTGATTCTGTCGGTAAATGCTATACCGCGAGGTCTTCGTGTTAGACCCAGCGCATGCAGCATGCAGTCTTGCAATGTCGCCTCAAGTGCGAGCAAAATTCTTGCAACGTGTTTATCGATTCCGAGCTGTGTTCCTATTGTATGCGATCTGCGTACGAAGCGACAAATAGTCGTACGGCTCAATGAGGAAGTTGCTGCAAACATTGTACTTTTCCGAACAGTACATTAATGTTTTGCCACTTTGTCTAGAACACTACGTCGTTTCCCACGTTCTGTCTCACATGATACATGCTCGCTATGATGCAAATATTTATCGATATTTTTCCTTCCACACTTCAGGTTTTAAGCGTTTGCCTCTTGCTTGCCCCTCCCAGACTTCTTTGGCACACCGGATTATAATTTCTGACATTGTAATTTAGTCTGACACTCTTCCTTCTGTCGAGATTTTCACGCCATATTCACCTGTTCTCTTCGATCTTGTTTCTTGCGATACATATGTTTAATTTCTTCTTAATGCCCCTGTTTCTTAATCTGTCTACTCTCTTACAGCCTTTGACAGCAGTAAGAAATCTCATTTCAGCTCCCTGGATCTTTGTCTCCTGTTGTCTGTAAATGACACATAACTCAATTTCGTAAAGTACTGTGGAGACAGACATTACTTTATAAAATTTCAGTCGTGCTGTTGTTTTAGTCGTTTTCCTAAAGTAGCTGTTTATTGTTCGATATGTTTTAATATTTTGGTACTTTGATGTCTATATCTTTGTCATACCCGCAAGTGATATCACATCTCAGATAATTAAAAAGGCTGACCTGTTCTGCTAGTGTGCTGCTCACCATAATTTTTTGTTATGGGTTCCTAACCTATAAAAGCCACTGTCATAGTTTTCTTTGTGGATATAGTCATATTAACAGCTCATTCATCCAAGTTTCTGGCAAGAATAATATACAGAAGAATGGAAAAGAAAATTGAGACTGTGTTAGATGGCAATTATTTCGCCGTTAGGACAGGTAAAGGCTCCAGAGAGGCAATTCTGTTGCGGGTGATAATGGAAGCAAGGCTGAAGAAAAATCAAGACACTTTTATAGGATTTGTGGACCTGGAAAAAGTATTCGACAATGTAAAATGGTACAAGATGTTCGAAATCCTGAGAAAAGTAGGGGTAAGCCATGGGGAGAAACGGGTAATACACAATATGTACAAGAGCCAAGAGGGAATAATAAGAGTGGACGACCAAGAACGAAGTGTTCGGGTTAAAAAGGATGTAGTCTTTCGCCCCTACTATTCAATCTGTACATAGGAGAAGCAATGATAGCATAGAAGGAAGGTTCAGGAGTGGAATTAAAATTCAAGGTGAAATGATATCAGTGATGATCCGCTGATGACATTGCTATCCTGAGTCAAAGTGAAGAAGAATTACAGGATCTGCTGAAAGGAATGAACACTCTTATGAGTACAGAATTTGAACTTACTGTAAATCGAAGAAAGATGCAAGTAATGAGAAACAGTATAAATGAGAACTGCGAGAAACTTGACATTAGGATTGATGGTCACGAAGTAGATGAAGTTAAGGAATTCTACTACCTAAGCAGCAAAATAGCCAATCATGGAAGGAGCAAGGAGGACATCAGAAGCAGTCTAGCACTGGCAAAAAGAGCATTTCTCACCAAGAGAATAGTAGTAGTATCAGACATTGGCCGTAATTTGAGGAAGAAACTTCTGAGGCTGCAAGTTAGGAGCACAGGATTTTATGGTAGTGAAAACAGGAACAGAAGAGAATCGTAGCGTTTGAGATGTGGTGCTACAGACGAATCTCGAAAATTAAGTGGACTGATAAGTTAAGCAATGGTTCTGTACAGAATCGGAGAGGAAAGGAATGTATGGAAAACACTGATAAGGAGAAGGGGCAGGATGACAAAAAACACCTTTTAAGGCATCAGGAGATGACTTCCATCATACTAGAGGTAGATGGTATGAGAACTGTAAAGAAAGACAAGATTGGAATACATCCAGGGAATAGTTGAGGACGTAGGTTGCGAGTGCTGCTCCGAGATGAAGAGGTTGACACAGGAGAGGCATTAAAAAAAAAATAAAAAAAAGGGCTCTAAGCACTATGAGACTTAACATCTGAGGTCATCAGTCTCCCAGACTTAGACCCACTGAAACCTAACTGACCTAAGGACATCACACATATCCATGCCCGAGGCAGGATTCGAACCTGCGAGCGTAGCAGCAGCGTGGTTTCGGACTGAATCGCCTAGAACCGCTCGGCCACAGGGGCCGGCGAGAGGAATTCGTGGCGGTCCGCATCAAACCAGTCAGAAGACTATAACTCAGAAAAAAATACTCATATTGTTCTCTTCGGCTATTTTGTTTGTTAAAATTGGGAGTTCAATATTTACGACGAGAAGGTGGTATTCAAAGAACTCGATAGTCTAAGATGTCCTAGTCGGCCTTTATATCGTTGATAATCGATTTCTTGTAGCTAGGTGTCATAGGTCGATACAGACGTCAATTGACATTACATTAGTTAGTTCGAATAGTAGACGGTACTGGCCACAACGTAACCAGTCACGCATTCATTTATGTGTCACAAACTGCAGCCGCGAAATTTGAGCGGAATCCCAGAAGGTGGTGATCAGCAAGCAGGAGGACCGCCCACGGTGCACCTACGTACATGACCGAGGAACCAGCCTCCAGCAGACAGCTGCGAGCCGCTCACCTTGGTAACGGCGCGAGGGCCTTCGCCTTGGCCGCCACTTGCCGCTCGGTCCACGAGCAGTTTCAGGCGCTCTGCACTGACAACCACCCGCAGGTTCGTTAACGAAATGCAGCTGACTGAGGTCACAGCAGTATTATGTACATGGAGTCCACCGATACAAGTACCTCCTGTCTTGTACATCAAGGTACGCCCAGTGTCAAAGGAAAAGCGCCAACTAATCTCCCGATACACACAAAGATCTTTTATTAGAGTCAAATTTCCTGTGTACGTTCAACAGGACGGTCGTGAATATTCGGTTTAACGGTATATGATTAATAGAGACAGCAAAACATGAAAACTTGGTTCAAATGGCTCTGAGCACTATGGGACTTAACATCTGAGGTCATCAATCCCCCAGAACTTGGAACTACTTAAACCTAACTAACCTAAGGACATCACACACATCCTTGCCCGAGGCAGGATTCGAACCTTGACCGTAGCGGTCGCGCGGTTCCAGACTGAAGCGTCACCGGCCGGCCATGAAAACTTGCCAGTACTCTAGTAGCGACTGCGTAGCGCTGCGAGGTGGTAGCAGACAGTGCGACGCCGAGAAACACACGATATCTACATCTGCATCTACATACATACTCTGCAAACCACTGGCAAGTGCGTGGAAGAGGTGCTTCCCAACTGTACCACGTATTAGGTTTTCTTCACTTTCATTTGCGTATATTTTTAAAGACAATGGTATCTTCAATATTTTGAACATGACTGCACTACACAACGGTTACATTATTGCAAGTGTAATAGACAGCCAACCATTTGCAATAAATGGTATCTTTCAAATAACCTTTTTCCCTGGTTTCGACGGATTTAAACCCGTCTTCCTCAGAAGGACAACCTGCATACAATGCGATAACATAACTTACAACCAAAACGTCATGGACCAATATTACGTGTCAAACAGAAACTACTCTCTACAAAAGTACAGCAATGTCAAAAACAACATGATGTGTACCAATATAGGACAAGTCAAACGATGCAAAATCAATGATGGAATGTAGCAATGTAATGAAAAGGATAGTTGCTACGGACCATATATCGGAGGTGCTGAGTCGCAGAAAGAAGGACAAGTACTACTTACGAACTTCACATTAGCAATCAGCTAGTAAAGTTGCCTCAGCATGACGTGCGTTGGCAACAGTCTGTATGTCCACATGTAAAAGTTAAAGCCCCTTGAATCAAGAGCTTGTCACATCAGAAAAACGAATCTCTGAAAATAACAGACCATGTTGATAGCTACATGCCGACTAAGGGGAATGGGCAGCGTGGATACCAGAGAAACAAATCCTGAGGTGCATGCCCATTCCTTGTATCCATGCTCTCCACTCTCCCTCAGTCGGCATGTAGCTGTTAACATGGGCTGTTATTTTAAGAGATTCGTTTTACTGATGTGACAAGCCCTTGAGTCTAGAAGCTTTAACTTTTACATGTGGACATACATACTGTTGCCAACACATGTCATGTGGAGACAGCTTTACTGACTGATTGCTAATGTGAAGTTTGCAAGTGCTACTTGTCCTACGTTGTTTGTGACATTTCTACATTTGCTGCAGAGAGTAGTTTCTGTTTGGCACGTAATATTGGTCCAAGACGTTTTGATTCCAAGTTTTGTTGCCGCATTGTATGCACGCTGTCCTTCTGAGGAAGACAGGTGTGAATCGGTCGAAACCATGGTACAGACTATTTGAAAACCAGCATTTTGTCTATTGGTTGTTGGCTATCTATTACAATAGTCTGTTACAATAGTATCTGCTGCGACAGGACAGAGTGGAAGAAGGGACTGGTCCCCATACCAGTGTACCCCCCCTACCCCTCCCCTCCCCCCCCCCCCCCCCGTTTCACACGTCAAGGACCACAACAAGCGCTTCATAGTGTTAATTTGAGAACTGGTGCCCTCCGGCTTCACCTGCAAAGTGCAGATGTGAGTGGAGGATGGAGTGACTTTGTGAGGACAGAGTAGTGCGTGGAGGAGTCGGGTGAGAGGCGCAGGCGGACGAGGCGAGAGAGGGAGGGAGCCTGGGGCTGCCTGAGATAAGCCAGCAGCGGCGTGACAGCGAGGCGGCCGGCCGCCGCCCACGCCCACCTACTGGTGCTGCGGCCTCTTCAAAAGGACAGCCGCTGCCGAGACTGCCCCCAGCTCTGCCGCACCCACGGCTGCCTCTCTGTTGTGGGGGAGGAGTCTCCGTTGGCTACGACAAAAGGCAGCCAACTGCTGAAGTTTCGTGACCTGTCCTAGGGGTCTGATTGTGCGGATCGTGGCACTCTTTTGTAAAAGCTAAAATTTTATATAAGTCATGGTTTTACGAACCAGTTAAGGAAAAAGGGCCACGTTTTTACGCTGAGTGATTTTTTAAAAAAGTACTGGGCGAAGAGAAAAATTTAGTTAGTGAGAGCGAAAATAAAAAGGAACTTCCACAGGGTTCAATTTTTGGTCCACTCCTTTTCCTTTACTGTGTGAATGATCTTCCACTCTACATTCAAGTGTCTCTTGCAGATGACACTAGCGTTATACACAACTTTGTAATAGAGAAAACTGTTGTTGTTGTTGTTGTTGTTGTGGTCTTCAGTCCTGAGACTGGTTTGATGTAGCTCTCCATGCTACTCTATCCTGTGCAAGTTTCTTCATATCCCAGTACCTACTGCAACCTACATCCTTGTGAATCTGTTTAGTTTACTCATCCCTTGGTCTCCCTCTACGATTTTTACCCTCCACGCTGCCCTCAAATACTAAATTGGTGATCCCTTGATTCGTCAGAACAAATCCTACCAACCGATCCCTTCTTATAGTCAAGTTGTGCCACAAACTCCTCTTCTCCCCAATTCTATTTAATACCTCCTCATTAGTTATGTGATCTACCCATCGAATCTTCAGCATTCTACTGTAGCACCACAATTCGAAAGCTTCTATTCTCTTCTTATCCAAACTATTTATTGTCCATGTTTCACTTCCATATATGGCTACACTCCATACAAATACTTTCAGAAACGACTTCCTTACACTTAAATCTATACTCGATGTTAACAAATTCCTCCTCTTCAGAAAAGCTTTCCTTGTCATTGCCAGTCTACATTTTATATCCTCTCTACTTCGACCATCATTTATTTTGCTCCCCAAATAGCAAAACTCCTTTGCTTCTTTAAGTGTCTCATTTGCTAATCTAATTCCCTCAGCATCACCCGACTTAATTCGGCTACATTCCATTATCTTCGTTTTGCTTTTGTTGATGTTCATCTTGTATCCTCGTTTCAAGACACTGTCCGTTCCGTTCAACTGCTCTTCCAAATCGTTTGCTGTCTCTGACAGAATTACAATGTCATCGGCAAACCTCAAAGTTTTTATTTCTTTTCCATGTATTTTAATACCTACCCCCATGAACCATGGACCTTAACGTTGGTGGGGAAGCTTGTGTGCCTCAGCGATACAGATTGCCGTACCGCAGGTGCAACAACGACGGAGGGGTATCTGTCGAGAGGCCAGATAAACGTGTGGTTCCTGAAGAGGGGCAGCAGCCTTTTCAGTACTTGCGGGGGCAACAGTCTGGATGATTGACTGATCTGGCCTTGCACAACCAACCAAAACGGCCTGCTGTTCTGGTACTTCGAACGGCTGAAAGCAAGGGGAAACTACTGCCGTAATTTTTCCCGAGGGCGTGCAGCTTTACTGTATGGTTAAATAATGATGGCGTCCTCTTGGGTAAAATTTTCCGGAGGTAAAATAGTCCCCCATTCGGACCTCCGGGCGGGGCTACTCAAGAGCACGTCGTTATCAGGAGAAAGAAAACTGGCGTTCTACAGATCGGAGCGTGGAATGTCAGATCCCTTAATCGGGCAGGTAGGTTAGAAAATTTAAAAAGGGAAATGGATAGGTTTAAGTGAGATATAGTGGGAATTAGTGAAGTTCGGTGGCAGGAGGAACAAGACTTTTGGTCAGGTGAATACAGGGTTATAAATACAAAATGAAATAGGGGTAATGCAGGAGTAGGTTTAATAATGAATAAACAAAATAGGAGTGCGGGTAAGCTACTACCAACAGCATAGTGAACACATTACTGTGGCCAAGATAAACACGAAGGCCGTGCCTACTACAGTAGTACAAGTTTATATGCCAACTAGCTCTGCAGATGATGAAGAAATTGATGAAATGTATGATGAGATAAAAGAAATTATTCAGGTAGTGAAGGGAGACGAAAATTTAATAGTGATGGGTGACTGGAAATCGAGAGTAGGAAAAGGGAGAGAAGGAAACATAGTGGGTGAATATGGATTGGGGGAGAGAAATGAAAGAGGAAGCCGTCTGGTAGAATTTTGCACAAATCATAACTTAATCATAGCTAACACTTGGTTCAAGAATCATAAAAGAAGGTTGTATACGTGGAAGAATCCTGAAGATACTAGAAGGTATCAGATAGATTATATAATGGTAAGACAGAGATTTAGGAACCAGGTTTTAAATTGTAAGACATTTCCAGGGGCAGATGTGGACTCTGACCACAATCTATTGGTTATGAACTGTAGATTAAAACTGAAGAAACTGGAAAAAGGTGGGAAGTTAAGGAGATGGGACCCGGATAAACTGACTAAACCAGAGGTTGTACAGAGTTTCAGGGAGAGCATAAGGGAACAATTGTCAGGAATGGGGGAAATAAATACAGTAGAAGAAGAATGGGTAGCTCTGAGAGATGAAGTAGCAGAGGATCAAGTAGGTAAAAAGACAAGGGCTAGTAGAAATTCTTGGGTAACAGAAGAAATATTGAGTTTAATTGATGAAAGGAGAAGATATAAAAAAGCAGTAAATGAAGCAGGCAAAAGGGAATATAAACGTCTGAAAAATGAGGAAGACAGGAAGTGCAAAATGGCTAAGCAGGGATGGCTAGAGGACAAATGTAAGGATGTAGAGGCTTATCTCGCTAGGGGTAAGATAGATACTGCCCACAGGAAAATTGAAGAGACTTTTGGAGAAAAGAGAGCCACTTGTATGAATATCAAGAGCTCAGATGGAAACCCAGTTCTAAGCAAAGAAGGGAAAGCAGAAAGGTGGAAGGAGTAAATAGAGGGTCTATACAAGGGCGATGTACTTGAGGACAATATTATGGAAATGGAAGAGGATGTAGATGAAGATGAAATGGGAGATACGATACTGCATGAAGAGTTTGACAGAGCACTGAAAGACCTGAGTCGAAACAAGGCCCCGGGCGTAGACAACATTCCATTATAACTACTGACGGCCTTGGGAGAGCCAGTCCTGACAAAACTATACCATCTGGTGAGCAAGATGTATGAGACAGGCGAAATACCCTCAGACTTCAAGAAGAATATAATAATGCCGATCCAAAAGAAAGCAGGTGTTGACAGATGTGAAAATTATCGAACTATCAGTTTAATAAGTCACAGCTGCAAAATACTAACGCGGATTCTTTACAGACGAATGGAAAAACTGGTAGAAGCCGACCTCGGCGAAGATCAGTTTGGATTCCGCAGAAATGTTGGAACACGTGAGGCAATACTGACCGTACGACTTATCTTAGAAAATAGATTAAGGAAAGGCAAACCTACATTTGTAGATTTAGAGAAAGCCTTTGACAATGTTTACTGGAATACTCTCTCTCAAATTCTAAAGGTGGCAGGGGTAAAATACAGGGAACGAAAGGCTATTCACAATTTGTACAGAAACCAGATGGCAGTTATAAGAGTCGAGGGGCATGAAAGGGAAGCAGCGGTTGGGAAGGGAGTGAGACAGGATTGTAGCCCGTCCCCGATGTTATTCAATCTGTGTATTGAGCAAGCAGTAAAGGAAACAAAAGAAAAATTCTGAGT
This sequence comes from Schistocerca americana, assembly GCF_021461395.2. Taxonomy (NCBI): domain Eukaryota; kingdom Metazoa; phylum Arthropoda; class Insecta; order Orthoptera; family Acrididae; genus Schistocerca; species Schistocerca americana. Next base: position 90,667,452 of record NC_060119.1, read on the forward strand.
AGGTATTACAGTCCACAGAGAAGAAATAAAAACGTTGAGGTTCGCCGATGACATTGTAATTTTGTCAGAGACAGCAAAGGACTTGGAAGAGCAGTTGAACGGAATGGACAGTGTCTTGAAAGGAGGATATAAAATGAACATCAACAAAAGCAAAACGAGGATAATTGAATGTAGTCGAATTAAGTCGGGTGATGCTGAGGGAATTAGATTAGGAAATGAGACACATATAGTAAAGGAGTTTTGCTATTTGGGGAGCAAAATAACTGATGATGGTCGAAGTAGAGAGGATATAAAATGTAGACTGGCAATGGCAAGAAAAGCGTTTCTGAAGAAGAGAAATTTGTTAACATCGAGTATAGATTTAAGTGTCAGGAAGTCGTTGCTGAAAGTATTTGTATGGAGTGTAGCCATGTATGGAAGTGAAACATGGACGATAAACAGCTTGGACCAGAAGAGAATAGAAGCTTTCGAAATGTGGTACTACAGAAGAATGCTGAAGATTAGATGGGTAGATCACATAACTAATGAGGAGGTATTGAATAGAATTGGGGAGAAGAGGAGTTTGTGGCACAACTTGACAAGATGAAGGCACCGGTTGGTAGGACATGTTCTGAGGCATCAAGGGATCACAAATTTAGAATTGGAGGGCAGCGTGGAGGGTAAAAATCGTAGAGGGAGACCAAGAGATGAATACACTAAGCTGATTCAGAAGGATGTAGGTTGCAGTAAGTACTGGGAGATGAAGAAGCTTGCACAGGATAGAGTAGCATGGAGAGCTGCATCAAACCAGTCTCAGGACTGAAACAACAACAACAACTTCGAATTTTTCTTTTGCTTCCTTTACTGCTTGCTCAATATACAGATTGAATAACATCGGGGAGAGACTACAACCCCGTCTCACTCCCTTCCCAACCACTGCTTCCCTTTCCTGCCCCTCGACTCTTATAACTGCCATCTGGTTTCTGTAAAAATTGTAAATAGCCTTTCGCTCCCTGTATTTTACCCCTGCCACCTTCAGAATTTGAAAGAGGGTATTCCAGTCACCAGAAGAAATTATTAACGCTGTTTCCTCAGAGAAATAGTTATTGATTCTCTGAAACAGATTTTGCCTTAATCTTGGAGGGGGTAGGGAGTGGCGAGGTGGTGACGCAGTATATTCACGTCTGTAAAATGAATAGGATAACACCATCAATGAATGCAACATATATTCAGGCGTCATTAAACAAGATACAATGTTCCAGAGACTGAAATAAACATAGCACTGAGTCGCTCAAGCAAATAAGTTCGACATCTGTTGTTCTTAGTGTAATTGCTAGCCTTGGAAACAAAAACAAAAAAGAACACGTTAACATATATTGCTTGTTTTTAGTCATTAATGTCACCTGGCATAATTTTCTTGGGTGACTCATGCGTAGTAGTAATAACGCGTGAAGTTGTCCATCACTGACATTGCAGATGGTTCTTCAAGAATGTTGGCATTTTACCCATTCCTTCACAGTCGATCCCATTCTTAGTGAAGTTGTGTCGTACATTTCTTTCTTCCCAAATTCGAGTCCATATCTCCTCATTAGTTACTCCATCTATCCATCCCATCTTCAGCATTCTTCCGAAGCACCACATTTCAGGAGTTTGTGTTCTCTACTTGTCCGAACTGTTTATGACCCAGTTACACTTCAGTGCAAGGCTACACGCCCGACAAATACCTTCAGAAAAGATTTTCTAAGGTTTAATTTATATTAAAGATAAACAAACCCCTGTTTTCCTTGCTATTGCCAATCTGCATTTTATCTCTACCTCGGCCATTATCGATTATTTTACAGCCAACATAAGAAAACTCTTCTACTAGGATACTTCTAGTGTGTCATTTCCTGATCCAGTTTCCTTAGCATCGCCTGATTCAATGCTACTACATTTCATTACCGTTGTTCTTTACTTTTGGTGATATTCATCTTATAACACGTTTTCAATAAACAAGATGTTCCGTTAACATCTGATATAGATTTAAGGGTTAGTAAGTCTTTTCTGAAGATATGTGTTCGGAGAGTAGCTATGTATGGAAGCGAAACATGGACGATAAACAGTTTAGATAAAAAGAGAATAGAATATTTCGAAATGTGATGCTGCAGGAGAATGCTGAGGATTAGATGGGTCGATCACGTAACTAACGAGGAAGTATTTAACAGAATTGCGGAGACAAGAGATTTCTGGCACAATTTGACGAAAAGAATGGATCGGTTGTTCGAACACATTCTAAGACATCAATCGATCACCAGTTTAGTATTTGAGGGAAGTGTGTGGGGGGAGGTGGGGAAGGGGACGGGGGGTACAAATCATAGAGGAAACTACGAGATGAATACAGTAAGCAGATTCAGAAAAATGTAGGTTACAAATGGTTCAAATGGCTCTGAACACTATGGGACGCAACTGCTGTGGTCATAAGCCCCCTAGAACTTAGAACTACTTAAACCTAACTAACCTAAGGACATCACACACATCCATGCCCGAGGCAGGATTCGAACCTGCGACCGTAGTGGTCGTGCGGTTCCAGACTGGAGCGCCTTTAACCGCTCGGCCACTCCGGCCGGCCTGTAGGTTACAGTAGTTATTCGGAGAAGAAGAGGCTCGCACAAGACAGAGTAGCATGGAGAGCTGCATCGGACTGAAGTCCACAACAACAACAAAGTTTCGTTCAATTGCTTTGACAGAATTACCATATCATCGTCAAATCTAAGTACTTTATTTCTTCTTTCTTCTCCCTGCACTTTAGCAACCTCTCCATTTCTTTCTTCCTTTACTGCTCGCTCAATGTACAGGGTGAATGACATCGGATGACAACATATAGTAGTAAAATAGGCTGTCTGACAGAAAAAAAATAAAGCACGCTGAGGGGGTGGAAGAAATGAAACGAAATATCACGAGCTGAGAGGGTATGTGATGTTATTTCAGTGATTACAAGATCTAGTCGTGACTGGTAGCCGTTCCATCTGCCAGAGAGCTTAACAACTCTAATAATTTACATGCCCACCGATTGTGTGCATGTAACAAGCTGCATTAACATCCGATCATGACCTCTGGGTGTTCACATTTTTGCCAGGTAGTAGATTTTATCTCAGTGGTAAACACTGTTCCTGACGCCTGCTTCTGAATGTGGAGAACACTTTGATCCCGCTGTGGGTGGAAGTACAGTGTAATATTTCGGTAGCATGTCGAACAACGCTTTTGTCGACGGTAACAGAGGTCGAATCACTGGTTCAACATTCCACCCATAGTGCTCAGAGTCATCAGAGCAACATTCCACAACATGACGCCGTGTAGAACCCTAAATTTTATGGAAACTGACTTTCTCCAGAAAAGCCTACGGAACTAACAACAGTTCAATAATTTTGAACCCATAACTGTATTATTAACGTAATTTCGAGCTTCACTTTTCCTATCCGGGGTATACAAGGGTCAAAATGTGGCAGCTACCGGTCACACAGTCAAGTTTAAAGACGTTTGATTAACTTAATGAAAACAGGAATCGTAGTCTTCGGTCTGCCCCGGACAGGTGCAAGTACATGAGCTACTGGGGACAGGCCAGAAATCGGCACACTAAAAGGCCGACCGTTGCGCAAGCAGCAGGCGAAACGCCGAGTGTTTGCTGACAGCTGAGCGACGAAAGCCTGAGGCGCCAGCGAGTGTTTGGCTTACCTGGGCACTTGCGAGTGCTAGCTAGCCATGCAGCACGTCATCCACGCTGAAGATCAGCTCAATGGATACGACTACCTCCACCCTCGTCTCTCTCACTCGCATACTATCACTTTTCTCAATAGTACAAGAACGTGTTCAGATACCATTCGTTATCGCGAAAGTCAGATATTCGACGAAACCAATTTTTGCAGAGTGTCGAAATAGGCTAACGTGCAATGCAAAGAAACAGAGATAACACACTGCTACAATATACGAAATTTGTTGACACATTTATTACGAGATAATCAGCGACGTCCTGTTAACAAAAACAGTGTTATTTATAATGGACGCTGTTTGCGACTTCGTGTATGTCAGTACTACCAGCTCACGAAATTATTGTACTTGGTCTTCCGTGGCTGTTGACGAAAACATGCGGTGTCCTTACAGCAAACAAATACAGCGGTGACTACGGAAAACACATCACACTGTGAATGGTTTCAAGACGGTTGTGCATATACTATCAAGTGTTTCAGCGTTTCTTCGGGAAAGACCGCCATAAAAACTCGCGATAAGCCGACCGGAAGGTCATCACTCCCTGGTACAATAATAATGTGGTTCACTAATACTTGCTTGCTGTTCATTGAAGTTGCCGACAGAGAAGAAGCGTGCAGCTTTGGAAACATGTTCAGTGGGTTGCCTGTCTGCAGGCGCGAACTTATTCGATTCGACAATATGAAGCGGACGACCCACCAGGCCTGTCCCATAGCGCGCATTACGAATCCCACCTTTGTTTGTGTCTGGATGTCTTGTAGTTTAGCGTAATCGTCTTCTGGAGCTCTGATGATACTTATGAATAACCCTCTACATCTTCATCCACATCCACATCTGTACTTTCCGAACGACTGTATAGTGCCTGGAGGATCTTACTTCGTACCATTATCAGTGATTCCCTTTCCTATTCCACTCACGTAATGAGGCAACCGACTCACTTCTTATTTTCTTGATCCCTGCGCGAGTTACACGTTGGCGGCAGGAGAATTTTTGCAAGTCCTCCTTGAACAGCGGTTCCCTCAACTTACTCAAAAGGATTTTGCGATAGCGATGTTGCCTCTCGTCCAAGGACTCCATTTCAAGTTCCCTGAGGGCGTTACCCTTAATTTCGAACTGCACTGACCTGTAACGACGCTAACATCGAGGTCTTTGAACTCTTTTGATTGGTGCTGTCATGCCTGCTTGACACAGCCTCCAAAGTCTGCAAAATTCGTCTGTAACTGGCCACACTACCGTCTCATATACGATTTCCTTTGCAGATGCCCCAGACTTTTCCAGAACTCTTCCAATAAATGTTAATGGTCTGTTAGCCTAACCCGTGGTCTAGGGGTAGCGTCTCTGATTCATAATCAAAACGTCTTCGGTCCTGGGTTCGTTCCCCGCCACTGCCTAAATTTTGATAAATAATCAGCATTGGCGGACGAAGACTTCCGGCATAAGAAATCAGCCTCATTCTGCCAACGGCCTTGTCAAAGAGGGCGGAGGAGCGGATAGAGGTTCAGGGCACTCTCTTGTCCTAGGGGTGGGAAATTGCCCCTAAAGGCGGAAGAATCAGCAATGATCAACGACATGAGGATGCAGAAGGCAATGGAAACCACTGCATTAAAGACACGTAACGTGTATCCACAGGACATGTGGCCTGTAATTGAAGAAGTGTCACGATGATCTCTCCATTGGCAAAAGATTCCGGAATAGTCCCCCATTCGGATCTCCGGGAGGGGACTGCCAAGGAGGAGGTTACCATGAGAAAAAGATTGAATAATCAACGAAAGGGTAACGTTCTACGAGTCGGGGCGTGGAATGTCAGAAGCTTGAACGTGGTAGGGAAACTAGAAAATCTGAAAAGGGAAATGCAAAGGCTCAATCTAGATATAGTAGGGGTCAGTGAAGTGAAGTGGAAGGAAGACAAGGATTTCTGGTCAGATGAGTATCGGGTAATATCAACAGCAGCAGAAAATGGTATAACAGGTGTAGGATTCGTTATGAATAGGAAGGTAGGGCAGAGGGTGTGTTACTGTGAACAGTTCAGTGACCGGGTTGTTCTAATCAGAATCGAAAGCAGGCCAACACCGACAACGATAGTTCAGGTATACATGCCGACGTCGCAAGCTGAAGATGAACAGATAGAGAAAGTGTATGAGGATATTGAAAGGGTAATGCAGTATGTAAAGGGGGACGAAAACCTAATAGTCATGGGCGACTGGAATGCAGTTGTAGGGGTAGGAGTAGAAGAAAAGGTTATAGGAGAATATGGGCTTGGGACGAGGAATGAAAGAGGAGAAAGACTAATTGAGTGCTGTAACAATTTTCAGCTAGTAATAGCGAATACCCTGTTCAAGAATCACAAGAGGAGGAGGTATACTTGGAAAAGGCCGGGAGATACGGGAAGATTTCAGTTAGATTACATCATGGTCAGACAGAGATTCCGAAATCAGATGATTGTAAGGCGTACCCAGGAGCAGATACAGACTCAGATCACAATATAGTAGTGATGAAGAGTAGGCTGAAGTTCAAGACATTAGTCAGGAAGAATCAATACGCAAAGAAGTGGGATACGGAAGTACTAAGGAATGACGAGATTCGTTTGAAGTTCTCTAACGCTATAGATACAGCAATAAGGAATAGCGCAGTAGGCAGTACAGTTGAAGAGGAATGGATATCTCTCAAAAGGGCCATCACAGAAGTTGGGAAAGAAAACATAGGTACAAAAATTGGTAGCTGCGAAGAAACCATGGGTAACAGAAGAAATACTTCAGTTGATTGATGAAAGGAGGAAGTTCAAACACGTTCCGGGAAAATCAGGAATACAGAAATACAAATCGCTGAGGAATGAAATAAATAGGAAGTGCAGGGAAGCTAAGACGACATGGCTGCAGGAAAAATGTGAAGACATCGAAAAAGATATGATTGTCGGAAGGACAGGCTCAGCATACAGGAAAGTCAAAACAACCTGTGGTGACGTTAAAAGCAACGGTGGTAACATTAAGAGTGCAACGGGAATTCCACTGTTAAATGCAGAGGAGAGAGCAGATAGGTGGAAAGAATACGTTGAAAGCCTCTATGAGGGTGAAGATTTGTCTGATGTGATAGAAGAAGAAACAGGAGTCGATTTAGAAGAGATAGGGGATCCAGTATTAGAATCGGAATTTTAAAAGAGCTTTGGAGGACTTACGGTCAAATAAGGCAGAAGGGATAGATAACATTCCATCAGAATTTCTAAAATCATTGGGGGAAGTGGCAACAAAACGACTATTCATGTTGGTGTGTAGAATATATAAGTCTGGCGATGTACCATCTGACTTTCGGAAAAGCATCATCCACACAATTCCGAAGACGGCAAGAGCTGACAAGTGCGAGAATTATCGCACAATCAGCTTAACAGCTCATGCATCGAAGCTGCTGACAAGAATAATATACAGAAGAATGGAAATGAAAATTGAGAATGCGCTAGGTGACGATCAGTTTGGCTTTAGGAAAAGTAAAGGGACGAGAGAGGCAATTCTGACGATACGGCTAATAATGGAAGCAAGGCTAAAGAAAAATCAAGACACTTTCATAGGATTTGTCGACCTGGAAAAAGCGTTCGACAATATAAAATGGTGCAAGCTGTTCGAGATTCTGAAAAAAGTAGAGGTAAGCTATAGGGAGAGACGGGTCATATACAATATGTACAACAACCAAGAGGGAATAATAAGAGTGGACGATCAAGAACGAAGTGCTCGTATTAAGAACGGTGTAAGACAAGGCTGTAGCCTTTCGCCCCTACTCTTCAATCTGTACATCGACGAAGCAATGATGGAAATATAAGAAAGGTTCAGGAGTGGAATTAAAATACAAGGTGAAAGGATATCAATGATACGATTCGCTGATGACATTGCTATCCTGAGTGAAAGTGAAGAAGAACTAAATGATCTGCTGAACGGAATGAACAGTCTAATGAGTACAGAGTATGGTTTGAGAGTAAATCGGAGAAAGACGAAGGTAATGAGAAGTAGTAGAAATGAGAACAGCGAGAAACTTAAGATCAGGATTGATGGTCACGAAGTCAATGAAGTTAAGGAATTCTGCTACCTAGGCAGTAAAATAACCAATGACGGACGGAGCAAGGAGGACATCAAAAACAGACTCGCTATGGCAAAAAAGGCATTTCTAGCCAAGAGAAGTCTACTAATATCAAATACTGGCCTTAATTTGAGGAAGAAATTTCTGAGGATGTACGTCTGGAGTACAGCATTGTATGGTAGTGAAACATGGACTGTGGGAAAACCGGAACAGAAGAGAATCGAAGCATTTGAGATGTGGTGCTATAGACGAATGTTGAAAATTAGGTGGACTGATAAGGTAAGGAATGAGGAGGTTCTACGCAGAATCGGAGAGGAAAGGAATATTTGGAAAACACTGATAAGGAGAAGGGACAGGATGATAGGACATCTGCTAAGACATGAGGGAATGACTTCCATGGTACTAGAGGGAGCTGTAGAGAGCAAAAACTGTAGAGGAAGACAGAGATTGGAATATGTCAAGCAAATAATAGAGGACGTAGGTTGCAAGTGCTACTCTGAGATGAAGAGGTTAGCAAAGGAAAGGAATTCGTGGCGGGCCGCATCAAACCAGTCAGTAGACTGATGACCAAAAAAAAAAGCCTAACCTATATCAGTCCATATGGCTATCTGCCGCACTCGCTAGTGAAGAAGATGCATCAAGCTGTCGTGTAGAAAGGCCTTGACTCCTACGAATGCGATGCTTTGTTAGCTCTATAGAAGACGGTTTCGGACTGCAGTTTTCTCTTGGAACCCTCTAAAATCTCCGGGCTTTTTTGTGGAGAAAAATAAACTGCAAATGCAAACTCATGTCCGAAACCGTCATCCACCGAGGCAACAGAGCATCGCATTCATAGGAGACGAGGCCCTTTTACGCAGCAGCTAACTCCATCCTCTCCAATGGCGATCGTGGAAATCAGTCGCGATCATTGAATAACAAACGGCATTGTGGGACATTCCGCCTGTGGTCCATCACAGTAACTAGTCACTGCCCGCCATCCATGTGGAGCACTTATTGTTCTCACCGCGGACTTCTAGTACTCAGCCACACACAATTGATTTCATCAAAGTGTACGGGCCTGAAGACGGCGTTGGCGCAACGTCGAAACTAGTAGCCAAATAAATACGAAATCTTAAGTACAGCTGGAGGAGTTTCATTTTTAATAAAAAGTTATACAGCAGTCCAAATGCTGTATGCGTGATGAGAATGAAACGACTTGTTTGGGCAGATCGCTCAGATTTTCAAACATAGTTGCCCCATGAAATTAGGTGGTTTTATTCTGCGCGGAAGAAGACCACTAGGTACGTGGGAAAAAACCTGTAAGTCAGAACAGTGGTAGCAGGAAGCAATAAATGCAGTCCAGTGGAAGAAGAGTGTCATAGTGACACGCTGTCCTCAGGGCCTGATCGCGTAGGGTAAGATAAGTTTTGCACACAGACAAACAAAGCTTGGGCAGATTAGTTTATTCGACATAAACGTTTTCTGGGTGTGGTACCGCGTCATAATGTATAAAACTACTGCTGCTGGAGGAAAACTAACGTTTCGTCCACGGTTGCAGCGGCCTTCTTCTGAGTCTACTGGTCAAGTCCATCAGCTGAGGGACTTGACCCGTAGACCCAGAAGAAGGCAGCTGCAACCGTGGACGAAACGTTAGTTTTCCTCCAGCAGCAGTAGTTTTATACATTATGATGCGGTACCACACCCAGAAAACTTTTATGTCGACTGACTCTGGCCGCCGCGAGGGATTAGCCGAGCGGTCAAAGACGCTCAGTCATTGACTGTGCGGTTGGTCCCGGCGGAGGTTCGAGTCCTCCCTCAGGCATGGGTTTGTCCTTAGGATAATTTAGGTTAAGTAGTGTGTAAGCTTAGGGACTGATGACCTTAGCAGTTAAGTCCCATAAGATTTCACACACATTTGAACATTTTACTCTGGCCGCGGAAGCCTACGCAATGATATTAGTTTATTGTTCGTTTCTACGTCTTCGTTACCATGGCTAAGTCTTGAAGGACGAAATGAGCGACGACGGAACGATGGTGACACTCTGGGGAGACGCCAGGTAGCAGTCGGCTGCCTCTGCACCCACCCACTCGGTTTGGAGACGACGGCAGCCGCAGGGGGCACAGCTCTTAGCACAACGAGCGCCGGCGGACAAGTGACTGCGTCCAACCCTCCCTCAGCTGTTGGACTGCTTGCTGCGCCAGCCGCCTCCTACAAACGACCTCCCTAAACGAGCCACGCCTTATGAGTCGTAAATCGTGCAGAGCGTCAGAAAGTTACGCGAGGCACAAAGCTCTGCCAGGTGAAACTTTGGCGCGCTGTCCAACAGTGCCCAGGTGTTTATGCGCGTATTGCCTTTGTTCTTCAGACCTTTCGGTACTCGCGTGTGCCTCTTCCAGGTCTCCATATGTATTACAGAACAGAGTCTGCAGTTCTCTGGAAAAGAATGTCTGCACACATACAGACACTGGAATTTTTCTTGTGGCTGGCATCCTTTCATGTTCACGAAGTATCAGTGAGCGTACTGTCCATAAGTAGAATGGGGAAGGCAAGCGATCTATCTCAGTTTGATCGAGGGCAAACTGAGACGGCCCGAAGGCTCGGCATGAGCATTTCGGAAACCGCATGACTTGTCGGGTCTACGAGAAGTTTCGACTTCGAAAAAGAGTTCGGCAATGTAAGCTGGCGCTAGATGTTCAGTCTTCTCAGAAAAATAGGTGTAAGCTATAAGAAAAGATATAAACTACACCCTGATCAGTCAGAACATTGTGACCACGTTCTTAATAGCCGGTATGTCCACCTTTGGCACAGACAACAGCGCCGACGCATCGTGGCATGGAAGCAATGAGGCCTTTGTAGATCGCTGGAGGAGACTCGCACCATGTCTGCACGCACAAGTCACCTAATTCCCCTATATTCCGGGGAGAATGAAGATGAGCTCTGATGCTACATTCAGTCACATCCCAAATGACTTCACAAGCTGCGACATCGTCGCGAAAAACACAGTAACTCGTATATGTAATAAGTTTCCTTTAATTTACGTCTATGGTCACAATCTTTTCTGTTTAACAGATTACCGGTTTCGGTCTTTAAACAGATCTGATGATGGTCATCAAAGACCGAAACCGGTAATCTGTTAAACAGAAAAGATTGTGACCATAGACGTAAATTAAAGGAAACTTACCAAATGACTCCGATCGGGATCAGATCTGGTGAGTTGAGGGGCCAGCACATCAATTGGAACTCGCCTCTGTGTTCCCCGAACCACGCCATCACACTCCTGGGCTTGTGGCATGGCGCATTATCTTGATGAAAAACGCCACTCCCGTCAGCAAACAACATCGACGTGATGGAGTGTACATGATCTGCAACCAGTGTACTTCTTGGCTGTCATGGTGCCTTGCGCGAGCTACTCTGGACTCATGGATGCCCACGTGAATCTTTCCCAGAGCATAATGGAGCCGCCGCCAACTCGTCTCCATGCTACCGTACAGGCGCCAAGGAGCTTTTCTCCTGGAAGTAGACGCGTTTGCGCCCTCCCATCGGCTTGATGCAGAAGGTATCGGGATTCAGCAGACTATGCAACGCTCTGCCACTGCGCCAACGTCCAGGGCCGATGGTCACGTGCTCATTTCAGTGGTAGTTGCCATTGTCGTGGTGTTAACATTGGCGCCATACATGGGTCGCCGGCTGCGGAGGTCAATCTTTAGGAGTGTCCGGTGTACTGTGTGTTCAGGCACACTTGTACTCTGCGCAGTATTAAAGTCTAATGTTAGTTACGACATCTGTAATGAAGGGCCGCCCTAACCCCACGACGTCTGGACGTGTTTTCACCTTGGTTTCGCCACGTGTTGAAGACACTCACCACAGCACTTCTCGTAGACCCGACAAGTCATACGGTTTCCGAAATGCTCGAGCCTTCGGTCCATCACAATTTGCCCTCGATCAAACTCAGGTAGTTCCTTTTCAATACATTGTGGGAGTGAACAGTGATCAATGCGTCACAAATATTTACTGTTAAAAACAGTCTTGATCACAATTTATTTATTACGGTGACCGGTTTCGACCACCACTGTGGTCATCTTCAGACCAATGAGTAAGAACCTCCTTCAGATGGTAAATCTTACTCATTGGTCTGAAGATGGCCACAGTGGTGGTCGAAACCGGTCACCGTAATAAATAAATTGTGATCAACACTCTCTTTGATGGTAAACTCTGATAGATCGCTTGCCTTCCCCATTCTACTAATGGACAGCTCGCTCACTGATACTTCATAAAGATCCGTTTGTCTGACTTGCAGTCATTCTCTCGCCGGTGACGCTGCTCTCCCCCGACAGGTTTCTACGATAGTAAGCCGTCGGTCCTAATGTTCTGACTGGTGTACATTACATACGAGAACCAAGGCAGAGCATGAAGAATGGAAGACGAAGACAGTCGTCCTCAGATAAAAAAGGGGATAAGAGTTTCTCCCCAACTGTTCAGTCTGTGCATCGAACAAGTTACGGCGGAAATGAAAGAATGGAACAGGGTGGGGCCAAAATTCAGAGTGAAAATGTGCCAGTGATAAGATTCGTTGATGAAATTGCTATCCTCTATAATGTTGAAAATGTATTACATGACGTGTAGAATGAACAGTATAATGAGCACACAATATGGATTGAGAATACACAGAGCAAAGACTGAAGTAGAGAGGAGTAGCAGAAACGAGATTAGCGATAAACTTAACTTCATAATTAGGACTAACTGAAGGAATTTTCTTTTTAAAAATTGACGTATTGTGAAATTGAAGCATGCCGCCTTATAAATGTTTTTATAACATATTATGTCACATGATGGAATTCTGCTATCTTGGGAGCAAAGTAACACATGACCGACTTGGTAAGGACGATATAACACGCAGACTAGGCTGGCAGAGAAGTCATTCCTCACTAACCGAAATCGACTAGTATTGAATGTTGGCCTTAGTTTGAGGAAGACATTTCTGAGAATGTAAATCTGTAGTTCACCACTGTGTGGAAGTGACTGTGGGAAAGCCGCAAAAAAAGACACGTGAAGCGTCTGAGATGTGTTATTACAGGAGGATGCTACAAGTTAATAGCAATGATAAGATAAGAAAGAGGAGGTTATTCACAGAAAGATAAGTCACCGCTTCCTAGAACATACCGACAGAATCCTGTTTCCCCATGTATCCTAGGTAAATCTTGCTCGCCGTCAAGGCTGAATCAGCGCATGTACTCGTACCGAGCTCCCCACTAAGTTCTATAGTGTCCCCTTACCTCGCCCAGTAACCCTAACTACATTAATCTGCGAGACTCCGAGTAAGAATTAAAAACTCCCACAAAGGATGGCGATTAGCACGCAGCGTTCCAGTGAGGGAACTGGTGCAGAACCCTGTCGCTCTTTACGAGGTCTCTCTGGAAGTGTCGTAACTGCAACTAGATTTACGCCGATAGCGAAACACAACTCGCTGATGGCTGCAATAGATAGCTCCATGCACTTATAACATTTCATGGCCTACGTGCTCCTGTTCGCTACCGCCACTTGACTTTCAAATGCAAAATTGGGAACGGAGCAGTTTGTATCTGCCAAGGAAAGGGTCTATAATAGACCAGAGGTGTCGAGGTCTGTAAAACGTTCGATATGCCGGCAAGGCGATGAGTCTTATGATGAGTAAAAGTACAGCATACAGTCGAGAATGTTCTGCAACGTTTTATTTTGTTCAAAGTAACAACAGCGTCCTGTTCTCGCCCGCCCCCTCCCCCCCTCTTTCTTTCCTTGTTGCATGTTGTTGATTCCTATAACAACATTCGTTCAGCTAAGATTTTGTTTCAGATTAAATGTATGTGGGTATGTGAGATAAGGTCTCTACTCCGTACTGCGTCCTATTCCGTTCCTTGACATTTAGAAGCAGGTTACGACGCCTCTTGCCAATTTGCCGTTGCTGTTGCCGTTCGATCTCATCCCAGAGAGCTACTTCGTACTTGCTCCTGATTCTTCGCCCCGTGGGCACTATTTCATCACTATAAGCGGCTTCTACGTTCGTTCATCACATCCCACTGTACAGAGCAAGGCGGAGGGTATTTCGAATCAATATCGTCAATTTCCTGTGCTACTCCTATTCAGAGGCAGGAATGACTACGTATATCCGCCTGTACCCATCCTAATTTCCCATATCCTATTTTCACGACCCTTACGTTGGATGTGCGATGGTGGCAGCAGAATTCTGAATACTGTCTTTTCGATTACTGGTTCTCTCAAGGTACTCAACAGGGTTTCGTTAGATTAGCACCGCCTTTCTTTCAAAGGGCAGCATTTCAGTTACCAGGAACAACACCGATATTCTTTCATATAGTCTACACGGACCAGTTACGATTCTAGCAGCACACTTCTATATTTATTCGTTGTCTGAAGTCGTACCTTCTTGTAACGACTCCAAACGGCTAAGTACAGTGCCTGACAAAAATGGGAAAACAGACAAGGGGAGGAGAAAAAGAAATGAAAATTTAAAACCTTAGAGGACATGTGATATTATTTCAGTAATTAAAAAAGCGAGTGGGATTATAAAGAACTCGGCGGTGTAGGTACGCTTGTCAGTATGACATTCCACCCGCTCATGCTTGGATGCCTCCGGTTGGGAAGGGAGTTTACGTATTGTCATGTGGACGTAGCGAGTGTAGCCTTGGACGCTAGAAAATTGAGTTCCAAGTGCAGAAATTGGAACATTTTCGACATATTCTTCTGTTTGAGGTCATAAGAAGGAGTGACAGCGGCGGGCGCCGCCACAAGCATTTGCGTTGCATGAGGGGATAATGTAATTGGACAGAGAACGGCAAGGAAATGGTCTTCTCGTTTTAAGAAGGATCGTTTTGACATTATGGACTGTCCACGTTCAAGAAGATATTTAGGGTTGATTAAGACCGTCTAGACGCATTAATCCACTGTGATTCACGCCGGTGTACTCGAGAACTGGCACATGTGATGGATGAACTGTGATCGTTCCACCATCGTACGACATATGCATGTGATAGGGAAGGTTCAAAAATCGGGTGTATGTGTACCGCGTGCTAAGCCAAAATCACAAAAACCAGTGTGTGGTCATATGTGCATGTCTGCTTGCTTGTCATCAATTGGCTCGTGGGCCGGCCGCGGTGGTCTCGCGGTTGAGGCGCTCAGTCCGGAACCGCGCGACTGCTACGGTCGCAGGTTCGAATCCTGCCACGGGCATGGATGTGTGTGATGTCCTTAGGTTAGTTAGGTTTAAGTAGTTCTAAGTTCTTGGGGACTGATGACCACAGATGTTGAGTCCCATAGTGCTCAGAGCCATTTGAACCATTTTTTGAATTGGCTCGTGGACAACACCGACCATTCCTATCCTGTATCGTTACTGGTGACGAGAAATGGTGTTTTTACGCTAATATAAGGAAAAGAAAGGAATGGCTGAGCCCAAACACAGCAGCAACTCCCAGTACTAAGACCTCGATACATCCACCAAAGATGATGCTATGCATTTGGTGGATAGAGACGGTGTGGTGTATTGCCAATTGCTTCCCTGAGATATAATCATCACTGCTGACATTTTCTGTCAATAACTCGATTTATTGACACATACTCAGGACGGATTCAGAAAATATCCTCCTTGTGAAACACAACTAGCTCTTTATACTCATGAAGTAATAAGTGCTATCGACAGGGGATGTCAGATTGATTCCATATTTTTAGATTTCCAGAAGGCTTTCAACACCGTTCCTCACAAGCGTCTTCTAACCAAACTGCGTGCCTACGGAGTATCGCCTCAGTTGTGCGACTGGATTCGAGATTTCCTGTCAGAAAGGTCACAGTTCGTAGTAATAGGCGGAAAGTCATCGAGTAAAATAGAAGTAACATCCGACGTTCCCCAAGGAAGTGTTACAGGCCCTCTATTGTTCCTGATCTATATTAACGACTTAGGAGACAATCTGAGTAGTCGTCTTACAGTGTTTGCAGATGATCTATCATTTACCGTCTTATAAAGTCATCAGATGATCAAAACGACTTGCAAAATTATTTAGATATCTATATGGTTCGAAAAGTGGCAATTGACCCTGAATAAAGAAAAGTGTTTATTTATTTGCATGAGTACTAAAAGAAATCAGCTAAATTTCGATTACGAGATAAGTCACACAAATCTGCAGGCTGTATATTCAGCTAAATACTGAGGGATTACAATTATAAATAACCTAAATTGGAACGTGGGTAGAGCAAACCAAAGACTGCGATTCATTGGTAGAACACTTAGAAGGTGCCACAGGTCTACTAAAGAGACTGCTTACACCACGCTTGTCCGCCTTATTCTGGAGTATTGCTGTGCGGTGTGGGATCCGCATCAGGTTGGACTGACGGATGACATCGAAAAAGCACAAAGAAGGGTAGCTCGTTCTGTATTATCGCGAAATAGGGGAGATATTGTCGCAGACAAATGGATTGGAGTGGCAATCATTAAAACAGGCGTTTTTCGTTGCGACGAGATCTTCTCATGAAATTTCAATCACCAGTTTTCTCCTTCGATTGCAAAAACATTTTGTTGGCACCCACCTACGTAGGGAGAAATGATCATCACGATAAAATAAGAGAAATCGGGGCTCGCACAGAAAAATTTAAGTGCTCGTTTTTCCCGCGTGCCGTTCGAGAGTGGAACAACAGAGAGACCGCTTGAAGGTGGTTCATTGAACCCTCTGCCAGGCACTTTATTGTGAATAGCAGAGTAATCACGTAGATGTACATGTAGATGTAGATGTAGAACTGAGCAGACGCTGCCCTGGAGCAACGACCAGTAAGACAGCCTGAAGTGGTGCTCCTCCACGGCAACGCCCGCCGTTATTTTCCTAAACTGACAAAAACCACACTATGAGGGAAATGGGTTAGGAAGTCATTCCGCGCCCACACTATTTACCTAATCTTGTGCCCTCTGCTTTTCACCTTTTCCGCTCTCTATCGAACAACTTTCAAAGTACTTCCCTTCTGGATGAAAATGTGCTCCTAGTTCTTCGCCTCAGAAGCACGTAATTTCTTCAGTCGCGGAATCCAAAATTACCCCAGCGTTGGCACACTGTTGTAAATAGGGAAGTCTCTGTTAGGTGTATTTGTTGTGTTTATTAAACTTACGGAAAAACGATACGAACTTACGCACCACTTGATACATGATCTCTCACAGCCAACAAGATCGACAGCGTCCAACAACTGTGGTGACATGTCCCGAATGAAAATGAAACAGCTTGCATCATTCAAACGATATGGCAGGAGATAATGCCCCGTTAGTTGATCATTATAATTGCAGCCCACATGTCTGTAAGAAATTTTTGCTTGTGATCTGAGATCAGCATGGTGTAAGATTTTCGTCACTGCATACGCGGGATGCTATTATGCGTCTGGCTTGCGCGGGTGTTAGCGCGCCGCTTCTAGCGTTCGGGAAGGTGCGCTGGCCACGGATCGAATACGCCCGACGGATTAACGACGAGGGCCGGTGTGTGGATCAGCTTGGACATGTGTTTTTAGGCAGTTTTCCAAATCCAACTTGGTGAATACCAGGGTTTTACCCAAGTGCCGCCTCATTCACGCTATTAGTGACGATTTTGAATACGTTCGCACTCTTTCAAGTGCATACACGATTCCTCCCCAGCGTGGTAACGGAATGGCGACATGAAGAACATCTGGCCATCCCTTAAATCAAACATGCCAAATCCAACAGTAGCCGTGCAGACCTCTCGTCGATGTGGGGCGAAGTCAAAGAAAATGAAGATTATACATGGGTGGGTACTGGCTCAATGGAAATTGTGTCCTTTGCTTTACGCATCACGTAATTTTCTACTTTGTCCATGCATACCGTTCCGTCGAAATCGAGTGCGCAATCTAACTGAATTATAAATCACTATTCTTGGCGCCTGCCGGGATGGCCGAGCGGTTCTAGGCGCTACAGACTGGAACCGCGCGACCGATACGGTCGCAGGTTCGAATCCTGCCTCGGGCATGGATGTGTGTGATGTCCTTAGGTTAGTTAGGTTTAAGTAGTTCTAAGTTCTAGGGGACTGATGACCTCAGAAGTTAAGCCCCATAGTGCTCAGAGCCATTTTGAACTATACTTGGCGATTTGACGGTTATAGCGTCCCATTTCCTTCTACGCACCGATTTCTGCTTTTTCCTCACATGATAACTGTTTTCCGGTTGGCAGTGTCACAATGATGGTTTACCTACACAATAAGCATTGTCACAAATGGTGTCTGTTACCTGTCTGGAGGAAAGACACCTACGCACACACTGACACCGCACAGAGCAGACTGTCTTTCTAATGGATTCCATCAGCTACGACCTGAACCTTTGATGTCTTGTTATATACTGTTCTACCGACATCAAATGCCATACCATTTGACTGAATTTGTCATTAAACTGGATCTCGTACTATTGCATACACAATGGGCATAACTATTCCAACCGTAAATGTTAATTTTCCTACAGATATTCATATCTTTATACTACAGAATACTACTTGCACCTTTCAGCCTTCCATTGTTTGCTTGGTACGGGCTTGATATTGATAAACTTTCTTCTGTTTTCTGCGAAGGTCTCTCTACTTTTCCTATATGCTCCGTCTGCTCCTGTATTACATGAGTAATTTTGCATGTTCTTTCCTACTCGCTATGCTTTCGCTGATAAGAGGCAAACGCAGACTGAGTGCCTTACTGCCGACATCTGGACCAGTGCTTACTTCTCTGAGGCACGACCAGCAGACGGAGAGAGAGGGAGAAACCGGGCGAGGTCAGGAGCAAGAGCAATAAAGGGCCAGATAGCGTCGAACGCGGCCCGCCTTGTTACGAAGCCACGGGCAGATGCCGGACTGCAATGGCACTGTTGCTGCTGCAGCTTTGTCCCCCTCTGGAGAGCTGACCTACCGCTTGCGCGCAGGTCGGTGAGTCTGCTACACGTACCAGCTGCTCTAGTCGAAGCTACCTTGTTAGATATTCAGCATACCAATGTCGCATCTCCATTGCAAACTGCGCGAGACGGATCACTTGCAGTGAGCAGTGTTCGTAGGCCGGGAGTGTCCTTCCATTACTGCCTCAAAGGAGATACCGATCAAGGCGAGTTCAGATGCTAAACCACCAGACTCCTACTCAAGATGCTCGGGTTCTGCAATTCCACTACACACAACCTGATTTCAGATTATGTGAGAACATGCAGTGGTGAGCAATGAGCCATTGATGAGATGATAGACGAGCTATAGATCTCTGACAATTCTTCGGAAATGTTTCAATTGTTTTGTGAAACGCCGAAAGTTGACTTTGTACCTCAACTGGAACTGCAGTGAAACTGTCCTTCTGATATGATTTTTGCATGCAACGAAATACTCTGAAGTTTAATTACCAAAATCTGGGGTCATATTCGTATGCCTTTGTTTGAGAGTGGCAAAATTAACGTGCCACCACTTAAAATACAGTTGGGGCTCATGAAGACGCTTTGCATTACAAGTGCAACAAGAACCCAGACTTGAATTCTGTGAAAGTGAAAGGAGGCGTGTACATAGGTCCAGAAATAAGGACTGCCAATTGCAAGATCTATCGAGTGGTGTTGTGGACACCCACATGCAGTGTTCATCTTAGGCGTAGCCAGTGCTCTTGGAAGTTACTCACATCATGACTTTTTAAATGTTGTGAAGAGCCAAAGAAACTGGTACACCTGCCTAATATCGTGTAGGGCCCCCGCGAGCACGCAGAGTGCCGCGAAACAACGTGGCATGGACTCGACTAATGTCTGAAGTAGTCCTAATGGGAAGTGACCCCATGAATTCTACAGGGCTGTCCGTAAATCCATAAGAATACAAGTGGTAGAGATCTCTTCTGAAAACATTGCAAGGCATCCCAGATACGCTCAATAATGTTCATGTCTGGGGCGTTTGGTGGCCAGCGGAAGTGTTTAAACTCAGAAGAGTGTTTCTGGAGCCACTCTGTAGCAATTGTGAACGTGTGGGGCGTCGCATTATCCTGCTGAAATTGTCCAAGTCGATCGGAATGCACAATGGACATGAAAGGATATAGGTGATCAGCCGGGATGCTTACGTACGTGTCACCTGTGAGAGTCGTACCTCTACGTATCAGGGATCCCATATCACTCAAACTGCACACGCCCCACACCATTCCAGAGCCTCCATCAGCTTGATCAGTCCTCTGCTGATACGCAGGATCCATGGATTCATTAGGTTGTTTTCATACCCGTCCATCCGCTCGAAACAATTGCAGAAGAGACTCGTCCAACCAGTCAACATGCTTCCAGTTATCAACAGTCCACTGTCGATGTTGAAGGGCCCAGGTGAGCCGTAAAGCTTTGTGTCGCGCAGTCATCAAGGATACCCGGGTGGGCCTTCGGCTCCGAAAGCCCCTATGTTTACTTGAATGTTTCGTACGCTGACACTTGATGGCATAGCATTGATATCTGCATTAATTCGCGGAAGGGCTGCACTTCTTTGACGTCGAACGGTTCTCTTCAGTGATCGTTGGTAGGATCTGTTTACAGCCAAAGTGATATCGGGGATTTGATGTATTACCGGATTTCTGATATTCACGGTACACTCGTGAAATGGTCGTACGGGACAATCCCCACTTCATTGCTACCTCGGAGATGCTGTGTCCCATCGATCGTGCACCGCCTATAACACGACGTTCAAACTCACTTAAATCTTGATAACCTGCGACTGTAGTAGTAGTAACTGATCTAACAACAGCGCCACACATTTGTTGTCTTATATAGGCGTTGCCGACCCCAGCGCCGTATTCTCCCAGTTATATCTCTGGATTTGAATACGTATGCCTATACCACTTTCTTTGGCTCTTCAGTGTATGTTAGTGCGTTGACAGTTGTGTTTACACACGTCCACTTTCACTAGAACGCGTTTTAACGAAAAATTTTTTTGGAGGGGAGGACTCCCCCTGCCCCGTAACCTGATCACCGTCACAGATCAGCACCTGTACGCTGTACTGTGGTTTGCAGACTACACTGTGAGAACCATAAAATCATCCTCTGTGCTACAACAGTCTTGCTGACTACTCCGGAGTGCACGTATTGGTAAACAGCAAAGAAAAGGGGAGGTTACCGCAGATGGCGCATAACTGTCTCCGTGTCTACCGGAGTACCAGGACGTGGTGCCAGTTGTGTCTTGGCATATTCATGGCGACACGCAGTACTTCTAAAATGATTTATTTTCAAGTGACTTCGTCGTCTCAGCACAGAGGTAGCACGTCCGCTACTTCTCCTGTGAGACTTCAGTAGATCTACCGAGAAACTGGCTGCCTCACTCTTTTACTGAAGTCTGTAGTTTAAGAGAAGCCAGCAACTTTTTTATTAGACGTACTTCTTCAGATAAAATTTCAAACTGTACAATTATGTACTGTAGTAAACCGTACGCATAAGGGAATCACATACAAATTTAATAATTTTTCATGTCGGTGAAAATACAATTCTTTTTCATTTGCAAACAGAGTACCTACCAAACATTTTTAACATTTCACAAACGAAATTACCGGAGTATAAGCTCAGTTGTACTCCACATTGTTCGCAGCACTGCAACCTATCCAACCCAACTGTTCGGCCCCTCCACTAACAACTGAACCGTTTGCCGCGAAGTACGAGGGCTATCCACAAAGTACATTACGTTTTGTAATTAAAAATAAATAAAGTATTGGAAATTTTTTTTATTATATACAGATGAAAGCCACACTTAAATACTACTTTTCTACATAGTTGCCATTTAAATTAAGGCACTTATTGTAGCGATGGACGAGCTTGGAAATTCCTCCGTCGTAAAATTCGGCTGCCTGCGCCTTCAACCACGTGGTTACCTCTTCTTTTGGGACAAAAAAGGTATGATTTTTGTGGATTTCCTGGAAAGAGGCACTACAATAAACTTTCAAATGGTTCAAATGGCTCTGAGCACTATGGGACTCAACTGCTGTGGTCATAAGTCCCCTAGAACTTAGAACTACTTAAACCTAACTAACCTAAGGACAGCACACAACACCCAGCCATCACGAGGCAGAGAAAATCCCTGACCCCGCCGGGAATCGAACCCGGGAACCCGGGCGTGGGAAGCGAGAACGCTACCGCACGACCACGAGATGCGGGCCAATAAACTTTCAAAGGTATTGCCAAACTCTGCACAACCTCAGAAGAGCAATACAAAACAAGCGCAGGGGGAAGTTGGGCTCAAAGATCTTGCTGATTCACGACAACGTCCGGGCCCACACGGCAAACGCCACTCGTGAAGTTCTCGAATCTTTTAAATGGGAGTTGTTTCCTCATCCGCCGTACAGTCCCGACCTGGCACCGAGCGACTTCCACTTATTCCCAGCAATGAAGAAGTGGTTGGCAATGCAGCGTTTTGATGACGACGCACAGCTTCAAGAAGAGGTAACCACGTGGATGAAGGCGCAGGCGGCCGAACTTTACGACGAAGGAATTTCCAAGCTCGTCCATCGCTACGATAAGTGCCTTAATTTAAATGGCAACTATGTTGAAATGTAGTATTTAAGTTGGCTTTCATCTGTATATAATAAAAAAAATTTCCAATATTTTATTTATTTTTAACTCCAAAACGTAATGTACTTTGTGGATAGCCCTCGTATTTCGCTAGTCCGTCAGTGAGCGCGAAGCTTACGTCGCACGACGTGTTTCGGCTCTTTCTAGTTGCGCAAATGTTGTCTAAAAGTTAATAATAAAACGAAGTTTTCATTGTGGTTCAAATGGCTCTGAGCACTATGGGTCTTAACATCTGAGGTCATCAGTCCCTTAGAACTTAGAACTACTTAAACCTAACTAACCTAAGGACATCACACACATCCAAGCTCAAAGCAGGATACGAACCTGCGACCGTAGCAGCAGCGCGGCTCCGGACTAAAGCGCCTAGAACCGCTCGGCCACAGCGGCCGGCTTTTGATTATGTAATGATAGGGCAGTACTAAGAGGTCCTGTTGTATTAGTATGAGCGGAATCCGAGTGTTAATTTAGCAATAATTAGTAAACTAAAATTGGAGGGTAATCCTTCCACCTTTTATTACAGCTGCCGCTCGGCACACAGCACGGTTGAAGTGACGCAGGTTCTCACGATTATTACAACTGTACAGTAGCATCTGACGTTCCTGCTAGGACTGTTGATATTTCTTAAAAAAGTTCGTTGTATCGATATTTAAAAGAGTACCGTTACCACTGGTCGAGATATTGAGAGAAGAATCGATACATGGACCTTTCGACAGAAAAAATATTAACGTGCGGTTTATAGAAATATCGGCTGCATATTGTAAATATACTGCCGGTTTTAGAGCTGTATGTTTAAGTATTGATTTATTATTAGATATTTTTTATATCAGCAAGCTATCAGTCTGCTTATCCCCCTTAGTGCAAGAATTGAAAGGAAAACGATGCACGTCAGGCTTTGGTAACTGCATGTAAGCGGAACAATAAAGGTGTCCGATGGGACCGCCGTTGGGTTTCGTGACATATCGGATTTGTTCGGAACACTTCATGCCGACTTCCATGTTTTTCCATTTCTGCCAACGCCAGCGACCCAGCAGTTGCAGTGTCAAAATTGCGTGGTGAAGTTAAAGGTTTGCAGTTTCTGTTGGTAGCGCCGAGCCCCGATTACGTCAGCATTTTCCCCAACACGTTTTCGTCCACCTGCAAGAACCAATCTTGTCATTTAGATTTTTGTTCATGATTTTCAGCAACTGTTTTTGAAGACTGCCGGTGTGAAGAAATACCACGGTAGTTACGTTAAAAAATTGTTTTTTTTTTTAACGCAACTGGTGTGCTATTTCTTCACATCGGAAATCTTGTTGTTCCATTCACGCCGCCACTCCCTCCCTCCCCCCCCCCCCCACCCCCTCCACCAGTGCAACCAGACTTCTTCTTTGTGCCACCTGCACTTGCTCCACACAGTCAAAGAGAAAGACTGGAGGTGCTGAGAGGTCAAGAAGTAGTAGGACTCCTTCACACAGTGAAGGTAAAACTATGTTCTGCTGCAATTTCAAAAGAAAAGTTACAAATATTTACCGAAAATAGCGAAAAAGATATAATATAAAATAAAAGTATCGGCACTCGATATTGACGATTCGATGTATCTCAGCGATACATATTTCCTCGATATATCAATGTATCTATGTATCGAGGAAAAATATTCCGTGAGGTAAATCAATAGCTTTTAAAACTGTATCGATATATCGATATTTTATCAACAGCCCTAGTTCCTACCTCATTCCACATTATGTCACGCATCGTCGCTCAATAAATGTGAATTGGGAAAGTAAGGCTTTGGCTCCAAGGGCCAGGAATGTCACAACATGGCTTTACTGGCCAGAAGTTTAGTGAGATACCCTGTCCCAGCCAACATGGCTTTATACCATGAAACGCCAAGATGCGGGATCTGTCTCTATTGTTCGTGTTGAAAGCTGTAGATACTTTACGATAGAACGTCTGGCCTGTCACTGTAATGTCTCGACTCTTTTGTGCGTATCGTGCAGTCTTCATGTGGCAGAGTTACATAAGCATTGTACGTTGCAGCTACCATTGCCCGGATTTTTTGGCTCTGAGGATGGCAACACATACTGCCGAAACTATTAATACAGTAATTTTGTGTACGTAGCGATCTTGGCAAGTAAACTGGTTTTCAAAAGAAAGGTACAGTACAGAATTATAGATCGCCTCCTGCACTGACCGTGTCAGGTAACCATAGTTACCTTAGCAACAATGCGCTGCTACTGTTGTCAGTGAACACCAACACTAGCAGCAGCAGCGGCAGAGTCGTGCTCCCTACCTCACGCGTTCCTGCAGTAAGAGCGTCCCTAATGGCTGGCGCCGGTCCTGCCCTTCAGGCGGCGATAAGGGCCTCTTGCGGCCCTTCAGCGCGCCGGCCCCCTCTGGCCCTCGGGTAACCGTGCCCTGCCCTTGGACTGCCGCAATGAACCGCGTCTGTCGCACATCTCGCACCTTCTCATGCCGTATAGGGCTGACGCAGGATCGGGTAGAAAATGCTTTCACTGAACGCCGTCCCTACCATGTATGTAAGGGCCCGTTTTCTTACATGACCCTGCAGTGACACGCTGGTTTAGCCGTTGCGAATCGCTATGTTATGCTGCGCATTAATATAAATTCAGAAGGAGTGGCATGAAGGATGATATTTCAATAAAGTCTTCGAAGATGAGACGGAGTAAGGATTCTTCTTGTTCACTGAACTGCTTGGTTTTAGTACGTGGATTCTACAGGTAATTGTTACCTCACTTTCATTCGAATAAGTTGTTTACACGGCAAGTAGCTCTTCTAGCTTCTCACTAGTATACATCAATTACTTCTTCAGAAGAGGCGCAATCCCTTTTCCGTAGAATATATTCCACGATGTCTGAGAGCCGTGAAACTTTAATACACGCGTACTGTAGACAGGCGGACAGGGAAACTGTTTCCCTTCTCCTGAAAGTCTAACCTTCAATACTGCCTCTATCGCTTGCATATGAGTCGTTTCTTTTACAGAACGATTAGGGTACAATCTTTAAAGGTTACTGTTCTTTAGTACCGTCTCCTCTCGATGACTGGTCAAATTTTTATGGCGGGAGTAATTACGTCACTGTCGACTGTGGTACTGTGTGACAATCCTCGTGCAACTATCGTCAGAGAAATTATCTGCTTGGAGGGCAGGCATTTCCGGCTTTACCTAAGATGATCTTACCTAAAATTCACTAGGTTTGACAGTCCTACTGCTTCCTGTTTTCTTATAGATTCCAGTGTAATCTCACTTAACGGCACAGAAAAGTTGGGGTGACCACTTGCAAACCCGGAGAATACGTCTTTGATCAAAATAATCTCATTTGTCTCTTAATGATCATTACAACCCTTACGCGAAAAATTATTGCCACAGACAAGCGTTATTTTTCAGACTGAAGTTTTTGACGTTATATAGAGTGGGACACAACGTCATGAATGTACCCATACATAGCCTGTCCCGGGTTCGATTCCCGGTGGGGTCAGGGATTTTCACCTGCGTCGAGATGACTGGGTGTTTGTGTTGTCCTCATCATTTCATCATCATTCATGAAGGTAACGAGATTGGACTGGGCAAAGATTGGGAATTTGTACGGGCGCTGATAACCGCTTCCCACAAAACAAACATCATTATCATCCATAACCCATAATTAAGAAACCACACTTCTGTCTGCTGAAGGTCAGTAACAGTCGAAACTGGAAGCAATAATGAAGGTTTTAATGTTTCCGTAGGATATAACGGTGGTAAATAATGGTGGTAATCATTTTCGGCCAATACATTAAATCCTAATCATTTTCTCAGGCTTCTATAACATACGCAGCGATACTGGCGCACATTTCTAATGCACAGGAGCCCTCCGACTAAGGTAGGCAAGTTGAGGCTGTGGAGGAGCCAATTTAAATTCTGGAGCCTCCTATACGACATGGAAAGTTACAGCCTCCTTATCGCTGTCTTAAAACGCCGTATAACAAGTGGTACTAAACCGTGTCCGCTTCGTCTTTTCAGCTGCGAGCTACACAGAGGAATCCGTTGAAACTCGACAACAGACTATGTGGTCCGTGAGTGTCCTTTCCACGAAACCTGAAACGCATGAGGCGACTTACAACGAAGTGTGTTCCCTCGCACTCTGGTATTCTCTTTTTCACGAAAGCATCCCGTAACTGCGTCGCCGTTCTAGGCGCTAGATTCCGTCAAGTTCCGTTTTGGAGAGGGATAATGGGGCAACGAAAGGAGCTTCCGTATGGAGCTACAGTGGACATTGTGCTACCCAATGCACTCTACATCTGCTATTGCACTGTGTTTTATACAAAGAAAAGAAAAGCGCAAACAAATTTTGCAGATTTATCTCATTTTCTCTTGGGTCATACCACTTCTGCAGGTGTAGAGATAACGAAAGTCACAGATCTATGATTACAACGCCGTCATCGCTTACATGTCGATAACTCCGGTTTGGTGGAAAAAGGTAAACGTAAAGACGTAACGCAACGAAGACACATTAGGCCGGCTCCGACTGAGCAGCTGCTGCGTACAAGGCAGTACGAGGAACGATGTATGATCGTGGGACATGTGATCAGCACGTCGCCAATTCCTCCAGCCATTTATTGCCAGTAGATGAATCCTGATAGTGCCGTTGCTTCTTTATTCAAGTAGCCCCTCTTTTGGCCTCGTAAGAGCTGAGCGGTCGCCGCAACAGACCTCCTACCTCAGAACTAAAGCCTGAAAAGGTACTGGAAATCGAACCCAGATAGTTCGGCAACAAAGGCAACGATGGTAACCATTCTTAAAAATTTTGTTGTTGTTTTAGGTCTCTATTCACCACTATAGCCCGTCCTTGCACTCGTCAGACTATGCCTTCATTGGACGCCTGCCTTCATCTATATTCGTATTTTCCTTAAGGGAGTAAATTCTTCTTCTTTAAAATGAACTAATAACGTCTATTTCCTCTTACAATCATATCTTTCTTCCCAAGCACATGTTGTTATTTAATTTCTTGTATCTCTGAAGATATAAAAATGTGGTGTCACCGCCGGACACCACACTTGCTAGGTGGTAGCTTTAAATCGGCCGCGGTCCATTAGTACATGTCGGACCCGCGTGTCGCCACTGTGTGATCGCAGACCGAGCGCCACCACAAGGCAGGTCTCGAGATACGGGATAGCACTCGCCCCAGTTGTATGGACGACTTTGCTAGCGACTACATGGACGAAGCATCGCTCATTAGCCGAGCAGATAGTTAGAATAGCCTTCAGCTAAGTCAATGGCTACGACCTAGCAAGGCGCCATGGCTACGACCTAGCAAGGCGCCATTAGTAACATTGCATGTATCTATGGAGTCTCACTTATATCGTCATTAGCGATGTACCAAGGATGGAATAAAGTTAAGTATACCAGAAGCTACGTACTTTTCTTTATAGCATTCATTACGCATCCTGTTACAGACCTATCTCTTGCCTGCGTGAACTAAACGCGTGCCTTTCGGCTACTTCCGTGGCGTGGCTGTCTTGCTACGCCACAACAAAAAACGCAGTATATTCTTACTGTATTTGATATTGTGGAGATGAACTATACTTGTACATGGACTCCAAAGTTCTTCCTCTCACAAGAGAATTTTTGTGGTTTTCTTTCTAAATTTTCCTTATACTTATTAGAACTGTATGAATAGACCAAAATTTTCCATTTTTCATTTCCAATTTTCTGCCTTTCTTGATTCAAGTACTGTTTGAATTCACCAATCGGCTACAGAGGAAGTCAGTAGAACAAAGTGCTTCCAATAATTTCGTGTTGCACCGATTCACGGCACACACTTGACTAGAAGAAGGGATAGCTTGGTAGGACATATTCTGAGGCATCAAGGGATCACCAATTTAGTAATGGAGGTCAGCGTGGAGATTAAAAATCGTAGAGGGACACCAAGAGATGAATACACTAAGCAGATCCAGAAGGATGTAGGTTGCAGTAGGTACTGGGAGATGAACAAGCTTGCACATGATAGAGTAGCATGGAGAGCTTCATCAAACCAGTCTCTCGACTGAAGACCACAACAACAACAGCAACTTGCTTTCGTGCAGAACCTGTTGATGTGGCTGATCAGTGTCCACTGTTCTGCGAGTACACGTAACACCCTGAAAAATGCTGCCTCCTAAATCTGAAAAAAGAACATTTCAGGGTCAACCTTTCCATCACGCACACACTGCAGTTGCAATATCGACTCCAGCAACAATATCGGAATTTTTGTGCACAGATTCGTGAGCACATACATCTGAAACATCAGTCTCAAGTGCGAAATAGCACAACGCTTTTCTCCAACATCTTTCCAACACCCCTCGTAACTTGCCTCTTATTCTCGGTTAGAGCACTTTGTTTACTATTATTATTATTATTATTATTATTATTATTATTATTGGTAGGCGGGGTTAATTAGCACAAACACCATAAATAACAACAGTTTGCTGTATTCCTGTCACGTTCTGCCAAGCCTGTCTTGCGTAATCCACGATTGTCCACTTCGCTGAGATGGTCTTCCCAAGAACAGCAAGGTGTGCCGCGTTTCCGTTTGACGGATGCCTCCCACTGAAAACGTTTCTTTGGCCGCAGATGAACTGAGATTCTCAACGAATTTCCATATTAATTTAATATATTTCTCTCAGTCCTGTATATCTCTGTTTCATTTTGTTCCCCTTGTAACACTTATTTCATACCAGCTTTTCTCTCGATTCTTAACATTCTGGCGTTCCTTCGTAAATTATCCGTTACCACAGCTGTGAGTCTTCTTTTCAGGCCAACATCAAAATCCATAGTTTCAGACCACAGCATAGACCAGATGCCACCATTGGCCTACTCATTCGTTTCTCATTTTTGTTGGAAAACCAACCTATTACTTTTTTTCTCTGTTGTAATCCGTGATTTACTTCTGTAGGACCTGCTTCACGTTTCTCATTACATGTCCCAACATATTTAAATTTTTCTACCTGCCCCATAACTGCTCCATACTTCAAATGTAGTGTCACTATACACTAAGAGATATTCGGTTTTTCTTATGCTCCTCTCCAGTCCCCATGTGTCATATTCCTGATATTAATGTCATATCGCAAAGCTAAGATCGTAATCATCTTATGCCTGAATGGCTCGTTCATGAGCGAAAGTTAATGAAAACACCTACGTATCGCCGTCCGGTGTGGCCGAGCGGTTCTAGGCGCTTCAGTCTTGAACCGCGGGACCGCTACGGTCGCAGGTTCGATTCCTGCCTCGGGCATGGATGTGTGTGTGATGTCCATGGGTTAGTTAGTTTTAAGTAGTTCTAAGTTATAGGGGACTGATGACCTCAGATGTAAAGTCCCATAGCGCTCAGAGCCATTTGAACCATTTTGAAACCTACGTATCATTAACGACGCTTTCCGTTCTTCCACACTTGTTCCTCCATCTCCAGACAGCCACTTCCTCGTAGAGTAGACTATCTTATCGAAGTTACTTGCAGTAATGGTCGTGAGGGTTTGCGTGTTTCATTGAAGATGAGGGCGATGCCGGAGGCAGCATCGTAGCTACCAGTGGGGCCCAGGGGCACCCAAGCTGGACAGGCCTCAGCTAAGTGAAGGTCTCATTAGGCGCAGTGAAGCCAACCCTCCTAGCAGAGCAAATCCAGGTGACAGATCCTGTCGACTATGGGATCATTTGAGACGGAGTACAAGACCTTTCAAAGGATACGTCCTCGCATTTGCCTTACTCGATTAGGGTAATAGCTACAAACTTCTGTTTCTATGTAAATACCGTTGTGGAAAACTTCGTACACAACAGTAAGCAGTGGTGGGCAACAGTAGGGAAGCTGGACAAGCGGAGAAATGATTATCGAACACATAAATACAGTAAACAGAAGTTTTACTTAACTTCTAGCTTTCTCCAAGCATTGAGAAGAAACATTGCAAAAGAACAAACAGCAATAAAGTCCAGCTATTATAAGGAGTGTCGTGCAGTGTCAAGCTCCTGCTACTAACGCACGAGCAAAGTGTCGAAGGCTGACTAAGACCGAAGACTGTCGGATACTGCGACTGAGACTGGGCCTATAGCTGCCGCCGGCCATCATAAACCGCGGCGGCAGCAGAGGGCGCTCGGAGTCGGCGCCGTTGAAGGTGTGGCGCAGCGAGCGTGCATCTTTGGGTTCGCCATGTCCCCGCGTGACCGCTATCGGCGTGTGTCAGAAAGGTGTATTTCCACTGCTAACTCTGAGGTGCCAGTACGGGGATGGTGTCGATCTAAGATACCACAGACGGCCGGTGTGGCCAAGCGGTTCTAGGCGCTTCAATCCGTAACCGCACTGCTGCTACGGTCGCAGGTTCGGATCCTGCCTCGGGCATGGATGTGTGTGATGTCCTTAGGTTAAATGGCTCTGAGCACTATGGGACTTAACTGCTGTGGTCATCAGTCCCCTAGAACTTAGAACTACTTAAACCTAACTAACCTAAGGACATCACACACATCCATGCCCGAGGCAGGATTCGAACCTGCGACCGTAGCGGTCGCGCGGTGCCAGACTGTAGCGTCTAGAACCGCTCGGCCACTCCGGCCGGCGTCCTTAGGTTAGTTAGGTTTAAGTAGTTCTAGGTCTAGGATGACCTCAGATGTTAAGTCCCATAACGGTTAGGGCTTTTTTTTTTAAGATACAATCCAATATGCAACTTAAAGAAATTTGAAATGTGTCTTGGATGGTTTCGCAGCTTGTGATGCTCCCCAGAAATATAGGATGTAAAGCCATCTAGAGTCGATGATCTGTGGTCTATGACAAAGTGCACTAAAGTCCCGTTAGCCAAGTGTAGCTGTTGTGTTTTCCACTCTCTATAATGGTTCCAGGTGGGATAGAGTCCTTCACTGTTATGGTAGTCGCAACGGTTCTGCTCATAAAGGCTGTTTTTTTTTCCTGGTACAACTGAAGATTTGTGTTTTGTCTCCGCAAAGAAGTAAGCGTCCCACAAACGCAGCCACCTAGCAATAACGACAATGAGGGGCGGCTTGCAGCTTAATTTTATTGAGTCCTTCCACAGTAGGGATGGTCCCGCTGACGACGTCGTACCAAGTAGCGCATAAGCGTCTGAGTTATGCAAGCGCGACTCACGAGCCGCCCTCACAGCTTTACTTCCTCTACTGCCATTTCTCCTACCTTCCAAGCTTCACAGGAGTTCATACCTTGCGGAACTAGCACACCTGGAAGAAAGAATAATTCAGAAATACCCTCATCTGCAGACTAAAAAACTGTTTCCAGAATTATTATTATTATTATTATTATTTGCAGCTTATATGGTTCGAACCCCGGTCCGGTAAACAGTTTTAACCTGTCAGAAAAAGTTTAATACTTGATTATGATTCTTTCATTAAATGTCTGTCTCGCACCTACTTTTGGTATAAGTAGTTTTATGTAAAACAATAAACTGGTAGCCAAGATCGCAGGAATTCTTTTTATTCCATGATTACCGGTTTCGGCGAAACTAAAGCCCCCATCATCGGATCTAAGGAGGAGGCCTGCGTGTTACAGGCAACTATTAACATCACAATTGTTTGCCTTGATGTTGTAACCTGTATGTGTCCTAAGGTATGTAACTAAATTTATATGTATACATGTTATGTAAGTGGAATCCAAGCTCACTTTTATACTGTCCTCCCTAGATCCGATGACGGCGGCTTTAGTTTCGCCGAAACTGGTAATCATGGAATAAAAAGAATTCCTGCGATCTTGGCTACCAGTTTATTGTTTTACAAGCATCCAGATCGCTCCCACATGAGCACAATGTGCTCCCTACAAATTAGTTTTATAACATGATCTGTGGCCGCGCGGGATTAGCCGAGCGGTCTTGGGCGCTGCAGTCAAGGACTGTGCTGCTGGTCCCGGCGGAGTTTCGAGTCCTCCCTCGGGCATGGGTGTGTGTGTTTGTCCTTAATTAATAATTTCGGTTAAGTAGTGTGTAAGCTTAGGGACTGATGACCTTAATAGTTAAGTCCCAAAAGATTCCACACACATTTGAACATGACCTGTGTCCTGTGGTCTAATTTCAAGGCAGGTAGCCGAATACTTACCTCGAATTACAGGGTGATTCAAAAAGAATGCCACAACTTTAAAAATGTGTATTTAATGAAAGAAACATAATATAACCTTCTGTTATACATCATTACAAAGAGTATTTAAAAAGGCTTTTTTCACTCAAAAACAAGTTCAGAGATGTTCAATATGGCCCCCTCCAGACACTCGAGCAATATCAACCCGATACTCCAACTCGTTCCACACTCTCTGTAGCATATCAGGCGTAACAGTTTGGATAGCTGCTGTTATTTCTCGTTTCAAATCATCAATGGTGGCGGGGAGAGGTGGCCGAAACACCATATCCTTAACATACCCCCATAAGAAAAAATCGCAAGGGGTAAGATCAGGGCTTCTTGGAGGCCAGTGATGAAGTGCTCTGTCACGGGCTGCCTGGCGGCCGATCCATCGCCTCGGGTAGTTGACGTTCAGGTAGTTACGGACAGATAAGTGCCAATGTGGTGGCGCACCATCCTGCTGAAATATGAATTGTTGTGCTTCTTGTTCGAGCTGAGGGAACAGCCAATTCTCTATCATCTCCAGATACTGTAGTCCAGTTACAGTAGCACCTTCGAAGAAAAAGGGACCAAAAACTTTATTGGCTGAAATGGCACAGAAAACGTTCACCTTAGGCGAGTCACGTTCATACTGAGTTGTTTCCCGCGGATTCTCAGTGCCCCATATACAGACATTGTGACGGTTGACTTTCCCGTTAGTGTGGAAAGTTGCTTCATCACTAAACACAATCTCTGAAACGAAAGATTCATCTGTTTCCATTTGAGCTGACGCCTAGTCAACAGCGCCTCAAGCGAACAAATGTACAACTAAATGAAACTTTATAGCTCCCTTAATTCGCCGACAGATGGTGCTTAGCTCTGCCTTTTGTCGTTGCAGAGGTGCTAAGTAACACGCATTCTGTTA
Organism: Schistocerca americana; assembly: GCF_021461395.2. Taxonomy (NCBI): domain Eukaryota; kingdom Metazoa; phylum Arthropoda; class Insecta; order Orthoptera; family Acrididae; genus Schistocerca; species Schistocerca americana. The sequence continues at coordinate 90,700,740 of NC_060119.1, forward strand.
ACTCGTGACTAACTCTGAAGTTCCGAGTTGGTCTCCGTACGTCCGTAGGGTACGACGAGTTATCGAAACCTGGATGGAGCAATCGGGGCAGGTGGCTGCCAACTTGCCGACTAGTGCAGTCCGTCCGGATATTTCCGGGACTGCGCTAGCGAAACTGAAAAGCGTTACACCAAGTAAAACGCCTACCGAACGCTATCAGACTGATCTACGCGCGTGGGACATGTTTACAAAAATTTTATTCTTAATGAGAGCTTATATTCAGTACACAAAAAACCAATCCTGTAGATAAAGAGTTGTCTTATTGCAACTTCTCAACTAGACATCGAAACATAGAATTCCAAAGGACGCTTACGTGTAATTTATCGCCATTTTTCGGACTTCGGGGAAGGCCGAATCATTGGCATAAGGGAATTGGGAGCAACATACCGAGAGATCTCACAGCCAGTGGGATGTAGCTCAGTAGCACCAGAACGACGAGCGGCTGCATGGCAAGAAGTGTAGGCACCACGAATCGTCGAGAACAGATGACTGGTAGCCGGGTTGATATCGCAATTTGTCAGCTGTATGTTACTGCTTACACCGTACCACAAACAACAGAGGCTTCCAAGCTTTAATAGAGCCAGAAAATGTACGATATTATGTGGAGTTCTGTATTGCTCAGCAATGAGCCTCGTTTCCGTTTATGGCCTTCATATCAAATGGTTCAAATGGCTCTGAGCACTATGGGACTTAACATCTGAGGTCATCAGTTCCCTAGAACTCAGAACTACTTAAACCTAACTAACCTAAGGACATCACAAACATCCATGCCCGAGGCAGGATTCGAACCTGCGACCGTAGCGGTCGCGCGGTTCCAGACTGTAGCGCCTAGAACCGCTCGGCCACCACGGCCGGCCGGATTGTTTCAGATAGTGGATTAACTCATGATGTTTGTTTGACAATATACCTTTGTGTGTAACAGAAGTAGATTACTAAAAGACGATCTTTGTGTTGTAAGGTATCTAGATTTCTCATATATGCATAAGTTCTTTGATGTACTCGTATCAACAGAGCTCGGCCCTCATGTTACCAACTTACTGATCATTCTGGTTACTCATATAGAAGCCAACTTTGTACTGGTTTCGAAATCATGACCTGTTATATGAGGTTCTGTACGCATTTTATGGCTCGCAATATTTATAAATAAATTTTTGTAATCGGGGAAAAACTTTAGGCCTACTCTGTACATCTGTAGCTTCCTTACGTTTCTGAATTCGCTTCTGTAGAACTTCTATCGAAAATTTTTAATGAACTGGTCTTAGTAAAAACACAGTATTTCCTTTCGAGCTTAGCTTGACTATGGTTATCCCAATCTCCTGAGTGTTTCATACGAAAGCTTATGGAGGCTGGAACCGGCGATGAATGATTGAGTACGATACATCTGTACACATTTTCGACCACACCAGCCTACAAACAATTATCATTGCGAAATGTCGATAAACGTAGAGACTATCATACCCTATGTTTGCTCTATCGTCTTCTCAATCACTGCACTCACTGTTATTTGTCTTCAGCTCTATACTACTATCTGAATGCTCAATAGCACTACAAAATACTCGTTCTCAACAAAGTAAAATTCTCTCTGTACCATCACGTAGCACTGCCATGTTTTCTAAATCATTTTCTGTATCAGAACCCCCAATTCGGAACAATCTCAATATCAAAGTAATTAAATTCCTTTCGAACTTCAAAACACAGCTAATGGTCCTCCTTCTCTACATTCTGTGCAGATCATTGTCATCGATTTCCCTCCTCCAGAACTTTCCCCTACCCCTTGTTCTCTCCTAACAGCCACTCTTTATTTTTTTTTTTTTTTTATTGGTCAGTCTTCTGCCTGGTTTGATGCGGCCCATCAAGAATTCCTCTCCTGCGAGAACCTCTTCATCTCGGAGCAGCACTTGCAACCTACATCCTCAGTTATTTGCTGGATTTGTTGCAATCTCTGTCTTCCTCTACAGTTTTGCCCTCTACAGTTCCCTCTAATACCATGGAAGTTATTCCGTGATGTCTTAACAGATATCCTACCATCCTGTCCCTTCCCCTTGTCAATGTTTTCCACATATTCCTTTCCTTGCCAATTCTGCTGAGAACCTCCAAGTTCCTTACCTTATCAATCCACTTAATTTTCAGCATTCTTCTGCAGCACCGCAGTCAAATGCTTCGATTCTGTTCTTTTCCGGTTTTCTCACAGTCAATGTTTCAGTACTACACAATGCTTTGCTCCAAACGTAAATTCTCAGAAATATCTTCCTGAAATTAAGGCCTATGTTTGATAACATAGGCCTTAGACTTTTTACCAGTGCTATTTATGTCCTCCTTGCTCCGTCCGTCATGGGTTATTTTGTAGCCTAGATAGGAGAATTCCTTAACTTCATCTACTTCGTGATCACTAATCCTGTGTTAAGTTTCTCGCTGTTGTCATTTCTGATACTTTTCATTGCTTTCGTCTTTCATCGATTTACTCTCAGTCCCATTCTGTACTCATTGGGCTGTTTATTCCATTTAGTGGATCCTCTAATTCTTGTTCACGTTCACTGAGGACAGCAATGTCATCAGCGAATATTATCATTGATATCCTTTCACTTTGAATTCCACTCTTGAACCTTTCTTTTATTTCCGTCACTGCCTCTTCGATGTACTGATTGAACAGTTGGAGCGGAAGGTTACACCCCTGTCTTACAGCCCTTTTAATCCGAATAGTTCGTTCTTGGTATCCTACTCTTATTATTCCCTCCTCGTTCTTATACGTCTTTCCCTATAACTCACCCTAATTTTTCTCAGAATTTGGAACATCTTGCACCATTTAGCACTGTCGAACGTTTGTATAACCTTCGTTGATCCATTACGGGTCGTGGGACGATGGCTGGCATGAACTTCTTGATGCAATAATTTACCAACAGCCGTCTGATTTGTAGAAGTTTATTTTATTTTATGAACTTCTATGTGCTACTAGTTTCGGCATTACATTGATGCCATCTTCAGGCCCCACTCGTCATAGTCGTAAAATCGCTATACACGGAAGGAGCCATATAACTGGATGCGTGAATCAAATCGTCCTGCAACAGCTCTTGGTGGCCAGGCGACACAGTCCTTCCGTGTATAGCGATTTTACGACTATGACGAGAGGGGCCTGAAGATGGTATCAATGTAATGCCGAAACGAGTAGCACATAGAATTTCACAAAATAAAATAAACTTCTACAAATCATACGGCTGTTGGTACATTATTGCATCAAGAAAAACGTTTGTATAGGTTGATAGATCTTATGAAAGTGTCCTGATTATTCTTTAGTCTTGCTTACATTATCAACCGCGTCGTCAGATCTGCCTCTCTGATGCATTTACCTTTCCTGAAGCCAAACTGATCGTCATATTACATAACACAGACACTGTCACTGTCATCTTAATCTTTTCCTTTTCACTCATCCATTCCGCTTCTGATAATGCTAAAAATAGCTTCCAATGTTAATTTATGCTATTCTAAATGATCTTTATTATTATTATTATTATTATTATTGTCATTTGTTATTATTATTATCATTATTATTGGGAAGGTTTTGTAATATGTTTGGTGTGTGTTGCTCCTGGTCAGATGTAAGAGAGGGCCTCATCATCATAAACTAAAGGCTATGCCTTGTCGATTTAGCCACGTCCCTCTCTCCACTGTCATCGTCTTCAATTCTTCATACGATTTTATCGCCATATCTTCTTTGATGTTATTAAAATACGTTCTTCTTGGCCTGCCTCTTGGTTATTTTTCCCCTAAAACGTTCCCTTCAAATACATTCTTTAGGAACTGGTTGTGTCTCATTAAGTGCTCTATCAGTTTTGATTTTCTTCTTCCTATATGATTTAGCAGCGTTCTGTACTCATTCACTTCTCTTAAGACCTGTTCATTACTTTTTCTATCTACCCAGCTTGTTTTCGTCATTCTTCTCCATATCCACATTTCCATTGCTTCCAGCCTCTTTTTCCCTGCCTTTCACAGAGTACACGCGTCACATCCGAATGTTAAGACACTCGAGACAAAAGCTTTGACAAACTTTTCCCTACTTTCTAAATGGTTCAAATGGCTCTGAGCACTATAGGACTTAACATCTATGGTCATCAGTCCCCTAGAACTTAGAACTACTTAAACCGAACTAACCTAAGGACATCACACAACACCCAGTCATCACGAGGCAGAGAAAATCCCTGACCCCGCCGGGAATCGAACCCGGGAACCCGGGCGCGGGAAGCGAGAACGCTACCGCACGACCACGAGCTGCGGACTCCCTGCTTTCTAGGCTTATATGATTGTCTGTTAGTAAATTCCTTTTATTTGGGAAAGCTTGCTTTGCCAAGGGTACTCTTCTCTTTATATCTGTGATATATTTATTGTCGTCGGTGATTGTGCTTCCCAAATAACAGAAGTTCTCAGCCTGCTCTAGAACATCATCTTCTAGTTTAATATTAACTTTACCATTTTATTTTGTCTTCTCTACTAACATAGTTTTTGTTTTCGTCTTATTTATTTTTAGAGTAAATTCTCTTAGGATTTCGGCAAATTTTAACTCCCTTTACTGAGTCAGCAAGTGCTACTATATCATCTGCAAAACGGAGAGCCTTAAGACCTTAATCTGGCCAGGCTAAATAAGCAATAAGCATACAAGTGAGATCATCCCCATGCTACGTAGGCACATCAGCTGTCAGCAAGAGGCTGCCCGCTAGTCTGGGAGCCCGGCGCTGCAAGTAGCGCCCGGTGTGTGCTGAGCGTTGCACTCGCGTCCGCGCGCCTCATTGGAAGCACACGCACGCAGCTCGCACACAGCTGCTGGGCTGCGTCCCTTTTGGAAACCTGCTTCCCTCTCCCCCTGCGGAGGGATTTATGAAGTACATTCCGCGCCGGCGGAATCGATACGTGACGCCGCCTGTCGCGGCCTTAAGCGCGTAAAAAATGTTTATGCGCCGGCCGATAGAGTATTTAGACAACTCTGTTGCGCGGACCGTGGAAGCTGTCTGCCGTATAGAGAGCGCCCCGCTGGACCAGTTTCTCCTTTATAGGCTCGTGAAAGCCGCACAGCGGCGGTCGGAGAGTACCTTATGTAACGGCGAACGTGGACGAGTGACGTGTCCCTGCCGGCAGGATTCATTTGTAGGCGGCGTGATGTCTGTGGTTACTGCCTCGGCCCATACTTCACCGGCCGACTACTGCAATTTTCCCCGCCGGCAAACAGGTCGTCCGCCGCTAACAACGCCAGCAGTATTGCGAGGTGCCACACAGAAGACGCCTGGCTGTATCTAGGTTTAGGTCAACTACGCCAGTCCAATACGGACTTTCACGGCGTCGTTAAGATGCAATTACAGCACCTCGCGATAAATGTTTCCATTGTTCGGAGTCAACTATCGTACCGCCTGCCTACACCCACTTCCATTCCATTTTCATCTCATCATCACCCTCATCTTCTTCATGTGCTACGTTCTTCGACCTGCTGCGAAGTTCAGACTTGATCTTCCCATTTCTCTTAAGTAGTCCCAGTCTGCCAAAGCCTTTAGGCTAGTGGATCGCAAGCTTGGGGTAAAATGAACTTTCCTGAGGGGTGAAAACTAAACGATTCGATTCTGTTTCAGTCATGAAATTAAAATATTTTCAAAACGTCATTACTGTTATTACAATGTTGTAAGACTGTAATACTGATTTTATAAGTTATCAATAATTAATTTTTATCAATTGTAGCATTAATATGATGGAGATTACAGGTCCATCACATAGTCCACCCACTACAAACATATGTTGTGATTTGTCCCGTACATCACTGGTGGTGAAAGTGAGACATATACATAACAAATGCTAAATATCTCAAGAAAATATCTTCTCCAAGTTGCAGATAGTACCTGCAGTAATCCATAAATTGCTTCATCAATCGCTTCGAGACAGATAATTGAATTTATTGGCAGCACGACACAGCAGTAACTACATATGAGCTACTATAATGCTGTACACATTATTAACATTATTATGATTATTATTAGTAGTAGTAGTAGTAGCTGTGGTGAGACAAATCATTTACAGCCTGAGGTCTTCAATTTTTTGCAAGTAAAAAGTGCATGAATGAAGTGATTTAATGGTTCAAATGGCTCTGAGCACTATGGGACTTAACTGCTGTGGTCATCAGTTCCCTAGAATTTAGAACTACTTATACCAAACGAACCTAAGGACATCACACACATCCACGCCCGAGGCAGGATTCGAACCTGCGACCTGTAGCGCCTAGAACCGCTCGGCCACCCCGGCCGGCCAGGTGATTTACAAACAATAAGTTTCATGCACACATTTTAACTTCCTTGATTTTAAATGGGGTTGCAGTATGTAGGCCAAACAAGTGCTGCAATAGAGAGCAGTAATGCAGGGTAAGTATGTTTCGAAACAAGTGTCTACCTCAATGTGGATAGCTAGCTTTCTTATCTGCGAATGCCATTCATCTTTCATCAGTTTCAAAATAAAAGTGCTCCAAGAAAAGTATTTCATTCTGCAGTTTAGTTAGGTGCTTAAAGTAGGTGATATGTTGGAGAGGGGGGCGGCACAGACGGCCGGAGAGGGGGGTAATTTTCTAAGACGTTCATCGCTCGTCTACATGGCATCTCCATTTTCGACGATATTGTAAGTTTTGTCATTTAAGCTGTACATTATTTAGGGAAGAATAGAAAAACTGGTAGAAGCCTACCTCAGGGAAGATCATTTTGAGACAAATGTTGGAACACTGAGGCAATATCGACCCTACACTTTGTTTTTAGGACTAACGAAAGACAGCATTTGTAAACTTAGCTTTTGACAATGCTGACGAATACACTCTTCGAAATTCTGAATGTTACACTGATAAAATGCAGGGAGTGGAAGGCTATTTACAAATTGTGCAAAACCACACTGGAGTTACAAGAGTCGAGAGGGATGCAGTGTTTGAGAAGAGAGTGAGACAGGATTGCAGTCTTGTCCGCCCTGACATTTTATGCGTTGATAAGCCAAAACATTATGATCAGATACTTGCTAATATGCTACAGCGGCTACGTACTTGGCATGGACCATTAGTTGATATGTAAGGCGTCCTTTGATGTCGTTTATTGTACAGCTACCAATTTCGGTGCTTCATTACACCATCTTCAGGCCTCAGCTAGCTGTAACCGCGATATTGTCTCTCCAACCATCAACTACCAACGTTGATAGTTGGTGGTTAGAAAGACAACATCGCGGTTACAGGTAGTCCGCGTAAACCAGTTATATACAGGGTGTTTCAAAAATGACTGGTATATTTGAAGCGGCAATAAAAACTAAACGAGCACGATAGAAATACACCGTTTGTTGCAATATGCTTGGGACAACAGTACATTTTCAGGCGGACAAAGTTTCGAAATTACAGTAGTTACAATTTTCAACAACAGATGGCGCTGCAAGTGATGTGAAAGATATAGAAGACAACGCAGTCTGTGGGTGCGCCATTCTGTACGTCGTCTTTCTGCTGTAAGCGTGTGCTGTTCACAACGTGCAAGTGTGCTGTAGACAACATGGTTTATTCCTTAGAAGAGAGGATTTTTCTGGTGTTGGAATTCCACCGCCTAGAACACAGTGTTGTTGCAACAAGACGAAGTTTTCAACGGAGGTTTAATGTAACCAAAGGACCGAAAAGCGATACAATAAAGGATATGTTTGAAAAATTTCAACGGACTGGGAACGTGACGGATGAACGTGCTGGAAATGTAGGGCGACCGTGTACGACAAGCACAGAGGGCAACGCGCAGCTAGTGCAGCAGGTAATCCAACAGCGGCCTTGGGTTTCCGTTCGCCGTGTTGCAGCTGCGGTCCAAATGACGCCAACGTCCACGTATCGTCTCATGCGCCAGAGTTTACACCTCTATCCATACAAAATTCAAACGCGGCAACCCCTCAGCGCCGCTACCATTGCTGCACGAGAGACATTCGCTAACGATATAGTGCACAGGATTGATGACGGCGATATGCATGTGGGCAGCATTTGGTTTACTCACGAAGCTTATTTTTACCTGGACGGCTTCGTCAATAAACAGAACTGGCGCATATGGGGAACCGAAAAGCCCCATGTTGCAGTCCCATCGTCCCTGCATCCTCAAAAAGTACTGGTCTGGGCCGCCATTTCTTCCAAAGGAATCATTGGCCCATTTTTCAGATCCGAAACGATTACTGCATCACGCTATCTGGACATTCTTCGTGAATTTGTGGCGGTACAAACTGCCTTAGACGACACTGCGAACACCTCGTGGTTTATGCAAGATGGTGCCCGGCCACATCGCACGGCCGACGTCTTTAATTTCCTGAATGAATATTTCGATGATCGTGTGATTGCTTTGGGCTATCCGAAACATACAGGAGGCGGCGTGGATTGGCCTCCCTATTCGCCAGACATGAACCCCTGTGACTTCTTTCTGTGGGGACACTTGAAAGGCCAGGTGTTCCGCCAGAATCCAGAAACAATTGAACAGCTGAAGCAGTACATCTCATCTGCATGTGAAGCCATTCCGCCAGACACGTTGTCAAAGGTTTCGGGTAATTTCATTCAGAGACTACGCCATATTATTGCTACGCATGGTGGATATGTGGAAAATATCGTACTATAGAGTTTCCCAGACCACAGCGCCATCTGTTGTTGAAAATTGTAACTACTGTAATTTCGAAAGTTTGTCTGCCTGAAAATGTACTGTTGTCCCAAGCATATTGCAACAAACGGTGTATTTCTATCGCTGCTCGTTTAGTTTTTATTGCCGTTTCAAATATACCGATCATTTTTGAAACACCCTGTATGTTGGCCACTGATGCGTGTACGGCACCAGATGTCTACGGACAGGTTCCGTAGTGACGGCCTGGTGGTTCTTTGGGTGAGGAGGTGGCGCACGATAACGTCACAGATGTGTTCCCTCGGGTTCAGATCTGGCTCATTCTGTGACCAAGTCATCAACGTGAGTTTACTGTCATGATCTCCAAAATACCGTAGCATGATTCTGGGCTTGTGGCACAGACAGTTGTCTTTTTAGAACATCCTATAGCTGTTGGGAAAGATGTCAGACGTATAGGAATGCATCCGCGATAATGTTCATGTAACCTACAGCTGTCATGGTGCCTGCATTACTACCACAGGTCCTATGGAGTCCCAGGTGAATGTCCTCCATAGCACAATCATGCCCCCAGCAGCTTGCCTCCGTAGCGCAGTGTCTTTTGAAAATTAGCTGCCTCGATGTAATAGACTGGATGTCTGCTTTAGTATCTGCAGAAATTAAATGCAAAGTATGCAAAACGTTCATCTACATCTACATGGATACTCTGCAAATCACATTTAAGTGCCTGGCAGAGGGTTCATCGAACCTATACAGGATGAATGACACGTGAGCAGTGAAACAATTAACAGACCTGGAGCAGACCGAAAAAGGCTCAGTAGCTTGTGCATCAAACGCCCCTGTTGTAAAAACCTGCGAACGTTTGACATTCGTTACGATGCCTGCATCTCTTGCATCTCTGAAAATAGTGTTTGTCCGCTGTACACAATGGAAACTCGTCACATTGAAGGAAACATCCTACAAATACAGCTGGTCAGATTTAGTATTTAAAGGTCGTCTACCCATAGGGTAGCTCTAGGATATAAGGGAACTTAATATATAACTCAGATGGCGAATACAAGACTTTTATTTCATCGAGTAAACAACGGTCAATGAATGATGCAGAGAAATAAAGGTTGACTCTTACAGAAAAGATAACAGCAACCAGCTAGTTTTCAGAATGCTATTCATTTATTTAAATAGTGCCGTCATCGGTTTCGAACTGACAGGTTCATCTTCAGACCGATCATTCACTTTTAGATACAGTTTACATTAGCTTTCACTTTTTGTTTTCCCAAATGGTGAAATTTCCTTCGGATGGTGCTGCCTTACAACCAAAACAAGATATGAGAAAATGTCATTTTAACAGTAACTGTGCCTCGCAGCGATTTTAAATGATGTAAACGAATTATTACAGTGAAGATTTCTCGGTTATTTATATTGAAAAATGCGCGCCATTACATTCCAATGCTCATTGCTTGCGATCATACAGCAGCGAACGCTGTATAAAGCACTTTCTTTATGTGTATGTATACATATACACTCCTGGAAATTGAAATAAGAACACCGTGAATTCATTGCCCCAGGAAGGGGAAACTTCATTGACACATTCCTGGGGTCAGATACATCACATGATCACACTGACAGAACCACAGGCACATAGACACAGGCAACAGAGCATGCACAATGTCGGCACTAGTACAGTGTATATCCACCTTTCGCAGCAATGCAGGCTGCTATTCTCCCATGGAGACGATCGTAGAGATGCTGGATGTAGTCCTGTGGAACGGCTTGCCATGCCATTTCCACCTGGCGCCTCAGTTGGACCAGCGTTCGTGCTGGACGTGCAGACCGCGTGAGACGACGCTTCATCCAGTCCCAAACATGCTCAATGGGGGACAGATCCGGAGATCTTGCTGGCCAGGGTAGTTGACTTACACCTTCTAGAGCACGTTGGGTGGCACGGGATACATGTGGACGTGCATTGTCCTGTTGGAACAGCAAGTTCCCTTGCCGGTCTAGGAATGGTAGAACGATGGGTTCGATGACGGTTTGGATGTACCGTGCACTATTCAGTGTCCCCTCGACGATCACCAGTGGTGTACGGCCAGTGTAGGAGATCGCTCCCTACACCATGATGCCGGGTGTTGGCCCTGTGTGCCTCGGTCGTATGCAGTCCTGATTGTGGCGCTCACCTGCACGGCGCCAAACACGCATACGACCATCATTGGCACCAAGGCAGAAGCGACTCTCATCGCTGAAGACGACACGTCTCCATTCGTCCCTCCATTCACGCCTGTCGCGACACCACTGGAGGCGGGCTGCACGATGTTGGGGCGTGAGCGGAAGACGGCCTAACGTTGTGCGGGACCGTAGCCCAGCTTCATGGAGACGGTTGCGAATGGTCCTCGCCGATATCCCAGGAGCAACAGTGTCCCTAATATGCTGGGAAGTGGCGGTGCGCTCCCCTACGGCACTGCGTAGGATCCTACGGTCTTGGCGTGCATCCGTGCGTCGCTGCGGTCCGGTCCCAGGTCGACGGGCACGTGCACCTTCCGCCGACCACTGGCGACAACATCGATGTACTGTGGAGACCTCACGCCCCACGTGTTGAGCAATTCGGCGGTACGTCCACCCGGCCTCCCGCATGCCCACTATACGCCCTCGCTCAAAGTCCGTCAACTGCACATACGGTTCACGTCCACGCTGTCGCGGCATGCTACCAGTGTTAAAGACTGCGATGGAGCTCCGTATGCCACGGCAAACTGGCTGACACTGACGGCGGCGGTGCACAAATGCTGCGCAGCTAGCGCCATTCGACGGCCAACACCGCGGTTCCTGGTGTGTCCGCTGTGCCGTGCGTGTGATCATTGCTTGTACAGCCCTCTCGCAGTGTCCGGAGCAAGTATGGTGGGTCTGACACACCGGTGTCAATGTGTTCTTTTTTCCATTTCCATGAGTGTAATTTAAAGCACCACTCACACTACAAGACGTTTCACCTCATGGAAGTATGTATACGAAGATGGCGATATCAGAACCATGACGTTGCCAAAAACTTACTCTCTCAGACATTTCGATATATACATGGATATGACTGTAGTAACACTTTATAACAAACTGGGTGCTTTATTTCTTTGTATTAGTTTTAATCACTTCTCTTTTAATACCAACAGTAAGCAATGGAATATTAATAATTTGTAACTACTTTTGAATACATTGTGGGAGTGAACAGTGATCAATGTGTTACAAATATTTACGGTTTCGACCAGTACTGTGGTCATCTTCAGACCAATGAGTAGAACCTCCTCCTGGTGATAAATCACTACTCAGTAGTGATTTACCACCAGAAGGAGGATCTTACTCACTGTGGTCGAAACCGGTCACCGTAATAAATAAATTGTGATCAAGACTGTTTTTGATAGAAAATAATTTGTAAATTCGTACTGTCATATATATACCTAAATATCACTGAAAGTCTTTGGCATTGTTACGGTTGTGATATCGCGTAGACGGCAACACTTTGTCGCCTACTCGTGGTTTCCCCATTGTTCAAACAAGCTTTCCAAACGCTGGGCTATAACAATCTGCCGTTCATCTAACTCACTTGTACAATCGATTTCCTCGTCTGCGACTCATTTGTTGCTAGAATGAGTCCCTGTTCGTCTCAACCCCACTTACAAACTTCCCGTGTTACATGCCCTCAACATTAACCCGTGGCATTCAGTGAAACAGTGGGCAGTGGTCTTAGTGTCTTGGCTGGTCAGTGCACTTACACAGTAACTTCGGCTTTTTAGTTTCTTGTATTCTAGTTACAAGCTCTTTCCAACTGCTGCTATACTTCTTTTTTTCCATTCCGATTAAATAAGTGTTACTCTTTCCTGTAATCTTGGTTTCTCTTCGTATCAAGCTCTCAAAATTTTTATCTCTGCACTTATATTCTTTTGAACCGTTGTTTAGAAAGTGTCAAACATTTACATCCGTACAATAATGCTGGGCCTGCCATTATTACATACAGGGTGTAACAGGTGCTGGTACGTCTATTCGCAGTTGAGGACGGTGCACTGAACATTACATGAGTATTCCCGTCATTTGCAGATCAATAATTACAGCTGCTATAAGTTGTGTGTTTGTAGGTTGGTTAGTACCTCCAACTACATATGGCAAGAGCAAGCCGTTAATTCTTATTTCCTCCTGGGCAGCAAGTCAGGTGTTAAATTGAGGACAAGTGGACGCAAAACAGTTCGCCTGTACTGACAGGCGTCGTCAGCTTAGTGGCGCAGTAGCACTGTGCAGAAAACATCAGCCTGTAACGACCGTAACGCGCTTGTGGAACGACGGGTCGACAAAGAGAAAAAACAGGCAATACCTTAATGTGTGTACATATTAAGGTACCACAATAAAAATATCTGCACCCTGTTTAGCTGAAGCTATCTTCTGCTGCTTTAAAATTCCGTTCGGCCGTGCTACATTGATACTGGAATATCTGTAGCTTTGTTCTCACATCATCGTTTGATATGAAAGTGACGTCAGACCCAAAGTAAAGCAGTATGATAACATGGTCTAATGCTTTGTTATTAACGACTATTTTGGAAGAAATTTGTGCAAATGCTCTAAATGCTGTCACGTTTATTTTCGGTGCAGAAAGTCTAATTCGAAATTATCTGCGTTCAGTGGTCGGTTTTTCTCTGCTCTGTCACGACGTTCAAGAGTTGGCAGGTGGTCCATTGTACAGGGTGATTCAAAAAGAATACCATAACTTTAGGAATTTAAAACTCTGCAACGACAAAAGGCAGAGCTAAGCACTATCTGTCGGCGAATTAAGGGAGCTATAAAGTTTCATTTAGTTGTACATTTGTTCGCTTGAGGCGCTGTTGACTAGGCGTCAGCGTCAGTTGATGCTAAGATGGCGACCGCTCAACAGAAAGCTTTTTGTGTTATTGAGTACGGCAGAAGTGAATCGACGACAGTTGTTCAGCGTGCATTTCGAACGAAGTATGGTGTTAAACCTCCTGATAGGTGGTGTATTAAACGTTGGTATAAACAGTTTACAGAGAATGGGTGTTTGTGCAAAGGGAAAAGTTCTGGACGGCCGAGAACGAGTGATGAAAATGTAGCACGCATCCAGCAAGCATTTGTTCGCAGCCCAGGAAAATCGACTCGCAGAGCTAGCAGAGAGCTGCAAATTCCACAATCAACTGTATGGAGAGTCCTACGAAAAACGTCAACTACCCGAGGCGATGGATCGGCCGCCAGGCAGCCCGTGACAGAGCACTTCATCACTGGCCTCCAAGAAGCCCTGATCTTACCCCCTGCGATTTTTTCTTATGGGGGTATGTTAAGGATATGGTGTTTCGGCCACCTCTCCCAGCCACCATTGATGATTTGAAACGAGAAATAACAGCAGCTATCCAAACTGTTATGCCTGATATGCTACAGAGAGTGTGGAACGAGTTGGAGTATCGGGTTGATATTGCTCGTGTGTCTGGAGGGGGCCATATTGAACATCTCTGAACTTGTTTTTGAGTGAAAAAAAACCTTTTTAAATACTCTTTGTAATGATGTATAACAGAAGGTTATATTATGTTTCTTTCATTAAATACACATTTTTAAAGTTGTGGTATTCTTTTTGAATCACCCTGTATTATATGCACTTGTAATGGCATTTTTGACTGCTCGATTAAGTTTTGCGATATAGTCGCAGCATTGTGTTATACCTTATGGACATTGAAAGGTTCCCCAGCAGTCGAGTCTGGTTTGCTTATCCGTCCGAGGCGATCTATACAGTACGTGCTTCGTTCGGTGCGGTAGTGCGCACGCCCGGTTGTGAACGGCGCACTTTGGCGAGGCGGACACGGCCCACTGCAGTTTGGGGACGCGTAGGAAAGGCTGCCTCTCTGCGTGCGGCGTCGGAGGCAGCAGAGGGGGCAGGGGACGGAGGCAGGGCGGCGACTGCGCTGACCTTGGTTCGAGTCCGGTTGCCGGCGCGGCGTGGCGGTGGCCGCGCGGTAAGACACGCCGCCTGCGGGGAAAATAAAACGCGCGCTCCAGCCGGCAGAAGAGCCGGCCCGGCTCAAGGCTAGCCGCAGCCGGCGCAGCCGCGCAGCCCGCCACTTCTCGCCTCTGCCGGGCAGAGGACGCGAAAACGGCGAGCTGTCGGAGCGCGCGGACTGTCTTCACACGGCGACCGTGTTGTGGAGTTACTGGATTGTGGTGGACGGTCACGTATTGGCGTTCTCTTCATTCCCACAGGATTTAACATTACGATTTAACTAAGGCCCTGTTCCAAGTCAACAGATAATTTTGTCCATTGTTATCAGCGTTGCTTTCGTCACTGTACTATTTTCGTAAAATTAAATGCAAACGGTCATCACCCAGAAATCGTGCTTTACTTCAATGCACGCTCACGCAGCTGGTAACATATGCTGCTAGGAAACTCGATTAGCTGCTCCGAAGAGCAGCATAACTTATTCTTCTTTCTTTTCTAGGTAGTAAAGCCCAGTGGCGACCCTGTTATACAGTATTTAATTTATTTATATTCCAGTGTTACCAGTTGGCCGATACTTTTCGGGTCCTGGGAGCTTATCAGGTGCTTCATCAGTCTGCATCATTTTTCGAGTTAAGGTTACTGGTTGGTTCCAATGGCCCCGAGCACTATGAGACTTAACAGCTATGGTCATCAGTCCCCTAGAACTTAGAACTACTTAAACCTAACTAACCTAAGGACATCACACGACACCCAGTCATCACGGGGCAGAGAAAATCCCTGACCCCCGCCGGGAATCGAACCCGGGCGCGGGAAGCGAGAACGCTACCGCACGACCACGAGCTGCGGGCAGTTAAGGTTACTACTGGCCCTGTTAAGCCCTATTAAGAGTACACGCCACTTTCTGACTACCATTATTACAAAACTAAGGCAACACCAAAACGTTACTTACTGTTCCCAGCAACAGTTATATGGTTTTTTAAGCACAGTAACTGACATATGTACATACATACATATACACACTTTTCGTTCCGCAGTACATTTGTAAACACAACTAAAACAAGCCAAAGAATACCGAACGGTAGAAATGTAGCATCTTTACATTTGGATATTCTTTGACTTTTTTGCATGTGTTTACGAACGGGCTGTGGGACGAAAAGTGCGTATATGTCTACAAATACGTCTGTTCATACTGTGTTTATAAACCTTATTACTATTGCTCGAAAGAGTAAGTAACTTTTCAGTGTTTTCTTAGTTTTGCAGAAACTGTAATCACGGTGTTCCACTTTGCAATATACTAATGTACTTTTAACAGGACCGGCACTAACGTAAATTCGAAAAATGATGCAGACTGGGGAAGCACCTGAAGAGGAGCCCACATAACTTGAAATGCACCAGTCAATTGGTAGCTATAGAATCTGACATAAATAAATAGATGAATTTTTAGATATAAAGTAATAATTGTAGAAAAGATTACACCGTGTAAAGAAAACTTTAGCTAAACTGACACTTTCTACATAATTACGAAATGTTGTATTTACGACCTGTGGAAGAAGTATAAATGTTATGTAAATTAAATACTGTGTAACAGAATTGCCACTAGACGCTTTACTACCTGGAAAAGAAAAAGAATAAGTTATGCTGCTTTTCAGAGCAGCCAATAGAGTTTCGTAACAGCATTGGTTACCAGCTGGGTGTAAAGAAAACTTTAGCTAAACTGACACTTTCTACATAATTACGAAATGTTGTATTTACGATCTGTGGAAGAAGTATAAATGTTATGTAAATTAAATACTGTGTAACAGAATTGCCACTAGACGCTTTACTACCTGGAAATGAAAAAGAATAAGTTATGCTGCTTTTCAGAGCAGCCGATAGAGTTTCGTAACAGCATTGGTTACCAGCTGGGTGACCGTACACTCAAGTTGTGTCAGGTACGATAAAGATAACCTGCAGTTAATTTAAATAAACGTATTCCTTCGTACTGACAGAAACATTCTAGAAATTTAAACCCGCAAACCATCTACACATTTAAGCCTAGGTACCTGTCCACATGTACGATCGCACTCCAGTACAATTTTTACTCATCCTCGGCTGTACTGGACAGCCAGTCTCGTACAGCACCCAAGGCGCGTCCTTCTTCTACCTGACCGCAGCGAAGGCAACAAACAGCCCTTGCCAGTGATTTCAGCGAACTTGCGTCCGCATTATACTCTAGTACTGAAGATTATGTAGGGGACAAATACCGAAGAGGCACTAAATCTATTAGTGCAGAAACGAAATTTATGGCACAGTTTGACTAAAATAGGAAATCACTTGACAGGACACATTCACCATTATCAATGATTATTGAGCTCTGTAATGGAGAGATGTATTGGCGGTAAAAATTGTAAGAAGAGGCCAAGACTTCAGTACAGTTAGCAGCTGAACGTGGATGCAGGGTGCAGTAGCTATCCAGAGATGAAGAGGGCTGCATCATATCAGTTTCCATAGTGAGGACGTCGACGACGACAACAACAATAGTAAAGGAGATTTGCTATTTGGGGAGCAAAATAACTGATAATGGTTGAAATAGAGAGAGTATAAAATGTAGACTGACATTGGCAAGGAAAGCGTTTCTGAAGAAGAGAAATTTGTTAACATCGAGTATAGATTTAAGTGTCAGGAAGTCGTTTCTGAAAGTATTTGTATGGAGTGTAGCCATGTATGGAAGTGAAACATGGACGATAAACAGCTTGGACCAGAAGAGAATAGAAGCTTTCGAAATGTGGTGCTACAGAAGAATGCTGAAGATTAGATGGGTAGATTACATAACTAATGAGGAGGTATTGAATAGAATTGGGGAGAAGAGGAGTTTGTGGCACGACAAGAAGAAGGGACCGGTTGGTAGGACATGCTCTGAGGCATCAAGGGATCATAGAGTTAGCATTGGAGGGCAGCGTGGAAGGTAAAAATCGAAGAGGGAGACCAAGAGATGAATACACTAAGCAGATTCAGAAGGATGTAGGTTGCAGTAGGTACTGGGAGATGAAGAAGCTTGCACAGGATAGAGTAGCATGGAGAGCTGCATCAAACTAGTCTCAGGACTGACGATAACAACAACAACATCAACAATAATAACAACAACAACAGCCACCTTTCGCTCCGTGCATTTCATTCGTGATAAAGTGCGTATTCCTGGCAACATAGTAAACATCTTGTTATCACATATTATTACAAATGTCATAAAGCAGCGTTATGCTTTCCATGTATCGCTGGCACCATTCGGGATTGACAAGGGGCTGGCGCTCTTTGATTTTTTCACTGTTGGAATAGAAGGTCGACTTCGCTCCAGACCCTACAGTACAACATCACTACTTTCTCGTGTTTCCGCTCTCGAGGAGTAGTTGGCTACCATCTCTCTAAAGACATATAAACACCTCCCCAGCAGAGCTCAAGGCGTCATAAAGGCGAAAGGTGGACACACCCCATGTTAATGTCGACTAATACTGGATACTTTTTTGTTAGGTAGTATACTGTTAAAAATTTCGAAATGTTTTGTAGTTAGCAGAGCTCAGAAATATTCTAGTGCCAAAAGGCGATTTTTAGGAAAAAAAGTGTGGAGCCCGTCCACACCCACACCGGCATGATGCCCAATGCAATAGGTCTACTGCCATCTCTGCATAAGGGTTAGTTTTTACTAAGTGAGGTCTTCGCGGGATGTAGGTACTACTATGTTTGCATACGTATGGTTATGACTAACCATTAACACGCGATCATCTGGAGATAGAGTGGGTCGAAAGTTGAGCGAAGGGTAGCGGTTTGAAGGGCAGAGGAAACAAAGTGCCACGGAAAGAGGCAAGGGAAAAAAAACCTCCGCGGTAGTCGTGTCGGGTAGTAAGAGCTGTACCGGATTGTTGCTGCCTGCGAGGTATCGTGCAAGGGTTAGGTAAGTTGGTGGTGGGTATCATGCAGGCGGATACCTTTGACATTGTGAGGCGTTGTTACTCGGCGGCTGCAGCTGGTAACCGACGCTGACTTTTCTACTAGTATCAGCCTACCCATAACAACTGGGTTCATCATTGTTTAGTGTTCGACAGGTCATGTATCGGATTCACAGTGTAGGGTAGTGTTAGCGGTTTGTTTGTGCGTTACCTTGGGTAAAAACCCAGAATTAGCTTCAATATTCGTCACAATAACCCTGAAGCTTCCTTTAGGATTGCCTATCATGCCATCAACGCCAGGACCTTGCCATCAATTTCTGTACATAATGCTGTTGTCCAACGAAGTTGCATTGATATATAATTACTTTCTGCCTTACTCCCTTAATTATCTTACTTGTATCAAACATTTATATCGTTAGTTAATTACGTCAGTTCTCTCCACCACAAATCTTTCCATTACTTAGAGATCGCTTGCACATAACTCAAAAAATGTTCAAATGTATGTGAATTGCTAAGGGAGGTTCGAGTCCTCCCTCGGGTGTGAGTGTGTGTGTCGTCCTTAGCGTAAGTTAGTTTACAAAAAATTGGCCGGCACGGTAGCTCAGCGTGTTCGGTCAGATGGTTGGGTGCCTTCTGCAATAAAAAAACTGAGTTAATGGATCAACGACGAACAGAAACGGGTGTCCTTCGACGTCCGCCCCGAGCAGATGCAACGAACTGAAACGAACAAAATGAGATTTTAAAAAAAATGGATAGAGCGTCTGCCATGTAAGCAGGAGATCCCGGGCTCGAGTCCCGGTCGGGGCACACATTTTCATCAATTCCGGTCAGCAGCTGAAGGTATTAATGTGTAATTCTAATTTTGTGTAAAGTTCTTTGATTGGGACAGACAATTTTAGCACAGTTCTTTTTATGACGTCTCTTTAAAACAACCAGTAATCACGTAAAGACGACTGAACGCTCATTATTCCACAAAAATCTCTCCTTTGTATTGTCGACATTTACTTGCGATCAAGTACTCGTATCCACCAGTTCTGAATAACTAAGCTTATTACCAAACATAAAAACCAAACCGACAGACACTGTAACTAATATCGCACGAACAGGATCGACGAAAGTCACTGTATCCTGGACTACACTGGTAGACAGGAAAGGTGCATCTGATTTCGGGTGTGCCTCTAGGGCAGTTGCGGTGTTCTTCCCCCACCAAGAGCGCTGCTCGCTCATGAGTTTGCCGACAGAGTACATCGGTAGAGCTATAGTAGGCGCAGCACTGTGGTGGCAGACCTGCTCGGAAGCTGAAGGCGGGCGAGGTAAGCGCACCGGGTTCTTCCAGCTGCGTGCTGCCGGGCGGCCGGACTTTAGGAGCAGGAGAGGCGATAAACGCAGTCGGCCCGGCTGGCCCCCCGCTGGCTTCCGTGGCTCGACGCAGCTCGGCTCGGCTCGGGTTCAGCAGCGGTGGGTGGGCGGGCGCCACAGGCGGCAACTCGAGAAGGCGGGCGGGCCGCGAGGCCGCCGCGGCTGGCGTAACCCGCGGAAAACCGCAGCCCAGCCCAGCCGAGCCCGGCGCGGTGCCGGCCCGTGACTTCCTCGAAGCGAGACCGCGCCGCGGGGCTCTCCTGCGGAACCGCGTGGCTGCGCCGCGGTGCGAGACCTCGACGTCCATTCACAGCGAGCGTCAACGTAAACACCACGCAGCGCAGGGGGACGTCACCGCCGAATGGCAACACGAAGAACGGCGCATACACCGTTCTCACACGGAATGTGAAACCGAAACGAGCGTGCAATTTTTGTTATATCACAACGTGGAATATCACACTGCGGAGCAATCTCGAGGGTGAAATACAGAATCGTGAACGTGAGATTTTGGTTCATCGTGGAGAGGAAAGTGGCGAATGAGATGCTAGATCGCTTGCTACGTCACAAGAGGAACTCAGCGAACACCATGTTGGACTGTGTCGTTTCAGCTGAAACCCGTATTTAGTTGCTCTTATGCTATAGCTTGCGTACCCGCCAAGTTTGCCGAGAGCGCTAATGCGCTGCTTCCTAGACTCGGGTAGGCGTGCCGGCCCCGGATCGAATCCGTCCCGCGGGTTACGACGTGGGCCGGTGTCTCGGCCAGCCTGGAAGCGGTTTTTAGGCGGTTTTCCACATCCTGCTGGGTGAGTACCGGGCTCGTCCCACCTCAGTTATACGACACGCAGACATTTCTAACATTTCCGCACTATTTCCTGGTTTAGACTGGACGTAGACAGCTGGGGTACACTGATTCCGTCCTGGGGGGTATGGGATGGCGGCAGGAAGAGCATCCGGCCATCCCTTTAAATTAACCTTGCCAAATCCGTTGTAACCAGGCCGACCCTGCGAACATTGCCGGACAAAGGCGCAAGTGAAAGAAAGAAGAATACTATAGATTACGTGATTTGGCTATTTCCTGTTTAATAGGCGCTGGAACCTTGAGGATCCCTCGCAGCTGGCCAGAGTGGCCGAGCGGTTCTAGGCGCTACAGTCTGGAACCGCGCGACCGCTACGGTCGCAGGTTCGGATCCTGCCTCGGGCATGGATGTGTGTGATGTCCTTAGGTTAGTTTGGTTTAAGTAGTTCTAAGTTCTAGGGGACTGATGAAGTCAGAAGTTAAGTCCCATAGTGCTCAGAGCCATTTCTACCATTTTTGATCCCTCGCAAACGTGTCGTTTCCTGGCACGATTTGTTTAAGTACGGTAAACGAGATAATAATGGTTTAAGGCTTTCCGTATTACACTGAAGAGCCAAAGAAACTGGTACACCTGCCCAATATCGTCAAGGGCCCCCACGACATCGCAGGACTCGACTAATGTCTGAAGTAGTGCTGGAGGGAACTGACACCACGAATCCTGCAGGGATGCCCATAAATCCGTAAGATTAGGAGAGGGTGGAGATCTCTTCTGGACAGCACGTTGCAAGGCATCCCAGATATGCTCATTAATTTCCATCTCTGGGTAGTTTGGTGGCCAGCGGAAGTGTTCAAACTCAGAAGAGTGATCCTGAAGCCAATCTGTAGCAATTCTGGGCGTATGGGGTGTCGCATTGACCCGCTTGAATTGCCAAAGTCCGTCGGACTGCACAATCGACATGAATGGATATAGGTGATCATACAGGATGCTTACGTACATGTCACCTATCAGAGTCGTATCTAGACGTGTCAGGAGTACAATATCACTCCAACTGCACGCGCCCCACACCATTACAGAGCTTCCACTAGCATCAACAATCATCTGCTGACATGCAGGGTCCGTGGGTTCCTGAGGTTCTCTCCATACTCGTACACGTCCATCCGCTCGATACAATTTGAAACGAGACTACTAGTCCGACCAGGCAACATGTTTCCAGTCATCAACAGTCCAATGACCAGTGACGGACCCAGGAGAGGCGCAACGCTTTGTGTCGTGGAGTCGTCAGGGGTACACGCGTGGACCTTCGGCTCCGAAAGCCCATATCGATGATGTTTCGCTGAATGGTTCGCACGCTGACACTTGTTGAAATCTGCAGCAAGTTGCGGGAGGATTGCATTTCTGTCACACTGAACGACTCTGCAGTCGTCGTTGGTTCCGTTCTTGCAGGGTCTTTTTCCGGCCGCAGCGTTAGCCCTATCAGAGATTTGATGCTTTAGCGAATTCCTGATATTCACGGTACAAAATGTTCAAATGAGTGTGAATTTCTAAGGGACCAAAGTGCTGAGGTCATCACTTAAACTTCACTAACTTATGGTAAGAACAACACACACACACCCATGCCCGAGGGAGGACTCGAACCTCCGGCGGGAGGACCCGCGTAATCAGTGACATGGCGCCTCAAACCGCGCGGCCACAACGCGCTGCCATTCACGGTACAATCGTGAAATGATCGTACGGGAAAATCCCCTCTTCATCGCTACGTCCGAGATGCTGTGTCCCACCACTCGTGCCCCGACTATAACACCACGTTCAAATTCACTTAAATGTTGATAACCCGCCATTGTAGCAGCAGTAACCGATCTAACAACTGCCCACAACAATATCTCTGTATTTGAATATGCATGCCTCTATCAGTTTCTCTGGCGCTTCAGCGTATAGCCTACGTGCTTTGACTATTTTCTAATTAAAAGCGCCTGAGAACATGTCGAAAACGCATCGTTTTCTGGTACCATCTGTAAAAGTACGGTAAAGGACGTATTGGTGGTTAAGAGATTTTCGTATTATAATTTGTGTTTTGTGGAAGTAGAAGGAACCCACCCCCTCCCTCCCCTCACGTATAAAGCAACTTTAAACATCAGATTGCTAATAAACCCAGGCACGAGCGATTGTAATAATTTTCTACGCTTGTTACTAGTTCCAGCAACACAGAGAACTATTCCTTGCAAAGTTGTGAAAGTTTCAGGTAACATTCGCTAGAACCAGATGTTTTCGTTGTTAAACTCATTGACGCTTGCTAGATGATTCCTTGCGCAACGGGGATTCCATTTTTGTTCCTTTCCTGCTATATCGCCATAAGACAGCGGTGTACTAACCTCACCGTTGGCGATGAGTCAATGTATCACACTACGCATCAGCAGAAATACTTCCGCAGCCTCTTGTAACTTATTCCTGTGAGCCGTGCAGATTATCTTTAATGTTGCTCCGTCCCAACACGCGCGCCCTTATTTGTCGCAGTATCATTGTACCCCTTCCTGATCGTAGCGAGTGATTTGAATAGGAGTTTAGAATCTGCAGGACGTAGATGACATCTCTCATAGGTTAGAATAAATAAATAAATGTAATTTATTTTTAAGGTTCTACCATATTGCTACTTTCAGTTAGGAGTAAC
This sequence comes from Schistocerca americana, assembly GCF_021461395.2. Lineage (NCBI taxonomy): Eukaryota > Metazoa > Arthropoda > Insecta > Orthoptera > Acrididae > Schistocerca > Schistocerca americana. Next base: position 90,724,103 of record NC_060119.1, read on the forward strand.
TCAAAATTTATGTTCCATTGTGACATCAGACTGTCGTAGTTGTGAGGCCATCGTAAGTGAACAAATTAAATCAAATAATATGCAAGCAATCTTCCTCATGGTCACATCCGTTTTTCACAATGTTTGCCATATTAGTCAAAATACCGATTGCAAATAGCGTACCAAACCGTTTTATGACAAGCTACGCCTCCATCATTTGGAGACGACTGTGAGTGACAATGCATGGTCTTCCCGTGCAGTACAGTGATCTGACGGTGACCGTATGAAACGATCGAAATCCGTTGCTGAAAAATATAAATATGATTTTGGCTGAATTTGAAGAAGCACGTTAAGAAATGAAACCTTGGGTTCGTCATCGCGGTCACAAGATATTCTACCTACCGAGTGTAACGCAACCTGTGGCCCAACCAACAACCTGGCGAGGACGCCAGAAAGAACGTGACATATTGAGGCCATTCTGTGGGTCGACAGGCTTCCTCATGTTAGCGGACAAGCCAGATCGCTGGCCACCGAACGTATCACGATCGACAAACATAGCGAAAGGCTGCCACTCGATACTGCATCTGAATACGTTACTCGCTGTGGAATATACAGGAGCTGCTTTGTCGCAGATAAACACCACCATGTCACCCTGTCAGATAGCTGAGGGTTTTCCTTCTTCTCTCCCTACTAGCTAGCGATCTCTCTCTCTCTCTCTCTCTCTCCCTCTCTCTCTCTCTCTCTCTCTCTCTCTCTCTCTCTCTCTCTCTCTCACACACACACACACACACACACACACACACAGGCTCACGCTCACACTAACGCAAAAAGACGCCACGGCTATATTCTGTTTGCCCTAATTGAGTAACGCATTCCCTCAACCTCAGGACGGTCACTGCCCCATCTGTCTCCCCTGCCCACATATGCTACCAGTCATGCCACAACTGCATCTATACTCTGCAAAACCTCTTCACAGTATGCGGCGGAAAGCTCTTGTCATACCACTATCGGATCTACGTCTGCACGACTACTCTGCAGTTCGCACTTACATGTTTGCCAGACTGTTCGTAGAACCACTTGGAGACTATTTCTCGAGCGTTCAGCCATCTAATAGCATGTGGGAAAAATTAACACCCAGTCCTTACAGTGCGAGCTTTTATTTCTCTTATTTTATTATGATATAGATGGCAGTCAACAAAATATATTTCACATTAGGAGGAGAAAGTTGGTGGCTGAAATTTCGTGAAAAGATTTCGCCGCGACGAAAAGCATCTTTATTTGAATGATTACCACCACAATTCGTTATCATATCCATGCATTCTCTCCCCTACTTCGCGACAATACGAAGGCAGCTGCCCGTCTTTGAACTTTTTCGATGACCTCCGTCAATCTTATCAGGTACGGATGCCAAATCTTGCACCATTACTCCGGAAGAAGACGGGCACTCGTAGTGTAGGCTGTCTATTTAGTAGATTTGGTGCACCTTCCAAGAATTCTGCCAGTAAAACGCAATTTTTGATTGGTCTTTCCCATAAAATTTTCGGTGTGATGGTTCCAATTTTATATGTTTGTAATTGCAATCCCTAGGTATTTAGTATGATTTATCGTGTGATCAAAATGTAATGGTCTTTTTTTTTTTCTTTTTTACTACTCATATGAAGGACCTCACACCTCCTATTGTTTAGGGTCAATTGCCACTTTCCGTGCTGTCCAGATACCTTGTCTAAATCATTTTGTAATTCGTTTCGATTTTCTGATGCTTTTATTAAATGGAAAAAAACAGCGTCATCTGCATATAACCTAAGAGGACTGCTCACATTTCCTCCGGAATAGTTTATTTAGATTAAGAACAGCAGAGGGCCTACAACAATTCCTTAGTGAACCCCAGACATCACTTCTGTTTCATGCGATGACTTCCCGCTGCTTACTACAAACTGTGTCCTTTCTGACAGGAAATCCCGTACATAGTGGCGCATTAGAGACTGTACTCCATAGGCACGCAGTTTGATTAGAAGCCTCTTCTGGGGAAAGGTGTCAAAAGCTTTATTGATATCTAGATGTATGTAATCAGCTTGAGATCCTCTGTCGATAGCACTCATTACCTAATGTGAACAAACAGCTAGTTTCTTTTCGCAAGAACGATATTTTCTGAATCTGTGCTGACTATGTGTCAATAGCTCGTTTTATTCGAAGTATTTCACAATGTTTCAACACACAATATATGTTCCAAAATCGTATTGTAAATCGATGTCAGTGATCTGAATCTATAACTCCACAAATTAATTCTACACTCCTGGAAATGGAAAAAAGAACACATTGACACCGGTGTGTCAGACCCACCATACTTGCTCCGGACACTGCGAGAGGGCTGTACAAGCAATGATCACACGCACGGCACAGCGGACACACCAGGAACCGCGGTGTTGGCCGTCGAATGGCGCTAGCTGCGCAGCATTTGTGCACCGCCGCCGTCAGTGTCAGCCAGTTTGCCGTGGCATATGGAGCTCCATCGCAGTCTTTAACACTGGTAGCATGCCTCGACAGCGTGGACGTGAACCGTATGTGCAGTTGACGGACTTTGAGCGAGGGCGTATAGTGGGCATGCGGGAGGCCGGGTGGACGCACCGCCGAATTGCTCAACACGTGGGGCGTGAGGTCTCCACAGTACATCGATGTTGTCGCCAGTGGTCGGCGGAAGGTGCACGTGCCCGTCGACCTGGGACCGGACCGCAGCGACGCACGGATGCACGCCAAGACCGTAGGATCCTACGCAGTGAAGTAGGGGACCGCACCGCCACTTCCCAGCAAATTAGGGACACTGTTGCTCCTGGGGTATCGGCGAGGACCATTCGCAACCGTCTCCATGTAGCTGGGCTACGGTCCCGCACACCGTTAGGCCGTCTTCCGCTCACGCCCCAACATCGTGCAGCCCGCCTCCAGTGGTGTCGCGACAGACGTGAATGGAGGGACGAATGGAGACGTGTCGTCTTCAGCGATGAGAGTCGCTTCTGCCTTGGTGCCAATGATGGTCGTATGCGTGTTTGACGCCGTGCAGGTGAGCGCCACAATCAGGACTGCATACGACCGAGGCACACAGGGCCAACACCCGGCATCATGGTGTGGGGAGCGATCTCCTACACTGGCCGTACACCACTGGTGATCGTCGAGGGGACACTGAATAATGCACGGTACATCCAAACCGTCATCGAACCCATCGTTCTACCATTCCTAGACCGGCAAGGGAACTTGCTGTTCCAACAGGACAATGCACGTCCGCATGTATCCCGTGCCACCCAACGTGCTCTAGAAGGTGTAAGTCAACTACCCTGGCCAGCAAGATCTCCGGATCTGTCCCCCATTGAGCATGTTTGGGACTGGATGAAGCGTCGTCTCACGCGGTCTGCACGTCCAGCACGAACGCTGGTCCAACTGAGGCGCCAGGTGGAAATGGCATGGCAAGCCGTTCCACAGGACTACATCCAGCATCTCTACGATCGTCTCCATGGGAGAATAGCAGCCTGCATTGCTGCGAAAGGTGGATATACACTGTACTAGTGCCGACATTGTGCATGCTCTGTTGCCTGTGTCTATGTGCCTGTGGTTCTGTCAGTGTGATCATGTGATGATCTGACCCCAGGAATGTGTCAATAAAGTTTCCCCTTCCTGGGACAATGAATTCACGGTGTTCTTATTTCAATTTCCAGGAGTGTATTTCCAGTTTTATGAATTGTCGCGACCAGTGTAACACTCTAGTCTTTGGGTGCGGATCTTTCGTTGAGCAAGCGATTGTATCTGATTGCTAAAAATGGAGCTCTTTCATTAGCATTTTCCGAAAGGAACCTAATTGGTATACAGTCTGGACCAGAAAACACCTTTATTGACTTCTTTGTTGAAGCGTTTAGTAATTTTTCTTTAGTGGTCGTGCCATCAGTAACATTGACATAGAAATCGTTCAGTGAAGGCATTGTGCCTTACCGCTGGTATACTTTACAAACGACCATAATCTCTTTAAGTTTTCTGCCATATTTCGTGGAAACTAATTAAAGCATGTTGCACTGCAGTCCTCACTAAATTTCGGGATTCTGCAAAACTTCACCAACCTTGGAGATTTTTGCGTTCTTCTAAATCTGGCATACATTTTTCATTACTTGTGTAGCAGGATCCTGACCTTTTTTGTATACCATGAAGGATCTGTTGCACCTCTTAACAATCCTTTCATGCTTAAAACTTACTTTTCATATAGCTGAAAAACAAAAGATCAAAAACTGTCTTCTTTTGTGATAAAAATACACTTTCTCTACCAAAAAAATTTAAGCTGACCAGTTTTGAAAATCGGTGTAGAGGGACACATGTTTTTATGTGAACCAAGGATTTTCGGAGTTAAATTTTTAACTTTGGAATGATTTTATCAGAATAAAAACTATGGAAGAAAGTATAACAAAGCAGTACCAAAATGTATCTATACTCCTGACAATGAAGAACATGAAATATCCCACACAACATTTAATTATAGCATCTGAAGATGACTTTGACACACCACACACCAAAGTTTTGTAAAGTCTATGAAGTTCTCTGGAACATATACGTCCCACTACATACAAATTATGTACAAACCAGCAGAATTGCTAAGGTGTTAGTAGTTGTTCGAAACAATGTCTTGGAGTGTCGAAGATGGCGATTTGATCTTATTTTCGTGAAACATGCGCAGTATAAGCACACGCCGCTCACAGCCTTCTATATATTCACCCCATTCTCTGTAGTATTTTTCTCCAAGTTTCGAAAACATCTCGTTACATGCTACTAGCATTTGACAGGTATGAGGTATACACATCCCAACGCTTAAGACTGCGTATTAGTTTAGTGGGACATGTACCTCCACCATCTACGAAAAAGTTAATTACTTGGAATAAAACTCTCATTTACTCTCAATATCAAAACTCTGGAATTCTTTCAGTACTGCTTCTCTGAATCCAAGCCACAGCCGGTCTACACTTACAAAGTTAGTTCGGAAGGAATGAAGACTCTCTCTTACGAAGGCTTCAAGTGCATTTTTAACTGTATTTTAAACAGATATATTTTGCGTTCATTATTGCTGGTTTTGGATGTTACAGTATTCAGTCAGTATTCAGATTCCTGCAGCTGTGCACTTTACAGATCCAGAATGGAATGAAGGTAGAATAGGGGAACTTGATGCAAGCAAGAAGGAACACACGATGGTTTTAACTGACAATATTAAATGAAGCCGTGTCTTTGTGATATCCGAAGTAAAGGTTATCACAAAACAGCACCAAACGTGATACAGCACTGAAATTTGGTGCACGTTGAAAGAATGTAGGCCCCATACAGCAGTGCAGGAATGAAAAAAGAAAATATAATTTCTGCGTTCTCAGTGCTGCCAAGAAAGCCACATCATTGAGAACTCGAAGGGAAGCGCTGCTGGCAGTGAGAGTGTTTACGTACCAAAAGCGGCAGACTTTGATTCACCAGTAGCATAGAATTTTAGTACATAAAAAGTGTCCCACTTCCTGTTGCACAAGGTCTAGTACGAATCGATAATTATACTGGCTTATCCTCAACTAATTTCAAAACGAGTATTCGTACTCTAAAATAAGTAATAGTCGAAGAAATGTCAAGTTTTTGCTCACCTACCATCTGTTCATCCATTTACATCAAACATAATGACCACTTTTTCTTTCTGTGTAGTGCACAGCCACGGGATGTTATACAGAGGCACAAAGAAAGAGGGTATTACTGATTTCCTTTTAGCATTTGTTGCCATGACAGTTTGCTCCTTGTGTATGCAATACTAACGTGTGTTTTGTAGCTCGTCTAATCACACAGGACGTCTCCCGTTCGCTTCGTTGTGCGCTTTAAGGAAACTGTAAACGGCCAATCAGGTATGGTTTCTGTCATTTTTTATCACTATGTGACACTTACTTGGCAGGTTTCATATACTCAATAATGATTCTTTGTCTCCCCTTTTTGTCTGTCCACAGTCTGAAGATGAGAACTGGCTAATCGAAACCAGTTACAGACTGTACCAAATGCTCATGTGGTCGTGTTGTAAAAAAATAATACTATAAGAATAAAAGAAAGGATTATTTGACGCACAAAATCATTGAATTAATCTCATACTCCCTGTATTCACATGATTCATTGTGTAACAGCGTATTTTCTTTGCCCTCTGTGGAAAAGAAAATGGGTGAATAGGGACTGTCATCACTTCAATGGTTGTTGTACCCTTCTGAAAACAATATCAGATTGGGAAAAATAAGGTTGTAGAGTGGCTTCGAACGTATGCAGAAATGTATAAATATTAAAGGTGGATCAGTAGAGGAGAAAGTTTAAAAGTGGGCACTGATGTAAATACAGGGATCTCTCCCCAAAGGGGTTGAGAGATGTTGTAGCCCGGTGACCAGGACTGTAAACGCTATCATATGCTGACAGCAGATATCAGTGAGCAATTGCTAACTTCCTCTCGAATAGTGCGGTGGATGCAACGTCGTTATTGCGTGAGTTGATGTATATTGTAGACTGCAAGCCTTTGGCAGGCATGTGAAAAACTTTTTTTTTTCATGTACTAATGCTTAGTTTAAAGTAATTTCGATGTGATATCCGGAAAGCAAAATCTTAAGCTACTTTTATATACACGTCTTTAGCCACCCTTGTCTTTAAGTTACATGTGATAAAGACAATCCTTGCTTAGATGGAGTTGGTGCAAATAGGGACCTGCATCTAAACACAGCAGTATTTCATGGGGACATCAAACACAGTTCCTCTGTTCGGCATGTCTCCTGTCCCGAACATTAAGAAGACAAACACTACACGACAATGCAAAGGTGCAGGCACGAGTCCATCATTGGATGCCATACAAGGAGCATGTGACCAAATCGCTTGACAAAAGTGCTGTCAAGAAGGGGTCATTGAGTTTTTCCGGGGCTAGCGGCTGGCTAGTAGACAAGACTGCAAAGACCAAAGGCCATCAAAAAAAGAAAATTTCACGCACGAAACGATCCGATTCTTCTCAGATTCCTGTGAACCTTTCCTTGTGGACGGTGATAATGACGTGGATCCCTACGTTGGGGATACGTCAGACTTGAGCGACGGAACCCGCTCCTTTTACTATTAAAAGTTCTTTCAAGACATTTGCGGAGAAGTGTGGGTTAAATGTGCGTTGTGCCAAATAAGAACACACCTGAGTTTGCTGTTTCTGTAAGGAAATTTTGATTTGATGTTCATTTAAAATTGTTCTTCGGAGACTAATCAACCCTTTTGTAACGTTTTATCCAGCTTTGTTGAAACATTTTAGGTTTTAGCGACGTTTTTGAGTAGGGCGATTATCTGCACCCGATTGCTTTTAGTGCTGTTTTACAAGATTTTTGCGGATGTTCCTTTTAGATTAGAAATAATTGATGTAATTCCTGTCAGTTAGTGAGTTTGTTATACACCGCCAGAAAAAAATTAGTATGGTTAGGGATTTCCAATTCACTCAAGTTCTATTGATGCAACAGTGCATATGGAGTACATGAAATAATTATGTTCACAGATCAATAGCACAAATGGTTCTGAGGTGCCATGCTGCAACACCCATGTTAGTACGTGGTGTGTAGCCTACACGGGTGTCAATGCAGAAGCTTAGTATGGCATCCAGACGATCGTACAGATAGCGAATACTGTCCTGAGATACGTTATACCACGCCTGCTCGATTTGTTCGTGTAAATTAGTGAATTTGTTATACGTTACTGGAACAAAATTGGTATTCTGATTTAGGAGTTTTCGCTTCACTCAAGGTTTATCGTTGCAATAATACATACGAAGTACATGGAAGATTACATTTACAGATCAATAGCACAAGTGGTTCTGAGGTACCAGGTATCCACCCATGATGCAACACCCATATTAGTGTGTGGTGTGTAGCCTACACAGGCAGCAAGGCAGGTGCTGGCATCCAGTCGATGGTACAGATGACGAATGTCCTGGGATACGTTATACCCGCTCGAGTTGTTCACGTACTTCTGTAACATTTGTCGGTTGACGAGTTGCATGAGAAACTTCTCGTCTCATCATTGCCACACCTGCTCGGCTGAAGACAAGTCCGGAGATCGAGCTGCCCAGGGAAATTGCTGACACCTTGCAGAGCACGTTGAGTTTCAGGGCAGTGGGTGGGCGAGCATTACCCTGTTGGAACAACACACCACCTTCCTGTTGCTTGAACGGCAAAGGAAAGGGTCTGACAACATTCTGTACGGACAGAGCGCTGGTTACCGTCCCCTCCAGAAACACCAAAGGAGTGCGAGAGTTAAGCTTATCGCACCCCAGACCAGAGGGCCGGGTGTGGGGTCAGAGTGTGTTGGTCGAATACACTCTACCAACAGCACTCACAAGGTCTACGTCTTATGCGCAAACGAGCATCACTCGCGCGCAGGCAGAATCTGCTTTCTTCGCTGAATACCACGGCGCGCCACTCCATGTTCCGCGTGATCCTCTTCACAGCACCAGTCGAGCCGTGCACGTCGATGCCGTGGCGTGAATGTAGACGGGCTGCAGGTGTGCGTACCCGTAGTCCCACTGTTGATAACTGGTTCGCAAACAGTTCGTGTTAACACGTCTGGGTTCAAATGGCTCTGAGCACTATGGGACTTAATATCTGTGCTCATCAGTCCCCTAGAACTTAGAACTACTTAAACCTAACTAACCTAAGGACATCACACACATCCATGCCCGAGGCAGGATTCGAACCTGCGACCGTAGCAGTCGCGCGATTCCGGACTGAGCGCCTAGAACCGCATGGCCACCGCGGCCGGCAACACGTCTGGGATTATAAAGCCCGCTTATAAGCGCTGTGGTAGATGTACGGTCTGCCTCTGTTGCCCTTTGATTACGACGATCGCATCAGGCGTCTGTGCTGCGTAGACGTCTAGAACCTCGTCTATGGCTGTGAGAATGTTCACTTGACCACTGAACGTCGTTGGACAACTGCCGTACACTCATGCTCACAAATTAAGGAAAATCGCAGAATGTCGTGCCATACAACGAGCACAACACAAAACTGGCGCTAATAGCATAGGCACATAAGGAAAACACACGACACAGATCTGTAAGTCCATGGTATTGGTGATACATCGCGAAAACCGTCCAGAAACACATGTAATACAAAACGCCACTGTTTCCTGCGCATGTACCCCGACATCAGTATGGGATATGATCACCATGCACACGTACACAGGCCACACAGCGGGTTGGCATACTCTGGTAGTCGAGCAGCTGCTGGGGCATAGCCTCCCATTCTTGCACCAGTGCCTGTCGGGGCACCTGAAGTGTCCTAGGGGTTTGGAGAAGCAGCGATACGTCGACCGAGAGCATCCCAGACGTGCTCGATGGGGTTTAGGTCTGGAGAACAGGCAGGCCACTCCATTCACCTGATATCTTCTGTTTCAAGGTACTCCTCCACGATGGCAGCTCGGTGGGTCCATGTGTTATCATCCACCAGGAGGAAGGTGGGACCCACTGTATGAAAAGGCGGACATACTGGTGCAAAAAGACGTCCCAATACACCTGACTTGTTACAGTTCCTCTGTTAAAGATATGCAGGGGTATACGTGCACCAACATAATCCCACCCCACACCATCGAACCACGACCTGCATACAGGTCCCTTTCAAGGACATTAAGGAGTCGGTATCTGGTTCCTCGTTCACGACAGATAAAAACCCGGCGAGAATCACTGTTCAGACTATACCTGGACTCGTCCGTGATCATAACCTGGGACCACTGCCAATGAGCATGTACTGTGTTCTTGACACCAGGCCTTAAGGGCTCTTCTGTGACCAGGGGTCAGTGGAATGCACCTTGCATGTCTCCGGGCAAATAAACCATGTCTGTTCAGTCGTCTGTAGACTATGTGTCTGGAGGCAACTGCTCCAGTGGCTGCGGTAAGATCCCGAGCAAGGCTACCTGCAGTTCTTCGTGGCCGTCTGCAGGCACTGATGGTGAGATATCGGTCTTCTTGTGGTGTTGTACACTGTGGACGTCCCGTACTGTAGCATCTGGACACGTTTCCTGTCTGCTGGAATCTTTGCATAATCTTGAGATCGCACTTTGTGGCAAACGGATGGCCCGTGCTACGACCTGCTACGTTTGACCAGCCTCCAGTCGCCCTAGTATTCTACCCCTCATAACGTCATTTTCAACGAACAGTCACCATTAGCACGTCTGAAATCGTCTGCACACTTACCCACTGCACCGTACTCTGACATGCACCAACACACCTTTGCGTATGTGGACTGCTGCCAGCGCCACCTTGCGACGACCGCAAGTCAAATGCACCGCATGGTCATACCCCGAGGTGATTTAAACCCGCAAACCGCCCACCAGAGCGTTGTTTTACCATGTATCAGCATTATCTTGAATTTATGAGTGTAGCATACCCAACTTGTGTGACAGTTCTCCAAAATGACCATCCCGCCACTCGGAAGGCCACAATTTGACCCCTTTCAAATTCACTCAGTTGGCTGTAAGAAGAACGAGTGCGTCTGCGTTGCATGGTTACCTCTTTGCACCACACTCAGCCTTCTGGCACCACTTGGCCCTCTGGTAGCTATGCTACTCCGCTGTCTACTGGCGGACGACGTTGAAACCATTATCAGTACATCAACTATATCCCATGTGGCATATTCAGTCATCGGATCAAAATCGACGTCGTCTTTCCAAGTGTGCCAATTTTTTTTCCGGGAGCGTAACTGTCAGTAATGGCAAACAATGTAGTATTTTCCCAAGGGAAAAATACCGTACCTTGTAGTGAAAAACAAAAGAGGGTGCCTGTTCCACTACTAAAAAACAATGTTTTTATTTCATTTCTGTCATCAGGCGCCCTTCTGGGAGCTCTGACTGAAGGAAGAAACGTGGTGACGAGCGAGAGGCGCAACCCACGTTTAATCGTACGCTGGGAACAAAACAGGTGCAACAGGAGGGACGCACCGGTGCCCACTGCCCTCCACTTCGGTGTTAAGCGCTCCTACTGTGCACAGAGCGGTAACCGCGGCCGTTTATTTTGGTTTGAAGGAGGCCGGGTAAGGCCTCGAGCACAGCGACTGTACACTGCAAGCAGACGGCACCGCGCGGTTGTTATGGTAACTCTCAGCCTCCATCCAGCCTTTAAGGAGAAGCTGGCTGCCGGGGACTGCCCTTATAGAGGGGCCCCTGCCACCCACGCAGCTCTGGCCGAGTAAACAAGCGCCGCACGCGCACCGTTTACGCCAGCAGTCGCTTTGCAGCGCCGAGGCGTCGTTTTCAGACTCGCCGATATAAGTAGCGATCGGTCGATTGAGGTTGCCGCAATAAAATATCTCGACTAACACTCGACCGTATATTTCACATGGAAACCGCACCTGCTAACCATCCAACACTTGGCCCATGATAGAGTAAAAGTGCTTATCGGCCTCACATGGGGATTACATACCTCCAGCAAACTTCACATCTTGTTGTTGTTGTTGTTGTACTAGTCAGTCCAATGAATGGTTTGATGCAGCTTTCCATTCTACTCTGTCCTGTGCAAGCTTCGTCATCTCCGAATAACTATTGCAACAAGCCCTTCTGAGTCGGCTTACTGTATTCACCTCGATCTCCAATACTAAACTCCTTGTACTTCAAAATTTCAACGTAGTGGCCTATAGCTTCCTGTCTTAATCATTTTAAAAACATGTACATATTTTACATTTTACATTTTTTTTCGAAACTGTTATTGTGGTCTTCAGTCCGAAGGCTGGTTTTATCCAGCTCTCCATGCTAGAATGCCCTGTGCAAATCTCTTCATCTCTGCATAGCTGCTTCAACGCCCATCTATTTAACCTGCACACTGTATTCGAGTCTCGGCCACCTCCTACAATTTTTACACCACTCACTTCTCTCCACTACCAAATTTGTCCTATCAATCGATCCCTTCTTTTCATCAGCTTGTGTCGCAAAGTTCCATCATCAGTTATTTTGCTGCCGAAATACCAAAACTGCTCTACAACTTTTAGTGCATAAATTCCTAATCCTATTTCCTTAGCGTCGCCCAATTTAATGCGGGTATATTCCACAACCCACTACTTTTGTTCATGTACGTCTTATAAGCCCTTTTCAGGACATTATTCATTCTGTTCAACTGCTCTTCCAAGTCCCTTGCCATCTCTGACAAAATTACAACGTCAAATTTTATTTCTTCTCCTTGAAATTCAATTTTCTTCTGCAATTTCTTCTTAGTTCCTTTACAGCTTGCACAGTGTGCAGATTAATAACATCCGGGAGATACAACGACTCTTCTGACTCGCTTCGTAACTACTCCTTCCCTTTCATATCCTTGTGAAACGTAGCAAACTAGTTATTTTCATTCTGTTAATGTTAACGACCTTGCTGAAGTAAAAGGTATAAATATTCAAGTGCTACCAGATGAAACAGGATTCTTCCCATTTTGTCTTGTCTCTGGTAGCATTAAAATGACTTCAGAAAGTTATACATGTCGTCCAACGCTAGGACCATTGTGCAACAAGACAGGCGCGCAGTCAGAAGAGGTTACATGTTCCGGATTTCCTATAAACACAGTTCTGCTTCGGTTATGGATAAGAGGCGCATCACGCGAGTGAATGACAGGCACCTGGAAACTTACTCACATAGCTGCAGTACGCGGGACGGGACGATTCTTATGGACAAAACGTGTAAAGTGCAGAAATATTTTCCGTGAAATTCTGTCAGTATATGGACCAAATTCAGCGTAGCGTTCAACCAAGAACCTGACCCAGGCCGCACAGTAGCGGGTGATGCTGCTCGGGAACGAAGGCTACCGACGTCGACCACATACGACTATGTCCAGGCAATGATTCCAGGAAGCTAAGAGAAAAATTGGGAGAAAAGAGATTTCGCAACGATGAGCACGTCACACAGCAGTTCTTGAACGGCTCCGTGAGCAAGCAGCGGATTTCATTGCAAAGGTATTTGACGAATGGCAGAACTTTCCGATAGTTATTTGCAAAGACGTTGTTGAAAAAAAAAATCATGTCTAATGTCTAACTTACTTTTTTCTGTCTAATTGTATCTTTTAATTTAGCATGGACTTGTTTGACATTAATAGAATGACAGTCTGGTTTCTGTAGAAGTTGCAAATAATCTTCCGCTCTGTGTATTTTCACCCTGCTGCCTTGAAAATTTCGAAATGTGTAGTGCAGTCAACATTGTGGGAAACTTTCTCTGATTCTTCAAATGCTACAAACGTAGGTTTGCCCTTCTTTGACCTAAGCTCTAGCATAAGTCGCGCGATCAGTATTGCCTCATGTATTCCCAAATTTCTCAGTAACCCAACCTCACCTTTCCCAAGGTCGGCCTCTATTATCGTTTCCATTTTTTAAAAATACGGTTCTATATTCTGTTAACGTTTTCGGCTCAGGAACGGCGGTGTGTCGTTGCCAGTCCCCCTTCGCTCTGACAGGTGAGGAAATGAAATAACAATAAAGAGGAGAAAAGACCAAGGCGGCAGGTATCCAGCTCAACAAACTATCGCTGCGTCGCATACCCCGGTCATCACGACCTCTCTATCGCAGCCGTGGTTAGCGGCAGTTGGGATGCGCGATCGACTCCATTACGTCATGGCGGTGTGACCTTCTTCTCAAGATCCTGGCACGCTCTAGTGTTCTTCCGGGAAGCAGGATTCTGATACTGGTGTAGAATGTTACAGTGCTCCCCCTCCTCGCCCCCCCCCTCCGCCCCCCGACCCCACGTACATCCCTGTAATCTGGCTGACGTGACGGACTAATTTTTAACGTAGCCTAAGGTCTAGGTTAGGATCGACGTTCACTATTTGACTGTCAGTTGGCGACGACAGCGAATGTGAAATAAGAAATAAAAGTTGCGCTGAGAAATTGATCCTCAGCGTAGCCGAGGGTTCTGCAGTAGCCGCCCGGGGTGGCCGAGCGGTTCTAGGCGCTACAGTCAGGAACCACCCGACCACTACGGTCGCAGGTTCGAATCCTGCCTCGGGCATGGGAATGTGTGATGTCCTTAGGTTAGTTAGGTTTAAATAGTTCTAAGTTCTAGGGGACTGAAGACCTCAGAAGTAGTTAACGCACTGTACCATATTTAAAGCTGTATTCCTTAAAAAACTGAAAGTGGAAGGTAAATCCAGAAAACTTACTTTGGTTAACAGATAAGTCACTGGCGATTATTCTGTTGCATATTATGTATATATATCGTATATAAACTACAAAAAATTCAAGGGTGGGGAGGAGGGGGAAGAGGGGGAGATACTGTGTACTGGTGACGCTTACCTAATAACGTCGCTGCCAAAATGATGCGGTTTTCTTTCTATTTTATCTTAATGCAATGAACCAAAGTGTTTTTCAGTCTTATCTAGCCTACTCTCAAACAACAGAATGTATTTATTAATTCCTTCCTTATTTCACTATCCATCGACTGGCAACTTGTCGAGTGGAAGTAGTGCCTGTAATTTATGCTACGCTCAAGACACACTAATTCATAGTTTACATGTACTGAGGAAATCGAGATCTGGAAATGGGTCAGAAAATACATTACATTGATCTCCAGAGGCGCAAAAAAGGTTTCAGATCACAAATTCTGAGAAGACCATTTTTACTCTGCGTAATCAGTAAACGAGGAGCGAACGACCCAAGTAATTTTACTTGCTAGATGGTTACAGAATACACCTAAAGTGCAAGATACGCCAACGGTGTAGAGAACTGTGGAAATAAGTTACACGTAGTGTTCTCAAACACGTACGAGGTAAAGGACAGGTCCTCGGGGTAATCTTACATTTAATCTTAAACCGTCGACCAAATAAGACATCGTTCTACTTGGTTTCAATACAAAGTTTAAGCAATATATGTAAAGAAAAGTACTCTTGTACCAACGACAAAAAACCGCATTTATTCAATTATTATTTGTGTTATCACGAGGTGGAGCTATGTGCATCAGTTACATAAACGATGACTCAGACTAAACTCGTACTCACGATGAAAATCGGATAAAGATATCAACGCCACATAAAATATCAAAATGATCAACAGTATATGTCACAAACGTAGCTCTACTTCATCTGGAGACACCTCAGGTATCAAAATATTTTGCGTGAGCGGCATTCCACAGCTTCAATATACACTCCTGGAAATTGAAATAAGAACACCGTGAATTCATTGTCCCAGGAAGGGGAAACTTTATTGACACATTCCTGGGGTCAGATACATCACATGATCACACTGACAGAACCACAGGCACATAGACACAGGCAACAGAGCATGCACAATGTCGGCACCAGTACAGTGTATATCCACCTTTCGCAGCAATGCAGGCTGCTATTCTCCCATGGAGATGATCGTAGAGATGCTGGATGTAGTCCTGTGGAACGGCTTGCCATGCCATTTCCACCTGGCGCCTCAGTTGGACCAGCGTTCGTGCTGGACGTGCAGACCGCGTGAGACGACGCTTCATCCAGTCCCAAACATGCTCAATGGGGGACAGATCTGGAGATCTTGCTGGCCAGGGTAGTTGACTTACACCTTCTAGAGCACGTTGGGTGGCACAGGATACATGCGGACGTGCATTGTCCTGTTGGAACAGCAAGTTCCCTTGCCGGTCTAGGAATGGTAGAACGATGGGTTCGATGACGGTTTGGATGTACCGTGCACTATTCAGTGTCCCCTCGACGACCACCAGTGGTGTACGGCCAGTGTAGGAGATTGCTCCCCACACCATGATGATGGGTGTTGGCCCTGTGTGCCTCGGTCGTATGCAGTCCTGATTGTGGCGCTCACCTGCACGGCGCCAAACACGCATACGACCATCATTGGCACCAAGGCAGAAGCGACTCTCATCGCTGAAGACGACACGTCTCCATTCGTCCCTCCATTCACGCCTGTCGCGACACCACTGGAGGCGGTCTGCACGATGTTGGGGCGTGAGCGGAAGACGGCCTAACGGTGTGCGGGACCGTAGCCCAGCTTCATGGAGACAGTTGCGAATGGTCCTCGCCGATACCCCAGGAGCAACAGTGTCCCTAATTTGCTGGGAAGTGGCGGTGCGGTCCCCTACGGCACTGCGTAGGATCCTACGGTCTTGGCGTGCATCCGTGAGTCGCTGCGGTCCGGTCCCAGGTCGACGGGCACGTGCACCTTCCGCCGACCACTGGCGACAACATCGATGTACTGTGGAGACCTCACGCCCCACGTGTTGAGCAATTCGGTGGTACGTCCACCCGGCCTCCCGCATGCCCACTATACGCCCTCGCTCAAAGTCCGTCAACTGCACATACGGTTCACGTCCACGCTGTCGCGGCATGCTACCAGTGTTAAAGACTGCGATGGAGCTCCGTATGCCACGGCAAACTGGCTGACACTGACGGCGGCGGTGCACAAATGCTGCGCAGCTAGCGCCATTCGACGGCCAACACCGCGGTTCCTGGTGTGTCCGCTGTGCCGTGCGTGTGATCATTGCTTGTACAGCCCTCTCGCAGTGTCCGGAGCAAGTATGGTGGGTCTGACACAACGTTGTCAATGTGTTCTTTTTTCCATTTCCAGGAGTGTACTTAAAAACACCATTGCATTCTCCCAAAAACTACTGCGTTATCTACTTTATTTGTTGACAGATAAAGTAGACAATACAGTGGTTACTGACGGAATAGTGACTTTTTTAAACCACGTAAGTCCCCGAAACGGTCGTTAACCCCTCCGTATTTCGACCTCTTAAGTTCTCGTTGCCGATGCGTGTACTTACCCCGTCGTCCAAAGGTCTGTTGCATATGCACTGTCTAGTTCCCTTGGGCTGAGTACTGAACACAGTCATTCACTGTGTAGGATGTTGTAGACAGTGACACCTCTCAAGAGGTTTTTATTATGATCACTGCTGGAGTCCAGATCGATGCACTAGTAAACTACTTGCTCTGGTGTCCCTGCTGCACCACACACATCTCTTCTGTCTGTTTATTCTCTGTGAATAGCAGCTGTATGCTGCGTCAAAAAATTTGAAAGACAGCGAGGGCTGCGTGTGCTTCATTTTGCGCCGCTCACCAGTAGTCAAAGTGTTGCCATTAATGAGAATGAAGATTTTTTTTTTCATTACTGACTTATACTGTATTCCCTGAATGTGGAGTACAACTGTTGCTATTAGCACATTTAAGCAGTAGTTATTTTTAAAAGCTTGAGTCCACAACCGAACTGAATTCCTTGTAAGAAAGTCAGCTTCCAGGATCAGGGCGTTTATTTTAATCAAACACTTTATTTAATTTACGATTAGCTAACTTCGACATCTTGTGCAATACCAGGTAAAAGTAGACATAAAAAAATGTTATGACCAGACAATAATGTGGAAAATGTTTTTATGGGACTACGCCCCACATTCCCGTCGAATACGGTAATATCTTAGGGTCACAGACCCAGGTTCTGTATAGAGCGAAATAGTGGAATCCACTTTTGGGTCTAATCATCGTACAAGCATAAACACCATACAGCATGGTACAATAATGTGGCATGAACTTCTACGATCTCTGAAACACAACCTTATTGTGAAAGACGTGAAAATTCGACATGATGTGTACATTGGACCAAATATTATGGCTTTTCGTAATTTTGGCACTACGGGTCCGTTACTTATCCGTTAGAGATCCATGCCATTTGCTCTGAATACGTTGACCAAACTATGTGTGTCTTTGTTTTTCTGTGAAGTACTGTGTATGGTGGCACGGTGAGTCGACCCCAAGCTATCAGCCCGAGAAAAACATGAGAAGTTACATACCACAATAGTGTGTTAAAAATTACTTAGCAACAGATCAACAAAAAAGGGACAACTGTCGGCATGCTCTTGCATGGCTACCAGTGCAGTAAGATCAAACATTTGCCACTAACTCATTCCTATAAATTTTTGATTCTTTACCTATTACACCTCACTCCCCCTCTAGTTCTCAGCAGTATCAGACATAACGGATGATTCTTTGTGCAAGCGTATGAGTGTAGTCTATTCCTTGCACAAATGTCTCGACTACATACATCGCATGTCTCAAGTCGTCTTCTCAGCGGATTGAAAATTATCACTGCAGTGCATGTCACCGGTTTATATTTACACACAGCGAGGAAGTGCATACTGCTACAGATATTAAAACTGACAGATGTTAATACCGAGTGTCAAAGATGTTGCGTGTGCGACATTCCGTTACGAAGGCCACGGGGTATTGGAAGCAAACAATCTACGCGTTGGATACGGTAATAGATGCCTGTCTGCCGATTCATGCGGACATTATGCGACATTTCTCTTGGAAGCGAACTGAAGAGAGGGCCAGACTTTAGGAGAGAACTACTCTTACCACTGATTAAACCATCTGCTAGCAGTGTTTCGAAAACGCCCTTGCTATGTATGAAAATATGTTTCTGCCATTAGCAAACGCGGACTCTGATTCTTTAATACGTAAACATGTTTCGGTGAAATTTCACCATCTTGGTTCATGTATTTCCTGTGAAATAACATGTAAAAATTGTGCATGATAAGCGACTGACATCAATAGGCGGAAAATAGTTAATATTGTTAAAGTTGTTAAGCTGCTGCATGAAAATGTTGGCTAATGAAGATGTAATTGGAGTGGAGGTGGGCAGCTTGCCTGCCTGTTACGTGATATCATATGGCAAGATTACTATGCGGACTTGACAGAAATACGCACCGACGCACTGGAGAGTAATCATAACTGTGAGTGCCAACATTTCTGGAGAACTGAAAGACAGAATGAATGTGCACCTCGATTCCTAAAAATAGCTCTAACAAGTGTGCTACGGAGTACTGAGAACCGAAATTCGGACAATATTAAGAGGATTATTGCAACCGCAGTTACAGTTCTTATGAGAAACTAACGAACGATTATACAGTGAGTGAAATAGAGTGTCGCACCAGTCTGATATTTATAAAACTTTGCACACATGTTCATCAGGTAATGGGCATCAAATGATTAAACATTAATTCCCTTCAGGACTGATGTCCATCATCAACTTCAGTATCAGGTGGGACCCCCACTGGCATAAATTTATTCCGGTAGTCGTTGACGGATGGAAGCAAAGAGCCTCGAAGTATCATCTTGAGGAATTTCTTGCACATGCCTGAAACATATGAAGATTTCTGGAAGGAAAGTCGTGTGAAAGTATACGTCTTCATGTCTCGTCTAAGACATCCTTTATGTGCGACAAATCAGGGCAGCAGGCAGGCCATTCAAGGGTTCGTGCATTTAACAAGGCGTTTATGGTGTGAACCGATGTATGGGGTCTTGCATTATCCTGCTGGAATATGGCATTTGATACCTTGGTCATTAATGGTACGACGACAGGACATAAAAATCTTGGCACACACTGGTGGACATTCAGCGCTCCTTAAAACGTTATCGAATCAGTTTAGTTGTCACAGTCAATAGCTCCTGACACTATGATTCCAGGAAATGGAGAGCTATGGGTATCGGGAGTCGCAGCTTCCTGTACTCATTCACCAGGTCGTCCACGGACACGCTGGTGTCGATCCGATCACAACAACAGAAGCAAGACTTGTCTCTGAACACCACAGAATGACACTCTATGATCTAGTTGATTCTGTCTCTACACCAAGCAAGTACCCGTTGTCTGCGGTGTGCTATTAGCGCTAAACGAAAGGCAGCTTTGAGTAGTCTGTACTCGAAGATTTCCGATTACCGTCTGCTGGTAATGTCGAACGTATTTCAGCTGTTGTCATCCTACTATTTCTGTAAGCCAGTCTAACAATCCTGCGGTCTTCTCGTGGTGTATTTGCAAGTGCCCGTGCCTTTCTTCTTGCTACACTCTTGTCCTGAGTACACCTTGTCACCATTCGTTTTGTAGCCATTGCTTTACAATCATCTGGCTATGCCATCTTTCGGTGTCATGCTTTCGTATCCGTCATGCCAATGATTCTACCTTTCTCAGAGTCTGCAAGATGACGATAACCAGCACTTTCACGTCCTTCGGGCATGCGGTGTTTCGATCTCCGCTTGAAGAGTTCCAGCAACGTTAGACGCCATACACTCGCACCATTCTTCATCTGTAGCAATGACTTGTTCTGCACTGTAAATAAACTCACATAAGGATTAAATCTTAAGCAACATATTCCGCAGGCAAGGAAATACCCGAGTATATTTGGTAGCAATCGATCGGGATTTTCAGTGAACTTTTTGTTGTTGTTGTTGTTGTTGTTCTGGTGTTTAGCCCAAAAACTCGTTAAATGCAGCTGTGCATGCCACTGTGTATTGTGAAGCGTCTTCATCTCCGACTAAGTGCTGCTACCGACATCCACTTGAACCTGTTACAGTGATCAAAAGTTATTTTCTCTCTCTCTCTCTCTCTCTCTCTCTCTCTCTCTCTCAGCTTTTCTCCTGCCTACCCTCCATTAACTATCCCTTAATGAAATGATAATTAAATGGACACCCTAACTGCAAAGAGGCGTTGATATACCTCATTGGGGACGTGTTGAAAATGTGTGCCCCGACCGGGACTCGAACCCGGGATCTCCTGCTTACAGGGAAAACGCTCTATCCATCTGAGCCACCGAGAGCACAGATAGTGCGACTGCAGGGACTTATCCCTTGCGCGCTTCCCCGTGAGACCCACATTCTCAACATGCCCACACCACCACATTCATAGTGCGCCTAATAGATGTTTGCCCATCATACTCATTACTCGTGCCAGATTAATCTACCAAGTCCCTTAATGCATTCATCCGAAGGTAGAACGTAACCCACAAAAGGCGAATTTCAGTTAGCTTCAGGAAAAAGAGAACATTACAATTGAGCATTTCTTTATTCATATTTATCCGCCGGCCTGTGTGGCCGAGCGGTTCTAGGCGCATCAGTCCTGAACCGCGCTGCCTCGGGCATGGATGTGTGTGATGTCATTAGGTTAGTTAGGTTTAGATAGTTCTAAGTCTAGGGGAATGATGACCTCAGATGTTAAGTCCCATAGTGTTTAGAGCCATTTGAACCAACTGGCTCCGTTCCCTGTCTGGCATTTTCCTCGAGAGAGCAGACTCCAGGGCCCGACACTCTGTGGCAGCAGCGGTCTCGCTGACAAGGACGGACAGTGCCCGGCGTGTGGGGACCGCCTTGTGTACCGTGTATCGCAGATAACGAAACGACGGCGTCCCGGCCGCGGCGGTTCTGCGGCTGTGGCAGGGCGATGCGTCAGCCGTTGTCTGTCCTGTCGTGCTGCCCTGCCGCGGTAGGGCCGTCCCTCATTGTCTTCCTGCCTCCCCCCCCCCCTCCCACCCCCACCACTCACTCCACGAGATGAGACGTTCGCCGTCTTGCATAGTAACGCGTCGCCGCTAAAGGTCGCGGTTCCATAGCCGTCTGCCGTCGCAATGGCACCGTTCGTTCCGCTTTTTCCACCCACTTCAGGTACAGGCAGGCAGCTTTCGTAGATGCGCTCGCTATGAGCATGACGAACCTCGGTGTTTTAAAACAGCACCTTGACTCTCGTCAGAGGTCTGAACGAAACGGAGATATCCACAGCAAGTCCATGCTGACGTGGATAGCCACACGTATATCTGTGGATATCCACCGTAATAATTACTTCGCGCTTAAAAATTAAAGGATAGTATCAATATTTGTCATCTGTTAACTATGTTTTTCTTCCTGTCTTCTAACCACGTCCGACCAGTTTTGTTTCACTCTGCAGCTCTGGAATCCCTCCATATTAAATACTTTTTCCCTAAAAAGTTCTGTCAGTTGTTTCTTCAGCTTTTTTTTTCTAAATCCTTTTCCTAAATCTCAAAAATGACATCGACAGGAAGTTCAAAACGGCTAAACGGAAATGGTTAGAAGACAAATGTAAGAATGAAGAAAAATATATCACTAGGGATAAGCTAGATGCCGCCTACAAAAAAATTAAAAAGACCTTTGGAGAGCCGGCCGCAGTCACAGAGCAGTTCTAGGCGCTACAGTCCGGAACCGCGCTGCTGCTACGGTCGAGGGCTCGAATCCTGCCTCGAGCATGGATGTGTGTGACGTCCATAGGTTAGTTAGGTTTAAGTAGATTAATTCTAGGGGACTGATGACTTTAGATGTTAAGTCACATATTGCGTAGAGCCATTTGAACCATTTTGACCTTTGCAGAAAAGAGAAATACCTGAATGAATATCAAGAGCTCCTATGCTAAACCAGTACTACGCAAAGAAGGGAAAGCCGAAAGGTGCAAGGAACATGTGGAGGGTCTATACAAGAGCGATGTACTTGAGACCAATATTAAGGAAATGGAAGACGACGTAGAGGAAAATGAGATGGGAGAAATGTACTGCGTGAAGAATTTGACAGAGCACGCCCCGGGACTAGACATCATTCCGTTAGAAACACTGATAGGCTTGGGCGAGCCAGCCGTGTCCAAAATCTTCAATCTGGTGGGCAAGTTATGTGACACAGGCGAAATACCCTCAGACTTTAAAAAGAATATAATAACTCCAATGCCAAAGAAATCAGGTGTTGACAGGTGTGAAAATTACCGAACTATCGATTTAATAAGTCACGGCTGCAAAATACGAACACGAATTCATTACAGACTAATGGAAGAACTGGTAGAAGGCGACCTCGGAGCAGATCACTTTCTATACCGTAGAAATATAGGAGCACGTGAAGTAATACTGATCCTACTAGTTACCTTAGAAGCTAGGTTAAGGAAAGGAAAACCTACGTTTATAGTATTTGTAGACTTAGAGAAAGCTTTTGACAATAGTTTCTTCGAAATTCTGAATATGGCAGAAGTAATATACAGAGAGGCTATTTCCAATTTGTACAGAAACCAGTAGGCAGAGTCGAGGGGCACGAAAGGCAAGCAATGGTTGAGAAGGGAGTGAGACAGGGTTGTAGCCTATCCCTGATGTTATTCAATCTGTACATTGAACAAGCAGTAAAGGAAACCAAATAAAAATTTGGAATAGGAATTAAAATCCAGGGAGAAGAAATAAAAACCGTGAGGTTTGCAGATGACATTGTAATTCATTCAGAAACAGGAAAAGACTTGGAAGAACAGTTGAACGGAATGGACAGAGTCTTGAAAGGAGGATATAAGATTAACGTCAACAAAAACAAAACGAGGATAATGGAATGTAGTCGAAATAAATCGGGTGATGCTGCGGGAATTAGATTAGGAAATGAGGCGCTTAAAGTAGTAAATGAGTTTTGCTATTTGGGGAGCAAAGTAATTGATAATGTTCGGAGAGGATATAAAATGTAGACTGAAGAAGAGAAATTTGTTAACATCGAGTATAGATTTAAAGGTCAGGAAGTCTTTTCCGAAAGTATTTGTATGAAGTGTAGCCATGTATGGAAGTGAAACACGGACGATAAACAGTTAAGGCAAGAAGAGAATAGAAATTTTTGAAATGTGGTGCAACAAGAGAAAGTTGAAGATTAGATGATCAGATCACGTAACTAATGAGGAGGTACTGAATAGGATTGGGGAGAAGGAATTTGTGACCCAGCAAGAATAGAAGGCATCGTTTGGTAGGACACATTCTGAGGCATCAAGGGATCACCAATTTAGTACTGAAGGGAAGCGTGGAGAGTAAAAATAGTGGAGGGAGACCAAGAGATAATTAGAGTAAGCAGATTCAGAAGCATGTAGGTTGCAGATTTTTTTTTTTTTTTTTTTTTTTTTTTCAGAAATGGCTTGCGCAGGATAGAGTAGCATGGAGAACTGCATCAAACCAGTCTCTGGACTGGAGAGCACAATAACAATTATTATTACTGTTTTTTTCTTCTCAGATGAGCCCACTAAGGACCTCGTGTCAATTGAAGTTCCTTATTTGTTGATCTTCTCTTTTCTTCCAGTGCTCTTTCATCTATTCTCTGTGTTTGTCTTTCTGTCTTTTGACCACCTCAGATCAATTTTTTTTTTTTTTTTCAGTCTGCCTCTCTGGAATCCTTCCATATTGAATACTTCTCCCCTAAACACTTCTGTCATTTGTCTCTTCAGCTCTTACATTTTTTTCTAAATGCTTTCTTAATTTTATGTGTCCAACTTGTTGTTGAGTTCTTATCCCACAAAGATTTGAAGATCTATTTGGTTAATCTACTGTCTTGCATTCAATATAAATTTATTTTTCTCTTTACTTCTGATATGTTTCCTATGTTTCGATAAATTTCACCATCACTTCGTAATTTCCAACCTTCAGTAGTTTTTGTTGGACCTAATATTTTCCTAATAATTCGTCTTTCTACTCCTTCTAATTTATCTAACTTACAGTTCAGTGCTACACATTCGCCTATATACAGACAATGTGGCTTCACTACTGTATTGTAATGCCTTATTTTTGCATTTTTAGACAGGCATTTTTTGTTGTACAAGTCTGTAGTATACCATATGCCCTTCCCACTTGGTATATCCTTTCCTCTATAATAGCCTTCAAACCTTTTTCTGGGATTATCTCCGCAAGACATTTATAATTTTTAAATTTCCCATGTGGCCATTAGCTGTTTTCATAAATGTCCGTTTGTTCTTAATGTTTGTAATTTTTTTTCCCTGCAGGTATTCTCAAGCCAGTCGTACTGGCAGCTTCTTCTAAAAGAAACTTCCTAGTATTGTTTCTAAAAGTTAGCTTCTCTAGAATTTCTGCATTCGTACCGTTAACTTCTGTTAAGTCCTTTTTCACTTCCCAGAACCAACTGATTTGCGTTGTGCGATTTTATTCGAAATGGTCAAACACTATTATATCAGTTTTTCCAGGTTCATTCGAAGCAAGTAACTAAAAAACGAAACTCTCGTGTTCGGAGAGAATGAGAACGTTTCCCAGATTCGGTGTACATCTCTTTATTATATGTTCTCATCCTCTTACTCCCATCTTTTCTTGAACCGAGTATTTTGTGTAGTATCTGCCTTTCCTGTTTCATTAACTCTTCAGTTTTACCCTCTTTGCTAAAGACTAACCACTCCGCTCCATAAAGACACTCCGGTTTTATGACAGTGCTGCACTCTTGTGCCTTTGCTTTTACTGAGAGTGACTTTTTATTGTAGACGTCCTTCATTAATTGATAAGAAATCTTCTGGGGACTATCTTTGTTTCCTTCTTTATCTAGACCGTTTCGGAGTGTAATTTCGTCTACGTAATTAAATTTATTCACTCTGTTGATTCTACTGTATTTTGTGCTTTGACATTTTGGAGCATTTTCAATGTTTATTACAAATTCTGTCTTCTCGAAAAAAATTTCTAATCCACTCTTTTTCCGCCGCCTCTTTCAACAAGTTGATTTGCTCAGTTGCGGCGCAGATGTTTCAGGAATATGAAACAAGAAGAAACAAAAATAAAGTTGCTTAAAGATTTACCGGCAAAAAAAAAAATCTGAGTCTCGCATAAATTTACATTACCATCATTAAATAGCCCCCAAACATGAAGTAATAACACAAACAGTCCGGAGTTTGTACAAATGTAGAAACACATTGCCTTGTGAGATGAAGAGCGTTACCAGCTTACATAACGAATCTGAACATAGAGTGCAGCGAGCACTCAATACAGCTAGAGGATCAGAGAGCACACCGAACTAGATTTAAGGAATGCATAATGTCTTGATTTTTCTAACGTGAAGGCCTCCTTATCAAGCGCTTCGTGAGGTCTGGTGCCTTTACCTGTTCTAAATACAATCATCATCTAACAGATTTTGCATTTTATTTTCCACACTTTCATATGTAATTCACGTCATCAGCTTTGATGCATAGCTTTACGTCCCTTCGAACGTCGCTTCTGAAACTACGCTACTGGCCATTAAAATTGCTAAACCACGAAGACGACGTGCTACAGACGCGAAATTTAACAGACAGGAAGAAGATGCTGTGATATGCAAATGATTAGCTTTTCAGAGTAGTCACACAAGGCTGGCGCCGGTGGCGACACCTACAACGTGTTGACGTGAGGAAAGTTTCCAACCGATTTCTCATACACAAACAGCAGTTGACCGGCGTTGCCTGGTGAAACGTTGTTGTGATGCCTCGTGTAAGGAGGAGAAATGCGTACCATCACGTTTCCGACTTTGATAAAGGTCGGATTGTACGCTATCGCGATTGCGGTCTGTCGTATCGCGACATTGCTGCTCGCGTTGGTCGAGATCCAATGTCTGTTAGCAGAATATGGAATCGGTGGGCTCAGGAGGGTAATACGGAACGCCGTACTGGATCCCAACGGGCTCGTATCACTGGCAGTCGAGATGACAGGTATCTTATCCGCATGGCTTTAACGGATCGTGCAGCCACGTCTCGATCCCTGAGTCAACAGATGGGGACGCTTGCCAGACAACAACCATCTGCACGAACAGTTCGACGACGTTTGCAGCAGCATGGACTATCAGATCGGAGACCATGGCTGCGGTTACCCTTGGTGCTGCATCACAGACAGGAGCGCCTGCGATGGTGTACTCAACGACGAACCTGGGTGCACGAATGCCAAAACGTCATTTTTTCGGATGAATACAGGTTATGTTTACAGCATCACGATGGCTGCATCCGTGTTTGGCGACATCGCGGTGAACGCACATTGGAAGCGTGTATTCGTCATCGCCATACTGGCGTATCACCCGGCGTGATGGTATGAGGTGCCATTGGTTACACGTCTCGGTCTCCTCTTGTTGGCATTGACGGCACTTTGAACAGTGGATGTTGCATTTCAGATCTGTTACAACCCGTGGCTCTGCCCTTCATTCGATCCCTGCGAAACCCTACATTTCAGCAGGATAATGCACGACCGCATGTTGCAGGTCCTGTACGGGCATTTCTGGATACAGAAAATGTTTGACTGCTGCCCTGGCGAGCACATTCTCCAGATCTCTCACCAACTGAAAACGTCTGGTCAATGGTGGCCGAACAACAACTGGCTCGTCACAATACGCCAGTCACGACTCTTGATGAACAGTGGTATCGCGTTGAAGCTGCAAGGGCAGCTGTACGTGTACACGCCATCCAAGCTCTGTTTGACTCAATGCCCAGGCGTATCAAGGCCGTTATTACGGCCAGAGGTGGTTGTTCTGGGTACTGATTTCTCAGGATCTATGCACCAAAATTGCGTGAAAATGTAATCACATGTCAGTTCTAGTATAATGTATTTGTCCAATGAATACCCGTTTATCATCTGCATTTCTCCTTGGTGTAGCAATTTTAATGGCCAGTAGTGTACATTGGTACTGCCGCAGCTTGCTTTGTATAGGCGGTCCTGTCGCATTACGTTTATCCTGATTTCACCTGCACGGAGCCCTCCGTCTATTTCCCCTTTGACGATGAGTTGGAAGTAGCAATGAGGATGTGTTCTGCTTGAACGAGTCGCCACTGAGGACGCCTGCAGCTGACGACGTTCCACTGCGCTACATATGGCTGTAATGAAACAGCGCCCCCTACAATTACCACGTCGTTCACCCTTTGCCTCCGGCTCCGATCCTCGGGTAACCTGTTAGCAGTCGGCTTCTGTGATCTCCGCGTGTTCTCGATCGGCATTGTCGTGGTGAGTACCAAGAGGCGCCCCACGGCTGCCGCCAGAGTCCAGGGAGAGGGCGGGGCCCGCTACGGGAACAATGGGAGCTGCTGCCCGTCTGGCTGGGTCCGGCTTCGCAGCCCGGAGGGGGCCACCGCCGACATGTTGACGTCACAGCTATTCTCGCGCACCCTGGCTCTGTTCCGTGAGCCGAGTTCGCAGGTTCCGCTCCACAGCGCTGAGGCCGCGTACTTCGTATAGCTGCGTCTGTGCGGCTCTTCCAGCGCGCCGCCACGTGAGGAATTTACGATACGTGGATGACGTAATCTGGATATTCTCGAACCAAGGAAGGCAGTCACAGCGACGGCCGCCATTTAAGTTTTTACAAACACAATTAAAGAAAAAAATTGTTTTGTACTAATCATTTCATTGTTTCCAAAAATATTCTCCCCTAAAATTTACACACTCTTGCATGCATTCGAACCAATTGTGGAAGCATTTAATTCACTCTGTCGCAGATACCTCAAACAGTTGGTTATGGAAGGATTCAACAGCTGTGCGAGGTGAAGAAAACTACTGTCCACGCACATTTTGTTTGATATAAGGGAACAAAAAAAAGACGGTAGTCTATGAATCAGGTGCACATGGGCAGTGCGTTATTAATTCGATGTTTCTCTGAATTAAATAAGCAATTATTTGACGCGCTGTTTTGCAGCTAATACAGTAGTAATGATGATTAATTCGATGTTCTCAATTGTTTTTTCAAGCTTTCATCGATGGCAAATTGCCGTTACCGCTCAGCATTGACCGCGTGAGATGTGCATACATATTATTTTGGTCACACTCTAAATTCTGTTTCTTACGTAAATATCGCTATGCATAGATCACAGAGAGCAAAACCATGTAGCTGAGTAATCTTTGACCATTGCTACCATATCTTTAGATGGGTAGATCACATAACTAATGAAGAGGTATTGAATAGAATTGGAGGGGAGAGAAATTTGTGGCACAAGTTGACTAGAAGAAGGGATCGCTTGGTAGGGCATATTCTGAGGCATCAAGGGATCACCAACTTAGCATTGGAGGGCAACGTGGAGGGTAAAAATTGTAGAGGAAGACCAAGAGATGAATACACTAAACAGATTCAGAAGAATGTAGGTTGCAGTAGGTACTGGGAGATGAAGAAGTTTGCACAGGGTAGAGTAGCATGGAGAGCTGCATCGAACCAGTCTCTGGACTGAAGACCACAACAACAACAACAACAATCTTTATGTTTCCAGAATGAGATTTTCACTCTGCAGCGGAGTGTGCGCTGATATGAAACTTCCTGGCAGATTAAAACTGTGTGCCCGACCGAGACTCGAACTCGGAACCTTTGCCTTTCGCGGGCAAGTGCTCTACCAACTGAGCTACCGAAGCACGACTCACACCCGGTACTCACAGCTTTACTTCTAGCAGTACCTCGTCTCCTACCTTCCAAACTTTACAGAAGCTCTCCTGCGAATCTTGCAGAACTAGCACTCCTTTCTTTCAGGAGTGCTAGTTCTGGAAGGTTCGCAGGAGAGCTTCTGTAAAGTTTGGAAGGTAGGAGACGAGTTACTGGTAGAAGTAAAGCTGTGAGTACAGGGCGTGAGTCGTGCTTCGGTAGCTCAGTTGGTAGAGCACTTGCCCACGAAAGGCAAAGGTCCCGAGTTCGAATCTCGGTCGGGCTACAGTTTTAATCTGCCAGGAAGTTTCAATCTTTATGTTGTTGCTACATCCTCCCTGCCTGAGAGCTTTAGCAGTGATAAGTAGCAGACATATTTTGAAGAATGCTCAGGAAATATGTTTTATACGTGTTGTATGAAAGTGGTGGAATTGAAGTGTGAATATTTTTGATGCAATTATGGAGAGAGAAAGTGCAGACATTATTTCTGAGTTTTTCTATAATGTTGAGAGATCGAGGTAAGCACGCAAGCACGTTGCACTGTTTTCTGTTATTGAGATTGTAATAGCGAAACTCAGATAGTACAAGTGTTATGTGGATTGCTCTGATAGGAAGCTGACATACCCCTTGCTTTATGTTAACTTCTTAAAGTCATGTTATGTAAATACTAGTGTCAACATCCAATTAATTTTTAAATCATTACATTTGAATATAAAGTTTCATGCGAATTTTGTCAGAAGTCATTTCATACCAGTTAAAATTCCCAGCCTTCATCAGTTTATTACGTACGTACGCATATTGCACTTTGTGGCACGAAATTTTCGGTCATAGGTTTTTAATATTGCTTTCCTGCTGCACGCCGTACGCTGTTTTTGAGAAATCTGCAATAATTTTGTCAAGACATGAAGTAAGTGAAAATACAGGTTAGGACCAGGAAGTTCTTTGCAAGTTTAGTTACGCATTTATTTAAGAAGTCAGGTTATCTTCTGGGTACCATTTCATTTTCATAGAAAAAGTTAGCAAATTATAGACAGTGTTGAGGAAATCATATTAAGTCTTTGTATAATTCAATATATAGCCAGAGTTTTGCACAGTACAGGAGTTTTAAGTTAGGAATTAGTTTGTTTGGTAATCTTTTTTGAGAAGTTTTGGTAGACATTTTTAGGAAGATACACTGAGATACAGAGAAGCAGACAAGCGGTTAGGTTACAACTGTTCATCAGTCCTCTACAGCCGTCTGCGATTGTTTTCTTGATGGCGCTGGAGTGTATGAGGAAACGTCGTCTTCGAGCTATTTTATTACTATACAGGATGATTCGAGTAGAATTTGTGTTTGGTATGATGAACTTCAGCTTGCTCTGAATGTAGGAGAATGTAACGTAATGCAAATGAGTAGGAGAAACGGTCCTGTAATGTTGCATTACGGTATTAGTGGCGTTCTGCTTGACAATCTCACGTCGATCAAATAAACAGGTGTAACGTCGCAAAGCGACATAAAATGTAACAAGCACGTAACGTTGGGCGGAGGGATTGATTTCGGTTTATTGCATTAATCCTGGGAAAACGTAGCTCATCTATAAAGGTGACCGCAAACAAAACACTAGTGCGAACCCTTCTTGAGTACTTCCGTACTTTTTGGGATCTCCATCAGGTCGGATTAAAGGAAGACATCGAGGCGGTTGAGAGGTGTGAGGCTAGATTTATTAGCTGTAAATTAGAACAACAGGCGAGTATGAGTATTATGGAAACGATGCGTCAACCACAATGGTAATTTCTGGAGGGAACACCTTCTTTTTGCGAAACTCTGTTAAGAAACTTTAGAAGACCGGCATCTGCATCAGACTACCGTTAATCAACTAATAGAAAACAAATACACGGCCTACGACAAAAAAAGGTAATATTATTTATCCCCACAAAACAGTATTTTTAATTAAAATACTTAAGCAAGTTTAAATGAAGAATTCCAACGATTATACTACCACCAACGTACATCTCGCGTAAGGACCGCGAAGACAAAGAAAGAAGTCAGTTTTGACATCAACTTTTGTGGTCCTGTCCTCCTCAGTTGCGCGTAATACTACGGTATATTGACAAGTTTCACTTATGGACCGTCTGACAGCAACTGAATAAAACACAATTTTCGTGCCATACGCGTTTCGCCTTTATTTTATGCAAGGCGTCATCAGTGGCAGGTTGCGTAGACAGTTTCTTACATATTACGCTCCTGTTGCATTTTTGGTGTTGTTCTTCTTCCTATAGGAAGAAGAACAACACCAAAAATGCAACAGGAGCGTAATATGTAAGAAACCGTCTCCGCAACCCGCCACTGATGATGCCTTGCAGAAAATAAAGGCGAAACGCGTATGGCACGAAAATTGTGTTTTATTCAGTTGCTGTCAGACGGTCCATAAGTGAAACTTATCAATATACCGTAGAAAGAAGTCAGTGTTCAAAAGGAAGCACATTCTGTAGTTTTTCCGTCGCTCTGTTTGTAAGTGGAACGGAAGAGGGAATGACCAGCAGTGGTATAATATACCCTCCGCCATGCGTTGTATGGTGGCTTGCGGAGTGTGTATGAAGATGGAGGAGCGGTGCTGGAAAATCTGTTTACGGAAAACATGTCCCTACACATTTTAAATGGGAATAACAGGTTGTGTTTGATGTAAAACAATTTAGAAAAACTATACCAACGTAATTTCAGAACCTGGGAAGTTTTGTTACTTGTTACTCAGGGGTTCAATGTCACAGGCTGAATGGACGTACAACCCCGGTAGCGCTTTCCTCATTGCTGTGTCCTATGCTTGCGTCAGTGTAGGCCTCATCCCGTACATCCCAACCCTGTCACGTGGTCACGTGGGCGTGTTTCATGGGCGCTCCTCTGCCTCGTGTGTGATTTCCCCAAGCGCTTGTCTGGCGCAGTTGCACCAAGTGCCTTGCTCACTCATGAAAACCTTTCTCCTTTGATTTTACTTTATGGACCAAAACTAAAGTGGAATACGATCGAAAAGAATCCACTGATGAAAATAATGAAACTTTTACATACACTACTGGCCATTAAAATTGCTACACCACGAAGATGACGTGCTACAGACGCGAAATTTAATAGACAGGAATAAGATGCTGTGATATGCAAATGTTAGCTTTTCAGAGCATTCACATAAGGTTGGCGCCGGTGACGACACCTACAACGTGAGGAAACTTTCCAACCCATTTCTCATACACAAACACCAGCTGACCGGCGTTGTATGGTGGAACGTTGTTATGATGCCTCGTGTAAGGAGGAGACTTAGATAAAGGTCGGATTGTAGCCTACCGCGATTGCACTTTACCGTATCGCGAGATTGCTGCTCGCGTTGGTCGAGATCCAATGACTGTTAGCACAATATGGAATCGGTGGGTTCAGGAGGGTAATACGGAACGCCGTGCTGGATCCCAACGGCCTCGCATCACTAGCAGTCGAGATGACAGGCATCTTATTCGCATGGCTGTAACGGATCGTGCAGCCACGTCTCGATCCCTAGGTTCCGTTTACAGCATCATAATGGTCGCATCCGTGTTTGGCGTCATCGCGGTGAACGCACATTGGAAGTGTGTATTCGTCATCCGCATACTGGCGTATCACCTGGCGTGATGGTATGGGATGCCATTGGTTACACGTCTCGGTCACCTGTTGTTCCCATTGACGGCACTTTGAACAGTGGACGTTACATTTCAGATGTGTTACGACCTGTGGCTCTACCCTTCATTCGATCCGTGCGAAACCCTACATTTGAGCAGGATAATGTAAGACCGCATGTTGCAGGTCCTGTACGGGCCTTTATGGATACAGAAAATATTCGACTGCTGCCCTGGCGAGCACATTCTCCAGATCTCTCACCAATTGAAAACGTCTGGTCAATGGTGGCCGAGCAACTGGCTTGTCACACTACGCCAGTCACTACTGTTGATGAACTGTGGTACCGTGTTGAAGCTGCATGGGCAGCTGTACACGCCATCCAAGCTCTGTTTGACTCAATGCCCAGGCATATCAAGGCCATTATTACGGCCAGAGGTGGTTGTTCTGGGTACTGATTTCGCACTTGATTTTAGAGAAACTGTCTCCACCACACAGGTGCACGATAGTCGATGAACTCTGCAAGCGGACTGCCCCTTAACATGAAAAACAATATATATATATATAGGATGAGTCACCTAACATTACCGCTGGATATATTTCGTAAACCACATCAAATACTGACGAACCGATTCCACAGACCGAACGTGAGGAGAGAGGCTAGTGTAATTGGTTAATACAAACCATACAAAAATGCACGGAAGTATGTTTTTAACACAAACCTACGTTTTTTTAAATGGAACCCCGTTAGTTTTGTTAGCCCATCTGAACATATAAACAAATACGTAATCAGTGACGTCTGTTACATTGTAAAATGTTAATTACATCCGGAGATATTGTAACCTAAAGTTGACGCTTGAGTACCACTCCTCCGCTGTTCGATCGTGTGTATCGGAGAGCACCGAATTACGTAGGTATCCAAAGGGAACGGTGATGGACCTTAGGTACAGAAGAGACTGGAACAGCACATGACGTCCACATGCTAACACCTTTTTATTGGTCTTTTTCACTGACGCACATGTACATTAACATGAGGGGTGATGTACACGTACGCACGTGGTTTCCGTTTTCAATTACGGAGTGGAATAGAGTGTGTCCCGACATGTCAGGCCAATAGATGTTCAATGTGGTGGCCATCATTTGCTGCACACAATTGCAATCTCTGGCGTAATGAATGTCGTACACGCCGCAGTACATCTGGTGTAATGTCGCCGCAGGCTGCCACAATACGTTGTTTCGTATCCTCTGGGGTTGTAGGCACATCACGGTACACATTCTCCTTTAACGTACCCCACAGAAAGAAGTCCAGAGGTGTAAGACCAGGAGAACGGGCTGGCCAATTTATGCGTCCTCCACGTCATGGCAATCTACATGTGCGTCAGTGAAAAAGACCAATAAAAAGGTGTTAGCATGTGGACGTAATGTGCTGTTCCAGCCTCTTCTGTACCTAAGGTCCATCACCGTTCCCTTTGGATCCCTATGTAATTCGGTGCTCTCCGATACACACGATCGAACAGCGGAGGAGTGGTACTCAAGCGTCAACTTTAGGTTACAATATCTCCGGATGTAATTAACATTTTACAATGCAACAAACGGCACTGATTACGTATTTGTTTATATGTTCAGATGTGCTAACAAAACTAACGTGGTTCGATTTAAAAAAACGTAGGTTTGTGTTAAAAAACATACTTCCGTGCATTTTTGTATGGTTTGTATTAAACAATTACACTAGCCCTTCTCGTCACGTTCGGTCTGTGGAATCGGTTCGTCAGTCTTTGACGTGGTTTACGAAATATATCCAGCGGTAACGTTAGGTGACTCACCATATATATATATATATATATATATATATATATATATAGAGAGAGAGAGAGAGAGAGAGAGAGAGAGAAACCAGTGAGAAGGATCATGCTGTGGATGAATATATCCGCCGTATCGAATTGAAGGGTTAAATGCAGTAGTAAGTGTGATTCCCTTGTCTGACAAGATACGTCGAAAAATCCCAGCTACCAATTAAGTCTCTACCTTACTAACAATGGACATCGGCCTGGAAGAGCTTTTTACAGCACGCAAACTACCAGCTCACCGAGCGACTTGGCTGCAGTGGAGGAGCCAGTAATTAGCTCGCGAGATTGCTCCAGGCTTGCGCAGAGGATAGCATGAGGCGCAGAGATAGAGCGCGGCCTCTAGCCATTAAGGCAAGTCCTGCGCTGTGGGAACCCGGCGAGAGACAGGGCCCAGGCAGACGGAGGGGACCGCTTTGATGTGGCCGGCGCGCGTACTGCATCTCGGCGCGGGGTCAGGGCGGTGATTGACTGCCAGGTCAGCCGCATCAGTTCCTGCTGTGTGCAGGCGGCATCCGCGCGTGTGTGCACATTCAGTGCTCACCAGTCCACTCCTTCCCCGTTCTCTTGTTCTTCTTCTCCTCCTCATCATCTAGTCTTCGGTTGGGGGGCGGTGTACTGAGCGCCCTGACGCTTCCTCTGTAATTCCAGCTTGTTAATTCCGTGGTACAGCTGTCCCTTGCATTATGTCACTCATAAATTGATCTGAAAGCAATTATAGGGCGTACTGAATTGAATGGTCAAAGCACAGAATACGAATCTGGAATAAACCGAAGAAAGACGTAATTAACGACGAGTAGCAGAAAGTAGACTAGTTGAAACGGTACAGTAGTTTCCGCTCTATAAGCAGCAGGTTTCGCTGCTCGCTCGCACCGGGAAATAGAAACAGAGGCGGTTCCGCAGCCAATTTTATTACACGACGCGGCCGGCCGCGGGTGCAACAGAACTCATGTGGACGGGTGGAAAGAAATGTGTCAGGCTTCATAATACGTATTTATATGTGTCATGTATTATGCATTTCTTGTACGTAAATGTGAATCTGCACATGAACTTTCCTAATCCTCCTCACACCTTTCCGTAAAGCGTGGCCAAATCTTTGTTGGGAAGCAGTTCTGTAGTATAGTAGTGCCAACCTTACTCCTGGCTAGGGGATCAGAGAGACAGCACAGGCAGGTAAAAGTCAAAGACGTTCCAGTGTCACAAGATTTGGGGTGGAGAGGTTGGTCACGCCCAAGTGGTTCGACCACCCCCTCCACCGGGGTCCAGGAAGACCTCCGGGTGCCCGCCACATTCCGGGGGTGTTACAGAAGACGGGTAAGTGAGCAGACGTGCCCTCAGTGCGTCTGTCTCAATGTTCACGCATGGATGAGAGGTATTTGAATATTTGTACTAATTCTTTTATTTCCAGCTTCGGACTGTATAAGGAAATGAATGATCTCGTTAATTTAGGAAATTTGAACCCCTGTGTTAATGTATCTGGTCCCCAGTTTGCCCGTTATCCTCCTCACATAGTGGATATCCTATGTAAAATATTGGGAGACTTTGGTGGTATACATTTGGCCAACGCAATTCCGTCTTGCCTGTAGAAATGTGCGTGCAGATTAGTAAATAATATACCCGAGCTATAAGTTGTAAAACTGTAATATCTGTAAACTGGAACAATTGCTGCAATCGCTGTAAAATCGAGTGATAATATTTAAAATAAATACGTAATCAATTGTCATCAATCTTTAACATATCTTAAAAATCACGCCCGCATCTCGTGGTCGTGCGGTAGCGTTCTCGCTTCTCACGCCCGGGTTCCCGGGTTCGATTCCCGGCGGGGTCAGGGATTTTCTCTGCCTCGTGATGGCTGGGTGTTGTGTGATGTCCTTAGGTTAGTTAGGTTTAAGTAGTTCTAAGTTCTAGGGGACTGATGACCATAGATGTTAAGTCCCATAGTGCTCAGAGCCATTTTTAAAAATCACAAAGAAATCAAGTTAAAGGAATTCATTTAAAATAGAAGATATAGAATGCAAGGACCCACACATCAGCGTGTGAGCCCTCCAGCCCCTTGCCTAGTATCGTACAGAAAGGGCACGCTCTCTAGGTAGGGCTCTTAAGCTCCCCTCCCCTCCCCAGTTATTTTCATTCAGGGCTTGACGACATCATCTGGCGTCCCTAGGCAACGAGGTTAGACGGTAAACATTCATAGTGAGAAACTTAATATCAAATTGTGGACCACGTAGTAGATGAATGAAGAAATCCACTGGAACCAATAACGGACGGAACAAGGATAATGTAAAAAAGTAAACTACCACAGGCAAAGAAAGCATTTCTCCTCAAAAATAGTCTACTTATCTCAATTTGAGGAAGTAATTTGTGAAAAGGCACGTTTGGAGCACATCGTTGTATGGTAATGCCAATGGTTTTGCCGCAGTAGTAACACCGGATCCCGTCAGACCACCGAAGTTAATTTCGTCGGGCTTGGCTAACACTTGGATGGGTCGCTGTCAGGGGTCTGTAGGCAAGCGGGGTACACCCAGCCCTTGTGAGCTCAAGTGAGGAGCTACTTGACTGAAAAGTAGAGCCTCTGTCACGAAAACTGACAACGACCGGGAGAGCGATGTCCTGCATCTACATCTTCATCTGCGTGATTACTCTGCTATTCATAACAAAGTGCCTGGCAGAGGGTTCAGTGAACCACTTTCAAGCTGTCTGTCTACCGCTCCACTCTCGAACGGCACGCGGGGAAAACGAGCATTTAAATTTTTCTGTCCGAGCCCTGATTTCTCTTATTTTATCGTGATGATCATTTCTCCCTACGTAGGTGGGTGCCAACAGAATATTTTCGAAATCGGAGGAGAAAATTGGTAATTGAAATTTCATGAGAAGATCCCGCCGCAACGGAAAACGCCTTTGTTTTAATGATTGCCACTCCAATTCGCGTATCATGTCTGTGGCTCTATCTCCCCTATTTCGCGATAATACAAAACAAGCTGCCCTTCTTTGTACTTTTTCGATGTCGTCCGTCAGTCCCGGCTGATTCGGATCCCACACCGCACAGCAATACTCCAAAATAGGGCGGACAAGCGTGGTGTAGTCGGTCTCTTTAGTAGACCTGTTGCACCTTCTAAATGTTCTGCCAATGAATCGTAGTCTTTGGTGTGCTCTGCCCACAATATTATCTGTGCGATCGTTCCGATTTAGGTTATTTCTAATTGTAATCCCTAAGTATTTACTTGAATTTAGAGCCTTCAGATTTGTGTCACTTATCGCGTAATCGAAATTTAGCTGATTTCTTTTAGTGCTCATGTGAATAACTTCACGCTTTTTCTTATTCAGGGTCAATTGATTCTCCATATCTGTATCAAATGACGGCTAACGTCTGTAACCGCGCGACCTCTGCGGTCGCAGGTTCGAATCATGCCTCGGGCATGGATGTGTGTGATGTCCTTAGGTTAGTTAAGTTTAAGTAGTTCTAATTTCTAGGGACTGATGACCTCAGAAGTTAAGTCCCATAGTACTCAGAGCCATTTGAACTTTTTTTTTTTTATTATTACGGCTAACAGCTGAGAACGACACGGTGGGCGGTCGGTTCTGTTGTGGCTTTCGAGGCCTGTTGGGATGGAGTTTAGTTTTTTATTGTATGATAATGAATCAAGGACCGTGATGAAACAGGAAAAAAGCGAACCGAACCGTTTGAGATGTATTTCTACAGAAGGCTGTTGAAAAATTAGGTGGTCTGGTAAGTTAAGAAATGAAGTGTTCCGCAGAATCGAGGAGGAGAGAAACATTTGGAAAACACTGACTAGAAGGGACAGGATGATAGGACACCTGTTAAGACATCAGGGAATAATTTCACTGGTATTAGACGGAGATGTAGAGGGCAAAATACTGTACGGGAAGACAAAGATTATAATACATCCAAACAGTAATTGAGGATGTTCAGTATGCATGTTACTCTGAGATGAAGAGGTCGGCACAGAAGCGAAAGTCGTGGCGCGCTGTATCGAACCAGAGGGCTGGAGAGAAAAAAAAAAGCTGTGTGTAAGAAACGACATAGCTCAACTCCAAGACCTCCAAGACCTACTAATTAATTCTTCTTCATTCACAAAGTCATTTATAGTAGTTTGTATGGCAATACTGAAACAATGCCTTCAAATAGGCTTACGTCGTCCATATTGCACAGTGTTTTGGAAACTGCAACTGTTTATCGCAAAAGCATAAATTAAAACAATTATTTGCGTAAGTCAATTTTTATTTTCTCCCATGACGCGTTTCAAGGGCTTACTCTCTCTGTGTAATCCGCTCACCACCCCGCTCATGAGGCTGTAAGTCTTAGAAACGCTTCCTGGAATAAAATAAAAGTGACCGATATAGGTAATTATTTTAATTTATCTTTCTCGGCTTCAAATAGTACAAATTCATTCCTACGTCATTACTGTCAAATAATAAAACACATTACGCTGACAATAATAAAACATGCGCAAACTGTTAATCTTTTTCTACATTTTACAATCGTGTGGAGACACCCTACACACCGTCGACAACACAGTTTATGTTTCCTTAGAAAATGTCCTACAATAGATGATATATTACTGTTTGGCAGTGAAAACTTATTTCCTGCATAAAAATCCCTGCTCCGAGCCGGCTGCTGGGGCCGAGCGGTTCTAGGCTCTTCAGTCCGGAACCGCGCTGCTGCTACGGTCGCACGTTCGAATCCTGCCTTGGGCTTGGACGAGTGTGATGTCCTTAGGTTAGTTAGGTTGAAACCTTCCTGTCTCCTCTATGTCTCTTTTGTTACGCAACCTTCCCTTCTACAATAACCTATGAAACCTTCCCTTATATTTCTGCCTCTTGCTTAATATTAACAAATAAAATCGTCTCTTTGCAATTAATTCTCTTTATCAATAATAATAAGTGCAATCTTCGCATACAAATTTAAATGCTGCTTATTAAAAGTTATTTTCTGATTATTTCGACGAAACATAGAATGTGTCGTCGTCGTGGCCCTCATTCGTTACGTGCAATAACCCAAAACTGTTCCTTACCTTATTTACTGTTTCTGGATCGCCATCTGACTGCTACATCGAACTGCGACATAAATATACTTACTCTGTTTTACTATACTCTCTGTTTTGCTATAATCTGTTAGCTGCTGGTGCGCTGTCATAATAAGTGGCAATATTTATTACCAAAGCTGACGTTATTCTGTAATAGCAAAGCTGACGTTATTCTTTAATTAATTTGACTGAAGTTACGTAATTCATAGTTAAACTTTTTCTTGACAACAATAAGATTTTGCGAAGTTTTACGTTGATGGTTTTTGAGATGGATTATAATCAGTAATGCAATATTGCTGGCAAAAATTAATTATATTCTGAATGAAATGATTTTACAAACGTTCAAGTGGGACTTACTTTTTACAATAATCTTACAATCAGCATTGCGCAAACATACCTTCAGTAGTCTTGAGTTTCTCAAAAAAATAATTCAATAATATTAGTTCCTCTTATTATAATAGTTAGCTGATGTCTCTGTACATCCGTTTATAATCTCTTGTAAATCATAGCTGGTGGTTGGCAGGCACACTGCTCTTCTCAACCTCTCGCTTCAGACCTGCTACCGACTCGCTTCATTTCACGCTTATTACTGACTTCCTACGAACGCTAAAGTGCGGTCTCTCCCGCCAACAATGCTTTCTGGTGCAGACAATCCCTCCTACCATTACAAAATGTATCAATGCGCGGTCTTTCCCGTTCTTTTCTTAAAATGTATACATACGCAGTCTCTCCCGCCCTTTTTAAAATTATATCAATGTGCGGTCTCTCCTGCCAACAATACTTTGGTGCAGACATTCTCTGTTACCACAATTATTTCCAACATGACAAATATTAATTATTCCTACTTAATTCTATTAATAAAATACAAACATCTTTCATAAATTGTGGTTTGACAATAGACAATAGAAATATACACGTCTTACAAGGTTTACGTAGTTCTAAGTCTAGGGGACTGATGACAGCAGATGTTAAGTCCCATAGTGCTTAGAGCCATTTGAACCCTGCTCCGAAATGGATCATACTGAACCTTACACCTATACTTTGTACTGATTTTAGAAAAGAACTACTTGATACCACTGTCGTCGGTGGAGATCACGTAACCAGTTTGCTGTGTACATAGTTCCGCGTAGTCAGCGCGTACACAACTTTCCCACTAGAGCGCGCCCCGCTAAACACAACAGCGCAGGCGCAGCGCTCGTCCGTCTCCGCACTACGAGATGGCGCTGTCTTAGAGACGGACCAAATTCTGCTCCGCCGATCCGCGTATTTATATGAAACGCAGCCAATGAGATTGCTGCTAACGTAGAACCTTTTTGTCCTGGCCGGCACAGTAGCTCAGCGTGTTCGATCAGAGGATTAGCTGCCCTCTCTAATAAAAAAAACTGAGTGACTGGACCAATAATGAACTTCAACGGGCGTCACGGGACGTCCGCCACGAACAATTACAGCGAACTAAAACGAACAAAAATGATGGAAGGATCAACCACCGAACTTGAACAGGATGTCTTGCGACGTCCGCAACGACCAAACACAACGGTCAATAACGAACAAAATGCAAAAAAAAAATAAAAAATAAAAAATAAAAAAATACGCATATTAATATGTAACGCAGCGAATGAGATTGCTGCTAACGTGGAACCTTTTCTCCTCGCGGATCATACTCGCGCAGTGATACCTGAACGCTCGAGGTATTATAACGAGTGTACAGACCTCCGATTAGTCAGTCTGCATTAGTCTGTAGTCAAGTTTCTGTCTGCGTCTAATAAGATTATCATATTCCTGTACATAGCCATGAAGAGAAGTGTATAGACACTTTGTCAAGTATCAGAGGCATATGAGAATAAGATTAATGTACCAAGACCAAAGGAACTTCAGATTGTCAATTGTAAATAGCATCCAGAACCAAGTTAATTTATTTTTATGCTTGTTATTATTTTAATAAATGTGTGTGAAAATTAATCAAGTTCTGTTTAAAGTTGGTCACCGTCAATCTGCTACTCTAAGCGTGCAAGTGGCATTTCTATCGTCTGACCTAACGGCAGAAGATAAACACGCCACGATAAGACCACGAGACCTATTGCTGACACTCGCCTACTTCGTTAGAGCGACAAGTCAAATAATTTGATGGTGTGTGTACCGAAGGTTTTACAGTAGGCACACCACACAGTTGATACCACTGCCATCTAGAGCGCTCCGAAGCGACTACTGTGCTCTGTTAACGGGTGTGACTAATATTTCAACCGGTAAGCTCACCACTCCATCGGAGGTCTAGCTTCCAGCACCTCAGCGTTTTTCGTGTGATGTGGAAGAGAGAAGAGGACTTGAGGTGGCGTGCGGACGCGCGGCTCGGCGGCTGGACGGCAGCGCTGGAACACAGTCCAGGTGACGCCGCGGTGTCAGGAATGCGGAGCGCGCCTTGAATTACGAGCCGGCGGCCGCCTCAGCAGAAAACGCCGACTCTGACACAGATACGAGGCGTTGCCGCCCATGTTAA
Organism: Schistocerca americana; assembly: GCF_021461395.2. NCBI lineage: Eukaryota > Metazoa > Arthropoda > Insecta > Orthoptera > Acrididae > Schistocerca > Schistocerca americana. The sequence continues at coordinate 90,765,963 of NC_060119.1, forward strand.
GCCCGCGAGGGCGTACAGCCGCGACACGTGTCCACTCGGTCGGCTCGCAGCTGTCCGTGCGCCACTTGGTTTTAGGGAGACTGTCTCCACCGCACAGGTGCACGACAGCCATTGTCCTCTGCAAGCGGACTGTCCCTTAACGTGAAAAGCACTATATTCAGCGTCGCACATCATACACACTGAGGTGACAAAAGTCAAGGGATACCTCCTAATATCTACATCTACCTCTACATTCCTAAGCGACCCAACGGTGTGTGGCGGAGGGCACTTTATGTGCCACTGTCATTACCTCCCTTTCCTGTTCCACTCGCGTATGGTTCGCGAGAAGAACGACTGCCGGAAAGCATCCGTGCGCGCTCGAATCTCTCTAATTTTACATTCGCGATCTCCTCGGGAGGTATAAGTAGGGGGAAGCAATATATTCGATACCTCATCCAGAAACGCACCCTCTCGAAACCTGGACAGCAAGCTACATCGCGATACAGAGCGCCTCTCTTGCAGAGTCTGCCACTTGAGTTTGCTAAACATCTCCGTAACACTATCACGCTTACCAAATAACCCTGTGACGAAACGCGCCGCTCTTCTTTGGCTCTTCTCTATCTCCTCTGTCAACCCGACCTGGTACGGTCCCCACACCGATGAGCAATACTCAAGCATAGGCCGAACGAGTGTTTTGTAAGCCACCTCCTTTCTTGATGGACTACATTTTCTAAGGATTCTCCCTACGAATCTCAACCTGCCACCCGCCTTACCAACAATTAATTTTATATGATCATTCCACTTCAAATCGTTCCGCAAGCATACTCCCAGAAATTTGTTCCGCTATCATATAATCATACAATAAAGGATCCTTCTTTCTATGTATTCGCAATACGTTACATTTGGCTCTGTTAAGGGTCAGTTGTCACTCCCTGTACCAAGTGCCTATCCGCTGCAGATTTTCCTTCATTTCGCTGCAATTTTCTAATGTTGCCGCATGGAACTTCCGACACTATCTACTAGGTCATTTATATATATTGTGAAAAGCAATGGTCCCATAACACTCCCCGGTGGCACGCCAGAGGTTACTTTAACGTCTGTAGACGCCTCTCCATTGAGAACAACATGCTGTGTCGGACCTTCTTTTGCCCGGCGTGGCATGGACTCAACAAGTTGTTGAAAGCTCCCTGTAGAAACATCGAGCCATGCTCCCTCTATAGCCGTTTATAATTGCGAAAGTGTTACGGGTGCAGGTTACTTCACACGAACCGACCTCTCGTTAGGTTCCATAAACGTTCGATGCGATTCATTTCGGGTGATTTGAGCGACCATTTCATTTGCTCGAATAGCCCAAAATGTTCATCAAACCAGTCGCGAACAATTGTCGTCATGTGACATGACGCATCGTCATCCATAAAAAGTCTATCGTTGTTTGGGAACATGAACTCCATGAATGGCTGCAAATTATCTCCAAGTAGCCGAACATAACCGCTTCCAGTCAGTGATCGGTTCTGTTGGGCCAAAGGACCCAGTCCATCCCATATCAGCACAGGCCACTCCACTATGGAACCACAACCAGCTTGCACAGTGCCTTTTTGACAACTTGGGTTCACGGCTTCGTCCACTGTGTGCCGTACTCGAAGCTTGCCATCCGTCTTATCTGGAATCGGGACGTATTGGACCAGGCCACGGTTTTCCAATCGGCTAGGGTCCAACCGATATGGTCACGAGCCCACGAGAGGGGCTGAAGACGATGTCGTATTGTTGGCAAGCCGGCCACTGTGACCGACCAGTTCTAGGCACTTCACTTCGGAACCGCGCTGCTGCTACGGTTGTGGGTTCGAATCCTGCCTCGGGTGTGGATGTATGTGATGTCCTCAGGTTAGTTAGGTTTAAGTAGTTCTAAGTTCTAGGGGACTGACGACCTCAGCCATTTGAGCTGTTAGCAAAGCCACTCGCATCGGTCATCTGCTGCCACAGCCTGTATTGTGTCTTCGTTCTCAGGAGTCCAGACTGTCCGTTTTGGCACTTCCTGTCTGGACCTGAATCACCACACCTGTGTGGGTCGTCCCCACCTCCACTAGTATAGGCAGTCATTCATTACGCCATCCTGTTAGTAAAGACACTCCGTCACCTTTCATGCAATTAGCGTTAACAATTATTTACAAGGCGTATGTGGCAACATCAGTCTCCTTTATATATTCATATATACGATGTCCAACCTATCACATGATACCTAATTTTGTTTGTAGATCACGGCAAAGTATGTGGATGGGTGCTTGTAAGGTGCGAAATTATAGACATCTTGCAATGGCTGTTCAGCCTTCTCAGAGATGGTCACATTAATGTGACCCTTACAGTGTATTTCCTGTAGGAATATGCTCACTTTTTTTAAAAAGAAAACTCCCTTTATGTAGATAGATGTGTAGATGGGAAGAATGTTTAACACACGAAACAATTAAATGTACATTCTGTCACACGTCTCCATGTGGTTCGTAGAGTATGTATAGTTCCTCGGAATTTTGTATTTACATAAGTATTAGCAGTGTAGAGTGCGATTACTGTCACCAAACCACGCAGTAATTACAAAAAAAGTGCCGTTATAGAATATGCCACGAAGTTCTCCATGTGATAGAGACGTTTTAGGTCGTACCAACTAGGCTAAGCCCCGCCAAAACTCCATTGGCTACGCTGTTGCGACAGTAAATCATCGAAATTCCATCCGGGTGTCCGACCTCATCATGCCAAGGCTGCGGCGATGTCACACTTTGATTCCCAAGCAGCTTTCTCGAAAACAACACAGACGCCGTTCAAGGACTCACTTCCTTAACGGGCAGACACCTCAGTGAGCCAACGGTTTTTGTCTGACTCACCGGCAACGCCCCCTAAACGGAGACGCAAAAAGCTAAAAAGCGTTCTACGCAAAATAAGAGGGGTTCTAGGTACGACATCTGTGTAGGGGAATGACGTGTCTTACTGGCTGCAGTTCACTGCCCTTTTCGTGTCGCTTTTCCAAAGCTAACAGCTTCCGTAAGACGGGAAAACACTTCTAATATGGCGGACAATCGTTATTCCTTTCACACGTCGAATCAACTAAGTCTTCCAAGTGGAAAGTGAACGTTGGTATTTCTCGAAAATAACGGCTATACTTTCAAAATTAGCCAAGTTTCAAGAGGGAAAACAAAATAAAAATAATTTTAAAATACTTAGATGCAGCTGTTCTACCACCCGTCAACGGCATTTATCAACGGTACCTTGCATTTGTGCCTAGTCGATGTTCAAAAGTTAACCAGTCTAAAAACTGCAAAACCATAAATCGCAGAAAAAAAGCAGTACCGTGTAATGGACAGTCAGGTGCAATAGATTCAGTAGATTCATAATATGTATTATTTGCCGGAAAAGAAACATTTGCTTGAAACGATACTACGCTGTTAGAATTAAGACATGCTCAGGCAGTGTTGCCAATTGCTTACACGCGGAACTCTAATAAAATGCAATTACACGTAATGGCTCCAATGCGCAAATTAGATCTAATGTACGAATTTTAATGCGAACACAGTTTAACCCACTTCCATAATATTTTTTGCTTCAATTTCGGTTACACGATAAATCAGTCTCATCTAAAAGCCATAAATTCAACTAAATAACTAGGAATTACAATTACGAACAATTTAAATTGGAAGGAACACATAGAAAATGTTGTGGGGAAGGGTAACCAAAGACTGTGTTTCATTGGCAGGACACTTAGTAAATGTAACAGACCTACTAAGGAGACTGCCTACACTACGCTTGTCCGTCCTCTTTTAGAAAACTGCTGCGTGATGTGGGGTCCTTACCAGATAGGACTGACTGAGTCCATCGAAAAAGTTCAAAGAAAGGCAGCACGTTTTGTATTATCGCGAAATATGGGAGAGAGTGTCACAGAAATGACACAGGACTTGGGATGGATATCATTAAGGGGCTCCGGAACGCCCTATACTTGCAATGTTAAAATAACGCTTATAAATTACATCTTTCCTCACAAAGTATTTGAGGTAGGAAGTTGAACTTTTTACAGATTATTTATTGGAATATGGGCTACAACGTAACACAGGGATTTTACAAAATTTTAGTTCAGTTATTAAAGATGATTTTTTTTCAATTGTAATGAAAATTCACAACATTTTTTTGCAATTTTTTATTTATATATTCAAAAATATACAGTTTTTTGGAAAAAGGCTGTGTTAAATTATGCAGAAGGTACTGTGTAACATTTACTGAAAGTTTGAAACAAATATGTTTGGAAGATCCTTAGAAAACATGTAATTAGTATGAGAAAATAAAAGTTTTGGGAATCGAGCGACAAAGATTGGATTAACTTTTTAGTGCATTCCAGGTCCATAGGATGGATTATCTTCATCCTCTGCAAACTCCTCCTCCAGCTTCCTCTTGTTCCTCCTCCTGTTTACCCTTGCTTGTATTTCTAGACTCTTTACAGCCCTGTCTGCAGCCCGAAGGCGTTCCTTGTCTAAAGCAAGCATCGCTCGTTGTTGTGTTCGTAGATTTTGCTACCATTTTCTTCAGTTGCAGTTACTGCAACACTGTTCCAAAAGGTGGTCATGTATGAACACTTATCACATTTCAGTTGTATTTCACTAGCAAGTCCTACGTGCTTTGTTATGGAGAGTTCCAGACCAACTTCACTACAATGAATACATCTTAACACACTTTGAAAAAATTCCTTTGAGAACCGACATATCAAATATTTCATTCACATCCGATTCGCCCATAAAACATTCATAGTTTTCACTCATTGAACCAAGCTTCTTCTGTGAAGTATTTTCTTTCCCACTTTGACTGCTATGGGCAGGTGTACTTGAGAGGTTAGGTTCACTCACTTGGTTATCGTCTTTATTGTTTACAGTAATAACACATACCTTTGGCTTTCCAACATTTCTCCTTTTCTTAAAAGCGTTCAGAGGATTTCTAATAACTTTACTTTTACTCATTATTATACTTCAACAAAACAGAGACTCAAGAAACAGAATTACGAATATTTTCGAGATAACGACAGAGTAAATAAACATGAAACAATCGACAATCACACCAGCGATATATATTGAACCATCACAGGTTAGCCACAACACATACTTTATCTCACATCACTAAAATGTACCTGATGAACACGGACGTTAATCATAACACCATTTGACAGCAGTTTAACAGCGCCACAGTGGGTCACGCCCAGGTAGAACACATTAAAAAAAAAAATTTAAAAATAGTTGTAGTCTTCGGAATTGAATAAATTATATATCTTTTAAAAGGTAATAGTCTGCAGATTCAGAAAACGCAAAAAAAGTAAAAATTAAACTCTTCATGATTTTGAGCCTTTCCGGAGCCCCTTAAAAGAAAGGCGTTTTTTGTTGCGACGTAATCTTCTCCCGAAATTCCAATCACCAACTTTCTCCTCCGAAAGCGAAAATATTTTGTTGACACCGACCTACATAGGGAGAAACGATCACAAAGATGAAATAAGGGAAATGAGAGCTCGTACGGAAGGACATAGGTGTGCATTCTTCCCGCGCGCTATACGAGATTGGAATAATAGACAATTGTGAAGGTGGTTCGGTGAACCCTCTGCCAGGCACTTAAACGTGATTTGCAGAGTATCCATGTAGGTGTAGATGTTGAACAGTATGGAAAACCGGAAGTTGACGCCCATAACAGAGAAAGAACCCGATAATAAACAGTGGCAGCATCAGCTGTGAATATCTGGAAGACATTACACAGTGTAAGTATTTAGGAAAAATGGGATCGTAAGTGTAAAATCAGTAGTAGGGAAGGCGAGAGGAATACTTGGATTAGGCGGAAGGATGCTTTTGCGACCAATTCCAGACTATTAGTTTAAAGAATTACGGGCTATGGTATGAAATCTCTCCTCAGAATGTCAATCAGTGGCACTGAACTTAAACCTTTCCCAGAAACAATTTATGTCAAATAAATGAGATACAGTAGGAAACACGTAATTCAAAAACACATTGCTGGACACTGTACGGGAACACATCGTTCCTGACCAGCTTGTACATATGATGGGAGACAAAATCATAAATCTTTCGGCGCATCAATGTAGGCTGCCAGAATCTGGAAGACACTCAACTACGAGTACATTCAGGTCAAACATGGCAGTAAAACTGAAAAAACCAGTAGTTTTTGATCAGTGCGTCCTCCCCGTTTTCACGTACGGTTGTGAGACAGCCGCAATGAAATGGCAATTTCCCGGCCATGTTGCCAGATAAATGATGACCATTGGACAAAGACGGTGCTAGAAGGGAGCCCAACAGATAGCGGCAGACCACAAGGAAGGCCGCCACACGATTCAAATGGCTGTGAGCACTATGGGACTTAACATCTTAGGTCATCAGTCCCCTTTTAACTTAGAAGTACTTAAACCTAACTAACTTAAGGACATCACACACAGCCATGCCCGAGGCAGGATTCGAACCTGCGACCGTAACAGTTGCGCGGTTTCGGACTGAAGCGCGAAGAACCTCTCGGTCACCTCGGTCGGCTGCGCCACACGGAAGGTACAAAGACCTGCCGAGGATCTCTAGGGTCAACTAGCTGTGTGTCACCCACGACCATTCCTCGTGGAAAAAGAAGTAGCAGTCATACAGGTGGAGGATAGAGACGTGGAAAAACCAAACACACAACACATTCGCAAGCCTAAAACAGTGAAGGAATACCGTTTTGGCACTCAAAACTGCGTAGTCGACGGAAGGAAATGGATAGTGTCACGCACCCTTCTCTCCGAATTAGGGCAATAACACTGAGATCTGGTTACTTTGGTGGTCAGATGAAATTTGACAATTCATCTTCGTGCGCACAAAACAAGTCCTGGAATGAGCGAGCTGTGTAAACAGGGGCCCTATCGTCTCGGAATGCAACATCACCATTAGGGTACAAGCATCGTATGGTGAGATGGACCTGATCAAACAAATGGTCACATAATCCTTCGCAGTAACGCAACCTTGCACAATAATCATGGGAAATACCACGATATGGCGGCGCAGATCATCACCGAACCCCCGCCATGTTTTACTCTTGGGTCGTTAGCTCGGCCAGAAGCTGGAAACATGTCTACGTAGCGTTTTAATTTACGTTCTAATTAACGGATAGCAGAGCACTGTGGCAGATTTAACCACACAGTACAATTTTGCTGCCGGCACAAGTGTTTCGCAGCACTCCGTTCATCACACACTACTCAATAGCAGACTTCCCCTTACGTGTTTCCATGTGGACCCACTACAATTGCAGTGGGCTCAGGATCACCTAGATTGAATCGCAGATCAGTGGAAACGGACGCCCGGTCGCACGAATCACGTTTCTTGTTACTGTAGCTCGATGGTGCTCTCCGGATACACCACCGTTTGTGCGAACGGCTGTTCGAAACGTGGACTTCGCCACGTTCTCCACCGGCCACTGTCAGGTGGCGTGAACAGTGCTTCAGTGGTTTGAGCAGCATGATAATGAACTCACGTCGACATCTTGGTCACCAAATTCATTTGATGTGCACCCAATGGAACACGTCTGGGACAGTATATGGCGCCAATTCCCCTCCCATAATCCACCGGCCCTTAATTTATGGGAATTTCGTGATTTGTGCGGGACATCTGGTGCCGCATACTCCTTGAAATCTACGAAGGACTTGCGCTTCGTTACAGGATCGTTTAGTAATCGCGAAAGGTTTACGGAGATGATAGATAAACTCCAGTGGAAGACTCTGCAAGAGAGACGCTCTGTAGCTCGGTACGGGCTCTTGTTGAAGTTTCGAGAACATACCCTCACCGAGGAGTCAAGCAGTATATTGCTCCCTCCTACGTATCTCTCGCGAAGAGACCATAAGGATAAAATCAGAGAGATTAGAGCCCACACAGAGGTATACCGACAATCTTTCTTTCCACGAACAATACGAGACTGGAATAGAAGGGAGGACCGATAGAGGTACTCAAGGTACCTTCCGCCACACACCGTCAGGTGGCTTGCGGAGTGTAGATGTAGATGTAGCTGAATCTATGCCACGCAGAATCGCTGTCGTCTTGCGTTCCAACGATGGACCAAAACAATACTAAGGGGAACTATGCGGCTGTATTTTTAATAATTCCCCTTTCGAATTTTACGTCACGCCCTCCTCTCCTATGACTGTATACAGGGTGGTTACAATTAAAGTTTCGCTTCGTGAGAGCGCCCCCCTGAGAAACAAGTGACCGTAGTACAAAAAATCTGTGGAAGCACTTGTAAGAACACGCTAAAGAGAAATAGCAAATAAACCATTGAAAGAAACACATTTTAATTTGCACATTAGAGGGTAACATTTGTTAACTGTGTGGCATGTTTACGCTCCACGTTACAAACGTCGCTCAGTGCATCCACGATAGCCTGCAACAGCATTAAAGACTGTTCCGCTGCTGCCCGAAACTTCCCAGATGGGACGTCGGCTATATCCTTCGCTGCGCTCACCTTTAACCTCGTTTTTGTACTGTTGATAAACCCTGTCCTTCAGGCAACCCCATAGCCAGAAATCACACGGGTTCAATCTGATGATCTTGGTGGCCAAGCAGTTTGGAACGATCGGTCAGTGATTCAGTTTTCTCCAAAAGTGTTACAGAGTAATCGAGTGACTTCACGAGCAATGTGAGGTGGAGCTCTGTAGTGCATCAAGACAGTTGAGTCCAAAGCACCTCTCTCGCATGTGGACACCATTTCGCCGCACTTTTAGAATGTTGGACCGTGGAATGTTCAGCTGTCGTGGCACAGCCAGTACACTGCTTTGAGATCACTCACTGTGTCCAGCATTCTCATCTATGGCAACAGTGAGACTTCTTCAACAATTTGTGGCGCAGTTGGCCGTCTGCCCCTCGTAGGAGCAATTCGCTAACCGCCAGCTAATTGAAGATTCCGAATCAATTTCTTCAATCCCGGTGCAGAAAGAGGTCCTTCCAGTATTCCTTGAATGCGCCGGGCCAAACTATACGATATTGTCAGGCCAGAGAGTGTAGAGCCGCTGATAAATATACAAAAAATAAGTTTTAAGCTAAAACTCATTAGGGAGTATTATCTTGAACTAAGTTATCTCAGCAAAAAGCTTTTAAACTGCAAAAACGTTACAGCAAAGGCGATTTTAGCTGAAAGACGGAAACATGAAAGGAAAAATAACATAGAAACTAAATATGCTGGAATAGCATGGCATGTGGTCTGGAAAAACATCAGTAGTGATGTTCTTTCGTCTGACGTGAGAACAGCGTGGTACAAGGTAGTCAATAACATCATCAGCACTAATGAGCGTCTCTTTGCCATCGGTTTAAATGACACTAACCTCTGCAGCAAATGCAACCTCGTTGATACTGCGTCTCATCGTTACACATGTGGAGATCGGATTATCAACTGGAGGTGGACCAGGGAGAAAATTGCTCAAGTAACAGGAACTTCAGCAAACAATGTACCAACTATCATTTTCTTCAGACCAGATGAAACTTACTACCCTCAGGCAAAAAATAACGCAGTGATTTGGTTAATGGGCAAATATGCAAGTTATGTTTTTAACAATGTTGGGAGCGATGAACATATTGAATGCAACATGTATGCGGAAAATGAATTCGATAAAATACTTAAATATCAGAATCACAATAAGAAATATGGTAACATGCTCCGAATTGTCTTCAACAGAATGGGTATAGGTTAGGAACTGGATTCCTAGAAGAGAGGGAATGGGTTGGGTCACGTTCCCGACCCTAACCTCACCTGCAAGTCACCCATGAAAAATAAATCAGTAGTACAGCAGATACAAGAATATAACGACCAACATCTGGTGTCTGATATAAAGGAAATTCCTGAACTCCTTATGGATGCGTTTAGAAGGCTGGAACTGACAAAAATACCAAGACAGTGACGAATTTTGCGATGTCGCTGTTCGGGACTGCTCTTCTGTCTACGTAATTTACCCTGAAAGGAACACACATCAAGGATTTACTGAATGGTTGATTTGGGTCTGGGAAATGATGATGAGGGACCTCAGGCTGCAGAAGAAGAAAATGTGCATGCTGAACTGCCACCAGTTGGAGGTGACAGTGATGGTGCTAAATTGTGCTACTGCTAAAGACTCATTCTTTGAATGCCTTAATTTATGACTGCAATTATCTGTCACATTATTTATGTCATTCCATTGTAGCCATTTTTGTTACTGTTTTTGTGGAATAAAAAAAAAGGGGGCTAGAAAAAAGAAAAAAAAGCGGTTCTAGGCGCTACAGTCTGGAACCGCGCGCCCGCTACGGTCGCAGGTTCAAATCCTGCCTCGGGCGTGGATGTGTGTGATGTCCTTAGGTTAGTTAGATTTAAGTAGTTCTAAGTTCTAGGGGACTGATGACCTCAGATGTTACGTCCCATAGTGCTCAGAGCCTTTTTTTTTCTTTAATGCGCCGGTACTCTTGCTGTTATTTTGATCAAACAGCTTTACGAGTAAAGCACTGCTCACCTTGTCCAGATCCATGTTGACTGTCTGCAACTGTAATGCACACAGATGCTTGTTTTTCAACCCTACGTCACCGTACCAGTACCAGACCCTAACGGCAAGTCATGACGCTAACACTATTAACGACGCAATCCTGCAGCGCGCACTGTAAATAGCTTTCCGTCTCCACTTGCTTAAGTAGCGAAAATTAAATTATAACCACCCGGTGCAGCATTTTCCCAACAGCGTGAAAGTGTGAGTGCATAATAAGAGTCCCGTGATATAATCAGGACCAACAACGTCCTTTCCTGGTCCTGAACCGTGAAAGTCGGCTCTGCTCTCCCGTTTCCGGGATTTACAACGCCATAAACCTCCCTCACGCGGCCCCCACATACCCTGTTAGCGATGCTTATCCGGTGACCGGTCGGCCGAGGTGACACATGCTGTAAACAGCAGCGCACTACCGCAAAGTGGTTTCCTCCCTCGACTTGTGGGGGCACTGACCTCATCTGCAGTTCTTGTAGTCGGCGGTTACCCAGCACCTTACGTGCTACTACCATGGAAATCCTCTGTACTCTGAGAAATGAGTCTTTGGCAATTGAAGGTTCAATGCCGGTGTCGTATTACTGTTGTGATAGGTGACGTCATTCATCAGAGATTAACCAATATCTTTGGTTCCCCTAGTAACGAGCAAAACCAGTGATTACAATTTACATGAACTTGGAAGTGTTTACGAATACATTTTCCTTTGAAAATAAAAATTCTTGCCCGGTGTGCTGCTTACTCTGAGACACTGAGGCTCAGTTTGTAGTTTATCATGATATGAAATTATTAACCTTTTGTTTTATTTCGATACATTTCGTTAACTGACAGGATTTTCTGCTGTGTGTGTTGGCATCGCTTTTTGAACTTTTGTACTGTCAATGGTTTTTGGCTTTTCATAGTGGTAACGGTGTTTCAAGTTGAGCTATCTAGTTCAGGTGATGTTTCGACACTGCATTTCGTCAGTCCTCGAGATTTTTTCTATTGCTATCGGTTTTTTTATTTTTTTCATAGATATCAGTCTTTTAAGTTGAGCTGTATAGGTCAAGTGATGTTTTCGATACATGTTACGGTTGATACTCGGTCATTTTTTATTTTTTTGCGTCATTGAAACCAACCATTGTATCGCATTTCTCTTGTTGTTTCTTGTATCTTTTGCTGTTATCGTAATTTTGCCCAAAAACCCCCATTTTCTGCAGTTGTCCCGTTAGTTTCAACATCTGTTATTAAGAATGCGTACAGTTCTGTATTTGACGTTTATATGTCGGCGCAATGGTGACAGATAATGTCATAGGTCATCAGTTTGAAATCATATTTGTGTTGCATTTTGGAGCTTGTTATGACGTGATTTGTCAAAGTCAACGGATGTTATTGTAGGCTCTGGTATATTAGAGTCAGGCCCGCGAATACACGTGATTGGTGAGGCAGGGAAAAGGAAAATGGCGACAACGTCTTTCGTAACCTGCCCTAATCTAATAGCTTCGAACATAAGATTTGTCAAAGTCAACGGATGTTATTGTAGGCTCTGGTATATTAGAGTCAGGCCCGCGAATACACGTGATTGGTGAGGCAGGGAAAAGGAAAATGGCGACAACGTCTTTCGTAACCTGCCCTAATCTAATAGCTTCGAACATAAGAAAAACCCTGTTGTAGCAAAATACCAGTACAATGTGAATTAGGACAAGACTTCCACAACAAAGCTACAGGCACCAGGAAGTCGCAAGGAAGTGCTTTGGACAATTTCCAGAAAGACGCCATTCTCCGTCATATACAGGGTGGTCGCAAACAGTTTGAAACGCTTGTAAGTGTGTTGCAGGGTAGGTTCTGCTGAGGAATAATTGTTAAGAGAAAAAACTGATGTGTTGCACAGGATCCGAGTTAATTAGCCAATCAAGCCGTTGCGCTTGCAATTTCAAGCGGTCCGCCAGACGCAATCACTGTCAGTTGTTCTCATAGGGTAGATGATTGCGCACGAGACTGCTCAGCCTTTGGCTCGGGTTCGATCCTTACTACCATCCCATGTCCAATTTTTGTATCGTTATTTTGTTCGGTTTTAAGAAACCAAACGAAGAACAAGTTCGGCGACACCATCTCTGACGAGCCGCTTTAATTTTCACTTGCAGTGGCCCGACTGGCTAACTTAACACTAATTAACTCAGAAACGGTGCAACATATCGAATTTTTTCGTAACAGTTATTTCTCAGCACGATCTACCCTGAAACATCCTTCTTAGTTTTTAAGGCTGTTTCTAGCCGCCCTGTATATAATTATCTTACGAGAAAACAAAACATTCTAAGCTGCTCGTGTCACTTCAGAAAGACGATGTTTTTAAAGGCAGAAAATTTTCTAAGCGCTGAACGACCTGGGCTTCCGTTGCCCCATTATTAATAGACGAAAGGTAGTAATAGGGGAGATGTTGTTGCCTGAAGATATAGATTTCTGTAGAGGACGACGAATGTGACTTTGGAACATATTGTACGGCTAAATGCAACGTAGGTCAGTGTCAGTCATTCATGACTTAGAGGGATGCAGAAGAAAACGATATGCATACTGTGACAAAGATATGAGTGAAGATTTTAGGTTACGGTAACTGCAACACAAGTCAAGAATTTAAAAGGTCAGAGCGCCGCCTTTAAATGATCATACTTCGAATTCCTTTGTCAGCTTATAACCGTCGCTATGCTAATAGTCATCTGTCACTCGCTGGTAGAACACGTTAATAATGAAACTACTTAGTAATAACAACATAAAGTCCGGATTTTCTACATTACTACGAATACTGCATATCTATTGTCAAGCATAATGAATGTTAAGAAGTGCCTCATGCAATACTCAGCTGTAACAGTACATTTTATTAGAGACGAGCGATTTCGGTCTAGGATCAAGACAAATGTACATTCTTCCATCGCTGACAGTAGCTGTATATTACACTCCTGGAAACTGAAATAAGAACACCGTGAATTCATTGTCCCAGGAAGGGGAAAATTTATTGACACATTCCTGGGGTCAGATACATCACATGATCACACTGACAGAACCACAGCCACATAGACACAGGCAACAGAGCATGCACAATGTCGGCACTAGTACAGTGTATATCCACCTTTCGCAGCAATGCAGGCTGCTATTCTCCCATGGAGACGATCGTAGAGATGCTGGATGTAGTCCTGTGGAACGGCTTGCCATGCCATTTCCACCTGGTGCCTCAGTTGGACCAGCGTTCGTGCTGGACGTGCAGACCGCGTGAGACGACGCTTCATCCAGTCCCAAACATGCTAAATGGGGGACAGATCCGGAGATCTTGCTGGCCAGGGTAGTTGACTTACACCTTCTAGAGCACGTTGGGTGGCACGGGATACATGCGGACGTGCATTGTCCTGTTGGAACAGCAAGTTCCCTTGCCGGTCTAGGAATGGTAGAACGATGGGTTCGATGACGGTTTGGATGTACCGTGCACTATTCAGTGTCCCCTCGACGATCACCAGTGGTGTACGGTCAGTGTAGGAGATCGCTCCCCACACCATGATGCCGGGTGTTGGCCCTGTGTGCCTCGGTCGTATGCAGTTCTGATTGTGGCGCTCACCTGCACGGCGCCAAACACGCATACGACCATCATTGGCACCAAGGCAGAAGCGACTCTCATCGCTGAAGACGACATGTCTCCATTCGTCCCTCCATTCACGCCTGTCGCGACACCACTGGAGGCGGGCTGCACGATGTTGGGGCGTGAGCGGAAGACGGCCTAACGGTGTGCGGGACCGTAGCCCAGCTTCATGGAGACGGTTGCGAATGGTCCTCGCCGATACCCCAGGAGCAACAGTGTCCCTAATTTGCTGGGAAGTGGCGGTGCGGTCCCCTACGGCACTGCATAGGATCCTACGGTCTTGGTGTGCATCCGTGCGTCGCTGCGGTCCGGTCCCAGGTCGACGGGCACGTGCACCTTCCTCCGACCACTGGCGACAACATCGATGTACTGTGGAGACCTCACGCCCCACGTGTTGAGCAATTCGGCGGTACGTCCGCCCGGCCTCCCGCATGCCCACTATACGCCCTCGCTCAAAGTCCGTCAACTGCACATACGGTTCACGTCCACGCTGTCGCGGCATGCTACCAGTGTTAAAGACTGCGATGGAGCTCCGTATGCCACGGCAAACTGGCTGACACTGACGGCGGCGGTGCACAAATGCTGCGCAGCTAGCGCCATTCGACGGCCAACACCGCGGTTCCTGGTGTGTCCGCTGTGCCGTGCGTGTGATCATTGCTTGTACAGCCCTCTCGCAGTGTCCGGAGCAAGTATGGTGGGTCTGACACACGGGTGTCAATGTGTTCTTTTTTCCATTTCCAGGAGTGTATGTCCACTTAACCTCACAGAGTTTTAGAGTCTTGATGGACATAATGTTACGCATACACTGAAACACAAAAGAAATTGGTATAGGCATGCGTATTCAAAAACGGAGATATGTAAACAGGCAGAAAACGAAGCTGCCTATATACGACAACAAGTGTCTGGCTCAGCTGCTAGATCGGTTACTGCTGCTACAATGGCTCGTTATCAAGATTTAGGTGAGATTGAACGTGGTGTTACAGTTGGCGTACGAGCAATGAGACACAGCATCTCCGACGTAGCGATCAAGAGGGGATTTTCTGTACGACCATATCACTGGTGTACCGTGAATATCAAGAATCTGGTAAAATATCAAATGTCCGACATCGCTGCGGCCGGAAAAAGATCCTGCAAGAACGGGACTAACGAGGACTGAAGAGAATCGTTCAACGTGACAGAAGTGCAACCGTTCCGCAGACTGCTGCAAATTTCACTGCTGGGCAGTCAACAAGATTCAAATGGTTCGAATAGCTCTGAGCACTATGGGACCTGACATCTGAGGTCATCAGTCCCCTAGAATTTAGAACTACTTAAACCTAACTAACCTAAGGACATCACACACATCCATGCCCGAGGCCGCATTTGAACCTGCGACCGTAGCAGCAGCGCGGTTCCAGATTGAAGTGCCTGGAACCGCTCGGCAACAGCGGACGGCAATCAACAAGAGTTCGTGTGCGAAACATTCAACGAAATATCCTCGACATTGGCTTTCAGAGCCGTGATGACTGCACGACACAAAGTCTTACGCCTCGCCTGCACCCGTCAACACCGACATTGGACTGTTGATGACTGGAAACATGTTGCCTGTTCGGACGAGTATCGTTTCAACTTTTATCGAGCTATGGACGTGTCCGGGTATGGAGGCAACATCATGAATCCGTGGACCCTGCATGTCTGCGGGGGACTGTTCAAGCTGGTGGAGTCTCTGTAATACTGTGGGGCGTATGCTTTTGGAGTGATATGGGACCCCTGACACGTCCAGATACGACTCTTGACAGGTGACACGTACGTAATCATCCTGTCTGATCACCTGTATCCATTCATGTCCATTGTGCATTTCGACGAATTTTGGGCCATTCCAGCAGGACAATACGACACCCCATACGTCCAGAATTGCTACAGAGTGGCACCAGGAACACTCTTCTGAGTTTAAACACTTCCGCTGGTCACCAAACTCCCCAGACATGAACATTATTGAGCATATCTGGGATGCTTGCGACGTGCTGTTCAGAAGAGATCTCCACCCCCTCGTACTGTTACGGATTTATGGACAGCACTGCAAGGTTCATGGCGTCAGCTCCCTCCAGCACTACTTCAGGGCATTAGTCGAGTCCATGCCAAGTCGTATTGCGGCACTTCTGCACGCTCGCGGGGGGCCCTACACGATATTAGGCATGTGTACCAGTCTCTTTGGCTCTTCAGTGACTCTGAGCACTATGGGACTCAACTGCTGTGGTCATCAGTCCCCTAGAACTTAGAACTACTTAAACCTAACTAACCTAAGGACATCACATACACCCATGCCCGAAGCAGGATTCGAACCTGCGACCGTAGCAGCAGCGAGGCTTTTCAGTGGACTATAGTAATGGAAAAATGAACATGTGATAACTGTTACTCCAATTACGCAAATGCATAGCTCAAATAGCCTTTGGACCCGACGATCGTCTGTAATAAAATATACTGCTATTGTAAAGGCAGTTCTTAACATTCATTAAAGCTTTACAACGCTACCTCCATAAAATATTTGTAACAAATGACTTTAAAATAGTTGAGAACACAAGACACTAAACATTTGTTTCCAATTTTTCGACTTTATATAGCGTGTTTCAACTAGTAATTGTAAATAAGTTTACGTGTACGGATACGACCTGCATGTTTTCTTGGTACTTGCTTATGCTGACACTGTATCTACTACGCCACACCCGGCAACATGGCTAGTTGGCTGTGCGAACTTTCAGTACCAGTGATTCGCTTCACAGACCACAGGGGGGCGCGCATTATAGCCCGGAGCCCACGGCTCTGGCCCTGCGCCCTTATCAGGCACAGAGGACGGCGGCACAGCCGTTCCCACGAACTCTGACCTCGCCTACGGCCCGAGAGGACGTTTTAATTACAGGATTATAGCTTACGCAGTTTCCGCACACTTCCTTTTGCTGACAACGATGCTATTACTCCGTAAGAAATACTCGTTCTTTTACTTTTGCGCTTCGCAAGCTCGAAATTACAGAGCCATTTTTTACGGAATAGGTCACCAGATTGGCTGCGCATGAAACATAATTTCTCCCAAGTTGCTCGAAACTTATTTAAGTCAGAGGTATCGTCGATTAACCCACGAGGAGAAATTTTAACCTGTAAGGGTACAGCTACAAAGCGTCATAGTAGCCCGTCTGTCGCTTTTTAAGGGGCTCCGGAACGCCCTATACTTGCAATGTTAAAATAACGCTTATAAATTACATCTTTCCTCACAAAGTATTTGAGGTAGGAAGTTGATCTTTTTACAGATTATTTGTTGGAATATGGGCTACAACTTAACACAGGGATTTTACAAAATTTTAGTTCTGTTATTAAAGATGATTTTTTTTCAATTGTAATGAAAATTCACAACATTTTTTTGCAATTTTTTATTTATATATTCAAAAATATACAGTTTTTTGGAAAAAGGCTGTGTTAAATTATGCAGAAGGTACTGTGTAACATTTACTGAAAGTTTGAAGCAAATATGTTTGGAAGATCCTTAGAAAACATGTAATTAGTATGAGAAAATAAAAGGATGGATTATCTTCATCCTCTGCAAACTCCTCCTCCAGCTTCCTCTTGTTCCTCCTCCTGTTTACTCTTGCTTGTATTTCTAGACTCTTTACAGCCCTGTCTGCAGCCCGAAGGCGTTCCTTGTCTAAAGCAAGCATCGCTCGTTGTTGTGTTCGTAGATTTTGCTACCATTTTCTTCAGTTGCAGTTACTGCAACACTGTTCCAAAAGTTGGTCATGTATGAACACTTATCACATTTCAGTTGTATTTCACTAGCAAGTCCTACGTGCTTTATTATGGAGAGTTCCAGACCAACTTCACTACAATGAATACATCTTACACAGTTTGAAAAAATTCCTTTGAGAACCGACATATCAAATATTTCATTCACATCCGATTCGCCCATAAAACATTCATAGTTTTCACTCATTCAACCAAGCTTCTTCTGTGAAGTATTTTCTTTCCCACTTTGACTGCTATGGGCAGGTGTACTTGAGAGGTTAGGTTCACTCACTTGGTTATCGTCTTTATTGTTTACAGTAATAACACATACCTTTGGCTTTCCAACATTTCTCCTTTCTTAAAAGCCTTCAGAGGATTTCTAATAACTTTACTTTTACTCATTATTATACTTCAACAAAACAGAGACTCAAGAAACAGAATTAATTACGAATATTTTCGAGATAACGACAGAGTAAATAAACATGAAACAATCGACAATCACACCAGCGATATATATTGAACCATCACAGGTTAGCCACAACACATATTTTATCTCACATCACTAAAATGTACCTGATGAACACGGACGTTAATAATAACACCATTTGACAGCAGTTTAACAGCGCCACAGTGGGTCACGCCCATGTAGAACACATTTCAAAAAAAATTTAAAAATAGTTTTAGTCTTCGGAATTGAATAAATTATATATCTATTAAAAGGTAATAGTCTGCAGATTCAGAAAATGCAAAAAAGTAAAAATTGAACTTTTCATGATTTTGAGCCTTTCCGGAGCCCCTTAAAGCATTTTACGACAGAACTTATTACAACATAATGTCGGCTAAATGTAGCATTCCACTACGTTCGTATGATTATTACACTTTTCAGTTTGACTCGCAATTGAAACTTCGGTTACTGATGTCAAAATGTGTCCTCGGTAATGGTAACAGTGCTGGAAGGAGTCGGGCAGGAGTCTATCTATATAAGAAGTCTTTCGAAAGTGTATCATTAAGAAGTTATCCAGAAATAAAACAATAAATACGGGTAGAAAAATTTATAGATGAAATATGAGAAGGAAGACCCATGGTAACATTAAAAAATTTGTCTTAACACACCGTCAAGACAACTGCCAACATTTTAAAAATTAAGAGGTGATATTAAATGACGGAGGATCGTAAATGAATAACATGAAAGACTTTAGTAACGTTTTGCAAAGTATTAATTATGGCCATGAACAGGCTTTTGGCTTCTTAGTTCATCATCAAGTGACAACTACGCGTCACAAACACAGGTAAAATGACGTGCAGTTTTCACATGTATTGCTTATATAGAAGCCGGCCGAAGTGGCCGAGCGGTTCTAGGCACTATAGTCTGGAACCACGTGTCCGCTACGGTGGCAGGTTCGAATCCTGCCTCGGGCATGGATGTGTGTTATGTCCTTAGGTTAGTTAGGTTAAGTAGTTCTAAGTTGTAGGGGACTGATGACCTCAGAAGTTAAGTCTCGTAGTACTCAGAGCCATTTGAACAATTTTTGCTTAGTGGTTCAAGTGGCTCTGAGCACTATGGGACTCAACTGCTGAGGTCATTAGTCCCCTAGAACTTGAACTAGTTAAACCTAACTAACCTGAGGACATCACAAACATCCATGCCCGAGGCAGGATTCGAACCTGCGACCGTAGCGGCCTTGCGGTTCCAGACTGCAGCGCCTTTAACCGCACGGCCACTTCGGCCGGCAATTTTTGCTTATATAGAAGTTGTAAATAATAGTTACATATATAATGTTTGCTAAGTCAAATATTACAGTTTTAAGTAACGCATAAATAATTACATTTAACCAAAAATAAATCATAAATAATAACCAAAAATAAATATAAATTTACAATTGTGCTCTAATAACTGTATAAATGAAACTTGATTTAACACAGGAAGAAAAAGAATAAAGTTTGTTCATTTAAAACTAAGCTGGCATTCTGTGTCATATATTCATTGGTTTCAAGTGTTTCCAGTAGGGTCATCTTTCAGCTTTTCTTAACAGGAAAAATTAAGTTCTCAGTGTCGGTTGAGGTGTCGTGTTTATGACTCGGTCAGCCTTCCTGCTTCATTGATGCAAGCTGCCACCCCTCTCCCGTTAGAGAACTTCGAAATGTAACATGTGACATGGCGCTGTGTAATGTCATTGTGTCAGTGCGTGAGAAACAGCGTGAAATGCACATGGACGAAGAACTGGTGACGTCACAGCGTGCAATTCCGCGTTCCATTACACTGTAAAGTGGGAAATGATGAATCTGGGACATCAGATTTTGCCTCGTGGAGTGGAATGTGACCAACGAGATGCGACATCGTTTTGTGTCACAAGCAGAACTTGCGAGCCGACATATTGCACAGAATTAAACTCCCTAATTAGCACTTTTTTATTACAAAGTACTTGGTACGAATAGCTGCTTCAGATCATCAGAGAACTGAGGATCTCTCGAAAACGCGTCGTTTTAAGTGCAATTTTTTACAATAAAATGACAGAAAACTATATACCGGTAGCTTAAGGCTTGCATATTTTATGCTTTTTGTGTTATAACTTGTTTCAGTGCTATGGCACAATTATAATTTATCAAAAGCGCGTCCTTTTGGTACAATTTGTCATTGCTAAATATCAAATAATGACGTTTGTAGATAAAACCTTTACATAGTATATGCCGTATAGGGAAATGAAATTACGAAACGAATCCCGATTTTGAAATCGAAGGTGATAAAATATGTTGTTTCTGAGTGATGGTAGTCAACACGACATCGATAATATGGATATTAGGCGTGTGCAAACTGACATTAGACACTGTACTTTAACTATATTAAAATCGAAAATGACTTGGAGATTAAATTACCGAATAGAACCCAGAACGTTGTCCTCGATGGTGAGTGTTCATCGGAGGTGAGTGTATCATCTGGAGTGCCCCAGGCAAGTGTGGTAGGTCCGCCGTTGTTTTCTATCTACATAAATGATCTTTTGGATAGGGTGGTCAGCAATGTGCGGCTGTTTGCTGATGATGCTGTGGTGTACGGGAAGGTGTCGTCGTTGAGTGACTGTAGGAGGATACAACATTACTTGGACAGGATTTGTGATTGGTGTAAGGAATGGCAGCTAACTCTAAATATAGATAAATGTAAATTAATGCAGATGAACAGGAAAAAGAATCCCGTAATGTTTGAATACTCCATTAGTAGTGTAGCGCTTGGCACAGTCACGTCGATTAAATATTTGGGCGTAACATTGCAGAGCGATATGAAGTGGGACAAGCACGTAATGGCAGTTGTGGGGAAGGCGGATAGTCGTCTTCGGTTCATTAGTAGAATTTTGGAAAGATGTGGTTCATCTGTAAAGGGGACCGCTTATAAAACACTAATACGACCTATTCTTAAGTACTGCTCGAGCGTTTGGGATCCCTATCAGGTCGGATTGAGGGAGGACATAGAAGCAATTCAAAGGGAAATGCTTCAAGAACTCGGGTGGGAGTCTCTGGAGGAAAGGAGGCGTTCTTTTCGTGAATCGCTACGGAGGAAATTTAGAGAACCAGCATTTGAGGCTCACTGCAGTACAATTTTACTGCCGCCAACTTATATTTTGCGGAAAGGCCACAAAGATACGATAAGAATGATTAGGGCTCGTACAGAGGCATATAGGCAGTCATTTTACCATCGTTCTGTTTGGGAGTGGAACAGGGAGAGAAGATGCTAGTTGTGGTACGAGGTGCCCTCCGCCACGCACCGTATGGTGGATTGCGGAGTATGTATGTAGATGCAGATGTAGAATTAATTTTACCAGTATGTAGCTCAGATCACTGTACAGCACTATGTAGTATTGCTCTACCAATAGTGCGCTGTTCAAGCCATTGACGAGTCCAGAATTTTCGCGATTTTCTCCACTCGCCATCGACAGTCGCTAACAGAGTCAAAGCAGCTATTTCGGGCGAATACATTTTGGTAAAGAAACTGTGTGATTCAGGCCCTAGATGCAACAAGCCCTAGGTGACACAGGGCACTGATGGTGGAGACCGCTGCGGTCGCAAATCACGATTAGGGAAACGGTATGTTTAGTGAGATGCAGCAGGCCATTTCATAGCGAATAGCAACCTCGAAGGACACCGGCGTCTGACGTGATTGGCTCGGAGAAACACGTCACGTGTGAGGACGGCTTTACTGTTGTTGTAAGGGTTTTGGGAAAATGGGATGCTTCTGTGCGAAAAATCGCTTACAGGATGCTAGTGTGACAAATTTTTTTTTCTGTTTGTTTTTATCTCTAATTCCACTGGCAACCGTGTGTACCACGACCGTATCCTTGTCAATATATTCTGAATAAATGGCAGCATCGGTCGTAAAGATTGAAACCTTTTATTTAACAACTGTCGATCTAACAACTGCTGAGGTCACAAGGTAGGTTCCTCTGTAGTTGAAAATTACTGTACGCAGTAAAAGTGAAGATATCTGTTGGAACTAATCAGCATAGTACAGGGTTATTACAAATGATTGAAGCGATTTCACAGCTCTACAATAACTTTATTATTTGAGATATTTTCACAATGCTTTGCACACACATACAAAAACTCAAAAAGTTTTTTTAGGCATTCGCAAATGTTCGATATGTGCCCCTCTAGTGATTCGGCAGACATCAAGCCGATAATCACACACTCGGCGCAGCATGTCCCCATCAATGAGTTCGAAAGCATCGTTGATGCGAGCTCGCAGTTCTGGCACGTTTCTTGGTAGAGGAGGTTTAAACACTGATTCTTTCACATAACCCCACAGAAAGAAATCGCGTGGGGTTAAGTCGGGAGAGCGTGGAGGCCATGACATGAATTGCTGATCATGATCTCCACCTCGACCGATCCATCGGTTTTCCAATCTCCTGTTTAAGAAATGCCGAACATCGTGATGGAAGTGTGGTGGAGCACCATCCTGTTGAAAGATGAAGTCGGCACTGTCAGTCTCCAGTTGTGGCATGAGCCAATTTTCCAGCATGTCCAGATACACGTGTCCTGTAACGTTTTTTTCGCAGAAGAAAAAGGGGCCGCAAACTTTAAACCGTGAGATGGCACTAAACATGTTAACTTTTGGTGAATTGCGAATTTGCTGCACGAATGCGTGAGGATTCTCTACCGCCCAGATTCGCACATTGTGTCTGTTCACTTCACCATTAAGAAAAAATGTTGCTTCATCACTGAAAACAAGTTTCGCACTGAACGCATCCTCTTCCATGAGCTGTTGCAACCGCGCCGAAAATTCAAAGCGTTTGACTTTGTCATCGGGTGTCAGGGCTTGTAGCAATTGTAAACGGTAAGGCTTCTGCTTTAGCCTTTTCCGTAAGATTTTCCAAACCGTCGGCGGTGGTACGTTTAGCTCCCTGCTTGCTTTATTCGTCGATTTCCGCGGGCTACGCGTGAAACTTGCCCGCACGCGTTCAGCCGTTTCTTCGCTCACTGCAGGCCGACCCGTTGATTTCCCCTTACAGAGGCATTCAGAAGCTTTAAACTGTGCATACCATCGCCGAATGGAGTTAGCAGTTGGTGGATCTTTGTTGAACTTCGTCCTGAAGTGTCGTTGCACTGTTATGACTGACTGATGCGAGTGCATTTCAAGCACGACATACGCTTTCTCGGCTCCTGTCGCCATTTTGTCTCACTGGGCTCTCGAGCGCTCTGGCGGCAGAAACCTGAAGTGCGGCTTCAGCCGAACAAAACTTTATGAGTTTTTCTACGTATCTGTAGTGTGTCGTGACCATATGTCAATGAATGGAGCTACAGTGAATTTATGAAATCGCTTCAATCATTTGTAATAGCCCTGTACATATTCAAAATATTCAAATGTGTGTGAAATCTAATGGGACTTAACTGCTAAGGTCATCAGTCCCCAAGCTTACACACTACTTAACCTAAATTATCCTAAGGACAAACACACACACCCATGCCCGAAGGAGGACTCGAACCTCCGCCGTGACCAGCCGCACAGTCCATGACTGCAGCGCCTAAGACCGCTCGGCTAATCCGCGCGGTATAGTACATGTCACATCCCATGAAAAATGTTGTGTTATTATGATATGGGCCTACAAGGTTCGAATAGTTGGCACTGAATATGGTCTACAGTGACCGAAATCGATCTGTAAAACTGTATGTCTGTAGGACTGTAAACGGATCCTATCCAAGGCTCGACATATGTTACGTACCAAGAATAATGGAGATGTAACCCTTGTGCGCAATTTCTGGTTAAGCCAGCTCACAAGGACAATTATAGATTTAAAAATTACAGAGTCGCCACCAGACCAAGCCCTTCCTAACAATTAAGAAAAGACCGAACTGAAAATTATCAGTTTAAGTAAATTAAAATTTTAATTGTAATAATGCCATTTTTTAAAGAAACTGACAAGATAAACAGCATTGTATGTCGTATATCAATGAGCTTGTTTAATTAAATTGATTTTTCCTCCAATTTTTGTTCATCACAAGCAAGCAGACTAGCTTGATAAAAAAATTATGGAATAGATCATTTGAGAACTGGCCTCAATGAGAAAGATAAAGGACGCAGAGTTTATCTTTTACATAGCACATTTATTTCATTACTGAATTTTATGCACATCCTATGAATACATATGACTGGTGCCTGAATAAAAAAGTTTAACTAAATAATTCGCAAAAAAAACTGTAGAATCGTGCAATAAAAAAGGAAAAACACACAAAAGGGAAGTGGAACACAATAATTCAATCATTTTATCTACATACCCACGACTGTCCAAAAGGAACAAAGCAACTTCCACACTTTTAATTTCAACCACCACCATCGCCGATTTTTAACAAAATAATTATGCCACATTCCCAAAATACATAACTACACACGCTTCAGTTAAGCTGAAGTACTTAAATATGCCATGAATTTAATATAGGGGGAGTTCTAATTCGACGTACTTCCTATCAGCAGAAACCCTCTCTAGGAGCTACGAACTGTACTCACCAACCGCTAGCTGCAGAGTGTCCTTTCTCCACCGAGCTTCGCCTAACTACCGGTGCAACGGAAGCTACCTGACAGACAAACCAACCGCAGACTAAAAGGGGTAAACCTCTGTGTCCAGGTACTGGCATCCTAAGTTGGTCATCCTGTGCTACAGTCGAAACGAGAAGCAAACATCACCTGCTCCTAGCAGACGACCACCAACTCAGCGTCGCCCACAAAAGAAACCCGAAACCACTCGTAAAAACAATCATTCAGTCACATTCACGCACACATAGGGTAGGGTGAAGGGAAAAACGTAATAAATGAAGGTCATGACTTCCTATGGAACACAAAAAAATCAAACATAATATCATTTAATAAGCCTTAGTTTGATTGCTCAGTCTTTCTGGGAGAATAAATCAAACCGCAATCAGGCTGTGGACAGAATAGGATGCACAGAATCCAGTGAGACAACCGTGTATGAAACGACTCCACAGAGACGTTTCAAAATAAAGATTTCACTCTTTACGACCGATGCTGCCATTTATTCAAAAAAATTTCTGTCCTTCTCGACGTAAGTAGAATACAGTATATGATGACTCATACTGGCTGTGTCGCTGGGACCGATGGATGAACGGGAGGTTCCTGTGTTCGATGACAGAGGAGTTCACGAAGTGAATGTGTAGCCAGAAGCACAGTTGAGAGTGTAGCGAAAGTCGTAGTGGATGTGCGCAAACAGCCCAGGGAGCCATACGAGTCGAAAAACAGTAAACTTAGGCTATGTAAATCTATCCATCACTCTACCATCAATGGCACTTATCGAAGGATTCGGAGAATAGCGAGTAGGCAGGACCGCGGCATTTCCGGATACAGTCTCGTCAGTGGACGGGGCCCACATGGCATGTTCACGGCCGTGGCAGCGGCCGCTGCAGGAGCCTGCCGCTGGCCTGGTGTGAAGCACAAATGTCTCTGACCTTTCCTCCACATCGATACTCCAACTGGCCGGGGAATACAAATCACTAGCAGACCCTAAGCGATTGTAGAACATTCTTCCTGTGTTTGGAGAACTCATCAGGCAAGCATGACAACAGCCATAAACCTAATTGACAGACGCGCTGCTAGGGTGTAACAGGTAAGTATAACCCACACGTAACTCTAACAGAAATGCTCGGTGAACTGAAATGGGCGTCCTCAGAAGAACAACAACATTGCTTCTGTGAAAGCCTGTTGGGTAAATGAAGAGAATCTGTATTCGAAGGAGACTGTGGGCAACCATCGTAGCCGGCCGCCGTGGCCGAGCGGTTCTAGGCGCCACAGTCTGGAACCGCACGACCGCTATGGTCGCAGGTTCGAATCCTGCCTCGGGCATGGATGTGTGTGATGTCCTTAGGTTAGTTAGGTTTAAGTAGTTCTAAGCTCTAGGGGACTGATCACCTCAGAAGTTGAGTCCCATAGTGCCCAGAACCATTTGAACCAACCATCGTATATTTCGCATACCGTATTTAACGGTCTATAAGACGCACTTTTTTCCGTGAAAAATTGCCTCCAAAATTCAGGTGCATATTACACTCTAAATCAATATAAAAATGTCCACTATTTGATTTAAAATTCCCGCCAGTCTTAAAAATGGCCATGTATTCGATGCCGAGGGAAACCTATCTCTACCTGGCAACAATGGATTCAACTGGCGGCAGCAGAGCGCCTATGTGACGAACATGAGTTGCAGGGATTCACAAGCTCTCTAACAATGTCTCCCTCCCGCTCCGCCATCACAAACCCAGAACACTGTCTGACCTATGATACGTCATTGCAGTCTACCGTGCCAGTGAACTTGAATTGAAAGTGATTCGTGTTATCGGTAACAGTACAATATTTTTGTTAGTAGCTACTTTCGTAATGGAAAAAAATAAAAGGCATTCTTATGATACGGGCTTTCTCTTTAACTTGGTTTTAGATAAAATAGTAAAAACATGGGAAAGCACATTAAAAAACAGAGGCACACAAGGTATAAGCATGAGCCAAGGAAAGAACAAATTTGAAGTGAAATGTTTACCCTTTGTGGATGGGACTGGGTAACACAACAAATAAAGAAAGAATAAAAAAGTTAGAATTTGCATATAAATTAACACAAAACTACTACAATAAGAAATCAATATCCATACAAGCGAAGATTAGACATTACAATTCAGTTATTAGGACACAAGCAACGTATGGATCAGAGTGCCTAACATTGAATAAGAAAGGCAAATTAAGAGAACTAGAAAAAAGAGAGCGAAAAATATTAACAAAAATTCTAGGTCCTGAGAAAAACAAGGCAAATAGGTGGATTAAAAGGAGAAATGAATACTTATACAAAAATACAGAAAAGATCACAGATACAACGAAGAAGAGACGACTAAAATTTTATGGACTTTAAAAAGAATGGAAGAAACCCGGATTACAAAGAAAATTTTTAATTACGTTAGTAAGCTGAAAGAAATTGTAGGATGAATACAAGCAGTAAAGAATGACGCCAACAAAATAGGTGTTACAGAAGAAATAATACGTGACAGGAATCACTTCAGGCTACTGATAGAAAACGCAAACTATGAAGAAGATGAGCCAAAACCTCGACCCAAGAGAGTGTGGACAGATGAGCAGAGACGAGCAGTTGGCGAGAAAATGAAGAAATACTGGGAAGAACGGAAGAAAAACAAACACCATAAGTCTTAAGTTGTATGCGGTCAATAGCTGGCCAAATTCATATATAAAAAAAAAAATGATACGGACTCTAAATTGAAAGTAACAGCAAATGCAGAAGAACAGGGAAGCAGAGCAGTTGAGTAGCATTTCAGCTCTCTACAAAATAACCTTTCGCGATTTGCGGGATTGTAGAGAAGAACTGAAAAAAATGAAGAAGAAATGTGCAAACAGAGGACTGGATGCTACATGGGCAAAACTAGAAGCTGGTGTGTTGAAATGTCAAACAGACGCTCGTAAACCAGCGCTACAGTGGAACTTAACAGACTTTCAGGGTGGAGTTGGCTGGTGCCACAGCATTAAGGAGCGTCGTGGACTTAGCATGCGAAGCAAAATCAAAATATCTCAGCAAATGCCACAAGAGTATAAAAAGAAAATATTATCTTTCCATCACTTTATTATTCAACATCGAAAGAAAACCAGTGTGGAACTGAGCTAAATAGCGAACATGGACGAAACTCCTCTGACATATGATGTGCCGAGTGACACAACGGTTGCCATGAAAGGTATTGAAAATGTAACTATAAAAACAAGTGGACATGAACAAATGTACTACACTGTTGTCCCTTCATGTTGTACTGACGGTACTAAACCTAATGCGATGATGATTTTAAGCGCAAAACAATGCCAGAACCGTCTGAAATATCGCCAGGTGTTGGTTGGTTGGTTGATTCGGGGGAGGGGACGGAACACTGAGCGGTCCCACACGATTAGGGAAGGGTGGGGAAGGAAATCGGTCGTCCCCTTTCAAAGGAACCACCCCGGCATTTGGCCAGGTGCTGCTATTCCTGTACATGACGTGGGTTGGATGAATGAGACTCGTACGAAATTATGGATTAACAGAGTGTGGGAGAGAAAGAAAGGAGTTTTATTGAAGAGAATTTCTTGTGCTGGATCAGTTTAGTAGTCATTTGAAAAATTCGGCGAAAGAGAAATTGAGACATGGAAATACAGAGCTTTCTGTTATTCCGGGACAACTTACTTCATAACTGCAGCCTATTGATGTCTCGATAAACAAACCATTTAAAGCGTATATGAAAGAGGAATGGAACAAATGTCTGATGGATAAAGCCCAACATGAATTCACGCCGAAGGAAGCTATAGCACGACCTACAATCAAGCAGGTGTGTCAGTGAATAAAACAGTCGTGGTCTGGAATGAGAGAAGACATTACTGTTAAACCGTTCAAGAAGTGCGGCGTAAGTAACATTCTCTCTATAGCAGTGAAGACCATCTTATACATGAAGAGCACAACGACGACAAAGAGGAAGAAGAAAAAGAAGAAGAAAGTTTATGTGACGATTTTTAGAGACTTTAAAGGTCTGTTTGGGTTTATAAACTAAGAATTTTTTTAAAATCTAACTTCACAATCTAATAATAAAAATGGTAAAAATGTTATTTTTAAAATTGCTTGAAATTAAGGTGCTTCTTACAGTACGTTGAGAAAAATATAGAGAGATTAGGGCGCCTACAAAGACATACAGACAATCATCTTTGCCCCGCCCAATATGCGAGTGGTAGAGGAACGAAAATCGATAATATTGGTTCTAAGTATCCTCTGCCACGCACTGTACTTTGTATTCAGGAGTACATCTCTAGATGCAGATGCAGGTATTTACCGCTGCACGCTGCAGCCTCCCCATCATCTGTATTATGATCTCAAGGTGAACGTGGCGTGCTGATAACCAACGGCTGTTAAAGAGCCAGACCTCATAAAGATCTTTTATGACGGCCATTGCCTCTGCCACAACGACGACTTCTTCCGAGGGATGAAGAATGAACCTATTGCTTGAAGATTAGAACGAAAGAAGCTCCTACTCACACATGGTCGATTAGTTGATGAATATATAAATCACATCTGGGTACTGAATTCGCATGGTTCTCTGCTTGTTCCTCTTCTTCTTCCATTTCAAGGAATGGCTGTTGGCGCGTTCAGAAACCAAACGAACAAAACTGTTGCCTCCATCTCTTCATTGGTCGACCTACATTCCGTTTTCGAATTTAGTTGAAATACGAAGCTTGCCATGGCAGGTGCTCATTCGGTATCCTTTTGATGTGATCATATTGTTTTTTGTAGTGCCTAATCTATTTATTTATTTATTTATTTATTTATTTATTTATTTATTCCGTCATTGGTTCTTAACGTCTGCGTCTTGTTTTATATCTTCACTCCACTCTCTGTCTCTTAGCGTTAGTCCAAGAAATGAACTCAGAAACCTCGTTCCAGCTGGTCCAGTTCTTCGTTCGTCTCCTTTTCTTAGAATCCGGTTTTCCTCCTGACACGTAGAGCAGGCTTAAATACCACGATGTGTACCCTTAGTGCTACCTCATTCCTTATAGTTCTGCCAAGATAACCTTCTTATACAGCTGCTTTTTGCATTATATTTCTGTATGTTCTGAACCACATCTGAAGTAGTTTTGCATATTGGTATCTTTGTCCCAAGATACTTAAAACATTTTATCTGTTCTATTATTTTATTGTTTATCAATATTTTGGCTCTTCTTATGTGTTTCTCTTCCACTTCCTTACTTTTGTTTTATTTACAGATATAACCATTTGATAAGTTTGTAAAACGTTACTCAATGTACACATATTTTCTTGTAAAGCACGTTCATTGGTTGCCAGGAGAACTTGGTCGTCTGCAAGTACACAGTGATTCAGTTGTCCCTACCTACAGATTTTATGCGACCTGCAATGCCTTCAAAAACCCCACACAAGATTTTCATATTTTCTTGTTCACAATGCGAAAACTAATAGTCCTACAGAAAAAAAGTGAACAGAATTTTAGGATCTTTAATGTAGTTAAATTTTATACTTGCATACGTTTTTTCTAGAGGTCACAGATTGTGAGTTATTCAAGAAAAACGCATTTGGAAGTCACTTTTGACCGTTTTCCTTGAATAATTAGAAAACTAAGACCTCTAGCGAATGTATCATAAGAAGGTCCTGTTCATTTTTCCTATAACACTGACAATTTATGTGTAGTGTGAAAGAGAATATGATAATCTTGCTAGTGGTATTTGAAGGTGTTGCGTGTTGCATAAAACCCAAAGGGACAGCTGAATCACTGTGTATAAGAGTGTTAATAATTTTCTTCCTTGCCAGGTAAATCACAGGATTTTTAGAATTCCATTATTCTACAACTTTGCTGATACAGATATCCATTGGTGACAGGCCACATCCTTGTTTTGGCCTGGTTTACCGTCAATAAGTCTTCGTTTATACTTATTTTAGTGTTATCGTATAGTGATTTAATGGCATTCAATAAGTTTAGGCGTACACTGTAGTCACTGACTATATCCCATAATTTCATTCCCACTACCTTATCACAGGCCTTTACAAAGTCTAAGAAGAGCAGAAGTAGTGGCCTGTTGAACTCTCTTCTCTTATCTGTCAATTGTTTCAAAACAAATGTTGCACCTGCACAGAACCTGCCTTTACGAAATCCAGATTCATCCTCTCATAAAACTGTTTCAGCTATTGGCAGGAGTTTCCTTTTAATAACAAAACAATGGTTCAAATGGCTCTGAGCACTATGGGACTTAACATTTTAGGTCATCAGTCCCCTAGAACTTAGAATTACTTAAACCTAACTAACCTAAGGACATCACACACACCCATGCCCAAGGCAGGATTCGAACCTGCGACCGTAGCGGTCGCGCGGTTCCAGACTGAAGCGCCTAGAACTGCTCGGCATTTAAAACGAATATACCCACCCGTAATTTGAACATTTTTTACCTCCTTTCTTATGTATAATTCTAGCAACCTTCCTTTCCTCTGGAATGCGATTTTAGTGCTTGGCATTTCACGTTTGGAGAGTAGTCGCATCTTGGCGGAAGCGAGTAGGGGAGAAGGGAATGTGGAAGAACTCCACTGCAGCCATTACTCGCAGTGGAGGAACTGGAGGGAGTCTGCTGTGGGAGGAACTGAAGACATCGCACTGCGGGTTCGCAGGTGTTGCGGCGCTGCATTCGCATTCATCTCTCCCGTCAGCCACTACCAGGGCGGAAATCATGATTTCGGGAAGGACCGGGCAGTTGCCATGCAGACTGCAGGCTGCGAGCGCGTCGTCCGGAATGAGTTACGCGTAAAGCTGCGGTCCGCCTAGAATTTCAATGCGCTGCGTTTGGCAGCAGACGCCGCTGCGATCAGACCCGCAACACGCCGCCGCATAATAAGAAAACCGAGAATATCGTGAACTCAATCCTTCCTCTAATCCCATTCACACCTGTAAATTTATTCCGGATTTGTCCGTTTTCTCGTACAATCTTTCGAACAGTCTGTGATGTGCCATAACGTTCAAATATGTCAACTGTGGTGTCACCGCCAGGCACCACACTTGCTAGGTGGTAGCCTTTAAATCGGCCGCGGTCCGGTAGTATACGTCGGACCCGCGTGTCGCCACTGTCAGTGATTGCAGACCGAGCGCCACCACCCGGCAGGTCTAAAGAGACTTCCTAGCACTCGCCCCAGTTGTACAGCAGACTTTGCCAGAGATGGATCACTGACAAATACGCTCTCATTTGCCGAGACGATAGTTAACATAGCCTTCAGCTACGTCATTTGCTACAACCTAGCAAGGCGCCATTACCAGTTAATATTGAGATTGTAAAACATGTTCCGTCAAGAGCGATGTACACCAATTATGGATTAAAGTTAAGTATTCCAGCAGCAACGCACTTTATTGGCTATATTAATTACATTGTCCTGTTCCAGACCTCACGCCAGTTTGCGTGAGCTTAAACGCGTGCATTTCGGCCTCCTCTAGCAACACGGTGTTGGCTCTTCTGCCAACACATCATAAACTACAAATATGTGCTCAGCGTGTAATGTATTAATGATGAAATACCACCCAGTGCGCAGAAAACTTTGCCGGACGCTGTGGCCGAGCAGTTTTTGGCACTTCAGTCCGGAACCGCTCTGCTGCTACGGTCGCAGGTTCGAATCCCGCCTCGGGCATGGATGTGTGTGTTGTCCTTCGGTTAGTTAGGTTTAAGTACTTCTTGTTGTGGCGTAGTAATACAGCCACGCCACTCGGAAGTAGCCGAAAGGCACGCGTTACGCTCACGCAGAATGGCGTGAGGTCTGAAACAGGATACGTAATGAATGCTATAAAGAAAAGTACGTAGCTACTGGAATACTTAACGTTAATCCATTATTTGTATACATCGTTCTTGATGAGACATGCTTCATACGATAACTATCAATTGCTATGGCGCCTTGCTAGGTCGTAGCCATTGACTTAGCTGAAGGCTATTCTAACTATCTTCTCTACCAAATAAACGAGGCTTCGTCAGTGTTGCATCGCTAGCTAAGTCGTCCGTACAACTGGGGCAAGTGCTAGTCCGTCTCTCGAGACCTGCCGAGTGGTGGCGCTCGGTCTGCGATCACTGACAGTGGCGACACGCGGGTCCGACATGTACTAATGGACCGCGGCCGATTTAAAGCTACCACCTAGCAAGTGTGGTGTCTGGCGGTGACACCACACTTCTAAGTCTAGAGGACTGATGACCTCAGATGTTAAGTCTCATAGTTTTTAGAGCCATTTGAACGATTTTTTTAACAGAAAACTTTCAGGAATACCGAGGAAAAGGTGGGAAATTCCATAATGTCAACCAAGAGGGAGTAACAGGCAAATACATGAAAAAGAAGAACAAGAACACGAATACTGTATAATATCGTGTCCACATACGCGCATGTATATTCACGCACACATGTACAGAAAACTTAACAGTAATTTTGCAGCAAATAAATGATATGTTTTTGCTTTACATACAAGAGAGCATCCACTACGTTGAGTAGGAGATTTTTGGACTTTCTTATACAAAGTTTGTATTTCACATGTTTGAAAATTTCCGCCACTGAATAGATACAGTGATCTTAGCGTTTTACTAAAAACTGAGAATGATGAAATAATTTTCTTCTTATTTGGAAGGCTATTGTAAATGTCTATCGCACTATTCGCAATGGAAATTTTCAGAGCTGATGTCCTTACTGAATGGATCTGGAACTTCCCTTTTTTCCTTGTATCATGTTGATGGATATTGCAGGGCATTTAATTGTAAGGAGCAGACAAATGAAAATTAGACAGATGGAAAAAAGTAAGCAAACTTTTCATTATTTCAAAAGTAATCGGCATATCTGTTAATACATTTATCCCACTGTGAGACAAGACGGTCAGTGCCTTCATGGTAAAATCTCTGCGGCTGCCTATCGAACCATGATTGTACCTATGGGTACATCTCTTCATCAGAAGAAAATCGTCAGCCACCAATGTCTTTCGTCAGGGCCCCAGATAACTGTGTAAATCACACGGGAAAAGATCGGGACTGTGTGGAGAACGTGTAAGGACTTCCCATCGAAATTTCTGCTGCATACTCGAAACAAGCTTGCCAACATGTGGGCAGGCTCACTAAGCTTCAGATGTTATATTGGGAAACTCTTATTCAGGATGGTCAGAAAGTCTGAAATGCTTGTAAGGGTGATGTAGCGTAGGTTGTGCTGGGAAATAACTGTTTAGAAAAGAATTAGTTGGGTCGTTTCCGAGTTAAGTAGTATTGAAGTTAGCCAGTCAGACCTATGCGCAAGCAAATACAAGCTCCCGTTAAATAGAAGTAGCATTTGTAGTTCTAATTACGTAGATGATAGTGCGCGAGACTGCTTAGCCTTCCACTGTGGTTCGAATCTTTACTTCTGTCGCATGTCTAATTTTCTTTTCACTCACTTGTTCGGTTTTAGGAAACGAAACGAAAAATACATTTAGTGACACCGTCTCTGGCGGGCCGTTTCGATTTACTTGCGCAACGGCCTGATTGACTAACTTCAATGCTTATTACTTCGGAAACGGCGTAACTTATCGAATTTTATTCTTGAGAACTATTTGTCAGCACAACCTGCCGTGCAATATCCTCACAAGCCTTTCAGCCTCTTTCTGACCACCCTGTATAAGGGGCGATCGAAAATTTTCCGTTTAGGAGCCTTGCTGGAGTGTATATGCAATCCCGTGCGCCTCGGATGCGGATCACCCCTTATACGAGGGTTGGAACTTAAATAGTGGCAACTGTTTATTCACAACCGATACAAAGGAGTTACATGTTTGCACCTGTCCTTCAAAGTAGTCACCAACGTTGTGTAGAACCCGTTGCCAGTGATGTGGAAGGCGTAGTATACCGTTAGCAGAGCCTGTTCTGTTGATGGTGCGAGTGGAGCGGTCTACTGCCTGTCCAATCTCTGGAACAGCTCTGAAGCGAATGCCACGAAGTGGTTCCTCCATCTTAGGAATCAAATCAAAGTCACAAGGACTTAAGTTGTATTACTGATCTTTTTGGAGGGAACAGAGTTCCCAGTTTTGCGAAAGAAGCTGCGACACTTTCTGTGCAACCCACCCGTCATTTTGCACGACAATGCGCGGGCGCATACAGCGCAAGCTGTGGCTGCTCTGTTCGGTCGATGGGACTGGGAAGTACTATACCATCCACCATACTCCCCGGACTTAATTCCTTGTGACTTTGATTTGATGCCGAAGATTAAGGAACCACTTCGTGGCATTCGCTTCAGAACTGTTCCAGAGATTCGACAGGCAGTAGGCAGCTCCACTCGCACCATCAACAGACAGGCTCTGCTAACGGTATACTACGCCTTCCACATCGCTGGCAACGGGTTCTGCAGAGCGCTGGTGACTTCTTTGAGGACAAAAAAATGGCTCTGAGCACTATGGGACTTAACATCTGAGGTCATCAGTCCCCTAGAACTTAGAACTACTTAAGCCTAACTAACCTAAGGACATCACACATATCCATGCCCGAGGCAGGATTCGAACCTGCGACCGTAGCTATCGCGCGATTCCAGACTGCAGCGCCTAAAACCGCTCGGCCACTCTGGCCATCTTTGAAGGACAGTAACAGGTGCAAATATGTAACTCCTTTTTATTGGTTGTGAATAAATAGTTGCCACTATTTAAGTTCCAACCCTCGTACGTCCTCCATACAGTCCCAATCTCTCCCCTTCGATTAATATTTTCCAGAGGCCTCGGGAAAGACATTTGTGGCCGCCGACGTCTTTCGGATAAAGGGGTGCGCGCCTGGGAACAATCGTTTCCATAGGCAACCACAAACGTTTTTCCACGAAGGCTCTGACCGTCTTATCTAACAGTGGGATAAATGTAGTAAGAGTTACGACGATTACTTTTGAAATAAGAAAGAGTTTACTTTCTTGTTTTCAACTCGTTTTCATTTGAGTACACGTCAGAGGAACATTACAGACAGAAAAATACGGCTAGCTTATGGACAAGCCAAGGCAGCCATTTTCGTAAACAGTGTGTGTGGTATCAACATTCGATACCACACTTGTTAGGGGTTGCAGTTATCGACCGCGGTCCGTGTTAGTATACTGTAGTTGGACTCGCGAGTCGCGACCAACGCCTCTCCGCGACTTGTATCAAGTTTCTAGCGAGCTCTCGTCCACTCTTGCTCGGGACGTCAAGTAGCGAAGTGGCATAGCCTTCAGCTGATACGAAGCAACCTCTAACAAGGCGGCTAGTAACGTATGGCCTAAATGAGGCCTCAATAGCTATCTGTTTATAATTTTATTCTTTGCA
Organism: Schistocerca americana; assembly: GCF_021461395.2. Classification (NCBI taxonomy): domain Eukaryota; kingdom Metazoa; phylum Arthropoda; class Insecta; order Orthoptera; family Acrididae; genus Schistocerca; species Schistocerca americana. Next base: position 90,802,124 of record NC_060119.1, read on the forward strand.
GATCCAGACCATGCAGCCAGCACCTTATCGACGTTACTGACAAACCTGCTGTGATTTATATGTTTCTATTCTCCATTGGCCACCAGTCAACTTTGGCAACGACTCGTTCGTCGTCGCCATAACAGTGTGATATGCGAGTCACAGCCGACAAGTGCCGCTGGAGAGTGCTGCGGTCGCAAATCGCGATGAGGAGCACGTCCCGTGTAATACACCAACTCCTCTAGAAGTGTACCAACCACGTCGGAGACCACGTCCGAAGCACTACACGTCGAGAAACGCGCCCCGTGTGTGGTCGGCATTAGTTGTCGCGCAGATCGTAAGTGCAGATGTAGACCCAGCATCGACAGCTAGCAGTGACGGGTCCTCGAGAACTGGAACTCTTGCGGCACGGCTATTTTTAGGCGGGGGAAGGCAGCAGCCTGCCGTAAGCTGAGAGCGAGGCCCGCGGCTGCGGTCGCGGTCGCGGCTCCGCCATTTTCCGATCGTCACCTCCAGCGCCACGTTACGTCAGCGCCGGCCCGGCTGGTCTTTCAGCACCGCGCCTGCGCACTGCTTCTCTTTCCGCTTGTGCACTCTGCCAGCCTGATGCCCCTCCCCCGGGGAGCGTCATTCACGTCTTGATTGCCTCTTACATGGGCCACTTTCTTGTTTCAATCGACTACCAGTACAAGTGTGTCCCCTGCAGCGTCCTTTCATTATATACTGAATTTCGTCTAATGAGAATGGTCATTTTCTTTTACACGACGGATTGCACATGTTGTGAGAGCTGCTGTGCAGTTCGCCATCTGGACTGAGAGTTAGGCTATAAGGAACCATTCTTCTTTCGAAGAACTTAAAGACCACCGCAACATTCGCAATGGGTGTTCTTGACAAAGGTCGCATGGCAAATTCTCCACACTCCTGAGGACTGAAAGGATAGGTAAAGTCTCGCCTAAACATTCCAAAAAATCTTCAGTTCTTTGGTCGAGAAACTATATCAACTACAATACCTGACAAAAATATTGAAACATCGAGAAGTCATGGTCGAATGTCAATGTTACTTAGTACACATAACCACTACTGGGGGAAGGGTGGGAGGGGAAGGAGGTACGTTAACTACGAGGGTCGCTCCAAAAGAAATGAACAGTATTTTTGTAAAAATACAGTTTCCATTCTGCAAGTGTGAAAATCTTACAGTGTGTAGATGCATTCTTCCCGCTTGTTTTCACGCTTAGTTCAATCTATTCCCGTGAGTGGCGCCGTCATAGCATGTCTTCAAGGTGGCTGACACACTTGACGTTCGTCAGAAGAAACGTGCTGTCATAGAATTCCTGTGCTGTGAAAACGAGACAGTGGGAAACAACCACAAGAGGTTGAAAAAGGTGTATGGAGATGCTGCTGTCGATCGCAGTACAGTTAGTCGGTGGGCAAGCAGGTTACGTGATGAAAGCGGGCACGGCAATATTGAGGATTGTCCTCGCAGCGGCAGGCCTCGTACTGCACACACTCCAGACAAAGTGCAGAGAGTTAACGAATTGGTGGCTGCCGACAGACGCATCACAGTGAACGAATTGTCACGCAACGTTGGCATAGGGCGAAGGAAGTGTTTGCAGAAAACTGAAAGTGTTGGCGTTAAAAAAGGTTTGTGCCAGATGGGTTCCCAGGATGTTGACAGTGGCTCACAAAGAAACAAGAAAAACGGTACGCATCGAACTTTTGGAACAGTACGAGAATGGTGGAGATGAATTTCTTGGAAAAATTGTGACAGGTGATGAAATATGGCTCCATCATCTTTCACCAGAGACGAAGAGGCAATCAATGGAGTAGCATCATACAAATTCATCCAAGAAAAGAAAAATTCAAAACCACACCTTCTGCTGGAAAAGTTATGGCTGCAGTGTTTTTCGATTGTGAAGGACTCTTGCTTGTGGACATCATGCCAAGTGGAACCACCATAAATTCCGATGCATATGTGACAACACTGAAGAAACTTCAAGCTTGTCGTATTCGAACACATCGGCAAAAGCAGGATGTTTGGCTGTTGCACGACAATGCACGTTCACAGGTCAGTCAAAAAACCACAGAAGCGATCACAGAACTCGGATGGACAACACTGAAACACCCGCCTTACAGTCCTAATCTGGCTCCATGTGACTATCATCTCTTTGGGATACTAAAAGACCTTCTTCGTGGAACAAGGTTTGAAGATGATGACTCCCTTGTGCACGCTGCCAATCAGTGGCCCCAATAGGTTGGTCCAGAATTTTACCGTGTGGGTGTACAGGCGCTGGTTCCAAGATGCTGTAAGGCAATTTAGAGGGATGAAAATTATGTGGAGAAATGAAAATATTGTTCCTAAAGGATGTATCTACACACTGTAAAACTTTCAAACATATTGAATAAAATATGGATTTTTTTAAAAATAGTGTGCATTTCTTTTGGAGTGACCGTCGTACATATTAAAGTCTCAATTCCCTGAGACAAGTAGAACCAGAGTGGTTTAGTGGTGTCCATGTTTAGTTTTGGTACCTGGACTGATAGAGTACATAAGGGGCGCGAACAACGTAATGTGTTGAGTGATCGCTGTGAAGGATACGGAGCTGCCGCGTACTCGTGTGAGACACGTTATCAGCACCTGACAGATTTCGAAAAGGGTATCTTTGTGGGGCTTCTGGTCAGAGGCTGGTCGAATCGTGCAGTAAGTAGATTTGTGGCACGTTCGGATGTGAGAGCGGCTCGATGTTGGACTGCATGAGAGCTTGAGGACAGGCGCACTCATCACGCTTCCGGTGGACCACATCTGGCCAGAACAAGGGGGGATAAACGTATCGTTCACCCCCGCGCCTGGCATCCGAGGACAATTAACCGACATCCCAACAACATTCTGTGTGTCATTGCGCATCGCTGGACTGGGAATTACCGTCTCATGCATAGGCTGCCGTTGACAGCACAATACAAACGGCTGCGTGTAGAGTTGTGCGGCGACTTGGAAGCGTAACCTGCTGATGAACGGTGTCGCGTTTTGCTCAGCAATGAATGTGGTACTGCTGTACGACCACGATCGACCATCGTTGGTGTGTTTGGTAACGACCTGGGGAGACATCTCATTCTTCCAATGGTTTCGAGACGCACTGCGAGTTACTCCGGGCATGGGGGCCTCGGATCTGACAGCAGGTCACGGCTGGTAGTAATTGAGGGAGCTCCGAGGGCACAACTCCACGTCACAACAACGTGTGTCCTCATGTGTTACCTCTCACCCGACAGTATCTTGGTCACATTTTTCAGCAGAACAATCATCATCCAGACATGATAAGTGTCTGTATGAACTCTCTGCGAACATTTTAGGTTAGAAAATTCCTGACAGATTAAAACTGTGTGCCGGACCGAGACTCGAACTCGAGACCTTTTTCTTTCGCAGGCAAGTGCTCGACCGAGCTGCCCAAGCACGACTCACGACCCGCCCTCACAGCTTCAATTCTGCCAGTACCTCGTCTCCTAACTTCCAAGTAGTTACCCGCAGAAGGAAAAGGACCCGAGTTGGAGTCTCGCTCCGGCACACAGTTTTAATCTGTCAGGAAATTTCATACTAGCGCACACACAGCTGCAGAGTGAAAACACCTCATTTTAGGTTAGGCTTCACTGTGAAGGGTATTTCACATCGAATGAAACAACAAGTTTACTGTTAGCAGTGACTGTTTATTTATCTTCACTTCCGTCGTCTGGTTGGTTGGCTGATTTGGGGGAGGGGACCGAACAGCGAGGTCATCGGTCCCACTGGATTATGGAAGGATGGGGAAGGAAGTCGGCCCTGCTCTTTGCCTGACGCGATTTAGGGAAATCGTGGAAAACCTAAATCAGGATGGCCGGGCGCGGGTTTGAATCGTCGTCCTCCCGAATGCGAGGAGTGTGATAACCACTGCACCACCCCGCTCGGTCATCATCAGGTGGATTTACGTTTATTAGTATGACGTATGTGTGTGTTGTTACGATTTTTAGAGAAGCTTGTGGCACTTGTATAGTGGAGAAACAAAACACTATTTCAGAACATTGTTTTGGCGTTTTTTGACAAAAAAACTAAACGTATGTCTTACGACAAAAATAAAATAGGTGCAGTAGAATGCCTCCAGTGGTCACAGGTTCCTTCCACTGTCGTAACACATCACATGAATACCGTCGTTTTTGTACACACATATGTTGTCTGGAAACTACTAGGCGCAAGGAGCATGCAGAAAAGAGAAATTTCATCACAAAGTAAAAAGACTATACATCATAACAACATTATACAGAATAAGGTTTAAAGTATTCTGGAGATTTTTGTTTTGACGTGTTGAATACATGCGTTGTTTCGCGTGGTATATAGATATAATTCTGTCACGTTTATATAGCTTAGAATTAGATTTATATACCAGCTGAAACATTTATTCCAACGCAAGTATTCAACAACTCAAAACAAAATCCTTTAAAATTTATTCCGTATAATGTTGTTATGACGTATATTCTGTGTACTTTGTGATGATGTTTCTCTTTTCCTATATGCTCCTTGCGGCTAATAGTTTCCAGACACGATATGTGTTTACAAAAATGACGGTATTCATGTGATGTGTTACGGCAGTGGAAGGAACCTGTGAACACTGGAGGTATTCTATTTTAATTATTTTGTTTTTACCTTTAGATATATGTTTAGCGTTTTGTCAAAAAACCGCCAAAATCATATTCTGAAACAGTGTTTTGTTTCTCCACTAGACAGTGCAACAAGTTCCTCCAGAAATCGCAACACATTACACACATATCATATTAACAAATGTAAATCCACCTGAAGATGTAAGTTTAAACCTTCGAAACGCGTCATGGAGACAAATAAACAGTGACTAGTAACATTAAACTTGTTGTTTCATTCAAAGTCTGCTTGTTGTTGAAGTATTCCCACGGCCAGCAGGATCCCCGGATCCATCCCTGTAGAACATGTGTAGGACCAGCAGGGACATCACCTCCGTTCCAGTGACATCATCCAGGGCCTCAAAGACCAGTTGTGGGCAGCCTGCGCCAGGAGATGTTTTAACGGTCTTTTGACACCCTTGCCTACAGAATAAATGCACGTATCCAGGCCAGATGGGGTATAACGCTGTACTTATAAACGGTTAGTAAATGTCTCTCAGTTTTGTAATCACTGAAATAACGTCACATACCCTCTCTACCTGTGAAGTTTCGTTTCCTCTTTCCCTTCTGGGAAGAAGAGGCTTTAATTAGAGCCTTTTTACTTTCTCCTTTGCATCTCTTTTCTTTCTGATTTTTATTTAATGGTATGGTGATTTTATACAATATACGTTTGATATAAGACAAGTGATTTTATACAATACATATATGATGTAAGACATTAGTAAACCTTCAAGTCCGTGTTTTTCAACCAATTAATTAAGCTGGGTGTGAGAGTGAACAAATCGTCTGGAATTCCAGGGTATGAATGAAGTGGACAGCGTTGGACTAGATGTTCAGTTGTCTGCGCTTCTTGAATACATTCACACATTGGTGAACTGATCCAGCCCCATTTGTGCATGAAGTACTTACAACAACCATGTCCAGTCCTTATACTGTTGAGGCGGCACCAGAGGTTCCTCGGTATGTCAAAACCTTTTGGTTTCTTTGTGGGATCAAGTTGATGGGCTCTTGTTCCCAATGTTTTTGTTTACCATTCACGCTTCCAGCTTTCATTTAGATTAAAACCATTCGCGATGAGTTGTCCTGCAGTAACACTTGCTGGTCTTCTTGATCGCAATCGTTGCTGTGGCGGATGACAGAATTCCTGGTGCAGTGGTAGATAGGGTGATTCAGAGATTTTCTTGTCCTCCCTCAGTAGAGCTTGTTTCCGCCTTAAGTGAGGTGGAAGGATGTGACTCAATACAGGTAACCAGTGGCATGGGGTTGATTTGATGGAAGCAGTAATGCAGCGCATTGTGTCGTTCAGTTTTGTGTCTACCTTCTTCACATGTACACTTTCCAACCAGACAGATGCACAGTACTCGGCAGCAGAGTACACAAGACTGATGCCAGTTAAACGCAGACAGGCAGCAGAGGTTCCCCAGGTGGTACCATTTATATAGCACGTTGTTCCTTGCAGCAACTTTATGAGAAAGCTTGGTGATGCGCTCTTTGCAGCTCAGGGTTCTATCTAGAGTGATTCCGAAATATTTTGGGAAAGGATTGTACCTCAACGTTTGTTCATTGAGCAGAGCTCTTAGTTTGTAGTTCGCAGCACGATTCGCTAGATGGAAACAAGAGACTTCAGTTTTTGATGTGCATGGGATCAATCTCCGGGACTTAAAGAAAGTTGACATCTTGTCCAGATCCTCCGGAAGGGGTCCGTTCACCATCTTCGAAATTACTGCTCTGTGCTACCAGATTGCCAAATAACACTGAAAACAACATTTTTCCTTCAACAGATCAGATTTTTCATTCAAAAGTCGTTGATACGTTTCCGTTCTTAAGTATACATTGTGCAATCTTCTTTTCTTTTAAGGTACTGTCAAACGTAAATATCTTTTTTTTCTTTCGGGTATTTCTGGCGGAAGAACACTAACAGGAAAAATACCAGGCTGACAAGCAACCTTTTTGATATGTCACGAACAAAAACAAACTACAAAAGTAAAAGTCAAGAAGACACAAAAGCACAAAATTACTATTGTAACAGCAGTGAGCTCAGCGAGAAAAGATCAACCTCCGATATCAGCAGGCGACGCCACCGTCCCCTGTTTCTGCACATGTGCAATCTGCAGCACATTCAAAACCTTATAACTCCACACCCGGCGCTTTCAGTTGACTATTGACGTCACTGATCTACTTGCAAAGCTGTTGGCGGTCGATATACCGCAAGCATGTGACGCACACCCTCAGCGAATAGTCAGTTTTTAAGTGAAACCCGCTCCTATACAAGGGGCTTTAGTGAGATACACTCGCTTTGAGCAGTACCGTCTCCTGTAGGAATATCTGACGCTTCTTTCTAAAAACTCTGTAAACAATATAACTGCTACTGCAATTAACTACCCGACTATACGATAAAGGATAGCTGTAAATGAACAATTTCTTTTCTGTTTCAGATGCAGTCCTCATTTACGTCCAAGCAGCTGTGACTCTTCGTTCTGAAACGCATACGCCGTGAGTACTTGTAATTACTAACATCCTTGGTAAAGCTAGAAGAGAAATTCATTTTATTTTTCGTGTATAGACTGGTACACTGGGCTGACTTTAGCAACTTACACGAGAGAAATGTTCCCATTTTCATTCGCCTTAATTTTACAACCGAGTATTTATAATGTCTTGTGATAACTTGTAAACGTCATCTTTAATCACTACAAATTCAACACTTTTGCGAGGAACGACTGGCAAGGAATACTTCAGTAAAAAGCTAAGCGCCCCGTTTCTTCTTTACTCTGTGCATTCACAAAATCCCCTGACGAACAGACCACTCTAGGGAATTCCTAGACTATACTGGAGACCGAATTGGATAACTGTAGTAAGTTATGAAACTTTATGTATGTTTGCAGATGGGGATATTCAGCCGCCACACAATTGTTAAAATTCATGGTGAAACTTCAGATGTCCTTTATTTTGCACAATTCGCTTTGCTACTAGTTTCGGTCAAATTACCATTATCAAGCACAAGCCTAAAACGAACATAACAAATCAATAGAGATTACACAATTTACAGGTAAAATATAAGGTTAAGTAGTGTATCACTTACTAGCATAAACGGCTCAAAAGTTATACCTTAATAGTAGTATTTTTCTCTTTTTAGCCCACCATAGTAGACATTTTTTTACAGTAATAGCTACGTACAGTAGTTTTCGTGAAGAAGCAAAGTTCACAATGACAATTAGTAACACACTGACAGACGTAATCAGTCAAAACATTCAAGGATACAGTCAAAGACAACGCCATGTCAAAGACAAAAACTACAGTACATGCTAGCAATAGCAGTATCAACTTAACAAGAGATACATTATAGTCTTTGGTTCCATGTGAACACTGCTCATTAGTGAGATAGACTAAATACGTACAAACGTAAAACACCAGGAAATGCCATACTGGCGATATTTGTAATCTGCCAGTACATCGTAACTGCCGAAAATAAATCGGCTTAAACTATAGAAAGCCATTTATAGACATCAGATAAAGGCACATTGGTGAATATTGTATATTACAAAACATCGTAATTGCCCTAAAATAAGTCCACTAGGACATATTACTGGGCTAAGATGCTGCTAAGTTAACAGATAAAAACTAAAATACCATATACTAGCAAGTAAGCATCAGCTCACAAAATGATGCATCGTAAAATTCGATTTACAGTGTCAATAACAACAAAGCTAATCTCGAATAGTATTCTATACCAAACTACACTATGACAGTAACCTGCAGTCCTCATGAACACTGAAATTAAAACTCTAGCACACTTTTAATTCTATACACCCACTGGAAGATATGGGGGGGGGGGGCTTTTTTTACTTTTTATTTTCTTTCTTTATTTTTATCAAAATTACAGACCACCTCTAGGAGCTGTCGTCCAAAATGAAACGTTACAAGTCATAGGATACCAGGGGGGTTTGCTGGGTCGGGAATGGATCTAAGGGCTCATGCCTAACCATCAGAATAACTGAATGTAAAATACGAGTAGAAAACATAATGTGGAAAGCAAAGATCTTGAAGTAGAAGAGATACCTTTCACAGCATCGAAGATCAAGAAGTGCTCACAGTTCTTAAAGTATGCATTTTAGAGCCCACCACGATACTTTTTTCCTTCGAATTATCATCTCCCTGAGAACTGCCATTTCAGGGCAACGGTGCATTGATGATTTAGGAAAAAAACACGCTGCTCTTTGTACGATTTGTTACGACTAAGTGTCAATTAATGACAAATTGGACGTTGCTGTGTTTAGGACATCCTAGCATCAAAAACATAGGTTTCGACTATACCTATAAACTGTCGCGAAGAGAACAGAGGCGTGTCTTAGTGAACTGACAGGTCGTTGGTTCGTCTACATCTACATCTACATGGTTACTCTGCAATTCACACTTAAGTGCCTCGCAGAGAGTTCATCGAACCATTTTCATACTACTTCTCTACCGATCTACTCTCGAAACACGCGTGGGAAAAGGGAACACTTAAACTTTCCGTACGAGCTCTGATTTCTCTTATTTCATAATGATGATCATTCTACGTAGGTGGGTGTCAACAAAATATTTTCCCATTCGGAAGAAAAAGCTGGTGATTGAAATTTCACAAATATATCTCGCCGCAAAGAAAACCGCCTTTGTTTCAGTGACTGCCACCCCAGCTCGCGTATCATATCAGTGACACTCTCATCCCTATTGCGCGATAACACGAAACGAGTTGCCCTTCTTTGCACTTTTTCGATGTCCTCCGTGAATCCTACCTGGTAAGGATCCCACACCGCGCAGCAGTATTCCAGCAGAGATCGGACAAGTGTAATGTAGGCTGTATCGTTAGTGGGTTTGTCGCATCTTCTAACTGCTCTGCCAACGAAGCGCAGTCTTTGTTTCGCCTTCCGCGCAATATTGTCTGTGTGGTCTTTCCAGTTTAAGTTGCTCGTAGTTGATAGCCCTTAGATTTGTGCGATTTATCATATACCCTAAATTTATCGGATTTCTTTTAGTCCTGCTTTCTGCAACAATGTTTATCCTCACCTTAATATATGCGAAAAGATTCTGATAATTTGCTAGTGATTTAATAGATGCTTGTTCTGAAATATCCGATGTTCTCTATAAAGAAGAATGGTCTTCAGTCGGAAGTGTGTTTGTTCGATTTTGTGAACATACCAGGGAGTCATCATCATCAGTTATCTGCTATATTAGCAGGTCCTTTGCCTCTCCATTTTCTGCGATCCATTGCTTCCTTCTTAAGGCTGCTGCATGTTGTACCGTCCATCATGTCATCCAGTATCTGGAATCTCTTCCTTCCTCGCTTCCTTTTCCCTTCTACATAACCTCCTAAAACTGTTTTTATCAGTCCGTCATTTTTTCATAATACATGCCCAATCGTATTTCTTTTTCTTCTCTTTATTACATCTAGTAACTGTCTTTTCTCTCCCACTCTTCTCAGTACCTCTTCATTTTTTACTCTGTCCATCCAACTTATTCTTTCCATCTTCCGCCATGTCCAGATCTCAAAAGCCTCCAGCCTTTCTCTGTCTTTTTTCCTCATAGTGCATGTTTCAGCGCCATATAGAAGAACACTCCATACAAGACATTTTATGAGTCTCTTTCTGAGTTCTCTGTCCAGACCGCTGCAGAAGATTCTCCTTTTCTTATAAAACGCCTCTTTTGCCATTGCTATCCTTGTTTTAATTTCTGTGGTGCACTTCCAGACGGTGTCTATCCTGCTTCCAAGACACTTAAAATTTTGCACCTGTTCTAGTGTTTCTCCATTCAGCGCAATTTTTATTTCCTTATTTCCTCCTATTGCCAATACTTTTGTTTTATTTGTGTTAATTTTCATTCCATATTTTTTTCAGTTAGTTGCAATGGTGTCCACCAAATCCTGTAATTCTTTTTCCCCTGTGGCTAGAAGGACCATGTCATCAGTAAATCTCAAGCACCCTACTCTTCTTCCTCCAATTTCTACCCCTTTGTCATCTAATGAGCATTGGTCAATCATATTTTCCAAGTACAGGTTGAAAAGAGTAGGTGATAAACAGCATCCTTGTCTTACTCCTTTCCCTAGTTTGATCCAGTTTGTACTTTCTCCTCTCACTTTAACTGAAACTTTTTGATTAAGGTACAATGAGTTTATAAGTCTTCTGGTTTTCCAGTCCACTCTCTTTTCCCTCATAATAGTCGCCAGCTTGTCCCAAACCACATTGTCAAATGCCTTTTCTAAATCGATGAAGCACATACATAGGTCTCTTCCTTTTTCAATAAACCTTTCTCCCAAGATTTGTAGGAGCCCTATTGCATCTCTGGTGCCCGTATTCCGTCTAAAGCCAAACTGCTCCTCGCCGAGATTTTCCTCTATTACTTTTTCAAGTCTTTTATTAATTATTCTTAACATCACTTTGGCTGCATGTGAAATGAGGCTGATTGTCCTGTGCTCGCTGCATTTCTTGGTTCCTTGTTTTCTCGGTAATGGAATCATTACTGTTGTCAAAAAGTCCTCAGGCCATTCACCACTGTCATATATTTTATTACATAACCTCAATATTTCTCTTATTCCATTGTGGTTCAAGCATTTTAGTATTTCTCCCGGTATTGTATCTGTACCTACTGCTTTGCCATTTTTCATTGCAGCAATGGCAGACTTTACTTCTTCCATTGGTCGGTCCTTTCTCTTCATCACTTACACTGTTGTGTGATTCAAGTTCCAGAGTTTCTGGTTTGCTATTTGTGTCATATAGCTCTTGTTGTGTCTAGACAAGACAGCCTAGACACAATGAGAGGAAGCCGAAAGGCACGCGCTAAGCTAAAGCAGGATGGCGTGAGGTCTGAAACAGGATACGTAATGAATGCTATAAAGAAAAGTACGTAGCTTCTGGAATACTTAACTTTAATCCATCCTTTTGGTACATCTGGAGATTGTGGCGATACAAGTGAGACTCTTTAGATACATGCAATGTTACTAATGGCGCCTTGCTAGGTCGTAGCCATTGACTTAGCTGAAGGCTATTCTAACTATTGGCTCGGCTAATGAGCAATGCTTCGTCCATGTAGTCGCTAGCAAAGTCGTCCGTACAACTGGGGCGAGTGCTATCCCGTATCTCGAGACCTGCCGTGTGGTGGCGCTCGGTTTGCGATCACACAGTGGCGACACGCGGGTCCGACATGTACTAATGGACCGCGGCCGATTTAAAGCTACCACCTAGCAAGTGTGGTGTCTGGCGGTGACACCACAGCTCTTTTACATATTCTTCCCACCTCTGGAGGACATCGTCACGATCTTTGTACACTACCTCTTCGTCTTTACTCAAAATTTCCATAGTAGCACTTCCTGCTCTGTTTTGTTCCCATGTCATAGTCTTTACTCTGTTGTATAGTAAGTCGTAGCTTCCCTTCCTGTTCAGTTCTTCAATTTCATCACATTCGTCTTTTAGCCATTTTTTCCTAGCCTGCTGTTTCTCTTCGCAGTTCGTTATTTAACCTTCGGTATATCTTTCTTGCATCTTCAGTGTTCTTGTTTTTCAATTTTCTTCTCCCCTCCATCTTGGAAATCATTTCTTGTGTGACCCATGGTTTTTTTGGCCTTTTCCCTTTTACATATCCTATATTTTGCTGTCCTGCTTTAATGATTCCTTCTTTCAGCATATTCCAGTACTCGTTGGCATTATCAGGTGCTTCTTTGTCTCGTAATGTGTTTAGAAAGTCCCGAGACAGCATTTCTGTAATTTGTTCTTTGTTGGACCTTATCTTCTCTAGATCCCACTTCTTCACCATTGTCGCCTTTTTCAGTTTTTTCATTCTTATTTCTATTTCTGCCATAAGTAAGTTGTAGTCACTATTAATATCTGCACCTGGTAATGTGTGCACCTTCTTGATTCCATTCCTGAATCTTTCTTCTACCAGTATAAAATCGATTTGGTTTCTATATTTATCCCCTGGTGATTTCCAAGTGTAGAGCCTCCTCTTATGGTTCTTGAACCATGCGTTCCCGCTATCAGCTGCCTTTCCCTGCAGAAGTCAATTAACCATTCACCTCTATTTCTCTTTGCAAGACCATGACTGCCTACTATGTTTCCCTCTTTCCCTTCTCCCACAATGGCATTCCAGTCTCCCATTACTATTTTATAGCATTTTTTATTTTCGTCCATTATTCTCTCTTTTATATTGTACGTTTCCTCTACAATTTGGTCATCATGTTCTGAAGTTGGCATATACACCTGGACAACCAGTAAATCTTTTTGTGCTCCTTTCAGCCTTACACCAATAACCCTGTCATTTGCATAGTCTACATATTCCACATATTTAGCCAATTCCTTTGTCATAATCATTCCTACTCCATTAATTCCTTTTACTTCTCCTCCTGAGTAGTAGAATACATATTCATCTGACTGCAACTCTCCATGTCCACTCCATCTTACCTCAGCAACTCCTACGAGGTCCATATGATTCTTTTCCATCTCTCTTTTAAGGTTTTCTAGTTTTCCTGCTTGTAGCAGAGTTCTGACATTCCAGATACCAATTCTCGTTTTGATTTTTTGCCTCCCTTCAAGTTGTCCCCCCCGCAGATCCGAATGGGGGACTTATTTTACCTCCGGACACTGATTTAACATGAGAAGAAGCCATTTTTTGTGCATAAAATGGAGACTGCATTATGCAGGGAAGATAATCTGCGGTGGTATTCCGCTGCCTTCCGCAGTTCTGGAGGCCGCCCCTAACATGGGATACAGACGCCTTTTGCAGCCGCCCGCTCCGCGTCAGACACTGCATGAGAAGTATAGGTTGGAAAATGAAAGACCCCTAGCCCTCAAAACCTAATAGCGTCAGGGTCGGAAAAGAACAAGAGCTGGCCGAGGGTGGCCAGATAGGAAAGATAAAAGTGAGGAGTCTGGCTTAAGTAAGTGGAAGCAATGCCAGGACTCAGCTCGGGGCCCCGTGGTCGCCAGCCACGTATCACTAGGTGTGACTCCCTGAGGAGTTTTCAGGCAAAAAGGAAAGTAGCACATGCACTCAACTACCGTATCCTCTCAATAAGGACATCGGGTTATAAAGTTCCATTACAGATAGTGCGACACATTCATACTTGTTCACGGTTCCTATTTGGCAGCAAAATCTTACAACATGTGAAACAAGGAACTTAAAACGAGAAAGTGCAAGATACGTACTGCAAGTAGTGCAAGCTGGTTTGTACATTAAGCCAATTGAACAAATTCACTCCTCAGAAAGACGCATCTGTATTTAAGTAACATCCAATATTGTAGGATCTACTTTTTGTGCTGGCGTAAGCTGTCGCCAGCACATCGGTCGGCAAAGAGGTTGCGAGAAGATCGATAGTAGGCGCTGGATTCAATTAGACAGTCACAGCCGAATGCCCAGTAGCAGTCACAGTCAGCTCATTCACTAGCTCGCTCACTTTTTTAGTTGCCATCTGTCAGTTCACGCCACCAGCTACGAGAGTGTAGTGTTTATTGTAGGACTTCTACTTCACCAGCAGTGAGGCTAATGTGGACTATTACGGAAGAGCTTGTACCACAACAACTTCCTTAAATACAGGGTGATTCAAAAAGTATACCACAACTTTAGGAATTTAAAACTCTGCAACGACAAAAGGCAGAGCTAAGCACTATCTGTCGGCGAATTAAGGGAGCTATAAAGTTTCATTTAGTTGTACATTTGTTCGCTTGAGGCGCTGTTGACTAGGCGTCAGCGTCAGTTGATGCTAAGATGGCGACCGCTCAACAGAAAGCTTTTTGTGTTATTGAGTACGGCAGAAGTGAATCGACGGCAGTTGTTCAGCGTGCATTTCGAACGAAGTATGGTGTTAAACCTCCTGATAGGTGGTGTATTAAACGTTGGTATAAACAGTTTACGTAAACTACCCGAGGCGATGGATCGGCCGCCCGGCAGCCCGTGACAGAGCACTTCATCACTGGCCTCCAAGAAGCCCTGATCTTACCCCCTGCGATTTTTCCTTATGGGGGTATGTTAAGGATATGGTGTTTCGGCCACCTCTCCCAGCCACCATTGATGATATGAAACGAGAAATAACAGCAGCTATCCAAACTGTTACGCCTAATATGCTACAGAGAGTGTGGAACGAGTTGGAGTATCGGGTTGATATTGCTCGAGTGTCTGGAGGGGGCCATATTTAACATCTCTGAACTTGTTTTTGAGTGAAAAAAAACCTTTTTAAATACTCTTTGTAATGATGTATAACAGAAGGTTATATTATGTTTCATTCATTAAATACACATTTTTAAAGTTGTGGTATTCTTTTTGAATCACCCTGTATAACTAGCGTCCTGTTCATGTAAATAAATGTGCAGTTGTGTTGTAGAAAGATGATACCGGCCATCAAACGACATCCTCTCCCTGGCTTCCCCTGGTACAAGACTCCACAGTGGCAACGACGACACAAAGTTTTTATTTAGCTAATAAGTATGTATCAGAACCTTTTAGAAAACACGAAAGCTGCTAATAAAAATATTTAAAACTAGTGAGACACGAACCAGCAGCACAGGAACAATTACCTTAGCATTTTTGTGACATTACTCTTTGCGCTTTACCGATCATGACTGCTGAATGGCTATACTTTGCATCTTACCGCTTAGAGAAAGATTTAATCGTAGATATGTTATAAACGGACTTTTAATTATAACAAATTCTATCAAGAACATTGCATTTCTCATAGACCCACAGTGTGCCGCTGCATTGAAATGGCGTACTTTCATAATACACAAGTAAATAAATATCATGTGACTAAGGCCTCCCGTCAGGTAGACCATTCGCCGGGTGCAAGTCTTTCGATTTGACGGCACTTCCGCGACTTGCGCGTCGATGGGGATGAAATGATGATGATTAGAACAACACAACAACCAATCCCTGAGCAGAGAAAATCTCCGACACAGCCGGGAATCGAACCTGGGCCCTTAGGATTGACATTCTGTTGTGATGACCACTCAGTTACCGGGGGCGGACAATACACAAGTTACAATAATTCTTTAACCACTAAAACGACGTTCCTGTAATTTCATTACAATAAATCATACAATTAGCGACGTGTTTTAGAGAGATCCTCAATTTTGTGATGCTTAGAAACGGCATATATACATATGGGCTTCAACTGAAAGCCAATATGGGATCTCGCGAGTCTATATTGAGGAGAGATGGAAAAAAACGTTCAAACGTGTGTGAAATCTCACGGGACTGAACTGCTAAGGTCATCAGTCCCCAAGCTTACACACTACTTAACCTAAATTATCCTAAGGACAAACACACACACCCATGCCCGAGGGAGGACTCGAACCTCCGCCGGGACCAGCCGCAAAGTCCAAAGGAGAGATGGAGTGCGTGTGATGTAGGTGGTCTTCTTCCATCTCATTGGTCAACGTACAGAATACCTGACATGCTAGACATTCCTCTGAACGCTCCGAAAGACTCCCCAACGTGCTTTTTCCACACTGTGACGTCAGAAACTCGGCACGCTCACGTTCGAATGCACGGTCCGTGTGCCGACGGCCGTAGCATGTAGGATTTGTATAACATTGAAAGTAGCGATAACCAAAACCAACATTGCCGAGCCGACGCTCTTTCCTGAATTCTGAAGTCGTAAAATTCATCAGGCCGGAATGCCAGTGCAAGTTTTTAAAAGTGCGTAATATTTCGACGTTCGATCCTTCGACGTGACCATTGTTCCTTCGCGAGTTTCTCCGCTGATCTCCTCCGACACCTTAACAGAAGTAAAGCAGCTATTTTACGCGAGTTCGTTTTCGGTAGTGTGTCCGGATACAGCCGACAACTGCCGGTGGAGAGCGAAGCTGTCTCACGTTCCGTGTGAGGTACAGCGGCTTGTTTCTAAGCGCGCACCAACTACCTTGAGAACCACCTTCAAGCGTACTTGGCGAGCCGTGCGAGGACGGCTTTACCTGCTATTGGCGAAGGAGGCGCGGCCGCAGAGCTATAGTGGAACTCGCAGCGGCGCTTACCTGCTGGCGCCGCTGACGTAAGCGGCGTGTGCCGGCAGCCGTAGTGCTTGCCCCTCCCTCGCACCCAGCCACGGCCGCCGCGGGACGACAGCCAAGGGCGTCGTCTGTTG
This sequence comes from Schistocerca americana, assembly GCF_021461395.2. Classification (NCBI taxonomy): domain Eukaryota; kingdom Metazoa; phylum Arthropoda; class Insecta; order Orthoptera; family Acrididae; genus Schistocerca; species Schistocerca americana. Next base: position 90,818,859 of record NC_060119.1, read on the forward strand.
GTAAACACGACTGCGGCTCTCGTATACACCACTGAAGTCTCTCTTCACCGACGCAAATTTCATTCTGTGAGGAGCGTTCAATAAGCAATGCAACACAGCATTTTCTTGGGCAATTTCGCTGGAAAAAATGCGGACTATGTTGTGGGACGTCATGTAATTTTCCCGCCTCAGCCTCTACAGTTTGATAAAGTCCCGATAGGTGGCGCCGCTACACCTAACATTCAAAATGGCGTCTGTTACGGATGTACGTTGCAAGTAGAGAGTTGTCATTGAGTCTACTTTGGCAGGAAACCGGACCGCCGCACATATTCAGAGATGCTTGCGGAATGTATACGGACACCTGGCAATGAACAAAAGCACGGTGAGTCGCTGGGCGAGGCAGGTGTCATCATCGCAACACGGTCGTGCAAACCTGACGCCTGCAATTCTGAATCATGCAGACATTGTCATTCGAGGTGATCGGTGGTTTACAATCAAATACCTCGATTTTGTTTCGATGTATTGATACATGTATACTTTTCGAAACAATATTGCTGTATATAAGAGATATTTTCTCCCAACCGATATATCGATATCAAAATGACAATATCGGCTGCCGATATTTTTATCTCACATTGTATTTTATCACAATTTTCGGTCAATATTTGAAGTTGTTCTTTTGCAGTTGTAGTAGAACATAATGTTACTTACACAGTGTGAAGGAGTCTTAATACTTTTTGAGCTTTCATCACGTCCAGTCCTTCTCTTTGAATGTGTGAAGCAAGTATAGTTGGTACAAGAAAAGAAGTCCGGTGGCACTGGAAGGTGGTGGTGGTAAGTTCCTATGGTTCAAATGGCTCTGAGCACTATGGGACTTAACATCTGAGGTCATCAGTCCCCTAGAACCTAGAACTACTGAAACCTAACCAACCTCACACATCCATGCCCGAGGCAGGATTCGAACCTGCGACCGTAGCGGTCGGGCGGTTCCAGACTGAAGCGCCTAGAACCGCTCGGTCACATCGGCCGGCTAAGTTCCTATGGGACCAGACGGCTGAGATCATCGGTCCCTAGGCTTAAACACTACCTAATCTAATTTGAACTAACTTACGCTAAGGACAATACACACACCCATGCTCGAGGGACAACTCGAACCTGCGACGGGGAAGGGGGGTGGGATTACGCTGAGGAGTGGCAGTGTGAATGGAATAACAAGATTTACTTTTTTACGTAACTAGTTCTACTTCTCCACATTGGCATTCTTCAAAAACAGTTGCTGAAAATGATGAACAATAATCTGAATGACATGACTCGTCTTTGTCGTGGGCGGAGACATCTGACGGGAAACAGAAACTGCGATGTTTAGCTTCACCACGCAGTTTTGACACTACAACCGCTAGGTCTCTGGCGTCGGCAGAAATGAAAAAAAGCAGGGAAGACGACATGAAGAGTTCCGCACAAATGTGATATGTGACGAAACCGACTGACGGCCCCATCGGACAACTTTTGCAGAACCATTTACGTGCAGTTACCAATGTTACAATAAAGGTTATCGCTGAACGTGCATTGTTTTCCTTTCAGTTCTTGCTCTAAGGGGCTAGGCAAGATGCTACCTTCTTGATGCACAGAATGTCTAATAAAAAATTAACACTTAAATATATAGCTCTAAAACCAGCAGTATTTTTACAATGTACAGCCGATACTTTTATAAGTCGGTACGTCGACATTTTTTCTGTCGGTGTCTCCCTATACTGATACGTTTTTCGGTGCTACGAGAGCCGGCCGGTGTGGCCGTGCGGTTCTAGGGGTTTCAGTCTGGAACCGCGTGACCGCTACGGTCGCAGGTACGAATCCTGCCTCGGGCATGGATGTGTGTGATGTCCTTAGGTTAGTTAGGTTTAAGTAGCTCTAAGTTCTAGGGGACTGATGACCATAGAAGTCCCACAGTGCTCAGAGCCATTTGAACCATTTTTGATGCTACGAGGGCAGATATATATATATATATATTTTTTAAATATCGATGCATCGGGTTCCTGGGAATTTAAAAAATAACGACGGTTCTAGTGCTGACACAGTCGTCCACCAGTTGAGATAGTGAAAGATATGTGCCCGCTCGTTCCTCGTAGTCTAATAGATGGTCTCGCACCATCCGACTTCCATCTGTTTGGCCCAATGAAGGATGCACTCCGTGGGAAGCCTTACATGGATAATGGGGAGGTTATTAATGCAGCAAGACGTTGGTTCCGGCGTCGACAAGTAGAGTGGTACCATGCTGCCACACAGACACTGCCAATAAGATGGCGTAAGACCGTCGCACTGAAAGGAGATTATGTTGAAAAATAGGGTTCTGTAGCCAAAGGAGTGGGAAGTAATATGGTGTACTGGAATCCTGAATATAACCAAGAATCAAAATTTGATGAATTACTTATTGAACACCCCAGCGTAAAATGCTCCTATCGGAGTACAAAAAACGAGACTGTGTGCTCCTGTTTGTTAAAAGTCGCTAACTGAAAAGTGGAGTACCGGCTCCTCATTCTATCTTCCTCAAAACTTTCAAAAATTTTCCCAAAAAATTTTTACAGGTGAACATACCGCGCTCTTTTTAACTTGCATCTCACCTTTACTTCACACAAGTTCCCCTGACAGTAGCTCGTTCACGTCCACTAGTCCTTCACTGCAAGTCGCTCAAACCCATCCATTCTCATTTGCCCAGTCCCATTCGCTCATTCAAGTCTGCCCCGATAGCTGAGTGGTCATCGTGGCGGTCTGTCACACCAAGGGACCCGGGTTCGATTATCGGCTGGGTCGGAGATTCTCTCCGCTCAGGACTGGATGTTGTGTTGTCCTCATTATCATTTCATCATCACCAGTGGAAGGCAACTGGAAACCACAGCTGGATCACTTCCCTAGTCGCTCATGCGGTGGACTTCTCTGACAAGGCTTTCCCCAAGTGCAACACCTGCCATCAGGCAGAACACAACGTTACGTTACCCACTCATTCAGCTCCACCCATTGTCTTCATGTCTTTCTGTGTCTCTGCCACAGTCTCCTTCTTTCTGTCCTACTACTACAGTCTTCTCTCATTACCACTGTCTCCCTCTTGCTCTCTCGCACTACTGTCTCATTCATTCCTTCCCACTGCTCTTGTCTCATCTCATTGTTACTATCTGTCTCATCCTTGTTGTCACTGTCATAGATTCTTTCTCTCATTATCACTGGCTCTCACTCACTTACACTTTCTCCTTCTCTTCACTCCTTCTCCCACTCTTTCCCTCTCTTCGTAGCAATGTTCTCTCACTGTCAACTATGTTCCACTGCCTGTAGAGTTGACACAAAACCTTAAAAGCTTTTGCCCTAACGTAAAATCAACCATCGGAACAAACTTCTGCCCACATGCTGTCACTGGTACACGTAAACCAACTGAGGGCAGGTGTGTACACTGGAAAACGGCAGACGGACGTGCACGCTTTGCGGCGCAGCTATCGCACCGTCGCGCGTCACCAGAAACCCGACTTCCGCCTTCCCACTGCCACACCAGACAGCAACGTCAACACTATTCTGCGGCTACGTCACCACGGGTCCAGCCGTCGCTCGCTCACCGCGCTGCAACACGTGGTCCCAGTCACGCACGATTGTCAGATAGGTGGCGGTCAGCTGTTGGTGTCTGCCGATAAAGCACGTATATTCGCTAATCAGACAGCTGCTGCTCACACTGCACTGCTTCGTCCTGGCGGCCTTATGTTCGAAACGTTAGTCGGCACACATCGGGAGCTGGCATTACTGTGTCGTCTTTCGGACAAAAAGCACTCCGTTTCTAAATAGCGCACATGTTATCTTGCACCTGTTCCAGTCAAAAGTGAAAAAATAATTCGCGGATGGAAAGGGAGTGAGGGTTGTAGCCTCTCCCCGATGTTATTCAGTCTGTATATTGAGCAAGCAGTAAAGGAAACAAAAGAAAAATTCACAGTAGGTATTAAAATCCATGGAGAAGAAATAAAAACTTTAAGGTTCGCCGATGACATTGTAATTCTGTCAGAGACAGCAAAGGACTTGGAAGAGCAGTTGAACGGAATGGACAGTGTCTTGAAAGGAGGATATAAGATGAACATCAACAAAAGCAAAACGAAGATAATGCAGTGTAGTCGAGTTAACTCGAGTGATGCTGAGGGAATTAGATTAGGAAATGAGACACTTAAAGTAGTAAAGGAGTTTTGCTATTTGGGGAGCAAAATAACTGATGATGGTCGAAGTAGAGAGGATATAAAGTGTAGACTGTCAATGGCAAGGAAAGCGCTTCTGAAGAAGAGAAATTTGTTAACATCGAGTATACATTTAAGTGTCAAGAAGTCGTTTCTGAAAGTATTTGTATGGAGTGTAGCTATGTATGGAAGTGAAACACGGACGGTAAACAATTTGTACAAGAAGAGAATAGAAGCTTTCGAAATGTGCTCTTACAGAAGAATGCTGAAGATTAGATGGCTAGATCATATAACTAATGAGAGGTATTGAATAGAATTGGGGAGAAGACGAGTTTGTGGCACAACTTGACTAGAAGAAGGGATCGGTTGGCAGGACATGTTCTGAGGCATCAAGGGATCACCAATTTAGTATTCGAAGGCAGCGTGGAGGGTAAAATTCGTAGAGGGAGACCAAGAGATGAATACACTAAGCAGATTCAGAAGGATGTAGGCTGCAGTACGTACTGGGAGATGAAGCAACTTGCACAGGATAGAGTAGCATGGAGAGCTGCATCAAACCAGTCTCAGGACTGAAGATCACAAAAACAACAACAACATACATTACTGGCCGAAAGTTAAGACAAACGAAGAAACTGCAGCACTGTTCTGAAAGGGTTGTTTGCTATCTTCTGTCCGAAAATTGGCTTGATGTAGCTCTCCACGTAAGTCCAACCCTTTGCAAGCCTGTTCATCTCTACAGCTTTCAACAACTACTGCAATCTACATTCAGTGGAACAAGTTTATGGTAGCCAAGCCTCCGTCTCCCTCTACAACCACAACCCACTCTCCCAACATTTCCCTTTCTCTCCATTACGAAACCGATGATTGTTTGATGCATCAGGAAGTGCCATATCAACCTACCATTACTTTTAATTCACTGCTATCAATATCGGCCAGCTAAACAGCACTTTAAATGGTTTTTATTTTTTTAAATCATTCGCGATGAGCCCATTTCGGCATACATGTGTCTAAGGTATGGGGAAAGTACAGAGAGACGGAAAATATGAATATTAGACCTCGCAGTGGTCGTCCTCGTATGACAACACCGAAGCAGGATCGTTTCCTCAAGCTGTAGCGGCTCGCAGGCGCCCAATATCAACTGCCAGAAATATTGTCAGTGACTTCTCCCACGCAATAGGGATTCGTATCTCAAACCAAACAGTGCGTAGAAGAGTGCATCAATGTGGTCTTCATTCCAGAAGACCAATGAAAAGTTTTGCACTGAATCGACGGAACCGATGCAATCGAAGGAACTAGTCTCTTGCGCAACAACGTTGGATCACTGCGGAATGGAGAGATGTCATGATTGCTGAGGAGGCCATGATTGGTTTGCGACCGGACACTAGACGTGTTAGGGTTTGGAGAAGCGCTATACGACACCGGGAACGCCGATACATCCGTTTGGAGGAGAAAGTATGTTCTACGTGGGAGTAATGATGAGACAGAGACCCCTCTAATTCCCATCTATGATTGGTCCCCGATATTTCCAAGAAGTACTACAAACGATTGTAAGGCCCTAGAAACGTGAATTTAGGTTTCATCCTAGTCGATGATTATGCAAGACTACACCGTACTCTAGCAGTGTCTCGGTATCTTCAAAGATTCAACATCAGCCGAATGCATTGGCCAGCACAGTCCCCAGACATGAATGCAATTGTGCACGCATGGGACCTCTCGAAGTTGGCCACTGCACAGCGTTCGAATCTACCTGACAGTGTTCTGGACCTCACTAAAGTTGCCATTGAGGAGTGGGACCTCGTACCACAAGATAAAGAGTTGATGTTCTCATCCAGAGCATGCCTTGCAAAGTGGTAGATTCGTCCGTGTGCGGGGAGGACGTACTTACTACGAAAGACTGATAATCATCATCATGAGTTTCAGATTTTCAGGTTTTTTTTTCAAGTTCTACACTTACGAGACTGCTTTGTTTTGTAATGACTTTTTGTAACTAACGAAAGTCTTTCTTGTTTTCAAAAGGAATTATGTTTAGTTTGTTAATAAGGTATTGTACAAACGTCAATGAGTGTACTATAAGAAGTCATTGTAGTAAACTCTGTGACATTCCAAACTTTTGTTGAGGTGTGTAGTATGCAGAGTTGTCCATTTCCGGCAACAACGACAGCTCAAACCCAGCAGAGCACTGAGTCAAGCTGAGCATGGATGAAGGATACGAGTACGTCATTCAGTACTGATTCAACTCTCATGCTACAGTCCATCATTCGTAGCGGCTGGCGAGTAGTGGCGTGCCTGTCTGCCGGTAACGCGCGACGAGGAACTTTCTGTGGGTGAGAGATCTGGAGAGCTTGATGGCCAGGGCAAAGGTCGAAGATCGTCTGTTTCCAAATAAGTCAGGACACCAAGGACAAGGCGGCGTGCTAGTGCGCTATCTTTTGTGAAGATAACGTCACAAAGACGTCAAAGGTAGGGCATACGCGTCAGAAATGTAACTCTCCTGTGCCCATTGCTGTCGGTGCACTTTT